>NC_087460.1:21665000-22316015 GCF_036321535.1 Camelus dromedarius
AGAAGTTTTTAATTTTACTGAAGTCCAGTTTACTTGATTATTTTATCTTTTGTTGTTTGTGATTTTAGTGTCATATATTAGAAGTATTTGTAATCCAAAGTCCTGAAGATTTTCTCATTGTTCATTTTCTAAAAGGTTTATAGTTTCAGGTCTGTGATTTATTTTGAGTTAATTTTCATAAATGGTGTTAAGATAAAAGTTCAGTTTTCTTTCTTTCCAGGTGTATGTTCAGGTGTCCCAGCATCATTTTTGTAAAGATTACTTTTTCCCCATTGGATTGTCATGGCACCTTTGTTAAAAATTAACTGGCTACGTGTAAGAGTTTGTTTATGGACTCTCAGTTCTTTTCTCTCAATCTATTTGTCCTTTATGCAAGTACCACACTGTATGGATTACAGTTTTGTTAGTGAGTTTTGAATTTGGAAACTTCAAAACTTTGTTCTTTTTCAAGATTGTTTTGACTATTCTGGGTATCTTGCATTTCCATATTAGTTTTAGTATCAGCTTGTTCATTTCTGCCAAAAAGCCAGAGTTGCATTGAATCTATAGGTCATTTTGAGGACAGTTGCCATCCTAACAATAATAAGGCTTCTGATCCATGAACACAGAAGAGATTTCCATTTATTTTAGGTCACTTTTAACTTCTATCAGTAGTATTTTAGTTTTCAATATACAAGTTTCAGACATTTTTCTCAGTATTCCACATGTTTTTCTTAATATTCCTAAGTATTTTATTCTTTTTGATGTTACTGTAAACAAAAATGTTTCCTTCCTTTTATTTTTAGATTATTCACTGCTGTTGTATAGAAATATAATTCCTTTTTTATATACTGATTTGTGTCTTACAATTTTGGTCAGACTGGGTTATTAATTCTAATAGGATTTTTTTTCTTTTCTCTCTCTATTTTTTCTTTGTGGATTCCTTGTGATTTTAATGTATAATATCATGTCATCTGGAATCGAAATAGTTTTATTTCTTTCTTTCTAAACTAGAGGCTTTATTTTCTTTGTCTGGTTGCTTTGACTAGAACCTGTAGTACAATGTTGAATTTGGGAGGATTTAATTCATTCTTTCACCATTATGTATGATCTTTGCTGCAGGATTTTCATAGATGTTGTCTGTCAAGTTGAGGAAGTTCTCTTCTATTCCTAATTTGTATCCATTATTCTATTAATATGGCGTATTACATGAATTGACTTTTGTATGTTGAACTGCCTTTGCATACCTGGATACATCCCACTAAATTGTGGTCTATTTTACATGTTACTGGATTGGATTTGCTTTTATTCTGTTGAGGATTTTTGCATTTATATTCATAATAGATACTCTTTAGGTTTGTTGTGATGCCTTTGTCTGGTTTTGGTATCAGTGTGATACTAGTCTCATTGAATGAATTGGGAAGTGCGCCCACCTCTTTATTTTTAGACGAATTTGTGAAGCATTGTTTTTTTTTTGTTTGTTTGTTTGTTTGTTTTGGTTTTGGTTTTTTCTTTAAGTAGTTGATGGAATTCACCAGCAAAGCCATACAGGCCTAGCATATCCTTGTGGGAATATTTTGGATTACTATCTCCATCACTACTTATTGTAGGATTAATTGAGTTTTCTAATTCTCCTTGAGTTAGCTTCATTCATTTATGTCCCTCTAGGGATTTATCCATTTCATTTACATTATCTCATTGTTTGGCTATATAATTATTAATGGTATTCCCTTATATACCTTGTTATTTTTGTAAGGGCAGTAGTGACATCCTTCCTTTCATTTCTCATTTTAGTAATTTGAATCTTCTCTCTTTTTTTTTTCCAGTACTAGCCAAAAATGTGTCAATTTTGTTGATCTTTTCAAAGAACCATCTTTTTTTTGTTGATTATTCTCCGTTGTTCATCTATTCTCTATTGCATTTATTTCTGCCTTTAGTATTTTGATTAGAATGTTTAATTCATTTACATTAATGTAATTTCTTATCAGGTTGAAGTTACAATTGCTATCTTCTTTCTATATGTCTTTTTTATCCCCATTCCTCTATTACTACACTTTTTTGTACAAAGTAGGCATTTTCAAGTGTGCCATTTTAATTTGTTGTTTATTTTATCTTTTTTTCTCCTCCTCGTCCTCCTCCTCTTCTTCCTCCTCCTTCTCCTCCATTGCCCTGGAGATTATAATTAACGTCTAGTTTTAAAGCAATCTAGTTCACATGAATGCCAACTTAATTTCAATAGTACACAAAATATTGATTTGGTATCAATCTTTTCCCTCCCCCTCCTCATGCTGTCACTGTCATATAAATTACACCTTTATGCATTTATAAGTTTCATAAGTATTGTTTTATGCAGTTGTCCTTTACATCAAATAGAACAAATCATTTACATGTAATACTCTATTTATACTGTTTTATCTTTTTACTCATGTAGTTATCTCTACAAGTGCTCTTTATTTTTCAGGTAAGTGTCCTTTCATTTGCAGCTGCTGGACTATCCTTAGTATTTCTTGTAGGGCAGGCCTGCTAGCAATGGATTCTTTCAGATTTTGTTTTTGTAGGAGTGTCTTAATTTCTCCTTTAATTTTTTTGAAGAATCATTTTGCTGGCTATATAATACTTGGTGACAGTCTTTTCCTTTGATCACTTTGACGATACCATCCCACTGCCTTCTGGTCTCCATGGTTTTTGATGAGAAATCAACTGTCTTACTGAGGAGCCTTTTTATATGTTGAGCCACTTTTCTCTTTCTGCTGTCAAGATTCTTTGTTCTTGTCTTTTGACACACTGAGCCTGATGTGCCTATTTTAGATGTCTCTATGTTTATACCACATGGAGTTTGTTGAGCTGCTGGGATGTACAAATTAAAGTTTTCATCAAATTTGGGAACTTTTCAGCCATTATTTCTTTATATATTCTTTCTACCCCTTTTTTTCTCTCCTTCCTTCTGGCGCTCCCATTATGTGTGTATTGGTATTGTTGATGGTGTCCCACCTATCTCTGACACAGTGTTCATTTTTTTTCCATTCCTTTTACTTTCTGTTCCACAGACTGGAAAATCTCAGTAGTTTTAAGTTAACTGACTTTTTCTTGAACAAGTTCATATCTACAGACAAACCTCTTATTGAAGTTTTCATTTTAGTCATTATATTTGCATCTCCAGAATTTCTAGTTGGTTATTAATATAAATTTTATCTATTGATATTCTCTGTACAATGAGATGTTCACATAATTTAATTCTTTAGGCATGGTTTCTGTTAGCTTCTTGAACATATGTGTAATTGCTTATTTATGTATTTGTCTAGTAAGTTTAGTGTCTGGGCTTCCTCAGGGAGTTTCTATTGACTACATTTTCCCCTGTGTTATGGCCAAAGTGTTCTGTTTCTTTGCACATCTTCTAATTTTCTGTTGAAAACTGGACATTTAAAATATTACAATGTGGCAGATCTGAAAGCCTGATTTTCCTCATCTCCAGGGTTTATCATTGCTTCCATTGTCATTGCTGCTGCAGCTATTTATTTAGTTACTTTCCTGAACAAATTCTGTAAAGTCTGTATTCTTTATCATGCGTGGCCATGAGATCAGTGTGTGTGCAGAAAGCCTAGTTGTCATCACTGTAATAATGATTGGACAGTGATTTCTTTCAATACCTGGAGTTAATAGTTTGAGCTGTTGCCAGGTGGCTGTGTGTCTGCGTGCTGAGGGATGCCCTCAGCACCGGCAGGCAGTCTGCAGCTCTTCCGTAGCCTTTAGTTCTTGCTTACGCAGAACCTCAAGTTCAGCCAGAATTGAAGGCTTAAGATTTTCTCAGATCTTTCCTTGCCATGTGCCACACATGTGTACGGCCTTCTACAATTCTCAGAATTTTTTGGAGCTTTTTAACCCTAGCTTCACCCCCAGAACGTCTCATTACTCAATTTTGCCTTCTAAGTTTCCTACTCAGCATCTAGTTAGCCTCTACTGGTACCACTGACTCAGGCAGTTGTAATGTTAAATACTCACTGCTGATTGTTTTCCACAAACACTCTGGGGACAGGCTGTTTGCACAGCATGAGTTTGAGATAGGTCAAATAGTGACAGCTCTCTGGGGGAGGATTTTTTTGGTAACTTCAAATCACTTCTGCCCCTACCTTGATTTTGAGACTGTTGCTTTTAAAGGCCACCATTTAGGTGAGGATACGGGGATGGGGGTAGATCAAGTTACAATGCCACAAAACTCACTATAATTATGGAGATTTAGCTTCTTTTTTCTCAAATAAACACTCCCCGGATTGCTGGAAACCTTGGTTTAATTTCCAGTGTTCTGCAGAGGTTAATTTTGACAAATCTTGCCATTGTCATTGCTTCATAGAGCTGTAAGTTTTCCAAGATTTTTACTCACATATTCTAGAAGTGTATCACATTTGCATTTGTTTTTAACTGAGTTATTTGCAAGACTAACTAATTCTAAAGCTCCAGCCCCATTCACATAAGAGTCCATCTGCATGGCTTCTCCTAAAGGGAGCAGTGTGCAACCTGTTGTCAGTTTGTTGTTTTTCTTATTAAAGTGTAGGGGTTTTTAAAAATATGCTCATGAATAGCCCTTTGTCATTTTTACACGTTACAAAACTTCCACTAGTCTGTGGCTATTTTTTTCCCTCTCTTTTTGTTGCTTTAATGAAGTTCTCACTTTTAAAAATTTACAGTTTAGCAATATGTGGATGCTGATCACACGGGTGAGGCAATTAACTACTGTCTAAACCTCAGTCTTTGCTCTGATTCACTGTCTAGAACATCTGAACACATCTACTGAACCCCGTATACCAATGGATGCTGACAGCCCTAATTAAAAAAATGCTTTTTAAGTAAAGCAAAAGATAATAACTTTGACACTGGAAAAGACAAATCTCAAATTTCCTAGCTGATCTTGCTTTCTGTGATCATGAGCTAGATCATGTTTATAGAGCCGACAGGCATATTGAGCTACTGATTTTATTTCAGCGGATTTTAGAATGCAGAACACATTTCAGGCCCACTTATTGCACCATATGTGTATCTTTAAGGATATGTACATATGAAGATGTCTTTATTTTAAGTACCTTATTTTATTTTAAGTACCTACTGCTGTGAACCTCATTAAGGAAACCTTGGAATTGCAGAACTGAAATTTTTCATACCACCATCATCCCGTAGAATCTCTTTTGCACTTAGATGTTCTGTGGCAGAGTATTTTTCTGCTCCCTAGAAATGATCAGTGTTGAAGGGAAAAAAAAACCCTCCCCTAATAAATATAGTCCAAATCACACACTTATCTGAACAATAGCCACCATTTTAGTCCACAGAAATCCATCTACTCATACTGACTCAGAGTCCTCAACACAGACAATCCACCACTGAAGTCACGGTCCTCAGCACACGTTCTATCCCCTCCCCATTCCTTGTTGATTCTGACCTACTTTTGTCCAACGCGTCCTGCCAGTATCTTCGCTGCCTGACTGCAGTTTTTAATTTTTACCTTTGAGTTCCAGGCTGCGCCTAGGGATTTCCAGAGAAACGCCAGACACCTGGCTCATCAGGAGGGGCGGAAGGATTTCAGGAAGCTGTTACCCTAACTCACTTGCAGATCAGTGAGTGGCTGTTGTGAGCATTCCTTCTAGATCTCTGCCATGCCGGCTGCATCTACCCCAGCAAAATAACGTAGCTCTTCCAACCACCTCTGCCTCCACTCATCTGGATTTCTGCTTTCAGTGACACTCTGATGCTGCTGATGGGCATTATATATATATATTTTTTAATTGAAGTATAGTCAGTAACAATGTGTCAATTTCTAATGTACAGCAAAATGTTCCAGTCATTCATATACACATATATATGTATGAATTCCTTTTCATATTCTTTTTCATTAAAGGTTATTACAAGATATTAAATATAGTTCCCTGTGCTATACAGAAGAAATTTAATTTTTTTAACTATTTTTATATATAGTAGTTAATATTTGCAAATCTCAATCCCTGATGGGCATTTTTTAAGCCACATCTGGAACCCTTGCTTCAGAAGAGTCTGAGAAATATATTTTCAACCTCATAGCCTTTTGATTGGGAAGTTGGAATAAAGGCTGAGCTGGCTCACCTAACTTGTCTGCATTTGTGAGTAAAGAGGTCTGGAGTTTCAAGGTCCAATGAAATGTCCCAGCCCTTCAGTAGAAAACTCTGAAAGCAACCAAAATGCTCCCATCTACCAGAGCATGACTTGTCCTTAGACACTGCTGGACATAACCACCAACGCTGTCTAAGGCATCATCTTCATGTGGTGCACAATTTCATTAGATGTGTAATATCCTGATTAACAGGACAAGCTGGTTTGGATTCCCAAGGTCACAGGCAGCCTTCTGCCTGACTTTGGTGTATATATGTTCATTGAAGAGTCCTCTCTGAGATCAGCTAGAGCTGCCTGGTGTGTGGTTTGCCAGAGAAAGTGAGTGCAGTGCTCCCCAACAGAGTCCTACCAGTTGTTTTATTGCAGGAAGAGAGAAAGCAAAAGAGACAGAACAGGAAGTTCTTGTCCAGCCTCAATCACAGTCACCCCCGCCCAGGGCTCTTGCTCTGGGACACACAGCGGTGCAGGTCAGCAGCGACGTGGCCCCGGTGTACTCCAAAACATGGTGTGGTTGTACTGGGTTATCTGTGTCTTTCATGGACCCTGCAAAGTTTTCAGCTTTGTGAAATGGGGAACTAAGGAACTCCCACCCATTCCTGTAGCTCCCAGGGTTTCCACCCTTATGGGTTTTGAGGATTTGCTGGTAATTCATTCTTTTTCACCAGGTCATTTCTCGGTTACACGGCAGTCCTGTGACTTCCTTATCAGAACTGCTCCTTAAGTTCGGGAATTAGTGAAAGATGCCATTTTACCCTGTAAGTTCATGTTCAGGGAGGAGGAGGAAGACACCACAGATCAGAGTTGCTATTTTGCTTTTTGTTGTTGTTGTTTTCATAAGCCGTCTCCTGTTGTCAGATAGACACTGAGCAAATGAATGACTGTGCCACTCCCATTTGAAGGATGAGGAAAATGACACTCATGGAGAGGAGACAAATTTCCTGAGGTTCCAAAGACAAAAAGGGATGAGCACAGAATAAGATCCCTGCAAATTTCTGGGCTGTCATCAGCCTTTAGGTCAGTGACAGAGTGCCGTGTGTAGTAGTAAATTTGTAGCGTGCATTTAGAAGGGTGCAGATATTCTTGTTTTTGTTGATACAATGACACTGTTTTGTCTGGGGCTCAGAAAAAGAGAAATGGGTTAGAAAATGTTGGTTTCTCATCCTTGGTCCTTCCTCACCCTCACAGATATGGGCCCTTCCATCTGTAGCAGGAATAAGACAGCCCCAGACTTCCCGTCTCATGAGATCAGTCTTCATTCATTTCATCCCTGCCCACCTGTAGGTGATAAAGCACAGCATGATTTTCCTGCCCTGCTTCACTGATTCTTGTGAAATTAGGTGTTTGAAGAGAGAAACTCATGAAAGGAAGCTGCTTTTTTTATATAAAGTGCAGTAATTTTCTTAGCAGAGAAGGAAATTGAGGATTTTCCTCATTGAAAATCAATAGAGATTTCAAGACCATCTGTATTTCTGATGTGTAGATGAAAATGACAAAATCTAGAGGGATTACAGAAACACAAGGAAGATACCAAAAGTGTCTTTAAAGAGATTTTCTAAGACTGGGCTTGTAAAGAGACTGTTAGTTGACAGAGACCCTCTTCTCACCCATAGTCCCTCTCCTTAGGTTGGAATGGGCCAGCGTTTCCCATGTGTGCAGTCCTGGTGCTTCAAGTGAGTTGTGGGCAGGGCGGTGCACATGGGGCTGCCTTCAGTTTGTCCATCGTAAGTAACCCCTGGCAGTCAGAGGGCGAGTGTGTTGCAACCTCATGAACCAGCCGCCATGCTCTCTGGGGTGTGTGCTCATCTCAGCTCATCCCGGCTCAGGTGATGGCAGAGCAGAGAGTGGTGGCAAGAGGTCAGCCATGAGTAGCAGGAAGCAACTGGTGTCAGCTGGGACCCAAGAGGCTAGGAGTTCCAGGTGGAATTCCCAGGACTTCCCACAGCTCATTCATTCAGCTAACACTTCTCCAGGACCTGTGATGTGCTGGTGCTTCCGTTGTGAACAGAACCAAATCCCTGTCCTCATGAAGGTGACATTCTAGTGGACATGAGAAATGATACACGCAGAAGCAGATCCAGGTCAGGACACATGAGAGCTGTCTATTTTGGAGTGCACAAGGTGAGATCATTTGGGAAAGAATGCATGATACAGGAAAATGTGGGAGAGGGGATGGCCAGATCCCAGGTCTTATTTGGGTCCTTGGGATGCAACTCGCCAAGTGTGGGCCCTTGGTTTCCACAGGAAAAAATTGAAGAGAGAGCCACAGTTCAGTAAATTTAGATTTATTCAGAGAGATATATACTCCATAGACAGATTGGGCTGTTTCAGAAGGCAAGAGAAAGGCCATGAGGCGTGGGGGTTGGGTGCTCCAGTTTAAAGTAAAAGTAGATACACACTCCACGGGCAGAGTGTGGGCTGTCTCCCTCAGCAGAGAGAGCAGCCACGAGGTGTGGGGTTGTTAGTTTTTATGCACTCAGTATCTTCATATGCTAATAACTGGGAGGAATATTCCAACCGCTTTGGGGAAGGTGTCGGTATTCCCAGATATTGGGCCAGAACTCACCCTTTGACCTTTTATGGTCAGCCTTGAACCTGTCCTGGCACCTGTGGGAGTGCCATCTAGCATCCTGCTGTATTTCGGTGAGTGTGTACTGAAGATCAAACTCTACTGGGAGTTGACTTTTCCACCGTCTTGGTGCTAATGGCTGTGCCATTCTTTTAATGGCTGTGCCCGGCCCCCTTCCCTCCTGTCTCATGAAGGAGCTCTGGACTGATTGCACAATTGCAGAGCAGGGGACAGAGTGGAAAGTACTTCATAAGTGGAAGTTGGAAGGCAGAGTTGGCAGTAGAATTCTCAAGTCAATAATAAAGTAAGGGTCTTCTGTTTGCTGGGGTTACCTGGTATACCATTAGGGAGCTGTGAACCTTGGGGACTTCAGTGAGTGGGTGGCTCACTGTGTATACAGTGTTGCTTCTTAGGCGGCCCGAGGACAGTTGGCTTATTGGTGACACTTTCACTCAAGCAGGGGTCTCTTTGGGGACTTTCTGCACGTAATGCTAACATGGGTCACATGGGGGGCAGGACCGGCCAGTCACAGCTTGGTCCACAGTCACCTAGTGCCCTCAAGGCTTTCATCCCACGGATGCGTCACCTCCCCCTGGATGGGGACAAGGGCACAAGTGGTGGGGCAGCTTCTCAGTGGTGGAGGCATTGCTCTCCGGACTCAACACTCAACAGCATGAACCCCTGGTGTTGGTCACAGCCTTGGCTAGATGAGGCTGTTGGGTAGCTGAGCTCATGAGACGTGGGTGCCATGCTTCCATTCTCACCAAGAGCTCTTCTTTTGAAGGTTCTGGTCAGAGAGGCACAAATACTCCCTAGCCCATTAAAAAAGAACAGTCTCTTTCAATCGGGGAAGGGCACACAGAAGGAGAGCGGATCATCCCGAAAGCAGGAGAGGCCAAATCAGTCCTGCCATCAGGGGTCTGACAGATGAGCCAGCTCAGTTCCTCTTTCTAGTTGTTTACTTGGAGGATCTGGGGGTATTTGGGTGACCTGCAAGTGTCAGAAAATAGTACTCGAGGGCTTTGTAGATTTTCTGGTCCAGTGTTAACTCACCCCATTGTAGCTGTTGTGCAAGGAAACAAAACTTGATGGACAACAGACAATGGCCTCTGCTCCCTGGTGGAGGCAGGAGATTACAATGATAAGTACGACTGCGGGGGCATCATTTCTCTGTTGAGAGGCCAGATGGCCTTACATATCTCTCATGCTGGATGTCTAAGTTGCAGAGGGAAACAGGATTCCATCCAGGTCTCCAGCCAAGGAGGAGACCAGTAGTGGCCTCCCCCACCAACTGTGAGCTCTTTGCCTCCACTGACAGCAGCAGCTATAGCAAAAAGCTGGGCTGCCACCTGCGTTTCCATGTAAACATCTGAGTAGCCACAGCAATGGCCTCATGAGGGTTGGTGTGCCCAAGGAAGCGGTGTGTGGGATGGAGGGAGGAGTGCCGGGGTCAGACACCGGGCGGGCAGGCAGGCAGTGACGACATCTGTGCAGCGCAGGCGTCATGGAACTGAGCCAAAGGGAGGTGGGTTTTGGAGCAGGGAGCCTGAGCAGTGCCGTGTTGCTCATAAGAAGATCCTTGGCTCTGGATCCAAGAAGTCATTGGCTTGAGTCCTGACCACAAACTTCATCTTGGGAAAGTGTTTCAAGCTTACTGTGCCTCTGTTTCTTGGTGTCGCAAATGGGGACAATAGTAGCAATTACCTCTGAGAGTCAGGAGGGCCTTTATAGTTGTCATTTCATTACGCTCACAGCAGCCCACGAAGACGGTTCTAGGTCCCCTAGTTTACACGTGGCAGACGGGTAACCTTTTAATCAGTAATCACGCAGCTAAGAATGGTCAGAACCAGCATTTGAATTTGATCCCTGTGTCCAGATTATTTCTATTCTTACTCAGTATTACTGGAAAACTAGTAAATTCAGAACAAACACTGCTGGGAAGTGGGTGCTTGAAATATGTTTGTTGTCATCGCCATTGGGGAGTGTTGAATTCACGTTCCTCACAGCCCGTCCGAGGCTCCCTGTGTCTCCGGCTGCACCTGGTGGGGTCTGAAGGGCTCTGGGCAGCTTCTCCTTGATCTCTACCCCAAGGCTCTCTGCTTTCTACAGGTTGATACTCAACCCTGACTGCTCAGAAGAGCTAATGTCTAAAAACAAAAAAAAAAAAAGGTGTGGAGGGTACGGCTCAGTGATAGAGCACGTGCTTAGCATGCAAGAGGTCCTGGGTTCAATTCCCAGTACCTCCATTAAAATAAATAAATCTAACTAACCCCCCCCAAAAAATGGAAGGAGTATTTGAAAAACAATAAACAGTACAAAGTCCCTGCTCCAGGCTGGGGTGCACTATTATTTAAAGGCTCCCAGATGCTTCCCATGTGCAGGATGGTGAGATCTACCCCACTACACCTCTTCTCGTGAACTTGTCCATTCACACCCATTAGCCTCTTGAAACAGGGAAACTACTTGACTCAGCCTAGAACTTTCTCCCAATTTCTGGACTTTTATTTGCCTACTGGAAATCTCTCCTGGAGCCCACAGGCACCCAGCCAGAACTGAATCAGTTGTCTTCTCTCATGACTTGCCCCTCTTCCTGCCCTTTTTATTTCAGGGAATGGCACTATAATTTAGGACACTGCCAAAGCCAGAAAGCTGCCCGGGATCTTTGACCTCTTCCTGCCCTTCCATCACACCTGTGGCCAATCCGTCCACCTTCTGAACTGTTTTCTTCTCTCTCCTCCTGGCGGGGCCTCAGCAGGCCTTCACATGAACCTGCAAATAGGTTTCCCGGCCTCTATCTTGTCTCTTTCTAGATGACTTTGCATGTCTCCTCTACCTTGGAGGCACACAGAGTCCTGTGTGATGTGCACCTGTGATCTCTCCACCTGGTTGCCTCACCTGCCTCCCACATCCTGTGCTCACTTCTAGACTATTTGCAGTTCCTGGAAGGGAGCTGGCTCTCTTTGGCTTCCCTCCTTTTCATGTGTAGCTCCCCAGGGAGAAATGGCCTTAACATTATACCTTCACCTGATCACTTCTAGGGCATCTCAGCACTCACCACGGTGGTTCCCTCCTCTGGGAGAGCCTTGGCTACAGTTCTGGCTCTCTGCCCCAAGCACCCTCTGCTGACTGTTATGCAAGCCCTCTTAACACGCCTCCTCATCCATCATTTCACGGTGACTCCTGTGCACCTACGAGCTTCCGGAAGCAGGGACAGTGACTTTTTTCTCTTTATTCTCAGAGCATGGTAGAGACTCAGGTATAAATTTGGAGGGAACAGTGGTTACTCTGGAATTTCTCTAGGGTTGGGGCCTAGGGGTAAGTCTGGTTGGAAGAAGGGCTTAGGGGACTTACCCTGAAGCCACATTTTCAATTAACATTTCATGTAGTTTTTGTCTACAATTTGAAGTTACGAGTCTTAAAACAGAATGACAATTTCTAAAAATTACTTTACCGAAGATTGAGGAAAATGGCAGTTTTCCATATTTAAGAATATTATTTTAATTTTGTTTGACTGGGGTGGTGGAAAATAGAAATGCAGGGGCTACTAAAGCATTCTCATCCCCTTCCCTACCCTCAGGTCCTTCGGACAGAAGAGACAGAGGGATGTGAGGGGAAGGCTTGGAGGGTGGACCGTGCACTGCTTTTAAATTATGACAGTTACTTGTGCTTTTTTTAACTTTCTTTTTAATGGAGGTATTGGGGCTTGAACCTAGGACCTTGTACATGCAAAGCACGTGCTCTACCACTGAGCTATACCCACCCTTCCCCCAGATGTTTATGTTTTTAGTGGGCATAATGTGCTGGTAGCAGGCACTTTAGCATCAGACACAGTCACCTGCCTCTGACCATCACGTTAATACCTTTCCCCTGAGCTAGAGAGCTAGATAGTGTTTTCACAACTTCAATAAATTATCTACATTTTCTTTTTTCTTAAAAAAAGGCATTAACTCATGTTTCTCTTTAGTATTGCCTATAAATAAAATCTGATTTTATTAACCATTTACCAAAGTGTTAAGGGTAATAAATATTAAGTACAGATTTCTGAAGCATCAGTCATCACTGAAGATCCACATTCTGCTGTTCTCTCTCTCTGTTAGTCACCTTACTTCTGGAGTTCTGGAAGCGGCGCCAGGCAGAACTTTAGTACAAATGGGACACGGTTGAGCAGGAAGAACAAGTCCGGCCAGAATAGGAGGCGCGGTGTCCCCACGTGGAGACAGATGAGATTACCCAGGAAAAGCGGGCGCTGTTTAGATGCACTTTAGTCTGTTTACTTCTGGGCTTGTCAGCCTTGGCTGCATGTTGGAATCACCAGGGGACCTTAAAAAATGTTGCTGCCTGGATTCCATCACTGCTAACTCTGATGGTACTTAGTGGCCTGGGGTGCATTCTGGCATAGGGAAGTTTTTAAAGCTCCTCTGGTTATTCTAATGTGCAGCCAAGGTGAAGGAGCACTTCCCGGAATGGTGGACACAGAAGAGAAGTGTGGTCCTTCCTTCATAATAACAGTAAAAATGGGCAAAAGAGAAAGTCTGGCATAAATGTATAAGAAAAGAGGCATTGATTTGTATCCTTTCATAACACCAATAAAAAAATGCAAAAAAAAAATTAGCCACTATGACATGGATATAGAAGGAAAGACACACCGGTTTTATAGTTGACTCCCATTGTTTCACATGTGCCTTCATCCTTTTCATTGTAGACTAGGTGCCCCTTTTTCTTGAACTAAGTCCCGGTCACTGCTCCCACTTCCGGTTGAGATGTGCACAAAGCAGCGTGGCTCTCATCCTAAAGTCAGAGAAAGGGTAGAAGAAGCAGGGAAACCTTTGTTGAGGTGCCATCAGTGTTTGAGCTAGGCATTTTATATAATTGGAAATGTAAATTTATTGCTGCCACTCCTGCTGCA
This sequence comes from Camelus dromedarius, assembly GCF_036321535.1. Classification (NCBI taxonomy): domain Eukaryota; kingdom Metazoa; phylum Chordata; class Mammalia; order Artiodactyla; family Camelidae; genus Camelus; species Camelus dromedarius. The sequence continues at coordinate 21,678,584 of NC_087460.1, forward strand.
AAATTTAAAAAAATAAAACTATATATCTTTGTATCAACATTCCAGAGCTATGAAAAAATGATTTTTTGAGTCATATGTATTATTGCTTCTTTCCATCAGCTGAGGAAATTTAGAGCTGATGGTACTTGCAGTCAGCAGCAGCAGGACAGTATGTTGTGAGAGTGAATAACACTTGGAAAGAAAATGCTTTTACTAGGAGCATCTGAAAATATCTGAAAGTCTCCAACTATAGACTTTATAAATTGAATCACAGATCTACAGAATGTTGGCACTGAAAAGGTCTGGAGGGAGCAGGTCAAACTCCTCTTTTTATAAATGGAAAAAAATGAGGTTCAGCTACCAATAGAAAGGGACATTTGTCTTTTACAATGTAATAAGCTTCTAATAATCCCCATTATGAATATTTCCCATTGTTTACAACTGAAGATGGGGGTCAAATCATATGTTGGTGAAAGACTGTACATCCAGAGATGAAAGCTGAAACTTAGACAAAATTAGATGTTCATAATATTTTTGAGCCCTGAAAAACAAAAAAGTATCATATTGGCAGCATAGAAAAAATACTGAAGAAAAGTTTTTTAGTCATTTAAACTGCCAATTTTAAATTTAAAATTGCCAACTAATAAGTTTAAATTTTCATTGGAACATGCTTGTTGAAAAATTGAAGATGAAGACTCATTTCACTTTATCGTTCTTCCTTATTTAAAAAATTGTTTATTTATTTATTTATTTATTTATTTATTTTAGTTTTTAATTGAAGCGCTTTACTTTAATTGCGAATGCATGCTCCATTTTTTAGAGGCCAGTGTTGTGGTAGTGAGACCTTGGGAATGAAGTTGCCTAATTCATATTTGAACACAGCAGCTTGCTTCCTGAGTGATCTTGGACAACTTAACTTCTCTGTGCCATAGTTTCCTATAAAATAAGAATAAGAGTTTTGCTTCCTCATGACTGTGGTAAGGACGGGTCGAATTAATGTACAGAATCTACTTGGAAGACTTCCTGGCACAGAGGGAGGGCCATGTACTTAGTTCCACCTATTATTATACTATATCTGCTTTTATAATCCAGGTAAATCTTGAGTCTTACTGATTTTATCTCTAAAAAAAACTAAATATAAACTCTAAAATGGAAACTCTAAAACTTTATAGTTGTAGCTAATTAACACATAAAGCTCAACCAAGGAACACACAGTGGAGACAAGGTAGCTGCAGACACCTGTGAAACTTTCTGTCCTGCACGGACTCTAAGCTGTCACTACCATCACTTCTGAAATCTAAGGCAAGCTCAGGAGTAGAGCTTTACAGCTTGGCCTCGTCAGGTACCCAGACCCCCAAGCTCAGACCATGGCAGGGAAACAGTTTACTGTTCACATGTGCATTTTCAAAAAAATAGTATTAAAATGAACACTGTACGTATTTTGTTGTGTGTTTGACATCGATAACAGAAAAGAAAAGAAAAAAAAAAAAGAAGGAAAAAAGCCCATGCAGTTACAAATAAGGAGGCTATGCCTGAAAATTATTATTTTTTTTAAATTATGTTTAGGATTTAGTGACCAGTTAGGAGAAAAATCATTTCATTGGTGTAATCACTTGAATGACTAAACTTGTTTTTTTAAATTAGGATGAAGAGCGTGTTCCCTTTACCACCTGGGGAAAGTCTATACATATACCCCTTTGTGCAAGTGCTCTTTTTCTGGGTAAGAACCTGCCACAGACTTTTTAGAATCTAATGTGAAATGCTGAGAAAACTGAAAGTCAAGCTGGGAAATATGTAGTCTCATAGAGAAAACTTTTTCCAGAGAACATCTGAGCCAACGCAGGGCACCACTCTGGAGGTTCCACCGTCTCTTCTGCTCACAGTGCTTTCCCCAATTCTTTTCACCTCATTTGTTCAAATCAGATCAGTGGTTTAGGATTCTCCAGGGTCTGAATAAGAGACCAGATGGAGGCATTAAGAATTCTAAAATTTTCCAAGAGTAACAACCAAGGTAAAATATCTAAGAATAGCCTAACAAAAGGATAGCAGGAACTATGAAAAATAAAAATAAAAACTACTGAAAGGTATAAATTATGCATTAATCACATGATTCTAGATTAAAAGATCATATCTCCAAAATATCAGAAGTTATAAAATTGATTTGGGGTTTATTGTGAATAAAATCATATTAGTAATATAATAATTAATAAGATAATGGGCGTTTTACTAGTTCAAGAATAGCCAGATTAGAAAATAGGACAGGAAGTCCAGATATGGGCTCTGATATCAATAATAATTTAATATAAGAGATGGAAGACATTACAAATCAGGGAGATAAATAAAGGTTATTCAGTAAATGGAACACTTGTTAGCTACTTGGGGGGAAAAGAAAAGATTGAAATCATACTGTGAACCATATATTGTGATAAATTCCAGAAACATTTAAAAAAGCAACACAATTAGAAAAAAACTAGAAATAAATATGGATGAATATACAACCTCTAGATGAACAGTAATTTTCAGAGGAAAATATATAAAGAATTCCATGCATCAGAAGCATCCTAATTTTAAGCAAAACACCAGAGGATGTTATTTGTTTACAAATCCAACAAGGGGCTAATTCCTTCAATACATAGAGAGTTCAGATCACTTCAAAGGTAACATCAAAAAATCTCAGGGGCGTAGAAGTCAGAGAAGATGAACACACATTCACAAAGGAAAAAATAGATGTCACACTCCAATGGTAATTCAGTCAGTGCACATCAAAATGAAATAGTTTTCCACCTCTCAAGTGACACAGCTCTGTTTATGAGGATGAAGTGCCAGTGATCACCAATCCCATGCCTAGGTTACTGGATATTTTTTGTGAAGTATGGTTAATTTAAAATGCTGTGTTAATTTCTGCTGTACACCTCCAGCCTTCTTAGAAAGCAGTCCGGCAGTTCATATCAAGAGTAAAAAATATTCATATGCTTTAATCCACTAATTCAGCTTTGAAAAACTTTTAATCAGGAAGTATTTCAAAATGGCAGGGAAAAGTCAGTATGGATGCAAGTCACAGACATACATTTATATGTATATATATATATATATATATATATATAAAATCTCAGCCAAAATATTCTTCCAACCCTTCACATAGTAGAATAATATGCAGCCATGAAAAACTGTGTCCACAAAAATATTTTATGACATGTCAAAGTGTTATACTTATGTTAGGCTTGAGAATAAAATTAATATATAAAATGATTTGTAATATACAAACAATGCACAGTTCTGAAGGAATTATGTCTAAAGGTGGAAGCATTTTTCTTATTTTATTTTTTATTCATTATCAGAGTTGGAGTCTTTTGATTGTAGGTGACAAAATCAATCTCCAATGTGCTTAAACAACAACCAAAAAATGGGGATGCATGGGATTTATTGGTTCCTGTAAATGAAAACCTCAGGTCTGAGGTCTGGCTTCAGTCAAGGAGAGATACTGTAGCCCAGATGATGTCAAGGGCTGCTTTTGTCCTGTCTTCATTCTGTGTCCAAGGATGTCTCAGCATGCTGCTTCTAGGCACTCAGCATCCCAGATCACACATCCATCCAAACAAAGAGAGCTCTCTTTTGGCAGCTTCCTCTCTTGATAGAGGAAGCTTATCATTCACATGGGCACTAGCACGTATCTCCTCACATAATAGTGGCTCTTCCTGGGTTATTTGCCAATTCTCAAATCATGTGCGAGGCCAGTAGAATGAGGGGTATTATTTGTCTAAAACCAACTGAGATCTACCTCTGGTGCTTCAGAAAGAGTGGGTCAATCGAGCTTAAATCACAGGACTAAAAACAGAAGGGAGGTTATTTATCCTAAAGCAAAATCTGGGTCCTCTTCTAAGACTGGGGACAGATCCAGGACAGCAGTTCTGTCCACTACTGAGTACTTTCAAATTTTCTTTAATGAGCAAATATTAAAGTTATGATCAGAAAAGATGATAAGTAAGAAGAAACTTGAGGAAGGAGAATGGTAAGCTTTCCTGTTTCTTTAGAAATATTGAACCCATTAAGTGCTTGGAAGAAAAATGGAAATGATTCAAGTTTGTAAAAGTTCTGAAATGAATTAGAATTGATTTCACTGACCATGTAGGAGACAGTGCTATACAGTTAGTGTGTCTTTGGGCTCTTTGAGTATTTCAGTCCTTTCACTTAATAGTTGCTTCATTTGGGGCAAATTGCATCATCTCCACGTGGCTCTATTTCCTCATCTGTAAAAGAGATATAATATTACCTTCCCCACAGGGTGATTGTGAGGATTTAAAAAATAGATGTGTGCTGAAGCAATAGTAAGCCTTTAAAAATCTTAACTATTATGATTTCTTAATACATAATTAAAAAATTATTATGCAGCCTTTTTAAAAATGCATACTATTTAAATGGCCTATATGTGCTGTAGAAGAGAGGAAGGCTTAATATACCTTCTATAATACATTTTTCTCACTCTTAAATAATTTTCACATTTAATCACACACACACACCAAAAAGTTATTCCTTTCACAAGCATGAAGCCTTAACTGTGAAGAAAAGGATGATGAAAGAGAGTAGAGGAGGAAATAAAATGCTTTCTCTACAAACTGATGGCTTAAAAACTAAGAAAAACACCTTTTTAAGACTTTGGTCACCATATTCATAGCTATTACTTAGGTAGAGTTTTTCACATGCCTGTGGTTAATGTCCCAAATGTTTTCACAGTTAGTAAATCATTGACTCATCACAATAGTCCTATAAATTGCTATTATTATCCACCCATTATATGGGTGAGGAGATTGAAGCCCCTAGAGGTTAAGAAATTTGCACAAGGCCCCACAGCTAGCATCGGAGCTGGGATCCAGATGCAGGAGTGTGGCTCCAGGAGGGGCTTGTAAACACTCCCTCTGCTTTCCCCTGCAGGTGCAAGCGAGCCTCCCGCTGTTACTGTAAATAACATGATGTGGTTCACTTAGTCTTGAAATTCACAATCTTTGTAGCTTTCTCTCTGGGGCAGCCATCAGGAGAGGCCAGGGACACTGAGTACATGCTTCTGGACTATGACCAAGAAGGTAGATGGAAGGAAAACAGTTTAAAAATGGGAACTTTAATGTGCATTCTTCAGTGGGCAGAAAAATACCTGCCTAGTGAGGAACTGAAGCCCTACCAGCCACGTGCAAATTATGCTTCAGACCCTCCCATTGCCCTTGGGCCCACACAGTCAGAGCTACAATGGATCAGGGACATGAACCTTGTGCAAATGCAGGGAGTATGAATACCTGTCATTTTAAGATCTCAAGGAGTAAGAAAATCATGTGAAGCTTTCATCAGCAGAGACCTGCTGTCACTTCCAGTGTTTCCCTCGTGGCATGTCCACAGCTTCACTGGTCCTATTCAGAATGAAGATGACAGCTAGCACCTGCTGACCCCTGAATCAGTGATAGGTTCTCCCTTGAAAGGAAGCGTATCCCCTTCATGGGTTACAACTAGTTCATAACCTAAGTAATTCTATAGATGTAGAAGGGGTATTTTCATTGGTTCTGCTATCACAGAATTGTCTCCAAAAGAACATGCCACCAGTTATTCCATTTTCAGCCATTTAAAGATATACTTAGCAGGCTTCCTTCTTTAGTGCAGTTTTAGGTTTACAGAATACTTCACAGAAAGTGGAGTTCCCATATATTCCCTATGCCCTGCACTCAGCTGCTCCTGCTGTCAGCATGTTACATTAGTTGATGCACTCATTCTTTTTGACATCTTTCATTCCTCCTCCCTTAAAGTTTAACATGCCTGATATTCACGTCTCTTGTGGCATTTAAGTGTGATTTACATCACTTCTCACGTTTATGTGAGGTTTACAGCACATGCATGTTGTCTGTTTAAGCGTGGGTTGGGGGCAAGTTTTCTGTGTAAAAATACGATCATTAGTGGGTCTCATGCTGCTGGGTTTTTGGGTTGTCAGGTCCTGTTGACCATTGCTTCAGTTATTGGGATCATTTTCTACGGGCTTTCAGTGTTCATTGTATTTTCTGCAAAACTTTCCAAGAACCTGAATGGAAGAGACCCAATCCAGAAGTACCTGACTGTGCAGGTGGGCCACGCCCATCACTGCTTCCCTCATCAGTTTTATCATCATCATGACCCTGAACGCCATATATGAGAAAGTGGCAATCATGGCGACTGACTCTGGTAAGCTCCTCCTGTAGCTGAGGTCATTTCTACACCAGTTTTAGAACCAGGTCAAAACAGAGACTGTATCTTGTAGACACTTCAATTCCAGTACATTAGAGTCTTTAGAAAACTTCAAGTGTAAACGTATTTTCTCTAGCCTATGCGAGAAGTGAATTAGCTCCAGCTTTGCATTAGTAAAAGGGAAAAAGGAAGCATTAGAATGTCCAAGCTCTGTGTAAACAGGTCAGTGCTTAATAATAATTTCAATTACATTAGATCATATACCCTATTGTTGAAAGTAAATAGTCTCTGTGTTGCAAATAAGTGGAAGAGGGTCGTGGTTCCAGTGGCAGATTTGCTTGTGCGTTATGGAGAGGACAGGTAATCACAGTGTTATGTGTCTTCCCCGCATGCTGTTCCTGTTAGTGTAGCTCCATTCTCATCAGCTGTGGCTTCTATAATAAATGTTTCTTCTCTCTGGCTTGTATCCCAGCCAGTGGCTTAGCGGCCCAAATTAAGTGCTTCCGACCCGCTGCATGTGGCTGGGTCGTTCTCCCAGTGGTCTGCTCAGTGGTCATCTTCTGAAAACACTAAAACCAATTCAAATTCTGAACTAGGAGGATGACCCGTTTTATGTTCCCCAAATGCTTCTAGCAAGTTGCCCCGTGTTTTGTTTGTTTTCTTCAATAGTCCTACCTTCCTGCCGTTCAGGGAGACAAGAGAATATCATTTAGCAGGATGTTTAAAAGTAGCTTTCTGTCAACTCACACCTGACAGAGGACAGTTCTTGCCCATTGGATACTGTTGTGCTTATAAATTTTAAGGAACGGCTGACTTTATTCTTTTTTGCCTTGTGGAATATTGCGTTCATAGTGGGAGAAACTCTTACAACAGTGTGTACACTTGGAATTAATATAGTAGCTATGTTAAGGAATTCAAAACAGCTTAAATGAAAACAGTGTGAATTGTGTGTGTGTATATATATATATACACAAAGTATTGGCAGGGCTGTTTCTGAAGGCCTCAGTGGAACCTGTATCTTTGACTTTTCTGGCTCCCAGAGGCCACCTGCATCTCTTGGCCTGTGACCTCTTTTCTCTCTCTCTCAAGGTCAGCTTGGTTTTGTGCCTTTGACTCTGATCCTGTGGTCACATCTCCTCTTCTCTCTCCCCTCTTCTGCCTCCCTCTTCCTCCTTTAACGACCCTGCTGATTACACTGGGCCCACCTCTATAATCCAGCTCGTCTCTCTTAGAGTCAGCTGGTTAGCAATCTTAACTGCATCTGCAAACATAGGCCCCCTTTGCCAGGGAACCTGACCTCTTCATATGTTCTGGGGATTAGGACATAGACATCTTGAGGGGGAACATTTTTCTGCCTACCACACTAATCTATTTAAAATAATTTCTGGCTTTGATTTTCTGTCCTCATGAAACTGTTGATCTCTCTTCTGTCTTGCCTTCCACACCAGCATTCTGCTCCTGGCCTACCTAACGGCAGAGCTCACCCCACTCTGTGGTGTCCCCCAAAACCACTTACACAAGCAGGCCTTACTGTTGTTTGGAGCATGGTGGAGAAACTCAAACAACTTGAATTTTGAAATAAAAAACTTCCATCATTTTAAAATCTTCCATGCCACTATAAAAAAAGTTTATTTTTAACTTCATTTTTTAATTTTTAAACTATTTTAAACTTTGTTACTTTTTAAACTTTACTTTTTTTTCTTATCATCCTTCATTGTAGGCTCCAGAAACCTGCTACTCTGCCCACCGCATCCAAGTTCCCTTTCATTGTTTCTCCTCCCTTCCCTAACCTTCCTTCTCTCTCCCTTATTACCAAGTTTCTGTCCATTCTCTTTATAGGGCAGTTAAATTCTTTTTTCTTTCTTTCTGTTTTTGCCGAGTGAACACCTTTGGGTGTCAGTGTGTCCTTCCACATTTCTTCAAAAGGGCTTCATCTTTCAGCTTCAGTGTGGATTAGTGGGGTCTGTCTCTGCACAAAGGCATATCCCTTGTCCCCCAGCTCACCACGCCCCTCAAAATAAAGAAAGATTCTGATCTTCGCTATGAAATGAATCTTTTTTTCCCTACTGTGCAGTAGACAACTCTTACCCTGAGCTCACAGTCAGATTTTTCCAGAGGAGTAAAAGTAGCTCATGTGCAAATAATACTGTTTTTCTCTGAAAAGAAATAGATCAGATAGAGGAAATACTTAACTCAGATTACTCAAAAGCATTTCCTGAAGGAAATAGGTTAATTATTTAACAGTAAATTTTATTGAATCTGGTTATCAGTGAGCTATTTTTACCAATCAAGGAGAAGGATTTATTTCCTAAATTGGTACTGAGCAATTCATGTGAAATGAAACTGGCTCACATGAACTAGTTTAAAGAAAAGGATGCATTATAGTATCTGTGGTCTGTTTATAACTTCACTTAAGTAAGCACATTTTTGTAGGTTCCAGTGAGCTGAACTTTGCCTCCATGTATTTCTACTCTGGGCTGAAATATTTAGGGAATATGTTTTGAATTATGTTTCTCTTGTTTGAAAACCAGGAATGCTGAATTGTAGCTAAGTTTGAGGGGGGCTTGCGTTTTCCTCACTGCCTCTTCGCTTTGTATAAGGTGCCAGTTTCCTTCCTAATTTTTCATAGAAAATCCTAACATACCAGAGATCTATCAATTACTCTTGCTGCCCCAAAACTACACCCATCCTCAAAAATACATAGGAAGGCAAAAGAAAACTTATCAAAATTAGCGACTATTTTCATGCTATTTAAATATGTCTAAAGGAACATAATGAAATGAATTTCACCATAACTCACCTGCCTCCACACTCCAAATTCCATGTGGACATCTTGAGTAGGATTCTGGGAGCAAATGAAGAAGGACAGTGATGCCGTGATCCAGGCTCCCTCTGGGGTCTCCCCAGCACTTGGATCGGCAGCTGGTATAAAGTAGGTCTCAGTCCGAGCCAGCTGAGTGGGTGAGTGACTCACAGGCATCAGATGCATGACATCAGTGCATGACATCAGAGCACTCTTTGTAGGACTCAGAGCATAAGCTGAGAGCCCTGTGGCCTTCCCAGCCTCACATACTATTTTGATATTGGGGTCATTTCTGGGAATGTTATTCTGTACTTGACAAAAGGCTAGTACAATTCCAGGGTTAAGCAACTTGCCCTAGGGAAATTTTATGATAAAATATTAAGAAAAATAGTTAAATGCCCAAAATGACATAGCATTGTCCTCTGGTGTTTAGATAATGTATGGCTGTAATTTTCTTACTATATATGTTTTCTACATTTTCCACCGTGTGTATGCACCACTATATAGTAAGAAAATGCAAATGTTTAAAAGAGAAAATCTCTTTTCCAGATATGATTTGGTTAGAGGATGTGTCAGATACATATAATAAGAGAATCTTAAATACATGTGTCCATAATTCACTCTTTAATTTCAGGAACAGGAAACTCAGGAATGAAATAGGTTAAGAGAATCAAAGATACTTGTATTCAAGATTAGCAAGTGGGAGTGTCCTCAACCAAAACGGTGATAATCTATAATGCAGGGATTAGATGTGATAATGAAGGTACAAAGACAACATGAAGTAGAAAATGCCACGTGGCAAGCACTGAGTAAAGGGAAATTTACTGTGATTATGCCAACATGTGTGGTCAATTCCCAAGCACATGATTGTGTAACCCCTGCTAGAGGGAGAAACCTTCCAGCCTTGGCTGGAGAGGGGGGCGTATCCAGTGTCTGTATTTTTCAAAATGTCTACAGGTGCTTCTCATGTGCAAATTGATATCCCTGCACGAGAACCATATCCCAAAAGAAAATCTAAAAGACTGAGGACAATGATGCGTAGATGACCGCCCAAGCTTTTCTGCCACAGAAGAGTGGTTCCTCTCAGGAAGACTGAGCAAGAGGCTCAGAGTCTTAGCTAAGGACAAGCAAGTCGGGACTTCTAATACGACCTAATGCCATCGACGTGGGAGGGCAGTTCAGCACAAGAAGGGAGCGCCAGTTGAGTTAACATGAAGTTTCATCCTGCATCCAAACCGTGATGGATTTGGGTCCCGGAGGGTAAAAGCCCTGCTTCCCTGGGGCATGGACCGGATTCCACAGGAGGCTGAGACAGGAAGTATGAGGCAGAGAAAAATTCCCCCAGGAGACTCCCGAGTCTGGGTGCCAGGGAGGGTGATGGACGAGCGCGGTCCCAGCGCTACCCGCAACGCAGGGCTCCGAGTGGCTGTGGAGCTGCGCACTCCCGGCCGGACCTCAGACCTGACTGCAGCGCTCTGGGCTGTGGCCTGGGGAGCGGCTTGAGCAGCAGGCTGTCCCCGTCATTCTCTTAGGTGCTGCAGTGACTCCCACCACTGTGGCCACGGCGTTCCCAAGCCAATGTTCTTAGTGACTTCAACCCTATTTACAGGTGACCACATCCGGTTAGCCTGTGCTGCTCAAAAGGAAGGTCCCACATGGGGTTTTGATGTGTTAGGGGGGTTGCTAATACCTGGCCTGCTTTGAATCGTTTCATCCTGACAGCAGCCTAGGCAGTGGAAGTTTCATCTCCCAATTTTATTTCAAAGTTTTTTGTTGAAAGTATAGTTGGTTTACAATATTGTGTTAATTCTTGGTGTACAGCATAGTGATTCAGTTATACATACATAGATATATATTCCTTGTCATATTCTTTTTCACTATAGGCTATTAAAAGCTACTGAATGTACTTCCCTGTGCTATACAGTAGGACCTTGTTGTTTGATGCAAAAATTAGTAAACAAAGTATTTGCAGACTAAACCTAGCCATGTATATGACAGAGTTGAGTTTATCTCAGAATTTAAATGTGGTTTTGATCTCCAGGATCTCTTTATAAACTTATCATAAGTAAAGAGCCTGTGGACCACTTCTCAGAAAAATGTTTTAAAATCATAAGATTTAGAGAATAAAGAAGAAAGATAATTATACTGAAAAGCAGATATCAAAATATAGAAATGGGCACTTGTGATATAGTAATATCTGAATTATTGGAAGAACGTGTTGAATAAGAGGATCCAGTGGTGGGTCTACTAACCGCAACATTCTGCCATAGCCGTAAGTGTAAATCATCTGAGATCCGCAACAATTGCATTTGGAATGTAAATAAAGTTAAATAACAAATAAGCCATGAAGTGTGGATTCAGATTCAGGGGTATCTCGAGCCCATATCCACACCACTTCCCAGAGCTCCTTGCTCTTCCCATAATGTCATTGAAAGAAAGAAGTGGGAAAGTTTGTGAAGTGAAGGGCATGTTCCATGGTAAAGAAATCTCGTAGCAAACCTGGGAGCATGCCCAGGGAAAGGTTAACGCTGAGATCAGAGGCCGTGGGAAACCAAGCAGGGTCAGCTCTTTACAAGTCACATCATATACTCTGTGTGTGTCCACGTGTGTGTGCATACAGATGCGTGGGCCTGTATGATGTATACACCTGCATTTCGTGTGAAGCCGCCTCACTGTCCAAATTTGAAAACCATCCAAACGTGCAGTGCAGTTAGCCGAACCTCAGCCAGACGCTAAGCTGTGTGTTTTTGCTCTCTCTATTCTGCTGGACTCCACGAGTAAACCACGCACCGGCTGTTGCTTACAGGGACAACAGCTCTGTAGGCTACAGGTCCATGCCTTGTTTTACTGCCAACTCCGATTTCACTTCAGGACAAATTGCCATTTGAAAAAGGGGGAAGCATTCAGTTGGCCCACAAGTCTCTGAGTGAGGAAAAAAGATAACCTTAGAGACAGCTCTGTGGGACAGCATCCAGGAGGGGGCAGAGGACTGGGCTGCGAGTCGAGGCTGTGTTTCTTTCAAGCTCTGCACTGACTTTGAGGCGGCATGTCACTTCTTTGGCCCTTGATTTGTTCAGCTTAAATTAGAGTCTTGGACCTGTTTGATCCAACGTTAGAGTATCACTTTTCTGCTTGGTGACCCTCCATGGCTCCGCAATTCCTTCAGAGGGAAAAATACCCACATCCTCACTGCAGTCTCTTAGGCTCCACCCCCAAAACCACCACTTATATCGTATTCACTCTGGCCCACACCAGCCTCCATGCTGTCTGTCCAGCGTGAGGGAACTCCAGGCCTGTGATCACCGTTCCCTCTGCCCCTCCTCTGCCTGGTCCTTCCCTCCATCTTTGCCTTATTCAAAGGTCACTGCCCCATCCCCACTCCTCCCTACCACACATTCTTCGTCCTCCTTTATTTTCCCCACAGCACTTATCACCAGCTCACATACCCTGTATTTCTTTCTTTTATTTATTTTCTCTGACGATTTTCAGACTGGAAAGGCCACGGTGGATAATAGCAGAGAAGTGGGGGGAAAAAAGGCAAATGAGGGAAGGTATCTTCTAAAAGCTAAAATGCCCACCTGGAAAGGAGTTAGGAGATAAAGTAGTAGTCGTTAAAATTTTGATAAAGCCAAGGTAAGTAGTCAGGACTAGTTTCCACAATATTTGGGGATAGGGAGGCAGCAATAAAAAGAAATTTATCCTGAAAACAAGAAATTAAATTCTTGGGAAGATGATGTGTTCAGCTTGAGATATCAGTAATAATTTTATGACCTTGGTCTGATAATACCCTGCCTTATAATTTGATCTGTTTGGCAGCTGGGTCATGAATCTAATGGTGCCACAGTTTCGTGAGAAGTACAGACCACCCCACGATGGGAACGGGACAGCCATCTGTATCCCATGGGCAAACTGGGGTTATTTTATGAATTCCTTGAAATGAGCAAGTCATCAGTGGAGATTTCGGTGCTGTCGGTTATACTAGTGTATGTTTTGTGTCTCAGAAGCATCGGTTACCGAGCCAAACAATGACTTAGCATACCGAAACGGAGCCCGCTTTTCTCCATTAGATGCAATTATGCAGTCAGGCTTTCAAATAGGGTGCCTGTGTGTATCTTTGTCAATATTTATGTTGTACAAAGCTGAAGATTTACTGCCAAGGGATGAAATGGAATATTCATTCAGGTACATCTCCACCATTGATTCTCACATCCTTCTGGTCATGTCGTCTAAGGATGAACTTAGAACCGTTACTAGATAGGACTCAGCTCGGGCTGCAGCCCGTGTGGCACAGCTGTTGGCTGATATCCTTCTAAACAGAGTCATGTGAGCCCGCCAGCCTGTGCAGAAAGCCCGCAAGAGCATCCTGCCTCATGGCAGCAAGGGTCACAGGGTCACCCCTTCCACACCTCACACCTGCCTTTGACATTGTTCCTACTTCTTCTGGCCGATGGTTTCTGCCTGGTTCCTTGAGTGACCTCTTGGCACATCACTGGCTTGAATTCAGGATGAATTTGCTGATCTGGAGTATCGGTTGAGCACAGATCCCCTCCTTCTCCAATGTCTTTGCCCATTTCTGTACATTTGCTTGGGCTCTGTTTCTCTTTGGTTGAACTTGGGTTTGAGCTCTCGGTTGCCTTTAAATGGCTGCATCTCAAAATAGATTTCCATAGGAAACGTCATCTTTTCTACTATGCATGGCGCACTTTTATCTACTAGAAGGCTGATGATGTGCAAGTTTTGTATCTGAGCCCTTTCAGCTCACCACTGCCTTGAATTATATAGTTTTTTCTTTTTAAGCTTAGGAGACAGGAAAGGATTTTGGTCAATAGGGATTGCATTTTACATGCGGGTTCGTATCTGCAAAGGCACCCCTTTGTGCTTCCTGTTTATAAGTCTACAGATAGAGGGAGTTTTCGTTTTCCTAAATTACATTCTATATATAAAATATTTGCTTTTAAAAATATACATTATACATGGAAACGCGTCTGGTTCCTTCGGTGAGTGAAAGGTCATCTTGTGGCATCTTCAGTCAGCTATGCTTTGTGGCCTGGTGTCTGATTTGTGTTTTACCTTTGCTTTTGTTGTGTTTCGTGACCAGGTTCCATTAAGGGTGCAGCTGCAGTCCCTGGTGTTGAAGTTATGTTCGTTTATTCTGCTTATTTTCAAAAGGACTATAAGCCAATTACCTGTTATTCCAAAATGAGTCATAACTGTAAATATGTCTTATTGGGGCTACTGTCAGCATTAATAATAACAACAACATTCTGAGGGCAGCAGATCATTTGGTATTTTAACACATACTAAAAAAGCCTTGGAAAAATGTTAGTGTTCTAGTTAAGTCAAATAAAGGTCATTGAAAGGAAAAGTTGTACGCTTTTGGGAGAAATTGATAGAACATTTAGAACTTTATAGTCTCATTAATATACCAATTAAATAATTCAGCCTCCCCCTACCCTACAGAACAGGATGGAGAAACAGCTATTCTAGAGAGATTTTTCAGATTTATTCATTTTCCTCTTCTCTAAATAATCCCTAATGAATTAGAAAATTCAATCCATTTCTGAGAGTAGGCAGTCTGTTATTCTGTATTCAATGCTGCATTGAAACTTATTTTGTGTTCTTTTCGTTCATGGGAGATAGAATTTCCAAGTGCTTTTTAAATTATTTTGGTTCCTCTAAAATAAAATGCCTTTGGTGCTGATCTCCTGACCTCAGTTTCCTCCTCTCAGTTTTCCCCATGATCATTAATGACACCCCACCTGCCTTTTTAGTTATGCCTCTTAGCTGCTGAAGGGGAACAGTTTCTGACAGATGACCCTGGAGCACTCCACCCATGCTTCGGTAGGCCTCGCACCCAGCCACCAACCCTAGTCTCCTTGGCCTGAAGTACCTTTCTCTGATTTTCTGCCTGGAAGGACTCTTGTCAAGCCTTGGCAGGAACCCTTCCACGTTTTAGAGATTTTCTGCTCTCCTCTCTAGGCATGAATTGCACTTGATTCTTGTCTTGATGGTGCGTGATCGTGTCCATGTCCATTGTGCTCCCCGGCTGGACTGATCCTGTCGGAGGCAGTAGTCAGGCTTTTCACCTTCCCGTCCATGTCTGGAGCACCACAGCCTGGACCCTGGTTCTCATACGTGTTTAAGTGACTTGAGCTTGGAGTTTCAACGCACTCACATAAAACTGTTAGATGAGTTGGCGGTAATATTGCCCACAAGATCCCCACAAGGTTCTATATGGCACATGTTTTTTTCTGAGTGAAATTTCTCTTTTATTTGTTTTAGTGAATTCCCCACTGTCCTTTGAGATTATTAGAGTAACCCTGAGTTGTTAACCACAATAGCTCTCCTCACACCAGCGAATGATCCTGCTGTCTGAGAACTCAGACATGGGACATAAGAGAAATAATCTATCAGTCTTAAAATCTGGAAGCCATATGATACCGTTTTGTACTTAGAGCACCCACAGCACAAACACCAGTCTCTCAAGAATTTGACGCTGCCTTCCCAGAGGGCGGGTGCCGTAAGTGAAATGCAGTGAGTGATGAAGTGAGAGCTCTTCGTCTCTGGTACTGCCTTTTCCACCCTTGCTGTGTTAACTTGATCTTCCTTTCATAAATTAAGTTCTCCATTTAATTTACTGCATTTAATATCAGTTGTTCTTCAACATCTTCTTGCACCCGCCCCCTCCATTCCCTCTCTCTCCAGTGCTCTCCCACCCACGCCTCTCCTGCGCTCTCCAGGACCAGGCCTGTCTGCCCCACGCCCTCATCTCTGTTCTGTCTGCCCACCACCTGCATTGACATTTCTTAACTCTGCAGAATGAACTTCCTAAAATGGCAGCTGAGTAACTAGGGGGGATGGTAGACCTCTCATCTCTTTACTGATACATTCGTTTATCCATCCAACAAACACTGAGCACCTGCTGTGCCAAACACTGTATCAACTGCTGGGGAGACCAAGACAGGTAAGACATGGTGTCTGCACTCCCCAGGCCAGGTGAGGCATGGCGAGTAGTTGATGGATTTCTAAGCAGGTGAACACACATTGGACTTCCTAGAGCTGGAAATATTTGAACTGAATCTTGAAAGGTGAAAGGAAGTTAGCTCTCTAATATGTGGTAGAGGGAGTGGACATTTCATGCAGAGGTAGAGACATATAAGAGTACACGGCATGAAGCGGCTTGGCCAGACTGAAGAACAAGTAGGGCTAGAACAAAGGATCCATAGGTGGGAATATCAGGTGCACAAGGCCTCTGTCAAGATGGGCCTTGTGTGCTTAGACTTGAATGCATCCTTAAAGAAACAGGGATATATTGGAATATTTGTAAGCAAGAGAATTCCATAACGTTTACGTTGAAGAAGATCTGGTTATTCTGGCAGCAGAATGGAAGATACTATTTTTGGGGGGAGGCCCATATTTTGGGGTGAAAGGATATTTTGGGGACCACCGCAGGTAGCCCAGGCAAGTGGCACACGCCTGCAGAGAGGCCCTGGGTAAAGGGAGAGAGACATGGGCGGCAGAAGTGGTGACTGCTGCAGAGGGGACTGCAGGGCCGGGGCGGTGGGCCGCAGAGCTGCTGAGGTGACTTTCCAGTGACCCATCCGGAGAGCGGATCTGCAGGGGGAGTGTAAGGGGAGGAGCTGGTTTCGAGGGGATGGTTCTGTGTGTGGCATTTTGAGTGCAAAGTGTCTATGGGACATCTGAGGGTTGATTGCATTGTTAAGCTGGATTCACCAGTCAGGAGCTCAGAGGAGCTGTGGGTGAGGCCGTGGGGGCGATTCAGTCCTGCCAAGTGGAGGATTGAAGACGAGGCCTGGGAAAAAGGGCCATGTACATGGCAAATGGGAGAAGAGAAATCCACCAAGAGAAAGAAGAATAGCAGAGCAGTTGGGAGAAAACTAGTTGAGGCAACAGAGAGAAGGCTGTAACCTGGCTTAAGAGGGATTTGAACACTGACTAAAAGGAGCATAGTGAGAAAGGGGGGGTGTGTGGGGCAAAAAAGCAAGAGCTAAAGCCCACCTTTAATTGCCAAGCCTGGGGAAAATGCGGAGGAGGACTATAGTTAGGTAGCCTTTAAAAAACACATCTGTGTGTATCTGTGTGTGTGCATATGTGCACACACAATTTTCTGCCTGGGCTTTTTAAATTTATTTAAGTAAAACAAAAATTAAGGGGGGAAAAATTCCACTGAGAGGAAAATATTTGTCCACTGCAAAGCTACCTGGTAATCAAATAAACAGGAGCTGAAAATGCCCACTGGTTTGAAACACGCAGCCACAGACTGTGCAACTCCTGTCTCAGTGCCGCGGTGAGGGCCGTGGGGGATGCAGGGCTCTGAGCCCTGGAGGAGTCATCAGCGCAGGTACTTCTCCAAGAAACTGGACTTTAAAGGGAAGAAGAAAGTGTAGAAGGTATAAGAGAGCAATACAGGGCCGTGAGAGAGGCTTGGGCGAGGGTTAGTTTTGTTTTACAGTGGGCGTTTCTGGCCTTGCTGAGTTGCTAGGCCTTTGCTTTTGTTGGTCTTTGTTCCAAAAGCTTTTTAGGAAGTTCTTCTCGCTTGAATATCTGAACAGATTAAATCATGTTGGGTTATTTCTGGTGTTTTATTTTTTAATTAAAAAATTATCTGGAATTTATTTTAATGTCGAAAGTGAGGACCCTGTGCCAGGTCTTCCAATGATTTAGCTAATTACTCCAGTACTTGAATCCAATGATTTGAAGTGTCAGGTTTTTAATATTACTAAAATCTCATAAATATCCACGTCTATTCTTGAAATGTATTCTATTTCATTCATACCCTTAGTGCACTATTTCTATACTGTTTCCATGATGATAGATTAATACCTCCTAGGGTTGGTCCTATTTTATCCTTTTCCAGAATGTCCCTAATACTACAAATTCAAACATCCCTCCTCATTATTTTATTTGTAGATTTCTGTATATTTCTGGAAGAACTTTAGGATCACCCTTCAAATTTTTTTCTTAAATCCATTTGGGATTATTAACTATATTTGCATTCAGATTCTAAATTTATTTTGGAGAAAAAATGTTCTATGTCCCCCAAATTTGAGTCTGCCCAGTGAAGAGTATGGTGCTTTCTACTGTTCATTCAATCATCATTTTTTTTTCTTTTTTTAAGTCATTTATCAGAATCATTTTAACGTTTTTCATTCATTTATTTCTGAATAGTCTGTGCATTTGTTGTCATTATAAATGATATCTTTCCTGGGTTTTGAACTGGGTTGATTGCTAATAAAGTCTTAATTTCTGGCTTCTCTTGAATATGAAGGAGATCTGACAGTGTGGGGCCCTCTTTCCAATATGGTGACTGTGAGCAGTGCGTTTCCTTAGGATGCCACTTGCCAACTTGCCAGTGGCTGCACACACTCCACACATTTCTGCTACTTTCCTGCCCCCTGTAGGCAGATGAATTCATGTAGGGTTAGGTGGGTTATGGACACAGATACTGACATCACTGCTGCCACGCTGCTGACCCTGTGTTGTCACTAACTCTGGTTCTTGCTCTCTGACCTCCCTGAATATGACAGCTCCTTTTGGGCTGTGGACCTGCTGCATCTTTCCAGCACTGTCAGCTTTTCTGCAACACAACCCTGCCTCTCAGGTCAGAAGCAAATGTCAGCTCCTCCTACCCATCCACCCCATCCACGGTCTTGCCATTCCTGGCCAGAGTGGTCCCTACCCCTTGACTGAGCAGTAACCCTAAAGGGGCTATAAATTTGCGTCTCATCCACTGTCTTAGTTACATACCTGTGCTAGTTTACTTTAAAGGTCTGCCAGTTAGGAGGGGAGGGTCTAAAAGTCTTTTAGATCTCTGGCCTTATCATTTCTAACCGCTCCCCCACCCTATGGAACAGCTTACCACAGATCTCTGCTTCCCTGTCTGTAGCAATGCCCTGTAAATTACAGACAAAGAGAAAAGAACTTCTAAGCCACCACCATAACTTTGACTTCCTGTGACCACACAGACAATAGAAATATCAAGATAAAAATTCCTGAAGAAGGATATTTTGCTTAGGAAGACACTTTAATTGCATACCTTTCTGTGACTCGTAGTAACTTCATAGACCCTCTGAATGTGCTGCACTCACCTTCCCAGACTCAAGGGAGCTTGCTCACTTGCCTATATTCAGTGTATTTCCTCCAACATTCTCTATGCATAGCTTTCCCAAAGGTACATTTTTATTTCTATTTAAATTGTTAGATACATCCACAACATTCTTTTTTTAATCCTCAATTACAAACCATCTCCCAAGATTGTATTATTTCAACACCGAGAGTGAATAATATGCCTCAAGATTCCCAAGTTTATTACCAGCAAATAACTATGGTTGGTTGAAGATTTTTAAGCATGTTACTCCTACTAAGGTTATATACGTGAAAGAAACAGGTTGTAATTAGTCTTCTTCCGATGGATTTTATATTTGCCTTTTGTTTAGATTCTTTCACTGTTGAACATTATTATTACCATGAGTGTCTATTCTCTTTGGGAATTAGTTCATCATTTGCCCCTCTCATTTACAGGAGTAAACGAATTGATGTTGTCCTTCCATCCATCCACCACTCCATGTTTTGTGTCCATTCTTTCAACAGGTATTCAGTTTGGGTTCACCAACTTATCTGTGGCCTCTTTCAAGTGGACCCTCTGTTGGTACTGGAGAACAATATATGGGAAATCATAGTGGGTACCCAGTATAGACGCATGGTGCCAGGAAAAGCCCAGGACATCGCAGTGTGGCAGCCCACCATACAAGGAACAGCATTTCTGGATGTGGTGGACCCATGTGTGTAATAAGGCTTCATGCGGTGAAGAATTGGAAAAGTCCAAACATGCATTGGCGTTGCTTCCTAAGGAATCCAGTTTTCGGTATTGTTTAATATGAGTGGGAGATGCTAACACTATCATCGTTATAAACAACATAGCTGTTGTAGCTGTAATTGTTATTATTTTTATAATAATTATTTGTGACTTACAAGAGCTCTTACAGGGGCAGTTGTTAAGAAGCGTGGCCATTATACTCTTGCTGAAGAGTTAATTCAGTACAAGTGTGGTAATAGCATTAATAAGTACTCACTCTTTTGATCCTCACAAGACTATAAATGACACCCAGCAGTGCTTGTATAATGGATATAAAAATCTATCTGTTTAAGAGTTTGTAGAACCTAAAATAAGAGCAGTCATTCCACCGTATTTGACCATATAGTCCAGACTATCAGTTTAAAGTAGGAACTACCTGATGAGGCCATAGAAACCTTTTGTGCATCCCCAATCATTCATTACCTTCCTGGTCCCCTGGGGCAGTGGTTCTTCCAGAAGATGGCCCCCTCTCTCCTCCCCACACTACTCTTGGCCTTTGCTACCCACTGTTGGTCATTAGCTAAGCATCCTCATGTCCTGCATGTGTCTGAGCTGTGAGGGAACAGAACTCAGCTGTTTACAAACTGTATTGACTATGACCAGTCTGAACAGTCTCTCCCCTTCCCTGCCCACAAGCCCACAGGGCAACAGGGGGCTCACAACCACAGCAATTCCCATGCCAGCCCATCAGGGAACTTTCTTCCCTAGAAATATTCTTACAACCAGGGCTGTTTCCTCCCTTACTTCATTGCCAGTTTCACTCCCAGGTTACAGTCCCCAACAAAAGGCTATCCCAGTTTGAATTTCTTAATCAAGTCTCATTGAACCTGAGAACCTGACACTTTCACATGAACACTCATAGAAACAGAACAGGGCCTGACAGTGGCTGTGGGCCAGGTTCCTGGGTGCGGGGACTTGCTGGGTGCTTCAGGTTCTGTAGCCTGGCCCGAGATCTGCTCCCAGGATGGCGTCATCACTTCTGCAAGATATCGGGCCAGGCTTCAACAGTTCAGAGCTTCATTTTATCACCTGCAAACAGAATAATTCCCTGCTGCATATTTTAAGACTGTTATGTACCACAAAGGGTGCTTAGGGAATTCAGTGAGTCAATGCATGGAAGTCACACAACCTGGTCCTCAGGGAATGTTAGTTATCTTCATTATGCACCATCAATAAAATTGGCTGCACAGACTTGGCCAGGTATCAAAGCTACAGGCACAATAATTTGACAATGTGTCACTGTCTGAATCGTAGTCACAATTTTACACAGTAAAACAAGCTACATGGGACCACACAGCTTTCAGCGCACCCAACTCCCCACCCCAAGAACCCTCACTTTATCTGATTTGCTTGCTACCCCTACTTTTTGGAGAAAGCCTGCAAATCACACACAGTCAATGACTGCTAGGCTATGTCCATTCCCATTCACTCAAATTGCCCCATATTCAGTATCCACTGTGCTGCAAATCATAGACTAATGTTCAGAATATGGCAGCAAAGCCTTTCCCGTTCCACAGTCAGAGAAGTACGAATCTGTCATGTTTAATACGCCATATGACACTAAGCAACGCAGAAAAACAGGCTCCTGTGCTTTAAGAAAACTTTTAGCAATGACGTTTGAAACTAAAAGTGTTTTTGTTTGACCTTCAGCTAACCAGAAAATTCAATTGACTCCTATTCCCCATTACTCAGGTGTCCTGGTTTGATTGTATTAGGCACTTTTCCTCATCTCCCCAGCATGACTTTGCTCCATCAGCACAGATGGAGTGTCTCCAAGGCTGCTCCGTGTGCATGGGCGTGTGCGTGCACTAATGTGCACCCACTGATTGCTGCCACTGATTCATATCCAGGGGTTGTTCTCTCTTATAACTCAAGCATTGCTTTATTATATCCTAGAAAACTGCTTTTAGATCATTGACTGAACTGTAGACCATCTTCTTGCCTACATTAGGAAATGACGTCTTCCATGACACAGGTCCTGTGTGCTTATACATATGTATAAGTATGAATTAAACATGCATGTGATCCCCTCACATATTTAATTTGAGCCTTCCCAATTGAATGTGCACAGTAAAGTCTAATTTCCCATAACAGGAGAACTTTTAGGAAAAAGAAGAAGGAATTAGCCACCAGGGAGAAGACAGTATATCAAGCAGGAGTTTGGTATAAATTCATTAATTTTTTAAAGCTGCTCTGGCTCAATAAATAAGTGGAATTGACATTGTTGTATCATGCCAGAGCATCTGCTATTGAAGACCGATTTTAATTTACTTTGATATAAGTGGAAAATTTTGTTGGAACATCATGGGAAATGAAGAACACTGCATCTATCTGTACTCCTGAAGTGTGTCTCAGAGCTGCTGTTTTGAGGAAAATTATCTTGTCTGGAGACAACAGAATTGTTTACATTGTTGGAATTTTTGTAGCTTCCAGAAACCCATCTGCAGGTGATTCTGTAAAAGTCTAGAGTTGACTTAAATAGCAGGAAATTTTAGCCTATTGAAATCAGGAGAAATGAAATCTTTTTGCCTACCACCACCACCAGGCAAGCACGTGTACACCCAGGGAGATTTCACATCAGAGGGAATGACAAAGCTGGTTCTGTTACCGAGGCCAAACTTGTTCTGCACACTGCACAGCAGTGATAAAAATATAAATCAGGAGACAAGGTTTTGGGGCAAGGAGTAGTAACTTTATTCAGAAAGCTGGCAGACCAAGAAGATGGGGGACTAATGTCCTGGAGAATCATCTTGCCCAAGTCAGAATTCAGGCTCCTTTTAAACTAAAAAGGGGAGGGGGTGGGGTTGGTTGTGCAAACTTCTTGCGGCAGGCATTCTTTGTTCTTGCAGCCGTCCACGTGGGTCAGACTGTGATGTCCCTGTAAACCTCCAACAAAACAAAGGCTATTCTCTATTTTGCAACTTGCCATCTCTGCGTAAGTGCAGAAATGCTAACATCCTTAAAGGTCAGAGCCCTAAGAATAGGCTTTCCTGTAGGTTTTAGGCTAAAGGCAACGTTGTTTTACAAAAGGTGCAGAGCCAGCAAGATTAAGCCTGGAAAACAGGGCACAGTGCTTCAGGCTGAAGGAACAGTTCCAATGTGGCATCAGATTTGTTCTCGATTACAGTTTTAGTTAGGGGAAATTTTGCAGTAGAAAATCCCCTCAGTTGTTTTCCTTGCTTTGCCTGAGATCTTGTTTGTTGGCTTGTGGTCTCATGGTGTCAAAACCGTATGTTCAGATGAATAGTATTAAAATCATATGGTGCAGAAAATATATCTGTTCTGTTTCAAAAAATGACTGAAACACTTATCTTTGTTTATTCCTATACAATTTGGATTGAATCTATTCTCGACTTTCTTTTTCCTTCAAACCAGTTTTTTACTGGATGGTTTAAAGCCCAAATTAAAGAATTTTGGAAAAGGCTCATGTAATGCATAAGAGCCTTACATCCGAATTTAAGACTGACAGATATTTATACTTTAATCAAGGAACAAAATAAACTTTGTTAGTCGATCATTTATGATGTTTTTAATTTTGTCCATGTAATCTTTTGAATGTTGAGAGCCTTAGACACTTGATCTAACAAAACAGGTATCATTGCTTGACTCTGTGAATGAAAGAATCACAGTATAGTTTCCTGCAAGTATATTTTATTAAAAATAATAAAGAATTCTTGCTCTCTAATAAAGCAACGGACAGAAGCACATACTGAGTGTTTAAAATAAATCAGACTATGGGAAAACTTATCTAAACAAGTCAAGATAGTATAGAGAAAAAAGTATGAACTTGATGGAAAATAAACATTGTTCAATTAAGACCATATTTCTAAGAAGCAATTGATAAAAAAAAAAACTCAATTTTTAAATCATTTATTGAAAAGGTAGTTATATATATCCAAGTTATATTCATAATTTTTACATAAAAGTGGGCTATCCAAATCTACATTATTAAACAATAAAATATACCAAATATATTTCCAAGGTTGATTGATTTTCATGATATTTATAATTTTTGAAAATATAACTTACATATAACATATCCAAGCAGCTCTTGACTTTACCTCAATACTCTTGTCTACAGTTATTCCTACTCAACTTAAAAAATGTAATAAGCAAGGTTCAGTCCCTTGCTTTTGAACTGCCACTGGACTTCTGGATATTCCCTTAGGTTAAAGACGAAAAGCAAAGTAACTATTCTAATTTAAAGCAGTTGCTCAAAGACTTTAAGACATTCACTATCTATATGCAGTTATAGGAAAGATAAGTTTTCTGAAGCTTAAAAAAAAGAAATCTACTGCTGAAAATGAAATTCTGTCATGTCTGCTGACCACAACTATAAAGGCTCTAAATTAGTGTTCCCTTTATTTTTTTCCTACAAGCACAGGTCATGATGATCATTTTCACATTCCCTATTTGCTAGATGAATGAACGCTTGTCCACATGCTCAATACTGAGTGTTGAATGTGTGTGAAAGCCGTCAATCATAAAGATTTTTAAGAACACAAAGTTACTTTACAGTGGGAAACAATATTACATAAATATATATGGGGAGGTACAAGCTCCAATGAAGATTCACAAAGAAAACTGCATTAATTTCAAAGTGGCATTAAGAAACATACTGAGAAATCACAGTAAGACTTTCAATGACATTTCATTCACTTTGTGCTACATTAAAGAACGCGTCTCAACATGTTCAATTCTGCAAGTTGAATGTGCGAGTAATCGGTAAATCACCTATCATGTTGGGAACACACAATTATTAAGAGGGGGGGAATAAACTACATAAATATGTATGGGGAAGTAATAGCTCCAATACGGTATCACAGTGAAAATTCATGAAATTCAAACCGGTACTAGGAAACATACTGAGAAACCAGAGTAAGTGTTTCGACTGCAACACATTCCATTTAAGCTAGATGAACGAACGTCTCTCCACATGATCGATTCTGAGAGCAAAGTGTGTATGAAAGCCGTAAATCACCTAGCTTGTTGGGAACACACACTTTCTTTTCAGTTGGAAACTACACTACATACATATATATCTGGAGGTACAAGCTCCAACTCGGTTTTACAGTGGAAAAAGTATGAACATCAAAACGAAACTAGGGAAAAGTCTGAGAAACCAGGGTAAGGGTTTCAACTGCAACCCATTCCTTTTAAGCTAGATGAACTAACGTCTCTCCACATCCTCACTGTGAGATTTAAGTGTGTGTCAAAGACTACAATCACCTAGCTTGTTGGGAACAAACAGTATAATTTCAATGGGATAAAACACGACATACATATATATGGGGAGGTACTAGCTCCAGCTCGGTTTTACACTGAAAATTGCATGAACTTCAAACCGGCATTAGGAAACATACTGAGAAAGCAGAGTAAGTTTTTCTACTGCAAACCATTCCTTTTCTGTTAGATGAACGATAGTCTCTCACCATGCTCAGGTCTAAGAGATAACTGTGTGTGAAAGCCGCTTTTCACCTAGCTTCTTGGGAACACTAAATTTCTTTTCAGTTGGGAAAAACACTACATATATTTAATAAGGGAGGTACTAGCTCCAAATATGTTTAACAGTGAAATCTGCATGAACTTGAAACTGGCACTAAGATGCCTTCTGAGAAAATAAACTAAGTGTTTTAAATGCAACCCATTCCAATTATGCTAGATGTACGATAGTCTCTCCAAATGCTAAAATTCAAGACATAACTGTGTGTTAAAGCCGTTTTTCACCTAGTTTATTGGGAACACAAAATTTCTTTTCACTTCAAAACTACACTTCTTAAATATATATGGGGAGCTACAAGCTCCAACTCTGTTATACAGTGACAACAGCAGGAACATCAAACCAGCAGTATGAATCAGTTTGAGAAAACAGAGTAAGTGTTTCTTCTGCAACCCACACATTTTATGCTAGATGAACGCACGTCTCTCCACATTAAACGTTCTGAGAGATAAGTGTGTGTGAAAGCCGTCCTTCACCTAGCTTGTTGGGATCACAAAGATTCCTTTCATTTGGAAACTACACTACATAAATATATATGGGGAGGAACTAGCTATAACACGAGTTAACAGTGAAAACTGCAGTAACTTCAAACAGGCACAAGGAAACAGACTGAGAAACCAGAGTAAGAGTTTCTCCTGCAATACGTTCCATTTGAGATAGATGAACTAACGTATCTCCACATGCCCACTTTTGAGAGATAAATGTGTGTGAAAGTCGTACTTCACCTAGCTTGCAGGGAAAACAAAGTTTTTTTCAGTTGGGAACTACACTACATATATATATATAAGGGGAAGTACTAGCTCCAAAACGGTTTTACAGTGAAAACTGCAGGAACTTCAAACCGGCAGTGGGAAACAGACTGAGAAACCACAGTAACTGATTCTCCTGCATCCCGTTCCCTTTGGGTTACATGAACGAACGTCTCTCCACATGCTTAATTCTTAGAGATAAATGTGTCTGAAAGTCGTACTTCACCTAGCTTGAAGGGAACAAAAAGTTTATTTTCAGTAGTAAACTAAAATACATACATACAGATGGGTAGGTACTAGCTCCAAAACGGTTTTACTGTGAAAACTGCAGGAACTTCAAACCGGCACTAGGAAACAGACTAAGAAACCAGAGAAATTTTCCCCTTGCAAGCCGATCCCTTCGTGCTACATGATCAAGCGTCTCTCCACATGCTCAGTTCTGAGAAATAATTGTGTGTGAAAGCCATTTTTCAACTACCCTGTTGGGAACACAAAGTTTCTTTTAAGTTGGAAACTACAGTTCATACTTACATATGGGTAGGTACTAGCTCCAAAACGATTTTACAGTGAAAACTGCAGGAAAATCAAACCGGCAGTAGGAAACAGACTGTGAATCCAGAGTAAGTGTTTATCCTGCAGCCCTTTTTCTCTGCGCTAGATGAACGAAAGTCTCTCCGCATGGTCAGAATTGAGAGATAAGTGTGAGTGAAAGCCGTCCTTCTCCCAGCTTGTTGGGAACACATAGTTTCTTATCAGTAGGAAACCGCACTACATAAATATATAAAGGGAAGTACATTCTCCAACCTGAATTTACAGTGAAAACTACAGGAACTTCAAACCGGCACTAGGAAACAGACTGAGAAACCAGAATTTGTGTTTCTCCTGCAACTAGTTCCATTTGTGTTACATGATCGAACTTTTCTCCATATGCTAAGTTCTCAGAAATATTTGTGTGTGAAAGCCGTCCTTCACCCAGCATTTTGGAAACACGAAATTTCTTTTCATTAGGAAACTACATTACATACATATATACGTGGTGGTACTAGCTCCTACTCGGTTTTACAGATAAAACTGCAGGTACATCAACCTTGCACTAGGAAACACTCTGAGAATCCAGAGGAATTGTTTCTCCTGCAAACCCTTTCTTTGCGCTTGATGAACGAAAGTCTCTCCACATGATCAGGTCTGAGAGATAAGTGTGTGTGAAAGCCGTCTTTCACATAGCTTGTTGGGAACCATAAGTTTCTTTTCAGTTGGAAACTACCCTACATATATATATATATATATATGGGTAGGATCTAGCTCCAAATCTGTTTTACAGTGAAAACTGCAGAATCTTCAAACTGGCACTAGGAAACCGAATGAAAAACTAGAGTAAGTGTTTCTCCTGCCACCCGTTCCCTATGTGCTAGATGAACGAACGTCTCTCAACATGCTCAGTTTTGAGAGATAAGTGTGTGTGAAAGCCATTCTTCACCTAGCTTGTTGGGAACACAAAGTTCCTTTTCAGTTGCAATTTACAATCCATACATATATATGGGGAGGTGCTAGCTCCAACTTGGTTTTACACAGAAAACTGCAGGAACTTCAAGCCGGCACTAGGAAACAGACTGAGAAAACATGGTAAGTGTTTCTCCAGCAACCCGTTCCTTTTGTGCTAGATGAACGAACGTCTCTCCACATGCTCATTTCTGAGAGATTAGTGTGTGTGAAAGCCGTTCTTCAACTAGCTTGTTGGTAATACAAAGTTTCTTTACAGTTTTAAATTGCACTACATACATAAAAATGGGGAGGTACTAGCTCCAACCCGGTTTTAAAGTGAAAACTGCAGGAACTTCAAACCAGCACTTGGAAACAGACTTACAAACCAAAGTACGTGTTTCACCGGCAAAATGATCTCTTTGTGCTAATGAACGAACGTCTCTCCACATGCTCAGTTCTGAGAGATAACTGTTTGTGAATACTGTCCTTCACATAGCTTGTTGGGAACAGAAAGTTTTTGTTCAGATGGGAACTACACTACATATATATATATATATATATATATATATATATATATATATATATATATAGGGAGGTACTAGCTCCAAATCTATTTTACAGTGAAAACTGAAGGAAATCCCAACAGGCAGTAGGAAACAGAGTGAGAAACCTGAGTAAGTGTTTCTCCTGCAACCTATTCCCTTTGTGCTAGATGAACGAACGTCTCTCCAGTTGCTCAGTTCTGAGAGATAAGTGTGTGTGAAAGCCGTCCTTCACCTAGCTTTTGGGAACACAAATATTGTTTTAAATTTCAAACTACACAACATACATATATATGGGGATGTACTTGCTTAAACTCGATTTACTGTGAAATCTGTATGAACTTCTAACCGGCACTAGGAATCTTACTGAGAATACAGAGTAACAGTCTCTTCTGATACCATTCCCTTTATGCTAAATGAATGAACGTCTCTCCACATGCTCAGTTCTGAGAGATAAGTGTGTGTGAATCTGGTGAAATACCTTGCTTGTTGGGAACACACAAATTTTTTCAGTGGGATACTGCACTACTTACTCTGGTCTCTCAGTATGTTTCCATGTGCCGGTTTGAGGTTCATGCAGTTTTCGCTGTAAAATATATTTGGAGCTAGTACCTCCCCATATAACTGTATTTTGTGTAGTTATCCAATAATAAGTAACTCTGTTTTCCCAAAAATCTTGGTGATTGACGGCTTTCACACACACTTAAATCTCAGATTTGTGCATGTTTTCTGATGTTCGCTCATCTAACAGAAAGGGATTGTGTTGCAGTAGTAACAATTACCCTGGTTTCTCATTATGTTTCCTAGTGCCGTTTTGAACTTCATGCAGTTTTCTCTCTAAAACCAAGTTGGAGCTAGTACCTCCCCATACATATGTATGTAGGGTATCTTCCCACAGAAAAGAGTTTGTGTGTTCCCAACAAGTTAAATGATTGAGGGATATCACAGTCACTTAACTCCCAGAACTGAGCATGTGGAGACACGTTCGTTCATCTAACATAAATGCAATGGTTTGCTGTATAAACCCATACTCTGTTTTCTCACTATGTTTCCTAGTGCCGGTTTGAAGTTTATGCCGTTTTGAATGTAAAACCGAGATGGAACTCTACCTGCCCATATATATTTATGTAGTGTAGTGCCACACTCTGAAAAAATTGTGTTTTCCGTACAAGCTAAATGATGGATGGCTATTGCACACATTCAACACGCAGTACTGAGCATGTGGAGAGGTATTCGTTCATCTTCCATAAATGGAATGTTTTGCAGTAGAAACACTTATTCTGCTTTCTCAGTATGTTTCCTCGTGCCGTTGGAATTTCATGCATTTTTCACTGTAAAACCGATTTGGAGATAGAACCTCCTGTTATACAGGAAGGTAGTGTAGTTTACCATTGATAAGAAACTGTGTTCCCAACAAACTAGGTGATTGACTGTTTTGACACACAACTAACTCTCAGAATTGAGCATGTGGAGAGACGCTCGTTCATCTAGCATAAATGAATGTGTTGCGTTAGGAACACTTACTCTGGTTTCTGGGTATGTTTCCTAGAGTTTGAAGTTCATGCAGTTTTCACTGTAATACCGAGTTGGAGCAAGTACCTCCCCATATATATGTATGTAATGTAGTATACCATTGAAAAGTATTTGTGTGTTCCCAACAAGCTAATGGAATGACCGCTTTCACACACACTTATCTCTCAGAATTGAGCATGTGCAGAGACGTTCTTTCATCTAGCACAAAGGGAATGGTTTGCAGTAGAAACTCTTACTCTTGTTTCTCAGTATTTTTCCTAGTGCCGGTTTGACGGTCATGCAATTTTCACTGTAAAACCGAGTTGGAGGTAGTACCTCCATATATATATGTATGTACTGTTGTTTCAAACTGATAAGCATCTGTGAGCTTTTATAAGCTCGGTGATTGACGGTTTTTACCCACACTTAACTCTCAGAATTGAGCATGTGGAGAGACGATTGTTCATCAAGCATAAAGGGAATGGGTTTCAATTGAAACACTTACTCTAATTTCTCACTGTGTTTCCTAGTGCCGGTTTGTAGTTCATGCAGTTTTCCTGTAAAACAGAGTTGAACCTAGTACCTCCCCATTTATTTCTTTGTACTGTATTTACCCCCTCAATCGAAACTGTCTATTCCTTATATGCT
This sequence comes from Camelus dromedarius, assembly GCF_036321535.1. Taxonomy (NCBI): domain Eukaryota; kingdom Metazoa; phylum Chordata; class Mammalia; order Artiodactyla; family Camelidae; genus Camelus; species Camelus dromedarius. The sequence continues at coordinate 21,708,873 of NC_087460.1, forward strand.
GACTCATAGATGACTTTTGCACACATTCAAATCTCACAGCATAGGATGTTGAGAGGCGTTCGTTCATCACGCATAAAGGGAATGGTTTGCAGTAGAAACACTTATCTGCTTTCTCAGTATGTTTCCAAATATCGGTTTGAAGTTGGTCCAGTTTACATTGTAAAACAGGGTTGGAACTAGTATCTCCCCATATATATGTATGTATTATTGTTTCCCACTTAAAATAAATTGTGTGTTCCCAACAAGCTAGGTGATAGAATGCTTTCACACACACTTATCTCTCAGAATTGAGCATGTGGAGAGACGTTAGTCCATCTAACTTAAAGGGAATGGTTTGCAGTAGAAACAGTTACTCTGGATTCTCAGGATATTTCCTTGTGCCAGTTTGAAGTTCATGCTCTTTTCACTGTAACACCGAGTTGCAGCTAGTACCTCCCTATATATATGTATGCAGTGTAATTTCCCACTGAAAAGACACTCTGTGTTCTCTGCAAGTTAGGTGATTCATGGCTTACAAACACACTTACTTCTCAGAATTGAGTATGTGGGAGTCATTCTTTCATCAAGCATAAAGGGAATGGGTTTCAATTGAAACAGTTACTCTGGTTTCTCCTTATGCTTCCTAGTGCCGTATTGAAGTTCATGCAATTTTCACTGTAAAGTCTTGTTGGAGCTTGTACCTCCCATATATATATGTGGTTTGTAGTTCCCGACTAAAAAGAAACTGTGTGTTCCCTAGAAGCTAAGTGATAGATGGCTTTTGCCACTTTCATCTTTCAGAACTGAGCATGAGGAGAGATGTTCATTCATCTAGGACGAAGGTAATGGATTGCAGTAGAAACACTTATCTGGTTTCTCAGTATTATTCTAGTGCCGGGTTGAAATTTATGCAGTTTCCACTGTAAAACCGAGTTGAAGCTAGTACCTCCCCGTATATACATAAGTAGTGTAGTTCCCCACTGAAAAGAAACTGTGTGTCCCTGAATGCTAAGTGATAGACGGCTTTTGCACGCATTCAACCCTCAGAACTCAGCATGTGGAGAGGCGTTTGTTCATCTAGCCTAAAGGGAATGTTTTGCAGTAGAATCCAATACTCTGGTTTCTCAGTATGTTTCCTAGTTCCGATTTGAAGTTCATTCCATTTTCACTGTAAAAGCAAGATGGAACTCTACCTCCCCATGTATATGTATGTAGTGTATTTCCCCACTTTAAAGAAAATATGTTTTCCCTACAAGCTAACTGATACATGGCTTTTGCACAGATTCAACATGCAGAACTGAGCATGTGGGTTGGCGTTCTTTCATCTAGCATAAATGGAATATTTTCAGTAGAAACTCTTACTCTGGTTTCTCAGTATGTTTCCTATTAGGGGTTTGAAGTTCATGCACTTTTGACTGTAAAACCGAGTTGGAACTAGTAACTCTCCATATATATGTTTTTAGATTTTTTCCCACTGAAAAGAATCTGTGTTCCCAAAATGTTAGGTGATTGACGGCTTTCACACACACTTAACTCTCAGAATTGAGCATGTGTACAGACTTTCGTTCATCCTGCATAAATAGAATAGTTAGCAATAGAAACATTTACTCTGGTTTCTCATTATGTTTCCTAGGGCCCGTTTGAAGTTCATTCCGTTTTCATTGTAAAACGGATTTGGTACGTGTACCTCCCCATAAATATGTATGTAGTTTAGTTCCCCACGTTAAAGATAATATGTTTTCCCTACAAGCTAAGTGATAGACAGCTTTCACACAGATTCAACTCTCAGAACTGAGCATGGGGTGAGGAGTTAGTTCATCTAGGATGAAGGGAATGGGTTGCAGTTGAAACACTTATCTGGTTTCTCCGTATGTTTCCCAGTGCCGGTTTTAAGTTCATTACATTTTCAGAGTAAAACCTTGTTGGATATAGTACCTCCCCATATATGTATATACGTAGTGTAGCTTCCCACTCAAAAGAAACTGTGTGTTCCCTACAAGCTAAGTGATATATGGCTTTCTCATGAATTCACTCTCAGAACTGAGCATGTGGAGATGCGTTCGTTCATCTAGCATAACGGGAATTAGTTGCAGTAGAAACACTTACTCTAGTTTCTCAGTTTCTTTCCTAGTGCCGGTTTGAAGTTCATGCAGTTTTCACTGTAAAATCGACTTGGAAATATTACCTTCCCATATATATGCATGTAATGTAGTTTCCCACTGAGAAGAAATTGTGTGTTCCCAACAAACTAAGTTATTGACGGCTTTCACACACACTTAAACTTCAGAATTGAGCATTTGGCGAGACGTTTGTTCATGTTGCATAAATAGATTAGGTAGCTCTAGAAACACTTACTCTTGTTTCTCTGACTGGTTCCTAATGCCGGTTTTAAGTTCATGCAGTTTTCTCTGTAAAACCGTTCAGACCTAGTATCTCGCCATATATATATATAGTGTATTTTTCCACTGAGAAGAAACTGTGTTCCCAGCAAGCTAGTTAATTCATGGCTTTCACAGACATTCAACTCTCAGATTTGGTCATGTGTAGAGGCGTTCGTTCATCTAGCATAAAGGGAATGGATAGCATTAGAAACACTGTAATTTCTAAGTATGTTTCCTAGTGCCGGTTTGAAGTTCATGCAGTTTTCAGTGTAAAACACAGTTAGAGCTAGTACCTCCCCATGTATATGTATGTAATGTATTTTCCCACTGAAAAATAACTGTGTGTTATCAACAAGCTAGGTGATTGACGGCTTTCATACACATTCAACTCTCAGAATTGAACATGTCGTAGAGGCGTTCGTTCATCTAGTATAAAGGGAATGTGAAAGCGGTGGTCATTACCTATGCTGGTGGGAAAACAGTAAAGGGAGCACTAATTTAGAGACTTTATAGTTGTGGTCAGCAGACATGACAGAATTTCATTTTCAGCAGTAGATTTCTCTTTTTTAAAGTTCAGAAAATTTAATTGTTTCCTGTAACTGGATATATATAATGAATCTCTTAAATTCTTTGAGCAACTGCTTTAAGGTAAAATAGTTTGCTTTTGGTCTTTAACCTAAGGGAATATCCAGAATTCCACTGGCAGTTCAAAAGCAAAGGCCTGTACCTTGCCTATTACATTTTTTAAGTACAGTAAGAATAACTGTAGACTAGGGTACTGTGGATAACTGAAGAGCTGCTTGGATATGTTATATGCAATACAGAATTTCAAAAATTATAAATATCATGAAAATCAATCAACCTTGGAGATCTATTTGGTATAATTTAATCTTTAATAATGTAGATTTAGATAGCCCTTTTGTTTATGTAACACTTATGAAAATAAGTTGGATTTGTATAACCCCTTGCAGATAAGTGATTTAAAAATTGCGGTTTTTTTATCATTTGCTTGTTAAAAATAAGATATTAAATGCACAACATGTATTTTCCTTCAAGTTCATACTTTTTCCCTATAATATCTTGACTCCTTTAGATAACTTAACTCATAGTCTGATTTATTTTAAACACTCAGTATGTGCTTCTGTCTGTTGCTTTATTAGAGAGCAAGAATTCTTTATTATTTTTAATAAAATATAGTTGCAGGAAACTCTACTGGGATTCTTTACTTCACACAGTCAAGCAATGATACCTGTTTTGTTAGATCAAGTGTCTAAGCCTATGAACTTCCAAAAGATTGCACGGACAAAGTTAAAAACGTCATAAATGATCAACTAACTAACAACTAACTAATGTGTTCCTTGATTAAAAGTATAAATATGGGTCAGTCTTAAATTCGGATGTAAAGCTCTTATGAATTACATGAGTCTTTTCCAAAATTCTTTAATTTGGGCTTTAAACACTCCAATAAAATAATGGTTTGAAGGAAGAAGAAAGTCGAGAATAGATTCAATCCAAATTCTATGGGAATAAACAAAGCTAAATGTTTCAGTCATGTTTTGAAGTAGAACAGATATGTTTTCTGCACCATATGATTTTAATAGTATTCATTTGAACATACGGTTTTGACACCATGAGACCACAAGCCAACAAACAAGATCTCAGGCAAAGCAAGAAAAACAACTGAGGGGATTTTCTGCTGCAAAATTTCCCATAACTACAACTGTAATCAAGAACAAATCTGACGCCACATTGGATCTTTTCCTTCAGTTTGAAGCACTGCGCCCTGTTTTCCAGGCTTAATCTTGCTGGCTCTGCACCTTTTGTAAAACAACGTTGCCTTTAGCCTAAAACCTACAGGAAAGCCTATTCTTAGGGCTCTGACCTTTAAGGATGTTAGCACTTCTGCACTTACGCAGAGATGGCAAGTTGCAAAATAGAGAATAGCCTTTGTTTTGTTGGAGGTTTACAGGGACATCACAGTCTGACCCACGTGGACGGCTGCAAGAACAAAGAATGCCTGCCGCAAGAAGTTTGCACAACCAACCCCACCCCCTCCCCTTTTTAGTTTAAAAGGAGCCTGAATTCTGACTTGGGCAAGATGATTCTCCAGGACATTAGTCCCCCATCTTCTTGGTCTGCCAGCTTTCTGAATAAAGTTACTACTCCTTGCCCCAAAACCTTGTCTCCTGATTTATATTTTTATCACTGCTGTGCAGTGTGCAGAACAAGTTTGGCCTCGGTAACAGAACCAGCTTTGTCATTCCTTCTGATGTGAAATCTCCCTGGGTGTACACGTGCTTGCCTGGTGGTGGTGGTAGGCAAAAAGATTTCACTTCTCCTGATTTCAATAGGCTAAAATTTCCTGCTATTTAAGTCAACTCTAGACTTTTACAGAATCACCTGCAGATGGGTTTCTGGAAGCTACAAAAATTCCAACAATGAAAACAATTCTGTTGTCTCCAGACAAGATAATTTTCCTCAAAACAGCAGCTCTGAGACACACTTCAGGAGTACAGATAGATGCAGTGTTCTTCATTTCCCATGCTGTTCTGACACAATTTTCCACTTATATCAAAGTAAATTAAAATCGGTCTTCAATAGCAGATGCTCTGGCATGATACAACAATGTCAATTCCACTTATTTATTGAGCCAGAGCAGCTTTAGAATAAATGATTTTATACCAAACTCCTGCTTGATATCCTGTCTTCTCCCTGGTGGCTAATTCCTTCTTCTTTTTCCTAAAAGTTCTCCTGTTATGGGAAATTAGACTTTACTGTGCACATTCAATTGGGAAGGCTCAAATTAAATATGTGAGGGGATCACATGCATGTTTAATTCATACTTATACATATGTATAAGCACACAGGACCTGTGTCATGGAAGACGTCATTTCCTAATGTAGGCAAGAAGATGGTCTACAGTTCAGTCAATGATCTAAAAGCAGTTTTCTAGGATATAATAAAGCAATGCTTGAGTTATAAGAGAGAACAACCCCTGGATATGAATCAGTGGCAGCAATCAGTGGGTGCACATTAGTGCACGCACACGCCCATGCACACGGAGCAGCCTTGGAGACACTCCATCTGTGCTGATGGAGCAAAGTCATGCTGGGGAGATGAGGAAAAGTGCCTAATACAATCAAACCAGGACACCTGAGTAATGGGGAATAGGAGTCAATTGAATTTTCTGGTTAGCTGAAGGTCAAACAAAAACACTTTTAGTTTCAAACGTCATTGCTAAAAGTTTTCTTAAAGCACAGGAGCCTGTTTTTCTGCGTTGCTTAGTGTCATATGGCGTATTAAACATGACAGATTCGTACTTCTCTGACTGTGGAACGGGAAAGGCTTTGCTGCCATATTCTGAACATTAGTCTATGATTTGCAGCACAGTGGATACTGAATATGGGGCAATTTGAGTGAATGGGAATGGACATAGCCTAGCAGTCATTGACTGTGTGTGATTTGCAGGCTTTCTCCAAAAAGTAGGGGTAGCAAGCAAATCAGATAAAGTGAGGGTTCTTGGGGTGGGGAGTTGGGTGCGCTGAAAGCTGTGTGGTCCCATGTAGCTTGTTTTACTGTGTAAAATTGTGACTACGATTCAGACAGTGACACATTGTCAAATTATTGTGCCTGTAGCTTTGATACCTGGCCAAGTCTGTGCAGCCAATTTTATTGATGGTGCATAATGAAGATAACTAACATTCCCTGAGGACCAGGTTGTGTGACTTCCATGCATTGACTCACTGAATTCCCTAAGCACCCTTTGTGGTACATAACAGTCTTAAAATATGCAGCAGGGAATTATTCTGTTTGCAGGTGATAAAATGAAGCTCTGAACTGTTGAAGCCTGGCCCGATATCTTGCAGAAGTGATGACGCCATCCTGGGAGCAGATCTCGGGCCAGGCTACAGAACCTGAAGCACCCAGCAAGTCCCCGCACCCAGGAACCTGGCCCACAGCCACTGTCAGGCCCTGTTCTGTTTCTATGAGTGTTCATGTGAAAGTGTCAGGTTCTCAGGTTCAATGAGACTTGATTAAGAAATTCAAACTGGGATAGCCTTTTGTTGGGGACTGTAACCTGGGAGTGAAACTGGCAATGAAGTAAGGGAGGAAACAGCCCTGGTTGTAAGAATATTTCTAGGGAAGAAAGTTCCCTGATGGGCTGGCATGGGAATTGCTGTGGTTGTGAGCCCCCTGTTGCCCTGTGGGTTTGTGGGCAGGGAAGGGGAGAGACTGTTCAGACTGGTCATAGTCAATACAGTTTGTAAACAGCTGAGTTCTGTTCCCTCACAGCTCAGACACATGCAGGACATGAGGATGCTTAGCTAATGACCAACAGTGGGTAGCAAAGGCCAAGAGTAGTGTGGGGAGGAGAGAGGGGGCCACCTTCTGGAAGAACCACTGCCCCAGGGGACCAGGAAGGTAATGAATGATTGGGGATGCACAAAAGGTTTCTATGGCCTCATCAGGTAGTTCCTACTTTAAACTGATAGTCTGGACTATATGGTCAAATACGGTGGAATGACTGCTCTTATTTTAGGTTCTACAAACTCTTAAACAGATAGATTTTTATATCCATTATACAAGCACTGCTGGGTGTCATTTATAGTCTTGTGAGGATCAAAAGAGTGAGTACTTATTAATGCTATTACCACACTTGTACTGAATTAACTCTTCAGCAAGAGTATAATGGCCACGCTTCTTAACAACTGCCCCTGTAAGAGCTCTTGTAAGTCACAAATAATTATTATAAAAATAATAACAATTACAGCTACAACAGCTATGTTGTTTATAACGATGATAGTGTTAGCATCTCCCACTCATATTAAACAATACCGAAAACTGGATTCCTTAGGAAGCAACGCCAATGCATGTTTGGACTTTTCCAATTCTTCACCGCATGAAGCCTTATTACACACATGGGTCCACCACATCCAGAAATGCTGTTCCTTGTATGGTGGGCTGCCACACTGCGATGTCCTGGGCTTTTCCTGGCACCATGCGTCTATACTGGGTACCCACTATGATTTCCCATATATTGTTCTCCAGTACCAACAGAGGGTCCACTTGAAAGAGGCCACAGATAAGTTGGTGAACCCAAACTGAATACCTGTTGAAAGAATGGACACAAAACATGGAGTGGTGGATGGATGGAAGGACAACATCAATTCGTTTACTCCTGTAAATGAGAGGGGCAAATGATGAACTAATTCCCAAAGAGAATAGACACTCATGGTAATAATAATGTTCAACAGTGAAAGAATCTAAACAAAAGGCAAATATAAAATCCATCGGAAGAAGACTAATTACAACCTGTTTCTTTCACGTATATAACCTTAGTAGGAGTAACATGCTTAAAAATCTTCAACCAACCATAGTTATTTGCTGGTAATAAACTTGGGAATCTTGAGGCATATTATTCACTCTCGGTGTTGAAATAATACAATCTTGGGAGATGGTTTGTAATTGAGGATTAAAAAAAGAATGTTGTGGATGTATCTAACAATTTAAATAGAAATAAAAATGTACCTTTGGGAAAGCTATGCATAGAGAATGTTGGAGGAAATACACTGAATATAGGCAAGTGAGCAAGCTCCCTTGAGTCTGGGAAGGTGAGTGCAGCACATTCAGAGGGTCTATGAAGTTACTACGAGTCACAGAAAGGTATGCAATTAAAGTGTCTTCCTAAGCAAAATATCCTTCTTCAGGAATTTTTATCTTGATATTTCTATTGTCTGTGTGGTCACAGGAAGTCAAAGTTATGGTGGTGGCTTAGAAGTTCTTTTCTCTTTGTCTGTAATTTACAGGGCATTGCTACAGACAGGGAAGCAGAGATCTGTGGTAAGCTGTTCCATAGGGTGGGGGAGCGGTTAGAAATGATAAGGCCAGAGATCTAAAAGACTTTTAGACCCTCCCCTCCTAACTGGCAGACCTTTAAAGTAAACTAGCACAGGTATGTAACTAAGACAGTGGATGAGACGCAAATTTATAGCCCCTTTAGGGTTACTGCTCAGTCAAGGGGTAGGGACCACTCTGGCCAGGAATGGCAAGACCGTGGATGGGGTGGATGGGTAGGAGGAGCTGACATTTGCTTCTGACCTGAGAGGCAGGGTTGTGTTGCAGAAAAGCTGACAGTGCTGGAAAGATGCAGCAGGTCCACAGCCCAAAAGGAGCTGTCATATTCAGGGAGGTCAGAGAGCAAGAACCAGAGTTAGTGACAACACAGGGTCAGCAGCGTGGCAGCAGTGATGTCAGTATCTGTGTCCATAACCCACCTAACCCTACATGAATTCATCTGCCTACAGGGGGCAGGAAAGTAGCAGAAATGTGTGGAGTGTGTGCAGCCACTGGCAAGTTGGCAAGTGGCATCCTAAGGAAACGCACTGCTCACAGTCACCATATTGGAAAGAGGGCCCCACACTGTCAGATCTCCTTCATATTCAAGAGAAGCCAGAAATTAAGACTTTATTAGCAATCAACCCAGTTCAAAACCCAGGAAAGATATCATTTATAATGACAACAAATGCACAGACTATTCAGAAATAAATGAATGAAAAACGTTAAAATGATTCTGATAAATGACTTAAAAAAAGAAAAAAAAAATGATGATTGAATGAACAGTAGAAAGCACCATACTCTTCACTGGGCAGACTCAAATTTGGGGGACATAGAACATTTTTTCTCCAAAATAAATTTAGAATCTGAATGCAAATATAGTTAATAATCCCAAATGGATTTAAGAAAAAAATTTGAAGGGTGATCCTAAAGTTCTTCCAGAAATATACAGAAATCTACAAATAAAATAATGAGGAGGGATGTTTGAATTTGTAGTATTAGGGACATTCTGGAAAAGGATAAAATAGGACCAACCCTAGGAGGTATTAATCTATCATCATGGAAACAGTATAGAAATAGTGCACTAAGGGTATGAATGAAATAGAATACATTTCAAGAATAGACGTGGATATTTATGAGATTTTAGTAATATTAAAAACCTGACACTTCAAATCATTGGATTCAAGTACTGGAGTAATTAGCTAAATCATTGGAAGACCTGGCACAGGGTCCTCACTTTCGACATTAAAATAAATTCCAGATAATTTTTTAATTAAAAAATAAAACACCAGAAATAACCCAACATGATTTAATCTGTTCAGATATTCAAGCGAGAAGAACTTCCTAAAAAGCTTTTGGAACAAAGACCAACAAAAGCAAAGGCCTAGCAACTCAGCAAGGCCAGAAACGCCCACTGTAAAACAAAACTAACCCTCGCCCAAGCCTCTCTCACGGCCCTGTATTGCTCTCTTATACCTTCTACACTTTCTTCTTCCCTTTAAAGTCCAGTTTCTTGGAGAAGTACCTGCGCTGATGACTCCTCCAGGGCTCAGAGCCCTGCATCCCCCACGGCCCTCACCGCGGCACTGAGACAGGAGTTGCACAGTCTGTGGCTGCGTGTTTCAAACCAGTGGGCATTTTCAGCTCCTGTTTATTTGATTACCAGGTAGCTTTGCAGTGGACAAATATTTTCCTCTCAGTGGAATTTTTCCCCCCTTAATTTTTGTTTTACTTAAATAAATTTAAAAAGCCCAGGCAGAAAATTGTGTGTGCACATATGCACACACACAGATACACACAGATGTGTTTTTTAAAGGCTACCTAACTATAGTCCTCCTCCGCATTTTCCCCAGGCTTGGCAATTAAAGGTGGGCTTTAGCTCTTGCTTTTTTGCCCCACACACCCCCCCTTTCTCACTATGCTCCTTTTAGTCAGTGTTCAAATCCCTCTTAAGCCAGGTTACAGCCTTCTCTCTGTTGCCTCAACTAGTTTTCTCCCAACTGCTCTGCTATTCTTCTTTCTCTTGGTGGATTTCTCTTCTCCCATTTGCCATGTACATGGCCCTTTTTCCCAGGCCTCGTCTTCAATCCTCCACTTGGCAGGACTGAATCGCCCCCACGGCCTCACCCACAGCTCCTCTGAGCTCCTGACTGGTGAATCCAGCTTAACAATGCAATCAACCCTCAGATGTCCCATAGACACTTTGCACTCAAAATGCCACACACAGAACCATCCCCTCGAAACCAGCTCCTCCCCTTACACTCCCCCTGCAGATCCGCTCTCCGGATGGGTCACTGGAAAGTCACCTCAGCAGCTCTGCGGCCCACCGCCCCGGCCCTGCAGTCCCCTCTGCAGCAGTCACCACTTCTGCCGCCCATGTCTCTCTCCCTTTACCCAGGGCCTCTCTGCAGGCGTGTGCCACTTGCCTGGGCTACCTGCGGTGGTCCCCAAAATATCCTTTCACCCCAAAATATGGGCCTCCCCCCAAAAATAGTATCTTCCATTCTGCTGCCAGAATAACCAGATCTTCTTCAACGTAAACGTTATGGAATTCTCTTGCTTACAAATATTCCAATATATCCCTGTTTCTTTAAGGATGCATTCAAGTCTAAGCACACAAGGCCCATCTTGACAGAGGCCTTGTGCACCTGATATTCCCACCTATGGATCCTTTGTTCTAGCCCTACTTGTTCTTCAGTCTGGCCAAGCCGCTTCATGCCGTGTACTCTTATATGTCTCTACCTCTGCATGAAATGTCCACTCCCTCTACCACATATTAGAGAGCTAACTTCCTTTCACCTTTCAAGATTCAGTTCAAATATTTCCAGCTCTAGGAAGTCCAATGTGTGTTCACCTGCTTAGAAATCCATCAACTACTCGCCATGCCTCACCTGGCCTGGGGAGTGCAGACACCATGTCTTACCTGTCTTGGTCTCCCCAGCAGTTGATACAGTGTTTGGCACAGCAGGTGCTCAGTGTTTGTTGGATGGATAAACGAATGTATCAGTAAAGAGATGAGAGGTCTACCATCCCCCCTAGTTACTCAGCTGCCATTTTAGGAAGTTCATTCTGCAGAGTTAAGAAATGTCAATGCAGGTGGTGGGCAGACAGAACAGAGATGAGGGCGTGGGGCAGACAGGCCTGGTCCTGGAGAGCGCAGGAGAGGCGTGGGTGGGAGAGCACTGGAGAGAGAGGGAATGGAGGGGGCGGGTGCAAGAAGATGTTGAAGAACAACTGATATTAAATGCAGTAAATTAAATGGAGAACTTAATTTATGAAAGGAAGATCAAGTTAACACAGCAAGGGTGGAAAAGGCAGTACCAGAGACGAAGAGCTCTCACTTCATCACTCACTGCATTTCACTTACGGCACCCGCCCTCTGGGAAGGCAGCGTCAAATTCTTGAGAGACTGGTGTTTGTGCTGTGGGTGCTCTAAGTACAAAACGGTATCATATGGCTTCCAGATTTTAAGACTGATAGATTATTTCTCTTATGTCCCATGTCTGAGTTCTCAGACAGCAGGATCATTCGCTGGTGTGAGGAGAGCTATTGTGGTTAACAACTCAGGGTTACTCTAATAATCTCAAAGGACAGTGGGGAATTCACTAAAACAAATAAAAGAGAAATTTCACTCAGAAAAAAACATGTGCCATATAGAACCTTGTGGGGATCTTGTGGGCAATATTACCGCCAACTCATCTAACAGTTTTATGTGAGTGCGTTGAAACTCCAAGCTCAAGTCACTTAAACACGTATGAGAACCAGGGTCCAGGCTGTGGTGCTCCAGACATGGACGGGAAGGTGAAAAGCCTGACTACTGCCTCCGACAGGATCAGTCCAGCCGGGGAGCACAATGGACATGGACACGATCACGCACCATCAAGACAAGAATCAAGTGCAATTCATGCCTAGAGAGGAGAGCAGAAAATCTCTAAAACGTGGAAGGGTTCCTGCCAAGGCTTGACAAGAGTCCTTCCAGGCAGAAAATCAGAGAAAGGTACTTCAGGCCAAGGAGACTAGGGTTGGTGGCTGGGTGCGAGGCCTACCGAAGCATGGGTGGAGTGCTCCAGGGTCATCTGTCAGAAACTGTTCCCCTTCAGCAGCTAAGAGGCATAACTAAAAAGGCAGGTGGGGTGTCATTAATGATCATGGGGAAAACTGAGAGGAGGAAACTGAGGTCAGGAGATCAGCACCAAAGGCATTTTATTTTAGAGGAACCAAAATAATTTAAAAAGCACTTGGAAATTCTATCTCCCATGAACGAAAAGAACACAAAATAAGTTTCAATGCAGCATTGAATACAGAATAACAGACTGCCTACTCTCAGAAATGGATTGAATTTTCTAATTCATTAGGGATTATTTAGAGAAGAGGAAAATGAATAAATCTGAAAAATCTCTCTAGAATAGCTGTTTCTCCATCCTGTTCTGTAGGGTAGGGGGAGGCTGAATTATTTAATTGGTATATTAATGAGACTATAAAGTTCTAAATGTTCTATCAATTTCTCCCAAAAGCGTACAACTTTTCCTTTCAATGACCTTTATTTGACTTAACTAGAACACTAACATTTTTCCAAGGCTTTTTTAGTATGTGTTAAAATACCAAATGATCTGCTGCCCTCAGAATGTTGTTGTTATTATTAATGCTGACAGTAGCCCCAATAAGACATATTTACAGTTATGACTCATTTTGGAATAACAGGTAATTGGCTTATAGTCCTTTTGAAAATAAGCAGAATAAACGAACATAACTTCAACACCAGGGACTGCAGCTGCACCCTTAATGGAACCTGGTCACGAAACACAACAAAAGCAAAGGTAAAACACAAATCAGACACCAGGCCACAAAGCATAGCTGACTGAAGATGCCACAAGATGACCTTTCACTCACCGAAGGAACCAGACGCGTTTCCATGTATAATGTATATTTTTAAAAGCAAATATTTTATATATAGAATGTAATTTAGGAAAACGAAAACTCCCTCTATCTGTAGACTTATAAACAGGAAGCACAAAGGGGTGCCTTTGCAGATACGAACCCGCATGTAAAATGCAATCCCTATTGACCAAAATCCTTTCCTGTCTCCTAAGCTTAAAAAGAAAAAACTATATAATTCAAGGCAGTGGTGAGCTGAAAGGGCTCAGATACAAAACTTGCACATCATCAGCCTTCTAGTAGATAAAAGTGCGCCATGCATAGTAGAAAAGATGACGTTTCCTATGGAAATCTATTTTGAGATGCAGCCATTTAAAGGCAACCGAGAGCTCAAACCCAAGTTCAACCAAAGAGAAACAGAGCCCAAGCAAATGTACAGAAATGGGCAAAGACATTGGAGAAGGAGGGGATCTGTGCTCAACCGATACTCCAGATCAGCAAATTCATCCTGAATTCAAGCCAGTGATGTGCCAAGAGGTCACTCAAGGAACCAGGCAGAAACCATCGGCCAGAAGAAGTAGGAACAATGTCAAAGGCAGGTGTGAGGTGTGGAAGGGGTGACCCTGTGACCCTTGCTGCCATGAGGCAGGATGCTCTTGCGGGCTTTCTGCACAGGCTGGCGGGCTCACATGACTCTGTTTAGAAGGATATCAGCCAACAGCTGTGCCACACGGGCTGCAGCCCGAGCTGAGTCCTATCTAGTAACGGTTCTAAGTTCATCCTTAGACGACATGACCAGAAGGATGTGAGAATCAATGGTGGAGATGTACCTGAATGAATATTCCATTTCATCCCTTGGCAGTAAATCTTCAGCTTTGTACAACATAAATATTGACAAAGATACACACAGGCACCCTATTTGAAAGCCTGACTGCATAATTGCATCTAATGGAGAAAAGCGGGCTCCGTTTCGGTATGCTAAGTCATTGTTTGGCTCGGTAACCGATGCTTCTGAGACACAAAACATACACTAGTATAACCGACAGCACCGAAATCTCCACTGATGACTTGCTCATTTCAAGGAATTCATAAAATAACCCCAGTTTGCCCATGGGATACAGATGGCTGTCCCGTTCCCATCGTGGGGTGGTCTGTACTTCTCACGAAACTGTGGCACCATTAGATTCATGACCCAGCTGCCAAACAGATCAAATTATAAGGCAGGGTATTATCAGACCAAGGTCATAAAATTATTACTGATATCTCAAGCTGAACACATCATCTTCCCAAGAATTTAATTTCTTGTTTTCAGGATAAATTTCTTTTTATTGCTGCCTCCCTATCCCCAAATATTGTGGAAACTAGTCCTGACTACTTACCTTGGCTTTATCAAAATTTTAACGACTACTACTTTATCTCCTAACTCCTTTCCAGGTGGGCATTTTAGCTTTTAGAAGATACCTTCCCTCATTTGCCTTTTTTCCCCCCACTTCTCTGCTATTATCCACCGTGGCCTTTCCAGTCTGAAAATCGTCAGAGAAAATAAATAAAAGAAAGAAATACAGGGTATGTGAGCTGGTGATAAGTGCTGTGGGGAAAATAAAGGAGGACGAAGAATGTGTGGTAGGGAGGAGTGGGGATGGGGCAGTGACCTTTGAATAAGGCAAAGATGGAGGGAAGGACCAGGCAGAGGAGGGGCAGAGGGAACGGTGATCACAGGCCTGGAGTTCCCTCACGCTGGACAGACAGCATGGAGGCTGGTGTGGGCCAGAGTGAATACGATATAAGTGGTGGTTTTGGGGGTGGAGCCTAAGAGACTGCAGTGAGGATGTGGGTATTTTTCCCTCTGAAGGAATTGCGGAGCCATGGAGGGTCACCAAGCAGAAAAGTGATACTCTAACGTTGGATCAAACAGGTCCAAGACTCTAATTTAAGCTGAACAAATCAAGGGCCAAAGAAGTGACATGCCGCCTCAAAGTCAGTGCAGAGCTTGAAAGAAACACAGCCTCGACTCGCAGCCCAGTCCTCTGCCCCCTCCTGGATGCTGTCCCACAGAGCTGTCTCTAAGGTTATCTTTTTTCCTCACTCAGAGACTTGTGGGCCAACTGAATGCTTCCCCCTTTTTCAAATGGCAATTTGTCCTGAAGTGAAATCGGAGTTGGCAGTAAAACAAGGCATGGACCTGTAGCCTACAGAGCTGTTGTCCCTGTAAGCAACAGCCGGTGCGTGGTTTACTCGTGGAGTCCAGCAGAATAGAGAGAGCAAAAACACACAGCTTAGCGTCTGGCTGAGGTTCGGCTAACTGCACTGCACGTTTGGATGGTTTTCAAATTTGGACAGTGAGGCGGCTTCACACGAAATGCAGGTGTATACATCATACAGGCCCACGCATCTGTATGCACACACACGTGGACACACACAGAGTATATGATGTGACTTGTAAAGAGCTGACCCTGCTTGGTTTCCCACGGCCTCTGATCTCAGCGTTAACCTTTCCCTGGGCATGCTCCCAGGTTTGCTACGAGATTTCTTTACCATGGAACATGCCCTTCACTTCACAAACTTTCCCACTTCTTTCTTTCAATGACATTATGGGAAGAGCAAGGAGCTCTGGGAAGTGGTGTGGATATGGGCTCGAGATACCCCTGAATCTGAATCCACACTTCATGGCTTATTTGTTATTTAACTTTATTTACATTCCAAATGCAATTGTTGCGGATCTCAGATGATTTACACTTACGGCTATGGCAGAATGTTGCGGTTAGTAGACCCACCACTGGATCCTCTTATTCAACACGTTCTTCCAATAATTCAGATATTACTATATCACAAGTGCCCATTTCTATATTTTGATATCTGCTTTTCAGTATAATTATCTTTCTTCTTTATTCTCTAAATCTTATGATTTTAAAACATTTTTCTGAGAAGTGGTCCACAGGCTCTTTACTTATGATAAGTTTATAAAGAGATCCTGGAGATCAAAACCACATTTAAATTCTGAGATAAACTCAACTCTGTCATATACATGGCTAGGTTTAGTCTGCAAATACTTTGTTTACTAATTTTTGCATCAAACAACAAGGTCCTACTGTATAGCACAGGGAAGTACATTCAGTAGCTTTTAATAGCCTATAGTGAAAAAGAATATGACAAGGAATATATATCTATGTATGTATAACTGAATCACTATGCTGTACACCAAGAATTAACACAATATTGTAAACCAACTATACTTTCAACAAAAAACTTTGAAATAAAATTGGGAGATGAAACTTCCACTGCCTAGGCTGCTGTCAGGATGAAACGATTCAAAGCAGGCCAGGTATTAGCAACCCCCCTAACACATCAAAACCCCATGTGGGACCTTCCTTTTGAGCAGCACAGGCTAACCGGATGTGGTCACCTGTAAATAGGGTTGAAGTCACTAAGAACATTGGCTTGGGAACGCCGTGGCCACAGTGGTGGGAGTCACTGCAGCACCTAAGAGAATGACGGGGACAGCCTGCTGCTCAAGCCGCTCCCCAGGCCACAGCCCAGAGCGCTGCAGTCAGGTCTGAGGTCCGGCCGGGAGTGCGCAGCTCCACAGCCACTCGGAGCCCTGCGTTGCGGGTAGCGCTGGGACCGCGCTCGTCCATCACCCTCCCTGGCACCCAGACTCGGGAGTCTCCTGGGGGAATTTTTCTCTGCCTCATACTTCCTGTCTCAGCCTCCTGTGGAATCCGGTCCATGCCCCAGGGAAGCAGGGCTTTTACCCTCCGGGACCCAAATCCATCACGGTTTGGATGCAGGATGAAACTTCATGTTAACTCAACTGGCGCTCCCTTCTTGTGCTGAACTGCCCTCCCACGTCGATGGCATTAGGTCGTATTAGAAGTCCCGACTTGCTTGTCCTTAGCTAAGACTCTGAGCCTCTTGCTCAGTCTTCCTGAGAGGAACCACTCTTCTGTGGCAGAAAAGCTTGGGCGGTCATCTACGCATCATTGTCCTCAGTCTTTTAGATTTTCTTTTGGGATATGGTTCTCGTGCAGGGATATCAATTTGCACATGAGAAGCACCTGTAGACATTTTGAAAAATACAGACACTGGATACGCCCCCCTCTCCAGCCAAGGCTGGAAGGTTTCTCCCTCTAGCAGGGGTTACACAATCATGTGCTTGGGAATTGACCACACATGTTGGCATAATCACAGTAAATTTCCCTTTACTCAGTGCTTGCCACGTGGCATTTTCTACTTCATGTTGTCTTTGTACCTTCATTATCACATCTAATCCCTGCATTATAGATTATCACCGTTTTGGTTGAGGACACTCCCACTTGCTAATCTTGAATACAAGTATCTTTGATTCTCTTAACCTATTTCATTCCTGAGTTTCCTGTTCCTGAAATTAAAGAGTGAATTATGGACACATGTATTTAAGATTCTCTTATTATATGTATCTGACACATCCTCTAACCAAATCATATCTGGAAAAGAGATTTTCTCTTTTAAACATTTGCATTTTCTTACTATATAGTGGTGCATACACACGGTGGAAAATGTAGAAAACATATATAGTAAGAAAATTACAGCCATACATTATCTAAACACCAGAGGACAATGCTATGTCATTTTGGGCATTTAACTATTTTTCTTAATATTTTATCATAAAATTTCCCTAGGGCAAGTTGCTTAACCCTGGAATTGTACTAGCCTTTTGTCAAGTACAGAATAACATTCCCAGAAATGACCCCAATATCAAAATAGTATGTGAGGCTGGGAAGGCCACAGGGCTCTCAGCTTATGCTCTGAGTCCTACAAAGAGTGCTCTGATGTCATGCACTGATGTCATGCATCTGATGCCTGTGAGTCACTCACCCACTCAGCTGGCTCGGACTGAGACCTACTTTATACCAGCTGCCGATCCAAGTGCTGGGGAGACCCCAGAGGGAGCCTGGATCACGGCATCACTGTCCTTCTTCATTTGCTCCCAGAATCCTACTCAAGATGTCCACATGGAATTTGGAGTGTGGAGGCAGGTGAGTTATGGTGAAATTCATTTCATTATGTTCCTTTAGACATATTTAAATAGCATGAAAATAGTCGCTAATTTTGATAAGTTTTCTTTTGCCTTCCTATGTATTTTTGAGGATGGGTGTAGTTTTGGGGCAGCAAGAGTAATTGATAGATCTCTGGTATGTTAGGATTTTCTATGAAAAATTAGGAAGGAAACTGGCACCTTATACAAAGCGAAGAGGCAGTGAGGAAAACGCAAGCCCCCCTCAAACTTAGCTACAATTCAGCATTCCTGGTTTTCAAACAAGAGAAACATAATTCAAAACATATTCCCTAAATATTTCAGCCCAGAGTAGAAATACATGGAGGCAAAGTTCAGCTCACTGGAACCTACAAAAATGTGCTTACTTAAGTGAAGTTATAAACAGACCACAGATACTATAATGCATCCTTTTCTTTAAACTAGTTCATGTGAGCCAGTTTCATTTCACATGAATTGCTCAGTACCAATTTAGGAAATAAATCCTTCTCCTTGATTGGTAAAAATAGCTCACTGATAACCAGATTCAATAAAATTTACTGTTAAATAATTAACCTATTTCCTTCAGGAAATGCTTTTGAGTAATCTGAGTTAAGTATTTCCTCTATCTGATCTATTTCTTTTCAGAGAAAAACAGTATTATTTGCACATGAGCTACTTTTACTCCTCTGGAAAAATCTGACTGTGAGCTCAGGGTAAGAGTTGTCTACTGCACAGTAGGGAAAAAAAGATTCATTTCATAGCGAAGATCAGAATCTTTCTTTATTTTGAGGGGCGTGGTGAGCTGGGGGACAAGGGATATGCCTTTGTGCAGAGACAGACCCCAGTAATCCACACTGAAGCTGAAAGATGAAGCCCTTTTGAAGAAATGTGGAAGGACACACTGACACCCAAAGGTGTTCACTCGGCAAAAACAGAAAGAAAGAAAGGAAAAAATAATTTAACTGCCCTATAAAGAGAATGGACAGAAACTTGGTAATAAGGGAGAGAGAAGGAAGGTTAGGGAAGGGAGGAGAAACAATGAAAGGGAACTTGGATGCGGTGGGCAGAGTAGCAGGTTTCTGGAGCCTACAATGAAGGATGATAAGAAAAAAAAGTAAAGTTTAAAAAGTAACAAAGTTTAAAATAGTTTAAAAATTAAAAAATGAAGTTA
Source organism: Camelus dromedarius (assembly GCF_036321535.1). Taxonomy (NCBI): domain Eukaryota; kingdom Metazoa; phylum Chordata; class Mammalia; order Artiodactyla; family Camelidae; genus Camelus; species Camelus dromedarius. Next base: position 21,728,128 of record NC_087460.1, read on the forward strand.
AAAATAAATTTTTTTATAGTGGCATGGAAGATTTTAAAATGATGGAAGTTTTTTATTTCAAAATTCAAGTTGTTTGAGTTTCTCCACCATGCTCCAAACAACAGTAAGGCCTGCTTGTGTAAGTGGTTTTGGGGGACACCACAGAGAGGGGTGAGCTCTGCCGTTAGGTAGGCCAGGAGCAGAATGCTGGTGTGGAAGGCAAGACCGAAGAGAGATCAACAGTTTCATGAGGACAGAAAATCAAAGCCAGAAATTATTTTAAATAGATTAGTGTGGTAGGCAGAAAAATGTTCCCCCTCAAGATGTCTATGTCCTAATCCCCAGAACATATGAAGAGGTCAGGTTCCCTGGCAAAGGGGGCCTATGTTTGCAGATGCAGTTAAGATTGCTAACCAGCTGACTCTAAGAGAGACGAGCTGGATTATAGAGGTGGGCCCAGTGTAATCAGCAGGGTCGTTAAAGGAGGAAGAGGGAGGCAGAAGAGGGGAGAGAGAAGAGGAGATGTGACCACAGGATCAGAGTCAAAGGCACAAAACCAAGCTGACCTTGAGAGAGAGAGAAAAGAGGTCACAGGCCAAGAGATGCAGGTGGCCTCTGGGAGCCAGAAAAGTCAAAGATACAGGTTCCACTGAGGCCTTCAGAAACAGCCCTGCCAATACTTTGTGTATATATATATATACACACACACAATTCACACTGTTTTCATTTAAGCTGTTTTGAATTCCTTAACATAGCTACTATATTAATTCCAAGTGTACACACTGTTGTAAGAGTTTCTCCCACTATGAACGCAATATTCCACAAGGCAAAAAAGAATAAAGTCAGCCGTTCCTTAAAATTTATAAGCACAACAGTATCCAATGGGCAAGAACTGTCCTCTGTCAGGTGTGAGTTGACAGAAAGCTACTTTTAAACATCCTGCTAAATGATATTCTCTTGTCTCCCTGAACGGCAGGAAGGTAGGACTATTGAAGAAAACAAACAAAACACGGGGCAACTTGCTAGAAGCATTTGGGGAACATAAAACGGGTCATCCTCCTAGTTCAGAATTTGAATTGGTTTTAGTGTTTTCAGAAGATGACCACTGAGCAGACCACTGGGAGAACGACCCAGCCACATGCAGCGGGTCGGAAGCACTTAATTTGGGCCGCTAAGCCACTGGCTGGGATACAAGCCAGAGAGAAGAAACATTTATTATAGAAGCCACAGCTGATGAGAATGGAGCTACACTAACAGGAACAGCATGCGGGGAAGACACATAACACTGTGATTACCTGTCCTCTCCATAACGCACAAGCAAATCTGCCACTGGAACCACGACCCTCTTCCACTTATTTGCAACACAGAGACTATTTACTTTCAACAATAGGGTATATGATCTAATGTAATTGAAATTATTATTAAGCACTGACCTGTTTACACAGAGCTTGGACATTCTAATGCTTCCTTTTTCCCTTTTACTAATGCAAAGCTGGAGCTAATTCACTTCTCGCATAGGCTAGAGAAAATACGTTTACACTTGAAGTTTTCTAAAGACTCTAATGTACTGGAATTGAAGTGTCTACAAGATACAGTCTCTGTTTTGACCTGGTTCTAAAACTGGTGTAGAAATGACCTCAGCTACAGGAGGAGCTTACCAGAGTCAGTCGCCATGATTGCCACTTTCTCATATATGGCGTTCAGGGTCATGATGATGATAAAACTGATGAGGGAAGCAGTGATGGGCGTGGCCCACCTGCACAGTCAGGTACTTCTGGATTGGGTCTCTTCCATTCAGGTTCTTGGAAAGTTTTGCAGAAAATACAATGAACACTGAAAGCCCGTAGAAAATGATCCCAATAACTGAAGCAATGGTCAACAGGACCTGACAACCCAAAAACCCAGCAGCATGAGACCCACTAATGATCGTATTTTTACACAGAAAACTTGCCCCCAACCCACGCTTAAACAGACAACATGCATGTGCTGTAAACCTCACATAAACGTGAGAAGTGATGTAAATCACACTTAAATGCCACAAGAGACGTGAATATCAGGCATGTTAAACTTTAAGGGAGGAGGAATGAAAGATGTCAAAAAGAATGAGTGCATCCACTAATGTAACATGCTGACAGCAGGAGCAGCTGAGTGCAGGGCATAGGGAATTTATGGGAACTCCACTTTCTGTGAAGTATTCTGTAAACCTAAAACTGCACTAAAGAAGGAAGCCTGCTAAGTATATCTTTAAATGGCTGAAAATGGAATAACTGGTGGCATGTTCTTTTGGAGACAATTCTGTGATAGCAGAACCAATGAAAATACCCCTTCTACATCTATAGAATTACTTAGGTTATGAACTAGTTGTAACCCATGAAGGGGATACGCTTCCTTTCAAGGGAGAACCTATCACTGATTCAGGGGTCAGCAGGTGCTAGCTGTCATCTTCATTCTGAATAGGACCAGTGAAGCTGTGGACATGCCACGAGGGAAACACTGGAAGTGACAGCAGGTCTCTGCTGATGAAAGCTTCACATGATTTTCGTACTCCTTGAGATCTTAAAATGACAGGTATTCATACTCCCTGCATTTGCACAAGGTTCATGTCCCTGATCCATTGTAGCTCTGACTGTGTGGGCCCAAGGGCAATGGGAGGGTCTGAAGCATAATTTGCACGTGGCTGGTAGGGCTTCAGTTCCTCACTAGGCAGGTATTTTTCTGCCCACTGAAGAATGCACATTAAAGTTCCCATTTTTAAACTGTTTTCCTTCCATCTACCTTCTTGGTCATAGTCCAGAAGCATGTACTCAGTGTCCCTGGCCTCTCCTGATGGCTGCCCCAGAGAGAAAGCTACAAAGATTGTGAATTTCAAGACTAAGTGAACCACATCATGTTATTTACAGTAACAGCGGGAGGCTCGCTTGCACCTGCAGGGGAAAGCAGAGGGAGTGTTTACAAGCCCCTCCTGGAGCCACACTCCTGCATCTGGATCCCAGCTCCGATGCTAGCTGTGGGGCCTTGTGCAAATTTCTTAACCTCTAGGGGCTTCAATCTCCTCACCCATATAATGGGTGGATAATAATAGCAATTTATAGGACTATTGTGATGAGTCAATGATTTACTAACTGTGAAAACATTTGGGACATTAACCACAGGCATGTGAAAAACTCTACCTAAGTAATAGCTATGAATATGGTGACCAAAGTCTTAAAAAGGTGTTTTTCTTAGTTTTTAAGCCATCAGTTTGTAGAGAAAGCATTTTATTTCCTCCTCTACTCTCTTTCATCATCCTTTTCTTCACAGTTAAGGCTTCATGCTTGTGAAAGGAATAACTATTTGGTGTGTGTGTGTGATTAAATGTGAAAATTATTTAAGAGTGAGAAAAATGTATTATAGAAGGTATATTAAGCCTTCCTCTCTTCTACAGCACATATAGGCCATTTAAATAGTATGCATTTTTAAAAAGGCTGCATAAAAATTTTTTAATTATGTATTAAGAAATCATAATAGTTAAGATTTTTAAAGGCTTACTATTGCTTCAGCACACATCTATTTTTTAAATCCTCACAATCACCCTGTAGGGAAGGTAATATTATATCTCTTTTACAGATGAGGAAATAGAGCCACGTGGAGATGATGCAATTTGCCCCAAATGAAGCAACTATTAAGTGAAAGAACTGAAATACTCAAAGAGCCCAAAGACACACTAACTGTATAGCACTGTCTCCTACATGGTCAGTGAAATCAATTCTAATTCATTTCAGAACTTTTACAAACTTGAATCATTTCCATTTTTCTTCCAAGCACTTAATGGGTTCAATATTTCTAAAGAAACAGGAAAGCTTACCATTCTCCTTCCTCAAGTTTCTTCTTACTTATCATCTTTTCTGATCATAACTTTAATATTTGCTCATTAAAGAAAATTTGAAAGTACTCAGTAGTGGACAGAACTGCTGTCCTGGATCTGTCCCCAGTCTTAGAAGAGGACCCAGATTTTGCTTTAGGATAAATAACCTCCCTTCTGTTTTTAGTCCTGTGATTTAAGCTCGATTGACCCACTCTTTCTGAAGCACCAGAGGTAGATCTCAGTTGGTTTTAGACAAATAATACCCCTCATTCTACTGGCCTCGCACATGATTTGAGAATTGGCAAATAACCCAGGAAGAGCCACTATTATGTGAGGAGATACGTGCTAGTGCCCATGTGAATGATAAGCTTCCTCTATCAAGAGAGGAAGCTGCCAAAAGAGAGCTCTCTTTGTTTGGATGGATGTGTGATCTGGGATGCTGAGTGCCTAGAAGCAGCATGCTGAGACATCCTTGGACACAGAATGAAGACAGGACAAAAGCAGCCCTTGACATCATCTGGGCTACAGTATCTCTCCTTGACTGAAGCCAGACCTCAGACCTGAGGTTTTCATTTACAGGAACCAATAAATCCCATGCATTCCCATTTTTTGGTTGTTGTTTAAGCACATTGGAGATTGATTTTGTCACCTACAATCAAAAGACTCCAACTCTGATAATGAATAAAAAATAAAATAAGAAAAATGCTTCCACCTTTAGACATAATTCCTTCAGAACTGTGCATTGTTTTATATTACAAATCATTTTATATATTAATTTTATTCTCAAGCCTAACATAAGTATAACACTTTGACATGTCATAAAATATTTTTGTGGACACAGTTTTTCATGGCTGCATATTATTCTACTATGTGAAGGGTTGGAAGAATATTTTGGCTGAGATTTTATATATATATATATATATATATATATATACATATAAATGTATGTCTGTGACTTGCATCCATACTGACTTTTCCCTGCCATTTTGAAATACTTCCTGATTAAAAGTTTTTCAAAGCTGAATTAGTGGATTAAAGCATATGAATATTTTTTACTCTTGATATGAACTGCCGGACTGCTTTCTAAGAAGGCTGGAGGTGTACAGCAGAAATTAACACAGCATTTTAAATTAACCATACTTCACAAAAAATATCCAGTAACCTAGGCATGGGATTGGTGATCACTGGCACTTCATCCTCATAAACAGAGCTGTGTCACTTGAGAGGTGGAAAACTATTTCATTTTGATGTGCACTGACTGAATTACCATTGGAGTGTGACATCTATTTTTTCCTTTGTGAATGTGTGTTCATCTTCTCTGACTTCTACGCCCCTGAGATTTTTTGATGTTACCTTTGAAGTGATCTGAACTCTCTATGTATTGAAGGAATTAGCCCCTTGTTGGATTTGTAAACAAATAACATCCTCTGGTGTTTTGCTTAAAATTAGGATGCTTCTGATGCATGGAATTCTTTATATATTTTCCTCTGAAAATTACTGTTCATCTAGAGGTTGTATATTCATCCATATTTATTTCTAGTTTTTTTCTAATTGTGTTGCTTTTTTAAATGTTTCTGGAATTTATCACAATATATGGTTCACAGTATGATTTCAATCTTTTCTTTTCCCCCCAAGTAGCTAACAAGTGTTCCATTTACTGAATAACCTTTATTTATCTCCCTGATTTGTAATGTCTTCCACCTCTTATATTAAATTATTATTGATATCAGAGCCCATATCTGGACTTCCTGTCCTATTTTCTAATCTGGCTATTCTTGAACTAGTAAAACGCCCATTATCTTATTAATTATTATATTACTAATATGATTTTATTCACAATAAACCCCAAATCAATTTTATAACTTCTGATATTTTGGAGATATGATCTTTTAATCTAGAATCATGTGATTAATGCATAATTTATACCTTTCAGTAGTTTTTATTTTTATTTTTCATAGTTCCTGCTATCCTTTTGTTAGGCTATTCTTAGATATTTTACCTTGGTTGTTACTCTTGGAAAATTTTAGAATTCTTAATGCCTCCATCTGGTCTCTTATTCAGACCCTGGAGAATCCTAAACCACTGATCTGATTTGAACAAATGAGGTGAAAAGAATTGGGGAAAGCACTGTGAGCAGAAGAGACGGTGGAACCTCCAGAGTGGTGCCCTGCGTTGGCTCAGATGTTCTCTGGAAAAAGTTTTCTCTATGAGACTACATATTTCCCAGCTTGACTTTCAGTTTTCTCAGCATTTCACATTAGATTCTAAAAAGTCTGTGGCAGGTTCTTACCCAGAAAAAGAGCACTTGCACAAAGGGGTATATGTATAGACTTTCCCCAGGTGGTAAAGGGAACACGCTCTTCATCCTAATTTAAAAAAACAAGTTTAGTCATTCAAGTGATTACACCAATGAAATGATTTTTCTCCTAACTGGTCACTAAATCCTAAACATAATTTAAAAAAAATAATAATTTTCAGGCATAGCCTCCTTATTTGTAACTGCATGGGCTTTTTTCCTTCTTTTTTTTTTTTCTTTTCTTTTCTGTTATCGATGTCAAACACACAACAAAATACGTACAGTGTTCATTTTAATACTATTTTTTTGAAAATGCACATGTGAACAGTAAACTGTTTCCCTGCCATGGTCTGAGCTTGGGGGTCTGGGTACCTGACGAGGCCAAGCTGTAAAGCTCTACTCCTGAGCTTGCCTTAGATTTCAGAAGTGATGGTAGTGACAGCTTAGAGTCCGTGCAGGACAGAAAGTTTCACAGGTGTCTGAAGCTACCTGGTCTCCACTGTGTGTTCCTTGGTTGAGCTTTATGTGTTAATTAGCTACAACTATAAAGTTTTAGAGTTTCCATTTTAGAGTTTATATTTAGTTTTTTTTAGAGATAAAATCAGTAAGACTCAAGATTTACCTGGATTATAAAAGCAGATATAGTATAATAATAGGTGGAACTAAGTACGTGGCCCTCCCTCTGTGCCAGGAAGTCTTCCAAGTAGATTCTGTACATTAATTCGACCCGTCCTTACCACAGTCATGAGGAAGCAAAACTCATTCTTATTTTATAGGAAACTATGGCACAGAGAAGTTAAGTTGTCCAAGATCACTCAGGAAGCAAGCTGCTGTGTTCAAATATGAATTAGGCAACTTCATTCCCAAGGTCTCACTACCACAACACTGGCCTCTAAAACATGGAGCATGCATTTGCAATTAAAGTAAAGCGCTTCAATTAAAAACTAAAATAAATAAATAAATAAATAAATAAATAAATAAACAATTTTTTAAATAAGGAAGAACGATAAAGTGAAATGAGTCTTCATCTTCAATTTTTCAACAAGCATGTTCCAATGAAAATTTAAACTTATTAGTTGGCAATTTTAAATTTAAAATTGGCAGTTTAAATGACTAAAAAACTTTTCTTCAGTATTTTTTCTATGCTGCCAATATGATACTTTTTTGTTTTTCAGGGCTCAAAAATATTATGAACATCTAATTTTGTCTAAGTTTCAGCTTTCATCTCTGGATGTACAGTCTTTCACCAACATATGATTTGACCCCCATCTTCAGTTGTAAACAATGGGAAATATTCATAATGGGGATTATTAGAAGCTTATTACATTGTAAAAGACAAATGTCCCTTTCTATTGGTAGCTGAACCTCATTTTTTTCCATTTATAAAAAGAGGAGTTTGACCTGCTCCCTCCAGACCTTTTCAGTGCCAACATTCTGTAGATCTGTGATTCAATTTATAAAGTCTATAGTTGGAGACTTTCAGATATTTTCAGATGCTCCTAGTAAAAGCATTTTCTTTCCAAGTGTTATTCACTCTCACAACATACTGTCCTGCTGCTGCTGACTGCAAGTACCATCAGCTCTAAATTTCCTCAGCTGATGGAAAGAAGCAATAATACATATGACTCAAAAAATCATTTTTTCATAGCTCTGGAATGTTGATACAAAGATATATAGTTTTATTTTTTTAAATTTTGCAGCAGGAGTGGCAGCAATAAATTTACATTTCCAATTATATAAAATGCCTAGCTCAAACACTGATGGCACCTCAACAAAGGTTTCCCTGCTTCTTCTACCCTTTCTCTGACTTTAGGATGAGAGCCACGCTGCTTTGTGCACATCTCAACCGGAAGTGGGAGCAGTGACCGGGACTTAGTTCAAGAAAAAGGGGCACCTAGTCTACAATGAAAAGGATGAAGGCACATGTGAAACAATGGGAGTCAACTATAAAACCGGTGTGTCTTTCCTTCTATATCCATGTCATAGTGGCTAATTTTTTTTTTTGCATTTTTTTATTGGTGTTATGAAAGGATACAAATCAATGCCTCTTTTCTTATACATTTATGCCAGACTTTTTCTTTTCCCCATTTTTACTGTTATTATGAAGGAAGGACCACACTTCTCTTCTGTGTCCACCATTCCGGGAAGTGCTCCTTCACCTTGGCTGCACATTAGAATAACCAGAGGAGCTTTAAAAACTTCCCTATGCCAGAATGCACCCCAGGCCACTAAGTACCATCAGAGTTAGCAGTGATGGAATCCAGGCAGCAACATTTTTTAAGGTCCCCTGGTGATTCCAACATGCAGCCAAGGCTGACAAGCCCAGAAGTAAACAGACTAAAGTGCATCTAAACAGCGCCCGCTTTTCCTGGGTAATCTCATCTGTCTCCACGTGGGGACACCGCGCCTCCTATTCTGGCCGGACTTGTTCTTCCTGCTCAACCGTGTCCCATTTGTACTAAAGTTCTGCCTGGCGCCGCTTCCAGAACTCCAGAAGTAAGGTGACTAACAGAGAGAGAGAACAGCAGAATGTGGATCTTCAGTGATGACTGATGCTTCAGAAATCTGTACTTAATATTTATTACCCTTAACACTTTGGTAAATGGTTAATAAAATCAGATTTTATTTATAGGCAATACTAAAGAGAAACATGAGTTAATGCCTTTTTTTAAGAAAAAAGAAAATGTAGATAATTTATTGAAGTTGTGAAAACACTATCTAGCTCTCTAGCTCAGGGGAAAGGTATTAACGTGATGGTCAGAGGCAGGTGACTGTGTCTGATGCTAAAGTGCCTGCTACCAGCACATTATGCCCACTAAAAACATAAACATCTGGGGGAAGGGTGGGTATAGCTCAGTGGTAGAGCACGTGCTTTGCATGTACAAGGTCCTAGGTTCAAGCCCCAATACCTCCATTAAAAAGAAAGTTAAAAAAAGCACAAGTAACTGTCATAATTTAAAAGCAGTGCACGGTCCACCCTCCAAGCCTTCCCCTCACATCCCTCTGTCTCTTCTGTCCGAAGGACCTGAGGGTAGGGAAGGGGATGAGAATGCTTTAGTAGCCCCTGCATTTCTATTTTCCACCACCCCAGTCAAACAAAATTAAAATAATATTCTTAAATATGGAAAACTGCCATTTTCCTCAATCTTCGGTAAAGTAATTTTTAGAAATTGTCATTCTGTTTTAAGACTCGTAACTTCAAATTGTAGACAAAAACTACATGAAATGTTAATTGAAAATGTGGCTTCAGGGTAAGTCCCCTAAGCCCTTCTTCCAACCAGACTTACCCCTAGGCCCCAACCCTAGAGAAATTCCAGAGTAACCACTGTTCCCTCCAAATTTATACCTGAGTCTCTACCATGCTCTGAGAATAAAGAGAAAAAAGTCACTGTCCCTGCTTCCGGAAGCTCGTAGGTGCACAGGAGTCACCGTGAAATGATGGATGAGGAGGCGTGTTAAGAGGGCTTGCATAACAGTCAGCAGAGGGTGCTTGGGGCAGAGAGCCAGAACTGTAGCCAAGGCTCTCCCAGAGGAGGGAACCACCGTGGTGAGTGCTGAGATGCCCTAGAAGTGATCAGGTGAAGGTATAATGTTAAGGCCATTTCTCCCTGGGGAGCTACACATGAAAAGGAGGGAAGCCAAAGAGAGCCAGCTCCCTTCCAGGAACTGCAAATAGTCTAGAAGTGAGCACAGGATGTGGGAGGCAGGTGAGGCAACCAGGTGGAGAGATCACAGGTGCACATCACACAGGACTCTGTGTGCCTCCAAGGTAGAGGAGACATGCAAAGTCATCTAGAAAGAGACAAGATAGAGGCCGGGAAACCTATTTGCAGGTTCATGTGAAGGCCTGCTGAGGCCCCGCCAGGAGGAGAGAGAAGAAAACAGTTCAGAAGGTGGACGGATTGGCCACAGGTGTGATGGAAGGGCAGGAAGAGGTCAAAGATCCCGGGCAGCTTTCTGGCTTTGGCAGTGTCCTAAATTATAGTGCCATTCCCTGAAATAAAAAGGGCAGGAAGAGGGGCAAGTCATGAGAGAAGACAACTGATTCAGTTCTGGCTGGGTGCCTGTGGGCTCCAGGAGAGATTTCCAGTAGGCAAATAAAAGTCCAGAAATTGGGAGAAAGTTCTAGGCTGAGTCAAGTAGTTTCCCTGTTTCAAGAGGCTAATGGGTGTGAATGGACAAGCTCACGAGAAGAGGTGTAGTGGGGTAGATCTCACCATCCTGCACATGGGAAGCATCTGGGAGCCTTTAAATAATAGTGCACCCCAGCCTGGAGCAGGGACTTTGTACTGTTTATTGTTTTTCAAATACTCCTTCCGTTTTTTGGGGGGGGTTAGTTAGACTTATTTATTTTAATGGAGGTACTGGGAATTGAACCCAGGACCTCTTGCATGCTAAGCACGTGCTCTATCACTGAGCCGTACCCTCCACACCTTTTTTTTTGTTTGTTTTTAGACATTAGCTCTTCTGAGCAGTCAGGGTTGAGTATCAACCTGTAGAAAGCAGAGAGCCTTGGGGTAGAGATCAAGGAGAAGCTGCCCAGAGCCCTTCAGACCCCACCAGGTGCAGCCGGAGACACAGGGAGCCTCGGACGGGCTGTGAGGGACGTGAATTCAACACTCCCCAATGGCGATGACAACAAACATATTTCAAGCACCCACTTCCCAGCAGTGTTTGTTCTGAATTTACTAGTTTTCCAGTAATACTGAGTGAGAATAGAAATAATCTGGACACAGGGATCAAATTCAAATGCTGGTTCTGACCATTCTTAGCTGCGTGATTACTGATTAAAATGTTACCCGTCTGCCACGTGTAAACTAGGGGACCTAGAACCGTCTTCGTGGGCTGCTGTGAGCGTAATGAAATGACAACTATAAAGGCCCTCCTGACTCTCAGAGGTAATTGCTACTATTGTCCCCATTTGCGACACCAAGAAACAGAGGCACAGTAAGCTTGAAACATTTTCCCAAGATGAAGGTTGTGGTCAGGACTCAAGCCAATGACTTCTTGGATCCAGAGCCAAGGATCTTCTTATGAGCAACACGGCACTGCTCAGGCTCCCTGCTCCAAAACCCACCTCCCTTTGGCTCAGTTCCATGACGCCTGCGCTGCACAGATGTCGTCACTGCCTGCCTGCCCACCCGGTGTCTGACCCCGGCACTTTTCCCTCCATCCCACACACCGCTTCCTTGGGCACACCAACCCTCATGAGGCCATTGCTGTGGCTACTCAGATGTTTACATGGAAACGCAGGTGGCAGCCCAGCTTTTTGCTATAGCTGCTGCTGTCAGTGGAGGCAAAGAGCTCACAGTTGGTGGGGGAGGCCACTACTGGTCTCCTCCTTGGCTGGAGACCTGGATGGAATCCTGTTTCCCTCTGCAACTTAGACATCCAGCATGAGAGATATGTAAGGCCATCTGGCCTCTCAACAGAGAAATGATGCCCCCGCAGTCGTACTTATCATTGTAATCTCCTGCCTCCACCAGGGAGCAGAGGCCATTGTCTGTTGTCCATCAAGTTTTGTTTCCTTGCACAACAGCTACAATGGGGTGAGTTAACACTGGACCAGAAAATCTACAAAGCCCTCGAGTACTATTTTCTGACACTTGCAGGTCACCCAAATACCCCCAGATCCTCCAAGTAAACAACTAGAAAGAGGAACTGAGCTGGCTCATCTGTCAGACCCCTGATGGCAGGACTGATTTGGCCTCTCCTGCTTTCGGGATGATCCGCTCTCCTTCTGTGTGCCCTTCCCCGATTGAAAGAGACTGTTCTTTTTTAATGGGCTAGGGAGTATTTGTGCCTCTCTGACCAGAACTTTCAAAAGAAGAGCTCTTGGTGAGAATGGAAGCATGGCACCCACGTCTCATGAGCTCAGCTACCCAACAGCCTCATCTAGCCAAGGCTGTGACCAACACCAGGGGTTCATGCTGTTGAGTGTTGAGTCCGGAGAGCAATGCCTCCACCACTGAGAAGCTGCCCCACCACTTGTGCCCTTGTCCCCATCCAGGGGGAGGTGACGCATCCGTGGGATGAAAGCCTTGAGGGCACTAGGTGACTGTGGACCAAGCTGTGACTGGCCGGTCCTGCCCCCCATGTGACCCATGTTAGCCTTACGTGCAGAAAGTCCCCAAAGAGACCCCTGCTTGAGTGAAAGTGTCACCAATAAGCCAACTGTCCTCGGGCCGCCTAAGAAGCAACACTGTATACACAGTGAGCCACCCACTCACTGAAGTCCCCAAGGTTCACAGCTCCCTAATGGTATACCAGGTAACCCCAGCAAACAGAAGACCCTTACTTTATTATTGACTTGAGAATTCTACTGCCAACTCTGCCTTCCAACTTCCACTTATGAAGTACTTTCCACTCTGTCCCCTGCTCTGCAATTGTGCAATCAGTCCAGAGCTCCTTCATGAGACAGGAGGGAAGGGGGCCGGGCACAGCCATTAAAAGAATGGCACAGCCATTAGCACCAAGACGGTGGAAAAGTCAACTCCCAGTAGAGTTTGATCTTCAGTACACACTCACCGAAATACAGCAGGATGCTAGATGGCACTCCCACAGGTGCCAGGACAGGTTCAAGGCTGACCATAAAAGGTCAAAGGGTGAGTTCTGGCCCAATATCTGGGAATACCGACACCTTCCCCAAAGCGGTTGGAATATTCCTCCCAGTTATTAGCATATGAAGATACTGAGTGCATAAAAACTAACAACCCCACACCTCGTGGCTGCTCTCTCTGCTGAGGGAGACAGCCCACACTCTGCCCGTGGAGTGTGTATCTACTTTTACTTTAAACTGGAGCACCCAACCCCCACGCCTCATGGCCTTTCTCTTGCCTTCTGAAACAGCCCAATCTGTCTATGGAGTATATATCTCTCTGAATAAATCTAAATTTACTGAACTGTGGCTCTCTCTTCAATTTTTTCCTGTGGAAACCAAGGGCCCACACTTGGCGAGTTGCATCCCAAGGACCCAAATAAGACCTGGGATCTGGCCATCCCCTCTCCCACATTTTCCTGTATCATGCATTCTTTCCCAAATGATCTCACCTTGTGCACTCCAAAATAGACAGCTCTCATGTGTCCTGACCTGGATCTGCTTCTGCGTGTATCATTTCTCATGTCCACTAGAATGTCACCTTCATGAGGACAGGGATTTGGTTCTGTTCACAACGGAAGCACCAGCACATCACAGGTCCTGGAGAAGTGTTAGCTGAATGAATGAGCTGTGGGAAGTCCTGGGAATTCCACCTGGAACTCCTAGCCTCTTGGGTCCCAGCTGACTCCAGTTGCTTCCTGCTACTCATGGCTGACCTCTTGCCACCACTCTCTGCTCTGCCATCACCTGAGCCGGGATGAGCTGAGATGAGCACACACCCCAGAGAGCATGGCGGCTGGTTCATGAGGTTGCAACACACTCGCCCTCTGACTGCCAGGGGTTACTTACGATGGACAAACTGAAGGCAGCCCCATGTGCACCGCCCTGCCCACAACTCACTTGAAGCACCAGGACTGCACACATGGGAAACGCTGGCCCATTCCAACCTAAGGAGAGGGACTATGGGTGAGAAGAGGGTCTCTGTCAACTAACAGTCTCTTTACAAGCCCAGTCTTAGAAAATCTCTTTAAAGACACTTTTGGTATCTTCCTTGTGTTTCTGTAATCCCTCTAGATTTTGTCATTTTCATCTACACATCAGAAATACAGATGGTCTTGAAATCTCTATTGATTTTCAATGAGGAAAATCCTCAATTTCCTTCTCTGCTAAGAAAATTACTGCACTTTATATAAAAAAAGCAGCTTCCTTTCATGAGTTTCTCTCTTCAAACACCTAATTTCACAAGAATCAGTGAAGCAGGGCAGGAAAATCATGCTGTGCTTTATCACCTACAGGTGGGCAGGGATGAAATGAATGAAGACTGATCTCATGAGACGGGAAGTCTGGGGCTGTCTTATTCCTGCTACAGATGGAAGGGCCCATATCTGTGAGGGTGAGGAAGGACCAAGGATGAGAAACCAACATTTTCTAACCCATTTCTCTTTTTCTGAGCCCCAGACAAAACAGTGTCATTGTATCAACAAAAACAAGAATATCTGCACCCTTCTAAATGCACGCTACAAATTTACTACTACACACGGCACTCTGTCACTGACCTAAAGGCTGATGACAGCCCAGAAATTTGCAGGGATCTTATTCTGTGCTCATCCCTTTTTGTCTTTGGAACCTCAGGAAATTTGTCTCCTCTCCATGAGTGTCATTTTCCTCATCCTTCAAATGGGAGTGTAACAGTCATTCATTTGCTCAGTGTCTATCTGACAACAGGAGACGGCTTATGAAAACAACAACAACAAAAAGCAAAATAGCAACTCTGATCTGTGGTGTCTTCCTCCTCCTCCCTGAACATGAACTTACAGGGTAAAATGGCATCTATCACTAATTACCGAACTTAAGGAGCAGTTCTGATAAGGAAGTCACAGGACTGCCGTGTAACCGAGAAATGACCTGGTGAAAAAGAATGAATTACCAGCAAATCCTCAAAACCCATAAGGGTGCAAACCCTGGGAGCTACAGGAATGGGTGGGAGTTCCTTAGTTCCCCATTTCACAAAGCTGAAAACTTTGCAGGGTCCATGAAAGACACAGATAACCCAGTACAACCACACCATGTTTTGGAGTACACCGGGGCCACGTCGCTGCTGACCTGCACCGCTGTGTGTCCCAGAGCAAGAGCCCTGGGCGGGGGTGACTGTGATTGAGGCTGGACAAGAACTTCCTGTTCTGTCTCTTTTGCTTTCTTTCTTCCTGCAATAAAACAACTGGTAGGACTCTGTTGGGGAGCACTGCACTCACTTTCTCTGGCAAACCACACACCAGGCAGCTCTAGCTGATCCCAGAGAGGACTCTTCAATGAACATATATGCACCAAAGTCAGGCAGAAGGCTGCCTGTGACCTTGGGAATCCAAACCAGCTTGTCCTGTTAATCAGGATATTACACATCTAATGAAATTGTGCACCACATGAAGATGATGCCTTAGACAGCGTTGGTGGTTATGTCCAGCAGTGTCTAAGGACAAGTCATGCTCTGGTAGATGGGAGCATTTTGGTTGCTTTCAGAGTTTTCTACTGAAGGGCTGGGACATTTCATTGGGCCTTGAAACTCCAGACCTCTTTATTCACAAATGCAGACAAGTTAGGTGAGCCAGCTCAGCCTTTATTCCAACTTCCTAATCAAAAGGCTATGAGGTTGAAAATATATTTCTCAGACTCTTCTGAAGCAAGGGTTCCAGATGTGGCTTAAAAAATGCCCATCAGAGATTGAGATTTGCAAATATTAACTACTATATATAAAAATAGCTAAAAAAATTAAATTTCTTCTGTATAGCACAGGGAACTATATTTAATATCTTGTAATAACCTTTAATGAAAAAGAATATGAAAAGGAATTCATACATATATATGTGTATATGAATGACTGGAACATTTTGCTGTACATTAGAAATTGACACATTGTTACTGACTATACTTCAATTAAAAAAAATATATATATAATGCCCATCAGCAGCATCAGAGTGTCACTGAAAGCAGAAACCCAGATGAGTGGAGGCAGAGGTGGTTGGAGGAGCTACGTTATTTTGCTGGGGTAGATGCAGCCGGCATGGCAGAGATGTAGAAGGAATGCTCACAACAGCCACTCTCTGATCTGCAAGTGAGTTAGGGTAACAGCTTCCTGAAATCCTTCCGCCCCTCCTGATGAGCCAGGTGTCTGGCGTTTCTCTGGAAATCCCTAGGCGCAGCCTGGAACTCAAAGGTAAAAATTAAAAACTGCAGTCAGGCAGCGAAGATACTGGCAGGACGCGTTGGACAAAAGTAGGTCAGAATCAACAAGGAATGGGGAGGGGATAGAACGTGTGCTGAGGACCGTGACTTCAGTGGTGGATTGTCTGTGTTGAGGACTCTGAGTCAGTATGAGTAGATGGATTTCTGTGGACTATAATGGTGGCCATTGTTCAGATAAGTGTGTGATTTGGACTATATTTATTAGAGGAGGGTTTTTTTTTCCCTTCAACACTGATCATTTCTAGGGAGCAGAAAAATACTCTGCCACAGAACATCTAAGTGCAAAAGAGATTCTACGGGATGATGGTGGTATGAAAAATTTCAGTTCTGCAATTCCAAGGTTTCCTTAATGAGGTTCACAGCAGTAGGTACTTAAAATAAAATAAGGTACTTAAAATAAAGACATCTTCATATGTACATATCCTTAAAGATACACATATGGTGCAATAAGTGGGCCTGAAATGTGTTCTGCATTCTAAAATCCGCTGAAATAAAACCAGTAGCTCAATATACCTGTCGGCTCTATAAACATGATCTAGCTCATGATCACAGAAAGCAAGATCAGCTAGGAAATTTGAGATTTGTCTTTTCCAGTGTCAAAGTTATTATCTTTTGCTTTACTTAAAAAGCATTTTTTTAATTAGGGCTGTCAGCATCCATTGGTATACGGGGTTCAGTAGATGTGTTCAGATGTTCTAGACAGTGAATCAGAGCAAAGACTGAGGTTTAGACAGTAGTTAATTGCCTCACCCGTGTGATCAGCTTCCACATATTGCTAAACTGTAAATCTTTAAAAGTGAGAACTTCATTAAAGCAACGAAAAGAGAGGGAAAAAAATAGCCACAGACTAGTGGAAGTTTTGTAACGTGTAAAAATGACAAAGGGCTATTCATGAGCATATTTTTAAAAACCCCTACACTTTAATAAGAAAAACAACAAACTGACAACAGGTTGCACACTGCTCCCTTTAGGAGAAGCCATGCAGATGGACTCTTATGTGAATGGGGCTGGAGCTTTAGAATTAGTTAGTCTTGCAAATAACTCAGTTAAAAACAAATGCAAATGTGATACACTTCTAGAATATGTGAGTAAAAATCTTGGAAAACTTACAGCTCTATGAAGCAATGACAATGGCAAGATTTGTCAAAATTAACCTCTGCAGAACACTGGAAATTAAACCAAGGCTTCCAGCAATCCGGGGAGTGTTTATTTGAGAAAAAAGAAGCTAAATCTCCATAATTATAGTGAGTTTTGTGGCATTGTAACTTGATCTACCCCCATCCCCGTATCCTCACCTAAATGGTGGCCTTTAAAAGCAACAGTCTCAAAATCAAGGTAGGGGCAGAAGTGATTTGAAGTTACCAAAAAAATCCTCCCCCAGAGAGCTGTCACTATTTGACCTATCTCAAACTCATGCTGTGCAAACAGCCTGTCCCCAGAGTGTTTGTGGAAAACAATCAGCAGTGAGTATTTAACATTACAACTGCCTGAGTCAGTGGTACCAGTAGAGGCTAACTAGATGCTGAGTAGGAAACTTAGAAGGCAAAATTGAGTAATGAGACGTTCTGGGGGTGAAGCTAGGGTTAAAAAGCTCCCAAAAATTCTGAGAATTGTAGAAGGCCGTACACATGTGTGGCACATGGCAAGGAAAGATCTGAGAAAATCTTAAGCCTTCAATTCTGGCTGAACTTGAGGTTCTGCGTAAGCAAGAACTAAAGGCTACGGAAGAGCTGCAGACTGCCTGCCGGTGCTGAGGGCATCCCTCAGCACGCAGACACACAGCCACCTGGCAACAGCTCAAAGTATTAACTCCAGGTATTGAAAGAAATCACTGTCCAATCATTATTACAGTGATGACAACTAGGCTTTCTGCACACACACTGATCTCATGGCCACGCATGATAAAGAATACAGACTTTACAGAATTTGTTCAGGAAAGTAACTAAATAAATAGCTGCAGCAGCAATGACAATGGAAGCAATGATAAACCCTGGAGATGAGGAAAATCAGGCTTTCAGATCTGCCACATTGTAATATTTTAAATGTCCAGTTTTCAACAGAAAATTAGAAGATGTGCAAAGAAACAGAACACTTTGGCCATAACACAGGGGAAAATGTAGTCAATAGAAACTCCCTGAGGAAGCCCAGACACTAAACTTACTAGACAAATACATAAATAAGCAATTACACATATGTTCAAGAAGCTAACAGAAACCATGCCTAAAGAATTAAATTATGTGAACATCTCATTGTACAGAGAATATCAATAGATAAAATTTATATTAATAACCAACTAGAAATTCTGGAGATGCAAATATAATGACTAAAATGAAAACTTCAATAAGAGGTTTGTCTGTAGATATGAACTTGTTCAAGAAAAAGTCAGTTAACTTAAAACTACTGAGATTTTCCAGTCTGTGGAACAGAAAGTAAAAGGAATGGAAAAAAAATGAACACTGTGTCAGAGATAGGTGGGACACCATCAACAATACCAATACACACATAATGGGAGCGCCAGAAGGAAGGAGAGAAAAAAAGGGGTAGAAAGAATATATAAAGAAATAATGGCTGAAAAGTTCCCAAATTTGATGAAAACTTTAATTTGTACATCCCAGCAGCTCAACAAACTCCATGTGGTATAAACATAGAGACATCTAAAATAGGCACATCAGGCTCAGTGTGTCAAAAGACAAGAACAAAGAATCTTGACAGCAGAAAGAGAAAAGTGGCTCAACATATAAAAAGGCTCCTCAGTAAGACAGTTGATTTCTCATCAAAAACCATGGAGACCAGAAGGCAGTGGGATGGTATCGTCAAAGTGATCAAAGGAAAAGACTGTCACCAAGTATTATATAGCCAGCAAAATGATTCTTCAAAAAAATTAAAGGAGAAATTAAGACACTCCTACAAAAACAAAATCTGAAAGAATCCATTGCTAGCAGGCCTGCCCTACAAGAAATACTAAGGATAGTCCAGCAGCTGCAAATGAAAGGACACTTACCTGAAAAATAAAGAGCACTTGTAGAGATAACTACATGAGTAAAAAGATAAAACAGTATAAATAGAGTATTACATGTAAATGATTTGTTCTATTTGATGTAAAGGACAACTGCATAAAACAATACTTATGAAACTTATAAATGCATAAAGGTGTAATTTATATGACAGTGACAGCATGAGGAGGGGGAGGGAAAAGATTGATACCAAATCAATATTTTGTGTACTATTGAAATTAAGTTGGCATTCATGTGAACTAGATTGCTTTAAAACTAGACGTTAATTATAATCTCCAGGGCAATGGAGGAGAAGGAGGAGGAAGAAGAGGAGGAGGACGAGGAGGAGAAAAAAAGATAAAATAAACAACAAATTAAAATGGCACACTTGAAAATGCCTACTTTGTACAAAAAAGTGTAGTAATAGAGGAATGGGGATAAAAAAGACATATAGAAAGAAGATAGCAATTGTAACTTCAACCTGATAAGAAATTACATTAATGTAAATGAATTAAACATTCTAATCAAAATACTAAAGGCAGAAATAAATGCAATAGAGAATAGATGAACAACGGAGAATAATCAACAAAAAAAAGATGGTTCTTTGAAAAGATCAACAAAATTGACACATTTTTGGCTAGTACTGGAAAAAAAAAAGAGAGAAGATTCAAATTACTAAAATGAGAAATGAAAGGAAGGATGTCACTACTGCCCTTACAAAAATAACAAGGTATATAAGGGAATACCATTAATAATTATATAGCCAAACAATGAGATAATGTAAATGAAATGGATAAATCCCTAGAGGGACATAAATGAATGAAGCTAACTCAAGGAGAATTAGAAAACTCAATTAATCCTACAATAAGTAGTGATGGAGATAGTAATCCAAAATATTCCCACAAGGATATGCTAGGCCTGTATGGCTTTGCTGGTGAATTCCATCAACTACTTAAAGAAAAAACCAAAACCAAAACAAACAAACAAACAAACAAAAAAAAAACAATGCTTCACAAATTCGTCTAAAAATAAAGAGGTGGGCGCACTTCCCAATTCATTCAATGAGACTAGTATCACACTGATACCAAAACCAGACAAAGGCATCACAACAAACCTAAAGAGTATCTATTATGAATATAAATGCAAAAATCCTCAACAGAATAAAAGCAAATCCAATCCAGTAACATGTAAAATAGACCACAATTTAGTGGGATGTATCCAGGTATGCAAAGGCAGTTCAACATACAAAAGTCAATTCATGTAATACGCCATATTAATAGAATAATGGATACAAATTAGGAATAGAAGAGAACTTCCTCAACTTGACAGACAACATCTATGAAAATCCTGCAGCAAAGATCATACATAATGGTGAAAGAATGAATTAAATCCTCCCAAATTCAACATTGTACTACAGGTTCTAGTCAAAGCAACCAGACAAAGAAAATAAAGCCTCTAGTTTAGAAAGAAAGAAATAAAACTATTTCGATTCCAGATGACATGATATTATACATTAAAATCACAAGGAATCCACAAAGAAAAAATAGAGAGAGAAAAGAAAAAAAATCCTATTAGAATTAATAACCCAGTCTGACCAAAATTGTAAGACACAAATCAGTATATAAAAAAGGAATTATATTTCTATACAACAGCAGTGAATAATCTAAAAATAAAAGGAAGGAAACATTTTTGTTTACAGTAACATCAAAAAGAATAAAATACTTAGGAATATTAAGAAAAACATGTGGAATACTGAGAAAAATGTCTGAAACTTGTATATTGAAAACTAAAATACTACTGATAGAAGTTAAAAGTGACCTAAAATAAATGGAAATCTCTTCTGTGTTCATGGATCAGAAGCCTTATTATTGTTAGGATGGCAACTGTCCTCAAAATGACCTATAGATTCAATGCAACTCTGGCTTTTTGGCAGAAATGAACAAGCTGATACTAAAACTAATATGGAAATGCAAGATACCCAGAATAGTCAAAACAATCTTGAAAAAGAACAAAGTTTTGAAGTTTCCAAATTCAAAACTCACTAACAAAACTGTAATCCATACAGTGTGGTACTTGCATAAAGGACAAATAGATTGAGAGAAAAGAACTGAGAGTCCATAAACAAACTCTTACACGTAGCCAGTTAATTTTTAACAAAGGTGCCATGACAATCCAATGGGGAAAAAGTAATCTTTACAAAAATGATGCTGGGACACCTGAACATACACCTGGAAAGAAAGAAAACTGAACTTTTATCTTAACACCATTTATGAAAATTAACTCAAAATAAATCACAGACCTGAAACTATAAACCTTTTAGAAAATGAACAATGAGAAAATCTTCAGGACTTTGGATTACAAATACTTCTAATATATGACACTAAAATCACAAACAACAAAAGATAAAATAATCAAGTAAACTGGACTTCAGTAAAATTAAAAACTTCTGTGCTTCAAAGGACTTCATCAAGAAAGTAAGAAGACAATCCACAGGATGGGTGAAAATATTTCCAATATTTTCCCTGATAAGGGGCTTTTATCCAGAATAGATAAAGATGAATTAAAACGTGACAATACAAAGACAAATACAATTAAAATGGGCAAAGAATTTGAATAGATGTTTCTCCAAAGAAGACATACGAATGGGAAATAAGCACATAAAAAGATGTTCAATATCAGTAGGCATTAGGGAAATAGAAATAAAAAGCACAATGACATGCCACTTCATACCAACTAGGATGACAAATATATATGATATATGATATATAAATATGTATCTATAAACCCGGTAATAAAAAGTGTTGATGAGGATGTGGAGAATCTGGACTCCTCATACATTACTACTGGAAATATAAAATGGTGCAGTCACTTTGAAAGCTACTTTAGCAATTCCTGAAAATGTTAAAAGTAAAATAAATCCCAGCAATTCCATTTTTTGACATATCCTCAAGAGAACAGAAAATATGTGTTCACACAAAAACTTGTCCATCAGCATTTACAGCAGAATTATTCATCATCAACTGATGGATGGATAAGCAATGTGGTGTACTTATAACAATGGCATATTATCTGAACACAAAAAGGAATTTGGGCACTTATATATGCTACACCATGGATGAACCTTGACAACGTCACACTAAATGAAAGACGACAATCAAAAAAGGCAGCATACTGTATGATTCTACTTATATGAAATGCCCAGAACAGGCAAATCCATAGAGGCAGAAAGTAGAGTGGTGGGTGCTGGGGGCTAAGGGAAAGGAAGGTTAGGGAGTGACTTACTAAAGGGTACTGCTTCCTTTTGGGAGTGATGGCTACACAACACTGAAATGTACTTAAAACCCTAATGCACACTTTCAAAGGCTGCATTTTATGGTATGTGAATTATATCTCCATAAAGCTGTTATTCTTGAAGCTGAGCCCACCTATGGAGCAACTGGCACAGCACTGACTGTGGCATCTGGAGTGGGAGTGACCCACCTGCCCACCGTGAAGGAGAGCAGCACCTGACCCAGTGTTGCAGGGGCGTGATCTTCTTGCCGATGGACACCATGAGCAACACAGATGAGGGGGCCAACAGAGCAAGCTGAGTTCGTGAAACAGGGTGAAGACACAAAGGCCTCTCAATAAAACCATTAAGAGCGCACAGTCTCTAGGAGAACACATCTTTGTTTTTTAAATCTTTTTATATCTGTTTTGTTTTCTATTACCTTTTCAATCTTTACTTTTTAAACAGTTCTATATGTTTACAGTTCTCATTTCATTTTTAATTCTCTTGGTTTTCATCTGTTATTGATTATTCACAGCTTTCAAATATTGTGTCTTGATTTTTTCTTCTTTTTATTAAGGTTTTTAAAAGACATCTCAACTCGATTCCTATTCTGCTTCAACTTGCTCTTCTATTATTGATTATACACTGTTTTCAAACCTTATTTTCCTCCATTCTTTTAAAATTCTCTCTCTCTCTCTCGTTTTTAAGTTTCATTCCCACATAGGCTTTAGATAAATAAATAAACTCCTTTAAGGACCACAATACATAACTGATACTCCTTAAGCCACAGTGCCAGAGAGATATGAGCAGTATGAAGAAGCAGAGGCAGTACTCCCAATTAAAAGAGCAAGAGAAATCCCCTGAAAGAACGATCAATGAAATAGACATTGATGGCCTACTAGATCAATATTTCAAAAAAGAAGTGATCAAATTACTGAAGGAACTAAAAGAGATAGTGTTTAGAGACATAAAATATGTCAAAAACAAAATAGAAGCTATAAAGAAGAGCCAAGTAGAATTGGTAAATTCATTGGCTGAAATGAGGTCAGAACTAAAGGCTGTACAAAGCAGGCTAGATAATGCAGAGGAATGAATAAGTGACCTAGAATACAGGACAACAGAAAGCACCCAATCAGAACAGCTGAGAGAAAAACAAATAAAAAACAATGAAAACAGTATAAGGAACCTATGGGATAATATAAAGCATGCCAATCTATGCATAATAAGGGTTCCAGAAGGGGAAGAAAGAACAAAGGGAATGGAAAAGGTATTTAAAGAAATCATGACTGAAAACTTCCCAAACCTAAAGAAGGAATCAGACACCCAAGTACAGTAGGCTCAGAGGTTCCCAAACAGGAACAGCCTAAAGAGACTCACACCAAGACATATCATAATCAAGATGGCCAGACTGAAGGATAAAGAAATGATCCTAAAGGCAGCAAGAGAAAAACAAAGAGTGAGTTACAAGAGAAGGCTCTCAGCTGATTTCTCTACAGAAACACTACAGGCCAGAAGGGAGTGGCAAGATATATTCAAAGTCCTGAGTGAAAAAACAGATGCAGCCTAGGATACTTTCTGCAGCAAGGCTATCTTTTTGAATAGAAGGAGACGTAAGGAATTTCACAGAGAAGCAAAAACTAAAAGACTTTAGCAACACTAAACCCATGCTAAAAGAAATATTGGAAGGTCTACTCTAAATAGAAAAGAAGCAGGATTCTAGAGAAATGAGAACTCATAACTGGAAAGGTGATAACTACCATGAATTACAAATAGAATAAACATGAAATTGTAAAAGAAGACATCTAAATCATTGAGTGGGAGAGGGAAGCAAGAAAATATAGAGTGTTTTTTTCTTTCTTCTTCTGCTTTTTAAATTTTTTTGTTCTCGGTAGGATGGGTTTGAGATTACATTACAATCTGTTTAGTACACACAGTTGCAGTAATTGGTTAACAGACTTACAAAAAAGTGTAACCACAAGCCAAAAACTTAAAAGTGAGTCACAAAACCTAAATACAATCCAAGATAATATAAAGGAAAATTACCATACCACAAAAGGAAGAAGAAAGGAACAAAGAACAAACACCAAATCAACTGCAAAATAAGTTCAAAATAGCAATAAACACTCATCTATCATTAATTACTCTAAATGATAATGGACTATGTGCTCCTGTCAAAAGACAGAGTGGCAGACTGGATAATAAAGCAAGAATCTTCAATAAACTGAATACAAGAGACACACATTAGGGAGAAGGACACATATAGATTGAGAGTGAATGGGCGGAAAAGGATATTCCATGCAAATGGAAATGCCAAAAAAGCAGGTGCAGCAGTTCTGATTTCAGACAAAATAGACTTTAAAACAAGGGCCATGAAGAAAGATAAATAAAGACATTTTATAATGATTAAAGGAGCAATACAAGATGAGGACATTACAATCATTAATATATATGCATCCAACATGAGCACCTAAGTACATAAAACAACTACTAACAGAGATAAAGGGGGAAATTGATGGGAATACAATCATTGTCAGAAATTTTAACACCACATTAACATCACAAGACAGATCTTCCACACAGAAATTAAATAAGGCAACAGAGAAATTAAATGATACAATAGAAAAATTAGATTTAGTGGATATTTTCAGAGCATTACAACCCCCCAAAATAGGATATACATTCTTTTCAAGTGCACGTGGAAAATTTTCTAGGGTTGATCATGTACTTGGTCAGAAAAGAAGCCTCAACAATTTTAAGAGGATAGAAATTATCTCAAGCATCTTTACTGACCACAATGTCATTGAAACTAGAAATCAACTTCAGAGAAACAAAGGAGAAAAAAAGGAAAGCATAGAGATTAAACTATGTGCTATTAAAAAAACAATGGGTCAATGATGAAATCAAAGTTGAAATTAAAGAATACCTTGAGACAAATGAAAATGAAAACATAACCACACAAAACTTATGGGACACAGCAAAAGCAGTGCTAAGAGGAAAGTTTAGGGCGATACAGGCCTTCCTCAAAAAAGAAGAACAATATCAAATAAACAATCTAACCCACCAGTTAAAAGAACTAGGAACAGAAGAGCAAAAACACCCAAAAGTCAGCAAAAGGAAGAAAATAATAAAGATCAGGGAGGAAATAAATAAAATAAAGATTAAAAAGAAATAGAGAAAATAATCAATCAAGTCAAAAGCAATTTTTTTGAAAGAGTAAATAAAATCGACAAAACTCTGGGAAAACTCACAAAGAATATAAAAGAGAGAGCACAAACTTGCAAAATAAGAAAGGAAAATGGAGAAATTACAACAAGTAACATAGAAATACAGAATATCATATGAGAATATCATGAAAAACTACATGGAATAAAATGGATAACCTAGAGGAGATGGGTAAGTTTCTGGAAACATACAATCCACTAAGACTGAATCAAGAAGAAACTGACCACTTGAACAAACCAATCACTAGGAATGAAATCAAATAAACAATTAAAAAAAAACCTCCCTACAAATAAAAGTCCAGGACTGGACAGCTTCACCAGGGAATTTTACCACACATACAAAGAAGAACTCATACCAGTCCTTCTCAAACTCTTCCAGAAGATTGAAAAGAAGGAATATTCCCAAACTCATTCCATGAAGCCACCATCACCCTGATACCAAAACCAAGCAAAGACACCACCAAAAAATAGAATTACAGACCAATATCACAGATGAACACAGATGCAAAAGTCCTTACCAAAATACGAGCAAATAGAATCCAACAGCACATAAAAAAGATTATACATCATGCTCAAATGGGGTTCATCTCAGGGACACAACTGTGGTTCAACATATGCAAATCAATCAATGTAATACTTCACATCAACAAGAGAAAGGACTAACCACATGATCATCTCAATAGATGCATAAAAGCTTTTGATAAAATTCAACACCCATTTATGATAAAAATTCTCACCAAAGTGGGTATTGAGGGAATATATCTCAACATCATAAAAGCTATATATGACAAACCTACAGCCAGTATAGCACTCAACGGTGAAAACCTCAAAAGCTTCCCACTAAAATCTGGGACAAGACAACGATGCCCACTATCACCACTCCTATTCAACATAGTCTTGGAAGCCCTGGCCACAGCAATCAGGCAAGTAAGAGAAGTAAAAGTTGTCTAAATTGGAAAAGAAGAGGTAAAAGTGTCACTATATGCAGATGACACGACACTATATATAGAAAACCCTTAAAGATCCACACAAAAACTACTAGAGCTGAACGAAGAATTTAGCAAGGTAGCAGGTTATAAGATTAATGTTCAAAAATCAGTTGCATTTCTTTACACTAATGATGAATCAACAGTAAAAGAAAGTAAAGAAACAATCCACTTTAAAATAGCACCCAAAGTAATAAAATATCTAGGAATAAATCTTACCACAGAGGTGAGAGAATTATACACAGAAAACTATAAACCATTGGTGAAGGAAATTAAAAAAGACTTTAAAAAATGGAAAGGTATCCCATGCTCTTGGATTGCAACAATACATATTGTTAAAATGGTCACACTGCCCAAGGCAATCTACAGATTTAATGCAATCCCTATCAAATTTCCCCAGACATATTTCATAGAACTACAACAAATCACAATAAAATTTATATGGAACCATCAAAGACATAGAATTTCCAGGGCATTACTGAAGAAAAAAGAAAGAGGCTGGAGGAATAACTCTCCCAGACTTCAGACAATACTATAGAGTTACAGTCTTCAAGACAGCATGGTATTGGTACAAAAACAGACATATAGACCAATGGAACAGAATAGAGAGCCCAGAATCGAACCCACAAACTTTTGGTCAACTAGTCTTCGACAAAGGAGGCAAGAATATACAATGGAATAAAGACAGTCTCTTCAGCAAGATAAACATAAGACAAGATATAATAAACATCCTAGAAGAAAATACAGGCAAAATATCTGACATACATCTCAGAAATGTTCCCCTAGGGCAGTCTACCCAAGCAATAGAAATAAAAGCAAGAATAAAGAAATGGGACCTAATGAAACTTACAAGCTTCTGCACAGCAAAGGACACCATAAGTAAAACAAAAAGACAACCTAGAGAATGGGAGAACAGTTTTGCAAATGAAACTGACAAAGGCTTGATCTCCAGAATATATAAGCAGCTCATATGACTTAATAAGAAACAACCAAATAACGCAATCCAAAAATGGGCAGAAGACCTAAACAAGCAATTCTCCAAGGAAGACATACAAATGATCAATGGGCACATGAAAAAATGCTCAATATGACTAATTATCAGAGAAATGCAAATCAAAACTACAATGAGGTATCACCTCAAACCAGTCAGAATGGCCATCATTCAAAAATCCACAAATGACAAATACTAGAGAGGCTGTGGAGAAAGGGGAACCTCCTACACTTCTGGTGGGAATGCAGCTTGGTGCAGCCACCGTGGAAAACAGTATTGAGTTCCCTCCAAAGACTAGGAATAGAATTGCCATATGACACAGGAATACTGCTCCTGGGCATATATCCTGAATGAACCCTACTTCAGGATGACACCTGCACCCCAATGTTCATAGCAGCACTATTTACAATAGCCAAGACATGGAGAAAGCCTAAATGTCCATCAACGGATGACTGGCTAAAGAAGTGGTATAGTTATACAATGGAATACTACTCGGCCATATAAACTGACAATATAGGGCCATTTGCAGCAACATGGATGCTCCTGGAGAATGTCATTCTAAGTTAAGTAAGTGCGGTAACAAGGAATAAAAAGAAGTTACCTCCAGGCACAGTTATTTTGATTAAAATATCCATACAGAAAGCAAGCCACCCCCACGAGTGCTGCCAGGAGGAGCATCTGAGTGTAATAGCACAGCCAAGCAAAGTAGATTCCGACCTTCTCTCCTTAGAATTTCCTGAAGAAAGACAGAAGGTAGTTTCAGAAGACACACATAATCACTCTGTAGCTTCATCCTCATGTTAATTTCTTTTATTGGGGGGGCATAATTAGGTTTATTTATTTGTTTTTTAAATGGAGGCATTGGGGTTTGAACCCAGGACCTCATGCATGCTAGGCATGCACTCTACCACTGAGCTATACCCTCCTTCCACCATACTAATTTCTGATTCTAAATCAAGGGGGCTTTAAGTTTAAATCTCTGACTCAATTCACACTTAAAACATATGCGTTTTCATAGCAGCCCCAAATTCTACCGTGAAATAAGAAGTATTTTACATATCATAGAAGTACAGACCACTGGTTCACCTGCTGAAGAGAGATAAATGAGAACAGAGCAAAGGAGGGGACGAGGCTGACTCCGGAGCAGATGCAGGGGATCATCACCACTCACTGGACAGTCTGGCACATTCAACAAAACCCCCCAAAGATCATTCTTAACAGGCTTGACACAAGTGGACATCAACAACTGGCTCAGTCATCTGCTCCTGCCTTATCTCGGGAACGTCCCTGGAGCAAATGCATCGTAAACCACAGATAATAAGGAAATGGCTGATAATGATAACAACTGGGAGTGCAATGTCTCTCTGACAAAATATTTATAAAACTCATTGTGGGAATGGGAGAGGGCAGGAGGGATGTGACTGATCTAGGTACTGCCCTGGATTCTTTGTATCTAGCACGTCTGCTGTTCCTAGGTTTTAAAAGCCCTTCAATGTTTCTCAGTTAATCTGGAGTAGATGGAACAGGCCAGGGAGGCAAGATTAGAAGAAAGGAGGCAGGGCATGAAGCGGTGCCAGGCTGGTCCTGAAAGGGAGACAGACACAGACAGGCAGACACAGAGTGTTTAGGGATGAGGCGGAAAAATGAGGCGGCGGCTCAGGTGTGTCTTGCTGTTCCTGATACTTCCCTCAACTGGCTCACCGCTGACTCGGCAGTGCCCGGTAAAACCTGTGGATTTCCTCAGCTCTGAGTTCTCTCTGAGGCTTCCGGCTCAGTCTGGAGCTGAGATGAGCTCCGTGGGCTTAGCCTAGTGGGGACTCAGCTCTGAGAACAGCCTGGAGTCCTGGGAAACTTCACGCAGGAACCCCCTTGGGCTGGACCAGTGCTCACAGGGCTGCTGTGAGACCAGCTCCAACGTCAGAGACCTGGGTGTGGACCATTCCATGGGGAACAGTGCTGAGCCCGATGCCAAATCAGATAGGAGGGACAAAGTGTGTTCTTTCCCATGTGACTGAGCTTTGTGGCCTGTCTCACGGATGGCAGGCTCAGGATGGTGTCTGGTAGAGAAAACCCTGGCAATGGGTTTGAGATGTCTTGGACTCTTTCTTGTTAAGCTTTTTGTAATACATTCTTATCAACTATCTGTCCTGAAAATGCCACATTCAAAACTGAAAGAATGTTAGAAGTTGCCTGCTCCAACTGGCCAATGGTAAACACCCTGATACAGTTAGAGAGCTGGGCAGGCAGCCTCTGCCTGCGTATTTACAATCACGGGGAGTTCATTACTTGCAAAGGTTACATGTCGGCAAGAAGGTCAGAAAGAATTTTTGAACCTTAAACAGATGTCTGCACCTAGTCTTTGCTGAAAGTCTAGAAATAATGAGGATCACTTCAAATGTAGTTTTGTCTGATTGTTATCTCTCTCTGTCTAAAACACCCCAATTCTTAATATCAATTTTTCAAAATTCAGCTTTGATTTCTTTTTATCAAAGTTATACCATACATTCAATAAAGAGTCAAACAGTTCTCGAACACCGATTGCAAAAAGGAGCAGTTCCCAACAACCGCCCCATTTCCTGGCCAGAAGCAACCACATTTAGCTCCTACTGCTGACTCTTGGAATAATTACTCCCTGTCTCTGACTTATTTCCTTGTAACACAGCCTACTGACTTTTTCAGCTTTATGTATCACCTATTTAAATTTCTATTTTGGAAAATGAGGATTAAGCTCTCTTTCAAACGCCATCTCATCTACGCATCCAAACCTTCATTCTTCCAACCTTTTGATAGAATTACAAGTTTCATCAGCTCAGTATCCTTGCTTTACATTATTAGTACTCTGTACAGACTGTTCACAGCTGCAGCAAGTTGTCTTCTAGACTTACTTTTTTCTTCCCTACTTTGTTTTACCTGGAGTTAATAATTGTCTTGGTGTTTCACAGCTTAGTTTTCTGTGCACTTAACAATTCAACCTCAGACCTTCTCCTAATGAATATCTTTCTCAATACTTTCCAATACATTGTCAACAAATTTCATCTCCTTGAATAAATCTCTTCAGATCTCCTTCAACCTGGATAAACGACATGCTAGTCTTGTCACAGAGCTCAAGGGGCCACTAGTGGGAAGCGACAAGGGAATACATGGACCAGGAGCAGGGAAAAGATCAACATAATTTCCTTAGCAAAACGTACTTAAAATAGTGGGAAAATTGTTTTCTTTACAAACACAAACACACACACAAATCCCAAAAGCCCATTAAGAATGATTAAAGAGCCGTCAAACCCATTGCCCTGCCATCAAATTCTGTATAACATAAAACAAAAATAACAGAAGGAAAATAACATATAAATATGAATCTCAAGGGGGATGGGGTACACTCAGTGGCAGAGTGTGTGCTCAGCATGCATAAGGTCCTAGATTCGATCTTCAGTACCTCCATTAGAAAAATAATTAAAAAGAAAAGAAAAATGTATCAACTTTAAATATTTACATATGTACAAACATCCTCTTTTACAACTGTGTTCTACAGGATAACGCGGGTTAATGAGAAAGTGCCTCTTCATGACTGTGATCCTGCTGATAATTGAGGGAGGAAATTAGATTATGACCACATGAAATAAAATCCTTTATGAAATAATGATCTCGGGTGACACTCATTATTGGCTGCTGTCATCACATAAAAGAGAGTCAACTGGACATTATGTACCTTATTCTAGGAGTACAAAACTTCACATAACAAGTATTCTTGCACAAAGTTGAACCTCAATCAGATCAAGCTTTTAAGGGAGGATCAAATCACTTAGCTAAAGCAAATACAGAGGATGGAGAAACAAGTCTACCAACACAGGGGAGGATGAAATCAGCCAAAAAGGAAATAGAGAAACCCCTCAGCAATTTCAAGGAAAATGAGAAACAGGAAAATTTTAGATTAGAACCCACTTGAGAGATATGCTAGCTGCAATGTCTGAACCTAGTCTGGATCCTCATTTCAACCCCAAAACTACTTAAAAGTGTATTTCTGTGACAATTAGAGAATAATTTTCTAACCCTAAAAAAAAAGGAATATTCCAATTGTATTTGAAAGAGACCTTGTCTTTTCACTAATGAAAGGTTAAGCTATGTAGGATTGTCTACAAAATGATCCCGTAGTGGGAGAGGGGATGAAGTGGAGTTGAAAGATGCAACAACAGTGACTCTGAGTTTATAATTCTGGAGCTGGGTGACTGATACAGGCAGGCTGGCTGTGCTGTTCTCTCTACATCTGTACATGTTTGAATCTTTCCATAATATGTGAAACAAACGAAAAACTTCAGTGTTTTAAAACCCTCACTTTGAAGGTTAAGAGGTTTGCCCAAGTAGGTGGGCACCTGCATGGGGCACTGAGATTAGGAAGAACAGGCACCTGGCTCCAGGCCGACCTGGGGCTACCTTGACCCTTCTCTTCTCCTCACCGTCCACAGCCAGCCCATAACTGCATCCTGTCAGCCCCACTCCCTAAACGCATTCCTCCCTGGCTCCCACCATCTCTCATCTGGCCCACTCCAAGAGCCTCCTACGAGGCCTCCCTGCCTCCTGGGTCCCTGCAATTCATTCTCCACATTATCTTTGCAAAATGTGAGTGAGAGAAAATTACCTTAGTGCTTAAACTATCATGACTGCTTCTCACTGCGCTTAGAGTCTACACTCCTTCCTGGGCTGCTGATGCCCTTCTAAACCTCACGTCTCATCACTCTCACCATCACTGGCTCCAGTATCTCCTCAAACCTGTTGAGCACATTTGTGCCTCGGGGCCAATGGACAAGCTGCCTCTATTCCTGGGGTGACTTTTCCCAGATCCTCAAAGTCCAGCCTCCTTATCACTATCTCAGCTCACATGTAACCTACTCAAAGATAGCTTTCTTGACTCACTTCCCCCCAAGTCTCCCATCTCAACACTGTGTTATTTCGTTCATTTCAATCTGACATTGTTTCCTTATTTGTCCGATTATTTTTGTTTGCTCGGTTGTCCTTGGCCTCCCTCCCCCCATCAGCCTTGCCCAAACAGCATAAGCTCCCGGGAAGCAGCCGGCGCTGGTGCTCTGAGAAGACACATGCTGAGCGCGACATTACAGTCACGTGGTGTAGTGAAACGGTGTCGAACAGCAGATACAGCAAAGCAGTGAGAATTTCTCTCTTATTTTATAATTTAATTGAACCCTAACATTTACTCCTGTTTAATGAAGAATTTGGTAGGTCTTTAGTCCCTGTTCCTGGATGGCAACCACTAAAGCCTTGAAATTTCCCAAGATAGGAGTGTCTTTGCTATTCATGGTGGACCCTTGGTTGGCTTGTGTTCATGGGATGACTCAGGATGGGGACTGGCCAGCCAGAGACACCAACCATGTGATTAGAGGAGTGGGGCTTCGAGCTTTGTGACAAGTGAGTGACCACCAGGGGAGGAAGGGGCTCAACGTTTAGGGCTAAGGAAAGGTTTGACTTAGAGTTAGGGTTTGGGTTAGCCATGTCGGTAGTGACCCAGTAAATCATGTCTTTGTTATAAAGCCTCCAGTAAAAACTTGGGGCAACAAAGCTCAGAGCTCCTGTGAGCTTCCTGGTTGGTAACACTCTTGGAGGACTGTCACACTCAGATGCCATGAGGGCAACCCTGAGCCCTTCCCACTGGAGTGCTCTCCACAGCAGCTCACCTGAGGAGATCTAAGGGCTGCTTCTTGTCTATGCTTCGAGGAGGAGCCCATTCCCTGTACAGAAGGCCCTGTTCGCTGGGGCAGCTGAGGTCCTCTGACGGAGGCTGAAGTTGCACTGGGAAGAAGAAGCAAACAGGTGAGAATCACTGTCACCACGTGATCACATGTTCTGTTGATTAAATGTGGTGCTAACACTTCATGGTCATTTGTAAATAAGGGGCCCTCACTTGCCAGGAGGGATGGAGGTACCATATAATTTTTCATAATTCTCATAATTTTTCACCCAGGATTAATACTAACCCCTTGAGGGTCATTTGCAAAAGTGGGTGGAAAGGAACGCTTGGATGTTACAGTCCTGGGACCACCGTGGGTACCTGGTGAGAGCCTTGCAGATGCTTAATGTCCTACAACCGGGCCAGTCTTCCACAGCAAAAAAACTAGGCCACCCAAGTGCCCAAACTGCTGCAGTGGAGGGACACCTGACGGTCCAAGCCCCTCCTTGGACATCCAGAGGAACCTGGACTCTGGCAGGTTAGGGGCAGGGTCAATTCTAAAACCCAGGCTTTTTTGTCCCCACAATTCAGTAGTTATTCGGTGACAGCACATGGAATATAAACAATAAAGAAACTTGACATGATGTTATATATTTAGCTTACTCAGGAAACAAAATTTAAATCCAGTCATTCTCCTTCCCACCTGACCTGCTTTCCTTTCTCCTGTACTAGAACCAGATTATCACCCACCGAGCCTTAACATGGGTCCTGACTCCACTTACCTCCCTCCCAAACACCACATGAGATGATTCGTCAGCCTGGATGTGGGGCCAGCAATTACAAGAGGCTTTAGTAGAAAAGAACTGGTTGTGTGCAGATGCCAACTAAACACTGTAGAGTCCTGGTGTCCCACATTAGTAATCATGACAGCTGTTTGCAAGTGTCCCCAAAGTTCATTTCAGACTCTCACTGCTAATTTTGCAGGGACATAAATATAAAACAGGTGGACTGCTGGGCTGGACTGCTATGCTGGGTCTCTGATCCAGGAAGCTCAGTGTCTGCTCCCAGCACCCAGCTCCCTGTTCTGCTCATGCATGTGAATCAAGCAGCTGTTTAGTGTCCATTTTAATATCTTAAACAGTGCATTTCAGTATTGTCTTCATCCACAAATATGTGTACCACACAGTAGTAATGATCAATCTCAGTCTTTGCTTTCTTTGGTCTTAGAGAGTCAGATATATGAATAGCAAAGATAACAAAGTCATAGAGCACTATAATATAGTATTTCCTTTATTTCAATGACAGGATTTATTTAAAGAGCTTAGATATAACATCCTTGCATTTATGGCATCATTAAGCGTCTGAAGCTGTTACATTTTAAAAACTTCATTTCAAGTGAGATGTTATCAGTTAGAGAAGCGCTCCTGAATTTGAGGGGTTGCTGTCATCTCAGACGGAGTCCCTAAAAAATGTCAACACTCTGCAGTATTGCCATCATGACAAGAACCCAGACAGATGAAATTTGGAAAGCCCTGTGGCTTCCTAGTGCACAGACAGAAAATGGTATTTCAGAGGGAAAAGCCTGAGTTACAGAAAATGATAAATTAAATGGTCTAACATGCATTTCCCTTACAAAGAACTAATACTTCTTTGGTCGATAATAACATGTCAGTAATTATGAAAAGAGCTGGCAGATGCATAGTACTTAATATTAGCCAGGGCTCTTCTAACATTGACACAGATTCATTAATCCCCATAGCAACTCTACGAGGTGGGTACTATTATTATCCCCATTTTATTGATGGGGAACTTGATAAACACAGAGGCTAAATGTCTTTTACATGGTCGACAGCGAGAAACCAGCAAAGGTGTTCCATCCTGACTCTACGCTCTTGGCCACTTCTCTTTTTTTTTTTTTTTTTTGGTGGTGGGGAGATAATAAGGTAATTCTGGTGGGGGGTGGGGAGGTAATTAGGGTTATTTGTCTATTTTAGAGGAGGTCTGGGGGCTGAACCCAGGACCTTATGCGTGCTATGCATGCGCCCCATCACTTGAGATGTACCCTCCCCTCTCTAGTCTATGCTCTTAGCTGCTAATCCGCACTGCCCCACATGGTAGCTCTGGGAGAACTACAGTTCATTCATTCACTGACTAGTTAAACTCAGCCTTCCCGGTGCCTGGGATTCAGCAGTGAACAAGACAACATGGTTCCTGCTCTAAATGAGATTGTCGCCCCCTACATATTATTTTCATTTTAACCAGGAAGAAACAAGGTCAAGAAAATTAGCCTTTTCCTGTTAACACCGGAGGATACATGAGGTGCTTTATTTCATTTCTGCAATTTGACTTACACCATGCGGAGGGAAAGCTGCCTTGCAGATCCCGGAGCTCACAAGCCTTTTAATCCCGAATTTCTTTTAACACTGTCCCGTACTTGATACTTGATCTGAGAAAGGATGAAATAAATCTAAAAAGATTCTAAGAGAGTGTGTGGCTTATACAGGGTAACTAACCAGCCACTGTTTACTATCCTAACAGGAATCTGTAGGCATATTTCTTTTCTTTCTCTTTTTTCCTTTTTATGGGCAGCTTTTAAAAACCAAACCAAATCACTGATAATTCAACAGCAGGTTCTAAATCACCCCCAAGACAGCAGCTAAACTCGGTTTAGACTTACAATGTGGCTTCTGCTGGCTGGATTGAAGAATGTATCTCTATCCTGAATATAAAAGTCATTCACGCAGCTCTTCTCAAATAGGGCAATGAAAAACTCTTGCTCCGGCTTGATGATACTTTCATCCACATGGAGGACTTTCACAAAACAGCTGAAATTATCAAAGGCTGAGGACCGGGTTTTCAGATCATTGGGCTTCAGAGGCAATTTTATGTGCAGTATCTCAGCCTATGTACAGAGCACCTCCCACAGGGTGTGTACTTTTGCAAATACAAGCTTGTCATCCAAAACCTATATTGGGAGAATGAAAACACAAACCAGGAAACTAACTATTTTCACATTTTTAGTACACAGAGTTTCTTACATTGCTGTTAGTTAAAGCACTTGTGCAAACACACACACATATGACACTGGTAAAAGTGAAGATATAATAAAAATAGATTTGCAAACAATCATACATTTTTGCCTTAAAGATAATTTCTTTGTTGAAATTACTGAAAAGTTATTTAAAATCCTTGCAGTTCATTCATAAAATAACCAATGTTTTAGATGAAGAAAAGCAAACTTTTAATTTTTAATGCAAATTAGTAACTAAAATTAGAAACACCAAAATATTCTTTGCAGTGGTATTGTAATGACAATTTTTTAAATTTCTGAAACCTAGGACTGTTTACATATCTGTTCAATATAGTGTTAAACAGCCATTAAAAGGGATTTAAAAGAATTATATTTATTGATATGGAATATATAATAAAAGGAGAAAGCAAAAAAAAGTGAAATAATAATGTTCCTTTTTGGAAGGGAAAAATATCTTCATTTGAACAAAAAAATGTTTAGAAGGATTTTAAGATTCTTTATGTATAATTAAGGTACACATGATTTTTAATTCCACTGTTCTTTCATTTTCAATTTTGGGGGGTAAATTTTTATAATAAAAAAATCTTTTAAAAGTTTCTTGCATAAACACATTAATAGATATATTTATGACTACATTCTCTGGCTATTAAAAAAGATATCCTAGCTTTGGTTCTGAAACGTACATTCCATAACGCAGATTATGACTGACTCGTCTCCCAGCCCACAGCGAAGGCACGGCTAGTGTGACATGTTTCAAATATTATTCCAGGGAACATGCAGGCTCCCAGCCAATGGCTGCAAAGGGGCTGACACTGATCTGGTTGCTCCCAGCTGCAGACCATCACAGATGAGGTTAGATTCATAGGCTCATGTTTTCTCTGTCAAAAGAAATCAGAAAATGTTAGGCTTTTACTTTCACCAAGGGAACAAGAAGTTGTTTGATTTTTTTTATGCAAAAAAAAGACAACAAACCAATTTGAACCTGATGAAAAGACATTTGCTCAAAACAGCACAGTAGCAATGAAGGTGCTCTGGCTGGCAGGGACTTGTTGGATTCCTGTGAGTGCTGGACTCCTCACATGGAATTCCCTTGGCACTCCAGAAGGCCTGTGGTTGTCCCCATGGGTTTGTGGCCATATGTGGCACTCAAAAGTCTCTGGCTTTGCCACAATTTCAAAGCCATTTTTGGTTTATGAAAGGTCTTGCACTCAAATGGAGTTTTCTTGAGTCCACTCACTGATGTCATTCACCAGAGTTA
The DNA here is from genome assembly GCF_036321535.1 of Camelus dromedarius. NCBI lineage: Eukaryota > Metazoa > Chordata > Mammalia > Artiodactyla > Camelidae > Camelus > Camelus dromedarius. The sequence goes on from NC_087460.1 coordinate 21,765,513, forward strand.
TAGTCCAGATCTGACATTCTAGACTCTTAAAATCTTGCAGACATTCAAATGGTTCAGGTTTGGATGTGTATTCACCTCTGGAGGCCTGGACAAAATTCGATAAAGCCACCCGGACATGTTCAGCAAAATGCAAAGAAATTTTTCTCTCTGCAAGACTGAAATGTCTGTGAAGCTATAAAAACTTCTGCATCTACAAAAATAAGGAAGCAACTCATCAATAACATATCTATCCATAATGCATGGCCATTTAAAAAAATACTGTATTTACTGCTATTAAATTCTATCTGGCTTTGCCAAATTGTGTCCTAAACTGTAAGAAAAGTATATAAATGTAGAGAATTTTTGACCTTTTAAGAGAAAAAGGAACCCTCCTACTCGGTTGGAGGGAATGTAAATTGGTGCAGCCACTATGGAGGACAGTATAGAGGTTCCATAAAAAACTGAAAATAGACTTCCGTGTGATCCAGGAATCCCATTCTTGGGTATATGTCTGGAGAAAAATATAATTCAAAAAGACACATGCACCCCAATGTTCACAGCAGCACTATTTACAATAGCCAAGACACTGAAACAACCCAAATGTTCACTGACAGATGACTGGATAAAGAAGGTGTGGTATATTATATATCTATGTATATATACATATATATACACACAGATATATACGCATGAACACACACACACAATGGAATACTGCTCAGCCATAAAATATAAAATAATGCCATTTGCAATAACATGGATGGACCTACAGGGTATTATGCTATGTGAAATAAGTCAGAGAAAGGAAAACAAATATTCTATGTATTAACTTATACATATATCTACAAAATAAAACAAATTAATGACTATAATACAACAGAAATAGACTCACAGGTACACAGAACAGACTGGTGGTTACCAATGGGGAGAAGGAGGAGAGGGGAGGCAGGAAGGGGGTAGGGGATTGAGAGGTAAAAAGTACTACATATAAAATGGATAGGTTACAGGGCTGTATCATAAAGCACAGGGAAATATAGCCATTATTTTATGGTGACTTTAAATGGAATATAATCTATAAAAATGGTGAGCCTCTGTGTTGTACACCTGAAACTAATATGATGTAAATCGACTACTCAATTACAAAAATTTTAATCAAAGTTTTCTTTTCATATTATTTGCAGTAAGTTAGAAGCCAGCACTGTCAATAGAAACATAGTGCAAGTCACAATTTTCCAGTATTCACATTTAGAAAATAAAAAGGAACAAGCGAAATTATTCTAGTAATAATTATATTTATCCCAAAATATCCCATATACTATCATTTCAAAAGTGTGATTAACACTTTTAAAACTTATTAATAAATATTTTACATTATTTTTGCTGTACGAAGTCTTGAAAATCTATTACATATTTTCCACTTATAGAACATCTCAATTCACAATAGCCACATGTGGCTGGTGGCTACCATACTAGACAGAGCAGATTACACCATTCACACTTCTGATAAATTACCTGCTCTTAATTATTTAAAAAACTTGCAGAAAAGGCTTTAGATATTCCCTATATCAAACAAAGCAACCTTGACGGGTGGGGAGTATCTTCATTATAAAGTGAAAAATAAAGGTAAGAGAGCCATGGTTACATGTATGTTATTGTAACAATACCTTCTTAATTCATTCAGGACTTTACAATCTTTCTTCATATGCCAAGGATTCACTGTCACTGTGCAATATTTTTCACTATTATCATCTTTGGAACTGAGAGGCTTCTGATGACCCTTCTTTGTGCACCTGTACATAAAAGAAAACAACAAAACAGAAAAAGACATTATTAAAGATAATTTACGGGGGAGGGTATAGCTCAAGTGAAAGATCATATTCTTAGCATGCACAAGGGCCTGGGTTCAATCCCCAGTACTTCTTCTAAAAACAAAATAAATAAAAACCTAATTACCAACCCCCTGCAAAAAATTAATTAACTACTTTAATTAAAAGTTAAAAAAAGATAATTTAGTGCAGGCTTATCAGGCTACAAGAGCTACAATGAATGCCCCCCCCATTAATTTAGAAGAAGTCTCACAGTATTTCCGAACATAAAGGCTAAAATATAATTCAGAACACTTTCTGATGGTCAGCATGATTTTAACAAAAAAGTAGACAATTACCTCCCTGGTGTCAAAGCTCTGTCATAGATGGGCACAGAAAGTTTAGTAAAAATGATTTTGCAACTACCTTTGAAAGAAATGCTGAGAAATGATCTTTTCTGTTGGAAATTAGCCTGCTTTTACATTCTGCAGTAAACATACGTGTTTACAAACCAGGCAGGAACTGGATCATATTTTACACATACTTAGAAACTGATTTGAATTTTGCTCTCTACCTGCAAGGCTATTTCTTAAGTAATAACATAAGCTGGCCACTGTACTAAATTTTGTTTCCCTGTTTGCTTAATCCTCACAACAACTCTGTAAGCTGCTATTATTACCCCCATATAACAGATAAAGAGCTTGAGGCAGAAAATAATTTGGGTAAGTTGGTAAACGGTGGAGCTGGGTAAGACCGCAGCCAGTCTGACACTCAAGTCCATTCTTCTCACCGATGTCTGATACTGCTGCCTACATTCAGCAATGACCTCTGATTTCATATTTAAGTGTGTCATTTCTAAAAGTGCAAAGCTATATTAGTACTGCTGTGTAAAGTATACTTTTGAGATGTGATTGCCAATAAAACAAAAACAAATAAAATCAGGGTGCCACTGAGGGGAGGGCGAACTGCGTATGGATGAACACAATGGGACATTTTGGGGACACAGTTGCACAACTCTAGAAATAGCTAAAATGGCTGACTTGTACAATTATAATGTGTGAATTTTATGGCCTGTAAATTACACCTTAATACAGCTATTAAATTAAGAACCTGGGATACAAAATTAAGACTAAAGCATTATATATATATATATATATATATATATATATATATATATATATATCACACAAAGAACAACAGGCAAATATCATTATTTACTGTGCCATTATCCTTCATGCAGCTTCCTTTCCTCCCCCGTTCCTGAAAGGATGATTCATTTTTAAAATAGTCTTTTAATTTATTGAGCAAATAATTTTTGACTGCCTACTATATACCCAGGACTAGTCTAGGCACTTGGAATAGATCAATAAACAAAACAAAAGTCCTGTGCTCACGGAGTTTGGTTGGAGTCTAGCTGGGTTGGGGGGTGGAGATGACAATTCACACAACAGAGCAGCAGAGGAGGTGGCATGTTAGGAAAGAGGAACCATGGAAAAAAGTAAAAAGGGCAAGGTAAAGAGAGTTGAGGGTATAGGATGAGGGTGATGTTGTATTATATACCAGAGCAGGCCACACTGAGGACTGAGGTTAGAACTAGGACTAGGACGTGAGAAGTCCCAGGTGGACGGAATAACCATCACCAAGGCCAGCGTGCACCTCGCATGTTCCAGAATGGGGGCACGGCTGGAGCTGCGGAGAAGGGTCAGTGCAGATCCTGTACGGCCTTGGAGGACGTTGTAAGGACTGTGGCTTTTACCCGGAGTGAAGTGGGGAGGCACTGCAGAAGGACGACACAATCTGACTTAGGTTTTCAAGGCTCACTTGACTGCCGAGTGAGAATAGTCGAAACGGGTCAGAGATGAAAGGAGGGAAGCCTCTGAGAAGGGCTGTGCAGGAGGAGAGAACAGTGGCTCAGGGCAGGGAAGCAGCAGTGGAGGCAGGAGCCATGGTGAGAAGTGGCTGGGCTCTGGATATGTTTTAAAGGCAGTGTTAAACCAGATCTATTGACAGGATTCATGTGGTATGTCAGTGAAAGTCAGAATAACTCCAAGTTTTTTGACCCAAGCAGCTGGAAGGATTAAGTTTCCACTAACTGAATGGAGGAGGCTGCAGGAAGAACCAGTTTGGGGGGTAGGAGGACCAAGAGCTCAGTTTTTACACATGTTGGCTTTAAGATATCAGAGTTCCAAGTGAAGATGCCAAATCAGCAGAAGATTGTAAGGGTTCAGGTTTGGAGAGAAAAAGTCTAGCAGGAGACAGAAATGTGGGAATCATGGGTCACACAGGTGGTAAAGGAATACATGAAACCCAGGTACTCAAACATTAAGATAACCTGGCATTAACCATAGAAGTTATCCTTGAGCCCTGCCTACTAGGTGTGGATATCAGTCGTATTTCCCGACCACTCGAGTTTTAAGAAGGAACTTACAAATGAATTCGTGCAAGACACTGCCTCCAGGGGGTGGGTCCAGAGCTGGAGTGGGAGAATGGGATGGTGCACGCTACTCCCTACGGCAGAATGTGTGTGTGTGTGTCTGTGTGGGTAATCATGTGTGTGTGAGCAAGGGGATGAGTTTCACCTGGCTTAAGAAAAAGAGCTAGTAAGTCTATAAGCTGAAATATGAAAGAACATCCAGATCTGGTAGAGGGAACAGGGGAAACACTGTGTACTGTAAGACATATCCCCATAATGCAATTTCCCACCATCCTTTCATCAGGAACACATTTGGAAAGGGGGGAATTATGTTGATACGTGCAATGTACACAAACTTTCTGACTATGTCACACTGAATATCTACATATGTAGCAAGTTAATGATATTTATATCTGCTTCAAGTTTAATAACAAGTTCACAACAGAGGGGAAATAAAATATTGAGGACTGATAGAAGTATCCTAGAAGACCTTTCAATGCTCAGAATGGAAGCAAAAGCAGCTTCACCCCACAAAGAATGTCATTAAGAGTCAAGAATGTTTATATTTGCTTAAGAAATTAAGAGTTACAACTTCCTGTTTTAAAGAATTAACTTTAAGACAGATACCATACTATAAGCAACGTCTATAGTGGTGCTTTCTTAAAGCTATTTTTAGTTCCTGCTTGTTCTGATGTACTCCAGAAACTCTGCAAAGAAAACCTTCTATTCAAAGGCTTAAAGGAATAAAAAAAGAAATAACACTGCATTCTTTTAAGTGTTCTCTGTACTGAAAGTCACTTGCAAATGCAGCACCCTGCCACAGGCCTACATTTTTAACAATAAAGCCCTTTGCGCAATTTTTCAATTGCTATGTGACTTTGTGTCAGTCTCTCACTCAGAAGCAGAATGGAGTACCAGAAAATGACACGTCATATCTAAAACTACAGATGTCGGAGATGAACGGACACCAGGACACAGCTAAGTGGGAGGGTGAGGTTTACCTTTTAAGTTACCATAAGTGCAGTTACACCTGCTCTCTGCTTCCCCTGTGAAGTGAAGGACTAGTCTTTTCCAGAAAAGCTTTCATTCTGAGACCTGTCTTCTTTAAAATATTTGGAGATTCTCTTTTAAGGTTCTTTCACGTTTAAGTCTTTCCCCAACTCTACATCCCATAACAAGTGTTAAAATTATCCAATAGCCTATTTCTACAGAACATACTCTACAAAAGCTGAGGTTTCTCAGGGTTTGGATCCCAGAACTCTGCTACCAGATAATCCTAAAGCCTTCCTTCCATAACTGACTCTTCTGCCAATTCCCAGCTGTGGGCAAATTCAGCTTCTCAGACCAGGTAACTTTCTAACTCTGCCTACGAACACACTACAGCCAGTAAATGAACTCTCAGACAGGAAGCACACAAAGCCCCTAGTGAGGGTTGCCTCCTTCAAACAATCAAGATGCCATCACTAAGCAAATATTTAAACCTACTGCAAAACTTCTGAATACATCTTGCAAACAATATAGTTTCTATAGATGCATACTATTTGCTCTGGAACAGTGATTTCCAATGGAGGGAACATAGGACCCCATGACCCAAGCAATTTTTAAAAACTGCACACAACCGTCCCTCTTCATGTGAGGACTCAGGCAAGCCCGTCTTACAGGTCTAGGTGTAAAAGAATGATAGCACCTCTAGGAGTAGGGTGAAAAGCAGCGAGGTAGACTTTTAGTGAAAGGGGGTGATGTAATAGGCCCCATCGCCCACTTACCTCCCACCACAGGACAATCATCTCAGATCGAGAACAAACACCTTGGGAAACAGAGGTTGTTTATGTTTTTATGGTTTTCTGGTGGAAATAATGCCCTGAGTCATGTGAAGTTGTGGCTGCAAAATTGAACAGGGGACCAGACATTTTCACATTCAGGACACAAATAGCCCCCGGGTTACCACCATATCTGTTCTCCCCTTTGCCTGTTCACCCCAAAAGCTGCAGGAATCTCCTGCTTCCAATGACACCCACCACTTCTCACAAATTCCTGCCAAGTTCACGTCAGCAGCTGGTGGTGTCAAAGTCACCATTTGTACTTCTCTGAAGTCCCTCCATTACTTTACATCCCTTCTATTTTCTCTGTTGTCTTCCTAGATACACTTGCATTCAGAAGCTGGTTACCGCACTAACATTGCCTCTGTAATCATTCCAGGATATGGGAAGTAGAGATTCAACTGTAACCAGTCCCAGAATACTTGTCATGCCACTCTAGTTTCCCAACAAAATACTCTGGCATCCCCCATCTCACCCAAAGAACCACCGCATTACTTAGAGGTTGTAAAAGTAGAGGGCTTTCTCTACTGGAAAACACTATGGCTTGTGGTAGAGTTGTGATTTCAGTTTTTGTAACTAGTTACAGGCAAAAAGACATGTTCCGCAAATTTTCTTGAAGCGTTTGGAATTTAAACTTTTATTAGATACAAAGCCGGCGGACTAACTGTAATCTATGAACATATGGTCATATTACCAAATAATGCTCATTTCTGCCTTACAGTCATGTAAGAACTTGAATTACAGCTGCAGCCTGCAGGCCTTTAGAATTGGATGTGAAGCATCCTGTGAGATAAAAAACCTCCTATCCAGTCACAGAACACCTTAAAGACAACATCACATTAATGCCACTGAATAAATTATTATAGTCCATGTATGGTTAAGTTACATCTCCAATTTCTCAGAACTGGAAAGCAGATGTCTAGAAAAGCTGGAAAAGCCCAACTACCAAAACAGCTCAAAAGTTAAAGAGGCTCCTGCACCTCCAAGAGCAGAGGGCGGGGGGGGCTTTGCCCACCACCCTGTCCTCCCCCATGGCGTGGCATGTGGGGAAGTAGGCAGGAGTGGGTGGCTGGGACTCGGAGATGGAGAGGTGATGAAAGCAAGAGTGGAACTGCTCTGGTCCTAGAACAACAGAGCTGTAAAAAGCTCGGCTTCAGTTCAACCCGCTCCCTCTCCCACATTCCCTCCCACCTACGTGACAAACAGAGCACAGTCAGGCACTTCCTGCCCATGAGGGTGACTACTAGCAGGAAAGGGACCAGGATAAAAGCATGTCCTATAAAAGATTAGTCTGATTTTTAAAGACTATGTTATAAACAATGAAAAGCACTGTCAGAGTGGGACACCTGTGAGGTGCTCAAATAGGGAGGAGGAGGCTGAGGATCCATTTCCAGCACTTCCATGTCTTTTATCACTCCTATTTCTGACCTTTCCTTTGCCACTTTTTGTAGCACTGCCATCACTGGCAGGTAAAGGGGCAGCAATGTGACTTGGCCATTTGGCCGATGGGGCTACATTTCCCAGCACTGGAATGAAAAGGCACTGGAAGAGGAGCAGCTGGAAGATGTGAACCGCGGTCCTGTCCTGTGCCCAACACTAACCAGGTGACCCTGGGTTTGGCTCTTATTCTCTCTGGGCTTCCGGCTGTTTACTTATAAAAGAAGGCTTTGTCATTGCACAAATATATCCAATATGAAATGTAACGTGAAAGTCAAGCATAATGACATCTCACCTGCTTGCCTCAGGGAACTGTACAAGCACTGAACACTATGTGAATGTAAACACAGAGTTAAGAAAACTGTTGAGGTAAAGCGCTAAACTGAACATGGAGATAAAGTTTTATGGATTTTCTTGGCTTTCTTTTTTAATTGCAACACTGAATTAATAGTTATTAGCTATACTCCACACAACCACCCCTGTGAATAAATAAAGTAGGTAAGCACTGCCTGGATGCCTGCTATTGCCCAATGCTAAGCAGGGTGAGGGTATAAAGGAGGCTGAACAAGGGAGTCTTCTCCAGTTACCAGCTAAGTGAGGAGACACATTGGAAACCTCCCGGGAATGGTACCAAGTCAGTACTCAAAGCCAAGTTAAAAGGCTACCGATCATGAACAGTGCAGGAATACAAAGAGGAGCTAGAAGTATTTGGAGTAAATAGGGAAGACTCAATGAAGGGGATGGGGCTCCAACTAGTTCTCAGGGCAATTCTAAGCTGTTTTAACTGAGGACTGGGTAGGAAAAGGCTGGTGACTCCTGGTTTTTAATAAGGCACAGGTTACCCTAGGAGGGTAAGTCACATAATGATTGGAACACATAAGGTAAGGCCAAAGTGATGGAGGGTCGAGACCGCCTGTCTGAGATCTGGTTGTGGTAAGTCTTTGACTTGACTCTAGATGTTGGAGGGTCAAAACTGTAGGTTGACTGAAAGGAGGGGAGAGAATATCCAATAATTCAGCAGAAGGAAAATTTCATGTATCAGGTATGAAAGCTCTTCATCAGAGCATCAGCAATCAGAATAGTCTCTTGAAACCAAAAACATACAGTTCCAGATGCTGACAAAATGTGGAGGGTGGTGAGAGAAAGATAAATCAAAGACCATTCCAAGCCTTTGGGTATTCAAGACCGGAAGAATGATTATCCCACTGAATAAGTGGAGACGCTGCAAGAAAAAAGTTAATGAAATCAGCTTTAGACATGTTGAATCTGACATATGAGCTAAGAGTAGGTGTTCTCTAAGAAGCTCAAAATTCAAAACTGAAGCACAGATGTAGATTACAGGCTTAAGATGCAGATGGACAAGACATGATAAATCTCCTAAAAGAAAACATAGGCAAAACATTATCTGCCATAAATCTTAGCAACGTTCTCCTAGGGCAATCAACCCAGGCAATGGAAATAAGAGAAAAAAATAAACAAATGGGACGTAATTAAACTCATAATTTTCTTCACAGCAAAGGCAACCATAAGTAAAACAAAACATCAACCTACGAATGGGAGAAAATATTTGCAAATTATACGACTAGCAAAGGCTTAATTTTCAAAATATATAAGCAGCTCATACAACTTAATAACAAAAAAACAAACAATTCAATCCAGAAATAGGCAGAAGACCTAAACAAGCATTTCTCTAATGAAAATACAAATGGCCAATAGACACATGAAAAAATGCTCAGTATCACTAATAAACCAAGAAATGCAAATCAAAACTACAATGAGGTATCAGCTCACAACAGTCAGAATGGCCATCACTCCAATAAACACACATCTATCATTAATTACTGTAAATGTTAATGGACTAAATGCTCCAGTCAAAAGACACAGAGTGGCAGACTGGATAATAAAGCAAGAACCTTCAATATGCTGCATACAAGAGACCCACTTTAGGGAGAAGGACACATATAGATTGAGAGTGAAAGGATGGAAAAGGATATTCCATGCAAATGGAAAAGTCAAAAAAGCAGGTGTTGCAGTACTGATTTCAGACAAAATAGACTTTAAAACGAAGGCCATAAAGAAAGATAAAGAAGGACATTTTATAATGATTAAAGGAGTGATACATGATGAGGATTTTACACTCGTTCATATATATGCACCCAATATAGGAGCACCTAAGTACATACAAGAATTACTAACAGAGATAAAGGGGGATATTGATGGGAATACAATCATAGTTGGAGATTTTAACACTGCATTAACATCACTAGACTGATCTTCCAGACAGAAAATAAGCAAGGCAACAGAGAAATTAAATACTACGATAGAATAACTAGATTTGGTGGATATTTTCAGAGCATTACACCCCCCCAAAATAGGATATACATTCTTTTCATGTGCACATGGAACATTTTCCAGGATCGATCATGTACTTGGCCACAAAAGAAACCTCAACAATTTTAAGAAGATAGAAATTATCTCAAGCATCTTTACTGACCACAGTGCCATGAAACTGGAAATCAACAACAGAGAAACAAAGGAGAAAAAATGGAAAGCATGGAGATTAAACAATATGTTATTGAAAAAACAACGGATCAAGGAGGAAATCAAAGCTGAAATTAAAAAATACCTTGAGACAAATGATAATGAAAGCACAACCACTCAAAACCTATGGGACACAGCAAAGGCAGTGCTAAGAGGGAAGTTTATAGCGATACAGGCCTTCCTCAAAAAAGAAGAGCAATCTCATATGAACAATTTAACCCACCACCTGAATGAATCAGAAAAAGAAGAACAAAAAGCCCCAAAAAGCAGCAGAAGGAAGGAAATATTAAACATCAGAGAGGAATTAAATACAATAGAGATTAACAAGACCATAGAAAAAAATCAACCAAACCAAAAGCTGGTTTTTTGAAAAAGTAAATAAAATCGACAAACCTCTGGCCAAACTCACAAAGAAGAAAAAAGAGAGAGCACAAATTAGCAAAATAAGAAAGGAAAATGGAGAAATTACAACAAACAAAATAGAAATACAGAATATCATACGAGAATATTATGAAAAACTATATGGAACCAAACTGGATAACCTAGAGGAGATGGACAAGTTCCTGGAAACATACTGTCCACCAAAACTGAATCAACAAGAATCTGAACACTTGAACAATCTGATCACTAGATAGGAAATAGAAATAGAAATTAAAAACCTCCCTACAAATAAAAGTCCAGGACCGGACGACTTCACCGGGGAATTCTACCAAACATACAAAGAAGAACTCATAGCAGTCTTTCTCAAACTCTTCCAGACGATTGAAAAGGAGGGATTACTCCCAAACTCATTCTATGAAGCCACCATCACCCTGATACCAAAACCAGGCAAAGACACTACAAAAAAAGAGAATTATAGGCCAATATCACTGATGAACATAGACGCCAAAATCCTCACCAAAATTTTAGCAAATAGAATCCAACAACACATAAAAAAGATTATACAACATGACCAAGTGGGGTTCATCCCAGGGACACAAGGCTGGTTCAACATATGCAAATCACTCAGTGTAATACATCACATCAACAAGAGAAAGGACAAAAACCACATGATCATCTCAATCGATGCAGAAAAAGCATTTGATAAAATTCAACACCCATTTATTATAAAAACTCTCGCCAAAGTGGGTATAGAGGGAACATATCTCAACATAATAAAAGCTATATATGACAAACCTACAGCCAGCATAGTACTCAACGGTGAAAAACTCAAAAGCTTCCCGCTAAAATCTGGGACAAGACAAGGATGCCCACTATCACCACTCCTATTCAATATAGTCCTGGATGTCCTAGCCACAGCAGTCAGGCAAGAGAAAGAAATAAAAGGGATCCAAATTGGAAAAGAAGAGGTAAAAGTGTCATTATATGCTGATGACATGTTACTACATAGAGAAAACGCTAAAAGGTCCACACAAAAGCTACTAGAGCTGATTGAAGAATTCAGCAAGGTAGCAGGTTACAAAATTAACGTTCAAAAATCAGTTGCATTTCTTTACACTAACGATAAATCAACAGAAGAAGAAGGTAAAGAAACAATCCCCTTTAAAATAGCACCCAAAGTAATAAAATACCTGGGAATAAATCTAACCAAGGACGTGAAAGAATTATACACAGAAAACTATAAACCATTGATGAAGGAAATTAAAGAAGACTTTAAAAAATGGAAAGATGTTCCATGCTCTCGGATTGGAAGAATCAATATTGTTAAAGTGGTCACACTGCCCAAGGCAATCTACAGATTTAATGCAATCCCTATCCAATTACCCAGGACATATTTCACAGAACTAGAAAAAACCATAATAAAATTCATATGGAACAATCAAAGACCTAGAATTGCCAAAACATTACTGAAGAGAAAGAAAGAGGCTGGAGGAAAAACTCTCCCAGACTTCAGACAACACTATAGAGCTACAGTCATCAAGACAGCATGGTATTGGTACCAAAACAGACATATAGACCAATGGAACAGAATAGAGAGCCCAGAAATGAACCCACAAACTTTTGGTCAACTCACCTTTGACAAAGGAGGCAAGAATATACATTGGAATAAAGACAGTCTCTTCAGCAAATGGTGTTGGGAAAACTGGACAGCAGCATGTAAAACAATGAAGCTAGAACACTCCCTTACACCATATACAAAAATCAACTCAAAATGGATTAAAGACTTAAACATAAGACAAGATACAATAAACCTCCTAGAGGAAAACATAGGCAAAACATTATCTGACATACATTTCAAAAATTTTCTCCTAGAAGAAATAAAAGCAAGAATAAACAAATGGGACCTAATGAAACTTACAAGCTTCTGCACAGCAAAGGAAACCAGAAATAAAACAAGAAGAAAACCTACGGAATGGGAGAAAATTTTTGCAAGTGAAACCGACAGAGGCTTGATCTCCAGAATATATAAGCAGCTCGTACGACTCAATAAGAAAAAAGTAAACAACCCAATCCAAAAATGGGCAGAAGACATAAACAAGCAATTCTCCAAGGAAGACATACAAATGATCAAAAAGCACATGAAAAAATGCTCAATATCACTAATTATCAGAGAAATGCAAATCAAAACTGCAATGAGGTATCACCTCACAACAGTCAGAATGGCCGTCATTCAAAAATCCACAAATGACAAATGCTGGACAGGCTGTGGAGAAAGGGGAACCCTCCTACACTGCTGGTGGGAATGCAGTTTGGTGCAGCCACTATGGAAAACAGTGTGGAGATTCCTCAAAAGACTAGGAATAGACTTACCATATGACCCAGGAATCTGACTCCTGGGCTTGTATCCAGAAGGAAATCTACTTCAGGGTGACACCTGCACCCCAATGTTCATAGCAGCACTATTTACAATAGCCAAAACATGGAAACAGCATAAATGTCCATCAACAGGTGACTGGATAAAGAAGATGTGGTATATTTATACAATGGAATACTACTCAGCCATAAAAACCGACAACATAATGCCATTTGCAGCAACATGGATGCTCCTGGAGAATGTCATTCTAAGTGAAGTAAGCCAGAAAGAGAAAGAAAAATACCATATGAGACCGCTCATATGTGGAATCTAAATAACAAAAACAAAAGCAAACAAACAAACAAAAACAAAGCATAAATAAAGGAAAGAAATAGACTCACAGACAGCGAATACAGACTTGTGGTTACCAGGGGGGTGGAGGGTGGGAAGGGATAGACTGGGATTTCAAAATTGTAGAATAGACTACACTGTATAGCACAGGGAAATATACACAAAATGTTATGATAACTCACAGAGAAAAAATGTGACAATGAGTGTGTATATGTCCATGAATAACTGAAAAATTGTGCTGAACACTGGAATTTGACACAACATTGTAAAATGATTATAAATCAATAAAAAATGTTAAAAAAAAAAAAGAATGGCCATCACTCAGAATTTCATGAATGATAAATGCTAGAGAGGCTTAAGAGGGTAGGGTACCCTCTTACACGGCTGGTGGGAATCCAGTTTGGTGTAGTCATTAAGGAAAGCATGGAAATCCCTCAAAAAACTAAAAGTAGACTTACCCTATGACCCAGCAATCCCACTTCTGGGTATATAACTGGAAGGAACTCCAATGTGAAAAGATAACTGCACCCCAGTATTCATAGCACCACTGTATACAATAGCCGAAACATGGAGGCAAGCTAAATGTAGCAACAAATGACTGGATAAAGAAGTTGTGGTATATTTATACACTGGAATACTACTCTACTATGAAAAGGACAAAATAAAACCATTTTCAGCAACATGGATGGAGCTAGAGATCGTCATTCTAAGTGAAAGCAGCCAGAAACAGAAAAATACCAAATGATACCACTCATATGTGCAATCTAAATAAAGAGAGAGAAAGACACTGTGAACTCATCTACAAAACAGAAACAGACTTGCAGACTTAGTAAACAATCTTAAGGTTACCAGGGAAAGGGGATGGGAAGGGATAAATTTGGGAGATTTACAAATGTTAGCCACTATATATAAAAATAGATTTTAAATAAAGTTTCTTCTGTATAGCACAGAAACCTATGTTCATTATCCAGCAATAACCTATAATAGAAAAGCCGATACAGCCACCAACTAAGGAAGCAAGAGGAGAAAGGGGGGTTAGTTATGCTGGGCTAGAGTCCACTTCTAAAATCCTTGTCAGCCCCTGAGGCTGCCCCGGGTACACTGAGCCCTCCTCCCAGGGACAGGCTGACATGACATGTGTCCTGCAAACCTGGGGCAGCAGAGGCCATCCCCAGGTCTGGCCCTGGGGGAGATGGGAGCAACTCCACCTGCTCCCCCTGGGGCAGCAACCCTCACCGAGGCCCCCGCCTCCTGATTGCACGGCGCCTGCCTCTCAGGAAACCACTGACTTGAAAACAAGTGATCCACGAAACTGGGGCAGCGGCAGGGAGATGGGAAGCGACCTGGCAAGCTGGTCGATTTGCCCCCATCTCCCCCACGGCCTGTCCAGGGCTCGGCCTCTGCTGCTCCAGGCACGGTCCCCAGGTCAGCCTGCTCCCGGGAGGAGGGCGCGGTGTGGTCGAAGGCAGTGGCGGGTTATGGGGTCTGCCCATGGGAGCCCGTGGCTTTGCTTCAAACTCCCCAGCACATGGCCTGAGCTTGGCCCCTGCTGCCCCAGGTTTGTGGAACTCAGGTTACAGGTCAGCCTGCTCCTGGAAGGCGGGTGCTGTGCTGTCAGGGAATGGCGGCGGCTGCGATAGCGGGACTGGGGCTGCCTTGTGAGAACGCAGGGGTTGCAACCATTTCCCGCTGCTGCTGCAGCCGTCCCAGCACACTGATCGCACCGCGCCCACCTCCCAGGAGCAGGCCATGGTCTGAGGGCCAGTCGGAGATGCTGCGGAGCCGTCCGGCGCCCTCCCAACTCCCGGGGCTGTGCCTGCTCTCCTAAACCCGGGTATAAGAGGCGGGAAAAACGCGGGGTTCAGGAACTACTAATAGCGGGGTTACCACGAACCACAGAGGCGGCTGTGACCCGCCTCAGGGTCCTAACGGGACGCGCGGCCGGGACCTCACCTCCGCACCCCTCCCTGTGCACCTCCCCAGCCGCACAGCCCAGGCGTCACCCACCGGCTTCGAGCAGCGCGCCCCCACCAGCGCCCCCTTGACTGCCCTTCAGCGGCAGCCGAGCCTAGGGCAATCGGCGGCCCAGACCCCAGGTCCTGTTCCTCTTCCAGGAGCTGGTCCAGGAGCAACCGGCTCCCTCCAGCTTCCACGCATTCTGAGCGGGTTCCGGCGTCCATGCATCTGTCCGTCTGCGCGTGCGCACACCTCATCCTCCCGCCTGCAGCGCAAACTGCCCGGGTGGGTCTCCTGCTTTACCGGCCCTGGCCACTGGGGGCGGGAGGGGCCAGGTGGGGCCCCTCCTGCTCGTCCCGCCGGGTCTCCATCCCCAGAGCCTTCACCCTGCCACCGACTGTGTCCTGGCACTGAAGTAGAACCACTACTGCCCTGGGCCAGGCCACACCCCGCCAGCCCCTTTTCCCCTGCTCAACTTCCCCTCCCTGTTACTACCCTCCCACCCCTGGCCAGGCCCAGTCTCCCACCAGACCTTGAAGACAGGGCTCCTTCTCCTCACACCGAGGTCCCTGCCCTGACACTCCATCCTGCTAGGTCCTAACCTATGGCCCCTACACCCACAAACTTACCGCTCATGCCTCACCACAGGACCCCCAACATCCTGAAATTATCCTTCTCACCTCAGCAAGTACAGTTCCACTCTGAGCGGGCCCCACACCCCTCAACCTGTACCCCCTCACCATGGGGTCCCCTTTGCTTTGAGTGCATCCATACTCTGAGCTAACTACCTCACCCCTCACCCGGTGGTTGGGGTGGGGAAATCTGGGCTCCAGTAATGATGACTACTGCCACCAGTGGGGGATCCAGCCTAGTGTGCACCTTCATAGTTAATGTCTGAGGCTACAGGGTGAGGCAGGCTGGGCTGAAGGCAGTTCCAATTCCCACCCTGGCATCCTGATCCCCGCACCCTGTGCCTCAACTGACCCGATAGGTCAGGGTGATCCCAGGCTGCCAGCCACTGGCCTGTGGGCCTTGGGTGGTTGATGGTCCTGATGGTGATCTGGACCCCTAGGGCGGAGGCACTGGGCACGCCGACCTTTGAGGTGGGGGAATTCATAGGGTGCACTTGAGCCCAGGGATAGACAGCAGATGGTGGGCTGTGTGCATGGGGCTGTGTGCGTGGCCTGGCCTCAGCCCAGGTGGGTGCAGGGGTATTGTTCATTCACACCAGGCCAGAGGGAAGAGGGACGGGAGCTTTTAAAGCGTCAATGTTAGGAAGCCAATGCTGGAGAGCAAAGTAGGAAGGCGCACTGGCCAGGCCACCATGGAGCCCGCCGCGACGCTAGTCCCTTGCATCAGGGGAGACTGACAGTTGGCTGGTCAATGAGACATCCCCTACTGGGGTATAGTTTACAGGCAATTGAAGGGATTTTGACAGGTAATTTTAATCCAATAATTGTCAATTTCTCTGCGGGAGATCAGGTCTAAAGTCATGGTGAATCTGGCAGGGATCCTGCCTGAACTCCAGCCTGGGACAGTAGAGGACCCACCCAGGAATCATTCTCTTAGCTCTCACCCAAAGGCACTGTAATAGAGAAGAACAATTCTGACTCCATATTGGATCTTTTCCTTTTCCTTTAACCCTCTGCTGTGTTTTCTAGGCTTAGTCTTGCTAGCTCTGCAACTTTTGTAAAACAATGTTGCCTTTAGTCTGAAATAAACAGAAGAGCCTATTCTCAAAACTCTGACCTTTAAGGATATTAACACTTTTGCACTCCTATAAAGATAACAAGTTGCAGAATAGAAAAAGTTTGTTTTGTTGCAGGTGTTACAGGAACACCATGATCTGACTCACGTGGACAGCTGCAAAGGATTCAAAGGACAAAGAAATCCGACACCAAGAAGGTTGCAACAACCAACCACAGCCCCTCCCATATTTACTAGAAAAGGAGCCTGAAGTCTGACTTTGGGAAGATGGTTCTCCAAGATATTAGTCTGCCATTATCTTGGTCTGCAGCTGTCTACGTAGACCAGGTCATAGGGCCTCTGTAAATCCTCTAACAAAGCAAAAGTTATTTTCTATTCTGCAACTTGCTGTCTTTATATAAGTGCAAAAGTGTTAATATCCTTAAAGACCAAAGCCTTGAAAATAGGCTGTCCTGTATATTTCAGGCTAAAGGCAACATTGTTTTACAAAATTTGCGGAGCTAGTAAGTTTAAGCCTAGAAAAGAGGGCACAGGGCTAAAGCCAAAAGGACAGATCTTCTATGGAGTCAGATTTTTTTCTTTTCTATTATACTATATTCTATTTTTGTTTTAAGTTTATAAGAATAAAGTTTAGCCTTTTCCCGTTTTAAATTGTGCAATGTCAAGGAGCATTAAGTGCATTAACAATGCTGTGAGACCAACACCACTGGCTTAGACAATTGCCTTCCTCAAACTAAAAGCTTGTATACAAAGCGCACCCCACATCCTACCTCTCCCAGCCCATGACAAGCCCTAATCCCCTTTCTCTCTCTATGTCTTTACCTATCCTGGAGGTTCCCTAACAATGAAATCATATAAAAGGTGGCTTTTGTTTTCTCTCTCTGCCCACATATCTTAAGTAGGGACGGGTGAATTTTTTGTTTGTTTCTTTTCACGTGAATTAACATTTTTATATTTTGAAAGAAAAATCCAGATGGATTAAAGATGAGACGTACCAAATGAAGCCCTTTTAGTAACTCTGCGCATAATCTCGTGGTAGGCACTGCTGTTCTAAGTGTGAAACCAGAGCCAAAAGGGAGATGCTTAGCTCTTCTTGTGGCAAATTAAAACCAAACCAAAGCAGAAAACAAAGCCCAAGAAAGACAGCTGGAAAGACAAACCACAGCCTGGAAAAAGCTTTCCTCATGACCCAATGTCGGAGAAAATCTTCACATCCCTGTGGTCCAAAAACCTCTTGAAGCCCAGTGTTCTGAACAGAAACAAAACAAACACAGGCAGTTTCAACGACAGGCAGTGCAGGTGGCCAGTGTGTGCTAGAGATGCTCGACCTGTAAGGTGAGGACACAGGCAGACGGACAGACTGCAGAGACAGCATTGGCCACCATCACACTGGCAGGTCTTTAGCCCGGTGACAACCAGCCCTGGTGACAACGTGAGCAGGTAGAGGCCCCAGGAGGACCCCTGGAGGGAAGAGCAAATGGACGCTCCTCTCCAGCAGAACAAGGTGCAGGATACATCAAAGTGCCATAGGTGCATCCTTTCCCTAGCAGTGCTGATCCTTAGAGAAGATCCCACCAAAGTTCTTGCACAATTTTCAAAGATCATTTTTCTTCAGTAACATGAATTCAAAATAATCAATATGTCATCAAGGGATTTTCAGAAGTGACCTGCCCTGGGCCTGAACAATACACACACATATATACACACATATACACATAAATATATACACACATACATACAAGAAAAGGACAGACAGACTGAAACACAGAGAAGCAGGGGGAGACAGAGAAACAGAGAGGGAGACAAGACAGAGAGAGAGGCACTGAGAGACAGAGCCAGAGAGAAGGATCACTGGAGCTGGTAATGAGTGGATCTCACGCACATTTTCACAAGTCAGTCTGCATGTCAGAACCTGGTCTCAAAGTCCATCCACCTTCCAGTGGAGGGTGTGGGGATCACACAAGGGCGTGGGAACAGAAGGCAAAAAATAGGAAGCCATTGTGGGGCAGCCCACCCCAGAGGCCGAGATGGGACACTGGGCCTGTATGTCAACATGACAGAATGACCTAGGAGGTTGTACGAAAGAGCGGACGACGTCAGAGTTGTATTTAATTTCAGTCCCAAGACTGGGAGCTGGGAAGGAAGCAGCAAGGAAAGTGACTTTCTCTAGACCTCAGGGCAGAACCAGGCCTGTGTGGCATGTGCTCTGCGCTCCACCAGCCCTCTGTGGGGTCCTTCCTTTGCTGAGTCTGTGCATGAGCTCCCTGTGATGCCAGCCCATGGGGGTGACCGATGCAGTAGGTGTTTCTAGGTCTAGAGACAGGATGGCTTCTCTAGGAATCAGGGGCCAGAATGATCCCCACTGTGCCGATGGGGGATTGGGGAGACCCTGAGAGGCACGTGGCTTGTCCAGGGTGATAGCACTGCTAAGTGGGGTTAGCCAGGTCTGAAGCCATCTGTGTCCTCAGAGCTGCGGCCCTGGCTGCATCCAGGCCTCCCCAGGCCTATGGGGGGTCTGAGTTGGTGTCACTGTGTGTGGACATGGCATTGAGTGAGAAATGAGAGATTGGCAGCACAGAAAGGCCCTTGGGGAACTTTGTGTCAGGAGGAAGCTTGGGTAAGTGGACCCCAGGAAGTGACCTCACTTCTCTGGTAATAGAGCCCAACAGAATTTGGAACCGAAGTCACCAGGCTCCCCCTCTGTAGAGAAGTCCCTACTCAGCTCACTTGGTTGGAGACAGAGGCATGTTCTGCTGCATCCCAATATCCCGAGGCCGCAGCCCCTGGAAAGCCGGCACCGAGGGGCTGTACCAACGCTGCCGGCGCTGGGTCAGGTCTCACCCAAGGCGTCTCTGGCCTTTTGGCCAGAGAGACCCAAAGGAAACACAGGGAGGCCCAGGGCAGGCCCGCCCAGGCCGGGCCACCACTCAGATCCCACCCAGGTAGCCCCACGGCCCCGTCCCGGCTGGTGAAGGTGGAGCAGTCATGTTGGGGATGGGTTTCTGCCTCAAGCAAGAGCAGGTCAGAGGCCTGGGGGGCCGGTCACATCCACAGCCCAGGTCAAAGCTGGCTGGCTGGGATGTGGAGAGCTGGGGAAAGGTCCTGCTGCCCGAGGTGGAGCCCATGCATTCTGGGTATGTCTTTTCCCTCCCGGGTGTCTGAGCTGAACAAGGTCCCGGTCTGATCTGGCAGCAGAGGGTCGAGTGGACAGAATCAGGAGTGTTCCTGGCCGGGCAGGGCTCTGAGACTTCCAGGCCAGTTCAGCTGCTTGTCACTGTCATTGCAGAACCAGATACCACATATTGAACAGAAGCTGATGAATAAGAACACCAACGCCCCCTCCCCAAGGGAAGGGCTGATGTGCCACTCTTCTGAGGGCCAGCCCAGGCTCCAGGTGAGTCTGGATATGGAGGGGTCCCCACCACCAAGGCCCACAATTTAGTGGTGCAGGCCTCCGACACAGACATCAACCAGGACTCCCCCCAGGGACCTGTCCGGGGCTGACGGGTTGCTCAGCACACCCGGCTCTGACCCGGAGCACCGTGCCAACCTCGCTGCAAGTCAGGTGGAGGATCAGGGGCCGCCGAAGCAGAGCCCAAAGGTCAGAAATGTAGGGCTGGTGCATGTGTGTAGGTGAGGGAGGGGTCAGGGCTGGGCCACATAGGGAGGTGTCCCCAGAGGCTACTGTTGGGACCAGAGCAAAGAATGGCCTCAAACCACCTGTATGGAATAATTCAGTCACAGAACACATCCTGTGGGCACTTTCTAGGTGGGAGCTGTCTGGAAAGCTCTGGGAATGTTTCTGTCCTTGAAGAGACACATGGAAATGGAGGCAGGTGTTTAAATTTTTCCTCTCACACAGCATGAGCTCTTCCACAAGACTTAAAACTCTCTCCACATCCAATAGTTACAGAGGAGGCAGGAGCAGGGGAAGATGTCATAGACCAAAAAAAGGACGACTGGATCCAGCAGGAGACCCCGAGCTCCCTCCTGCCGCTCCTGCAGCTCCTCCTGAACCTGCATCTGCACCTGGACTGCTGGGCAACGGAGAACCATTTCAGGCATCACCACCGCCTGGGGCAAAGCCCCCTCTGCACCCACCCACACCTTTTTCTCCAAAATGTTCTCCAAAATCCCACCGTCATTCTGCCCTCCTCCCCCTCCCAAACGACGTCCCTTCCAATGGAGATGTTTTTGTTTGCTTTTCTTTAGTTTCCTTTGTGTGTTTCACATCATTTATGGCATCCTTTATTTTTCTTTTTAGAGTTTCATTAATAAAATATAGACTTTTCCCCTTTAAATTGCGCAATTCAGGAGCATTAGGGGCATTCACAATGTTCTGCGACCATCACTATCATCTAGTTTCACACTATTTCTTTCCTCAAAGTGAAACCTTGGATCCAGAGCGCGCACTCCCCTCCCTCCTCACCTAGCCCCTTACAACCACAAGTCCTCTTTCTCTCTGCGTGTCTTTACCTCTCCTGGGTGTTCCCTGTCAATGAAACTTTAAAAAACGTTTTTGTGGTCCCTGCCCACATGTTTTAAGCTGGGGCTGGTGATTTTTTTTTGTTTGTTTTCACTTGAAACGGCATTTTTATCATTTTAAGGGTATATCCAGGGGGATTAAAGATGTGATGTACAAAATGAAGCCCTTTTAGTAACTCTGAGCATAATCTCAGGGTAGACACTGTTGTTCCCCCTGTGACACCACAGCCAGAAGACATAAGGGATATGCTTAGCTCTTCCTGTGGCAAAAAAATAAATAAAAACAAAAACAAAAAACAAACAAATCAAAAAATTAGCAATAGCCAGGAAAAATTGCTTGAAAATCAAACCACAACCTGGAAAATGCATTCCTCATAACCCAAGGTTTGAGAAAGTTTTCCCATTCCTGTAGTCCAAAACCCTTTCGAAATGCAGTGTTCTAAACAGAAACAGAACAGGCATGGGCAGTTCCAATGAGAGGCGATGCAGGTGGCCAGTGTGTGTTAGAGTTGCTTGACTTCTCATGTGAGAACACAGGCAGACGGAAACACTGCAGAGAGAGCACCGGTCACCATCACACTGGCGGGTCTTTAGTCAGGTGACAACCAGCCCTGGTGACAATGTAAACAGGCAGAGGCTCCAGCAGATCCCATGGAGGGAAGAGAGAAGGGACGCTCCTCTTCAGGACAAGAGGGTGCAGGACACATCAAAGGGCCACAGATGCAGCTCTTCCCCAGAAGTTCTGATCCTTACAGTTCATCCCACTAAAATCCTTACACATCAGTTCAAAGATGCCTTTTCAAGGGTGATCATCACAGCACTGGTTGAAACAGTCGGAATTAAAGCAACACTATTGTTGATGGAGAGGGGATGGGGTCCATTCGTTCTGGTTCATGTGGATGAATGAATGCTGTGCAGTTGGAAAAGTGGGTGCCTGGTCTCTACCCAATGACAAGGGAGGCCTCAGGGTGGAAGTATGCAGAACCACTGTCTGCATCCAGGGTCCCATCTGCACGACCACATATGTGTGAAATCAATACAGATGTAAATTGATCTAATGGTGAGTGTGTGAGAGACAGAGATGGAGAGAGACACACTGAGAGACACAGAGACTGAGGCATAAGCACCAAATCATTCAAGACAGTCACCTCTGTGGGTGGGAGTTACAAATCTCTTTTCTTTTAGGCAATATTTCAATTTTTCCTACTGTGTCTGTATTACTCTACTAATTCTAAAAGGATTAAAATCCTATCTTAATGTGACCCATTCATTACTCATCTATGGAGTAATTAAAGTACACTAATCCTATTTTTAAAAGGATTTAAAGTCTTCTCAGGATGCAGTTCCATGTCAGCTCCGTGGCAGCCGAGGTTCTCCAGGAGGTCGTGTCTCTTCTGAATCAGCATCCAATAGAGGTGAGGAAGAAGTACCAGACTTGGACACTGAAGACTACAATAGATGAGAGATTCTGTTGAGAGAAATTAAGACCTACATTCACAGAGAATAATCCCATATTCATGCAGCAGAAGGCTTCATTCTACTAAGATGACAATAGTCCACGAATAGATCTAAGTATTCAAAGAATGCCTACCCAAATCCCAAGTGGTGTTTTGCAGGAATTGACAATGAATCTAAAATTCACGTGGAAAATCCAGGGGCTCAGAATCCAGTTGCTCTTAAAAAAGAAGAACAAATTTCGAGGAATGGAGCCCATGTTTAATACAAAAGCATTTTAAGCTGAAGATACCTGAGATTCAATAGAAGTAGAAGAAACCTGTCATGGAAGCCAATTCTCTCCTCTCCCTTTGCCTTATTAAGTTAGGTTGATAAAAACCTTTAACGTTCACCATTTAACATGGTAGTTACTTTCCTGGTTGGCTCCTGCGTGTGTATAAATAAACCGTTTCTCTCGTTCACCTCCTCTTTACTTCTGTGGGCCCTTTGGGAGGGACTCTGGATGATGGGGACCTGCTCTTTTCTCACCTTCTTTAGTGACAAATTTTGTCCATGGTGAAGTGCTTAAAAAAAAGAAAAGGCTCATTAGTTTTGAGTCAGATTTGGAAAATGTATACCTTTGGAGACCCCCTCGAGGAACAAGGGGGTTCAATACTGCTGGGAGAATTTACTTGTCCAAATGCCTAACAAGACGCTATTTGCTTTTTTTTTTTTTTTAAAGATTCTTACCCTAAAACAAATACCCTATCTAAACCTCTTGGATGATCAAATAGAAAGAAAAAAGGAGAATCATGTCTGGCCTAAGAACACTTACTTAACAAAGCGGAAGGACACAATCAGATTCAGAACAAAAATTAAAATCCATTTATACCATCAACCCTCCCACTCTTTTCTACACTGTCCTCATGTAATCTGCCAGATGGAGCCCTGGAGAAGGCCCTTTGCCCGGAACTCGTGCTCATTTTCAGAACTCGGCCAAGAGGGAGGTAGGACCCCAGGGCCTGAGAGGGGCGGTTTGTGAAATCTTCTCTGCTGAGACCCAGTGGACTGAAGGGTACTGTGTGCCCTGAGGGAGAGAGAGCACACCGAGCCTCTGTGGAGGCATCTCTGAGATCATCCCAAAGGGACACAGCTCTAACTCTGGACATGGGAATTTTTGATTGGCATCTTAGTTGGAAATCTCCTCCTGGATAGAAAGAAGCAGATTCAAGATGTTGCAATTGGATGGGCAGGTCGGCCTCTCGAATTTGTCGATGAGGAAGACACGATATTCTCTGCAGAAGTAGGAACACCCATCCCTGCTCTGCTGACTTCATCTACAAAGAAACAGAGATGCGGCTCTAGGGGGAATTAAACACCCACCAGCCCTTCTTACTGACGTCAACGTCCCCACTTTATTCTCCTGTCAGTTCTCTGCACAAAAACTGTGGCTCAGCCCCAAATATCACTTACCCATCACCCTGAAACACTCTGTGTCTGTGAGCAACTCGAGCATTAAGGCCTGTGACCGTTACTGTCAAATCGTTTCCCCATTTCAGCCCGTCTCCCGCCATCATCCCAGCCCAACCTCGGTGTCTCTCTCCAGTTCTGCAGCACTCATCCCACTGGCTTCCCATCAGGTTACCTTGCCCTGCTTCCATTGCTTATTCCCCATATGTTACCCACAGCGGTCTTATTAAAGTATGAATCAGATCAATTTGTTCCGCTTTGCAAAATACTCTCGTGATTTTCCATTGTATTCAGAAGGATATCCGGAGTCCCTACCAAGGCCCTGTGTGATCCGGTCCCTCACCCGTCTCTGCAACCTCAGTTCTCACCGTTCTGCTCCAGCCCATCTTCCCCGCCCAGATGGTCCCCACCAGGACAGCTGTGTTTGTAACTCCAAGTCTCGTACTTACACTTCTCCCGGCCTGGGAGGCTTTTCTTGTCTGTTACCTACGTCGCTTATTCTTTTGCTTCATTTAGGACTTTGTTCAAATTATTTTACCCTCAGGGAGGACTTATCTGACCACATTATTTAAAAAAGCACGCACATATTTCCTCTTCAATCATTTTCTCTCCTAATATGTTTTATGTTTCTTTGTGGCAATTATTAGTACTTGGCAGTACATAAAATATTTATTTGCTTACTGATTTATTGTCTACCTATCTTACTAGACTTATATTCACGGAATCTCAAATAAATGTTTTAAGCAGTAACTTTCAAACCACCTTTAAATGAATTCTTTTATAAGTTGAGAATTTCAGAAGCTTCCATGTGTTGCTTAGGGGAAAAAAGAGAAATGATTCAGTTTGAACTAGGTTATTAAGGACCTGGGAGTTGGTTATTTATTTTATTCATAGTAGTGTATATCTGTTAATCCCAAACCCCTAATCTAGCAAAAGACCGAGCTGATTAGTATGTATAAATTTTTTTCCTTTTAAAGTTGGATTGTTTGAGATCTCTTTTCTTCTTTTTTCTTTTTCTTTTTTTAAAAAAGAATTTTTCTTATTATTGTTTTACATTGAGGTACTGGGAATTGAACCCAGCACGTACTCTACCCCATGAACTATACCCTCGCCTCCAAAGACAATTATTTTTGTACTTTGACAATACCATACTGAATTAATAATTTTTTACTCCATTTTCCCTTCAGAGAGTTTATAACTGAGGGAGAGAGAGTCAGAGGAAGCCCTGGGCCAACCCTTCCTTCTCAGCGGTTTACTACACAGCAGAAGAGATTGGCTGTCGCCAGGCCCAGCTCACCTTTCTGTACTTAGGGCCTACTCAGGCCACTTCTCTAAACAGCAGCGTGTTAAAAGCAGCAGAAAGCCAACTAGCGAGCAGCAATGACAAAGCTGACCTACCTGCAGTTGGATAACATCTGCTCTGAAACGAACCTCTTAAACCTCTTCTTCCTATTAGTGGATGGTTTTCAAAAATATTCCCAAGGAGATTAATCTCACTCTAGTTTTCTGGATTCCTTCGGCCTTCTATGACTTTAACTGCAGGCTTGATTTTCTGCACAACGTCTGCATTGAAGCCAGGCAGAAAACGTGAACAGACCCTGCAGGCCACGGCTGACGCCTCCGGTCAAAGCATCCTTGTTGTGCAGAGCCTACGTTCATGGGACCATTTTCATTACTGCTGTAATTAGTTCTCATCCAAGTGTCCCACCGAAAATGTTTCTAGTTGGAAGGTGGTCTGACGCAGATGAGCAGCGGGGATGTGGGATGCAGATGGCAGACAGACTGCAAGGAGAGAAGGGAAATGTTTCCTCAGGCTTCAGTTGGGAAGATTTATAATTTTCATATGGACATTAAACTGGGTCAGGCTGAAGCGCCGTTTGCTCTAAGACGGGGTGATGTACACGTATCCCTACAACTTCTAAAAAATATGTTGAATTTGTACGTGAAAGCCTAGGGGACAGACAGCTTAGAGTGACACCTACGTTCCAGGATGCCTATGATCTCGGGCTCACAAAGAGGAAAAGAAGACACATATTTTGCCTGTGTAGTTCTATGTGACATTATTTGGACCCTTGCCGGATGGTGTAAGATCAGAAATCATGTAGTCTTTCTTACGTCGCAAAGACGACAATTCTTCTTGATGAGTCAGCAGACTGTTTCCAATGGCCCGGGGTCTGTGCCAGACATTAGCTGTCTAGACAAATACCACACAGCCCCCCATCCCTCAAGGAGATCACAGTATGTCGTGGAAGAGACAAATTTAAATCGGTTTTCAAAACAATGTGGTAAGAGTCACTTGGCATCATGTATACTGTATGTCCAGAGGGGCTCTTGCACTGCCTGGGGCAGGGTTCTAGAAGGTAGGGAAGGTGTCAGAGAGGAAATGCTTTCTGCACTGACATCTGAAGGATTCCAGCAAATATCTAGACCAGGAGGGTGCGTGGTGGGGACGGGATTCTCAGCAGCTTGCGTGTCTCGTGCAGAGGTCTGGTCGTGTCTAAGAGCACTTTGCACTTAGGGAAGGAAGGTCAGTGAGGCTAGAGGCTGTGGGGAACTAACGGAAGCTGAGGCTAAAAAAAGCAGCAACTATTTGTGACGTTAAATCAGGGAGCGTGGACTTCCTCACATATGCAGCGGGGAATTCTTTGGGGTTTTAAGGAGGAGAGTGACACAGATTAGCCATTAAAAGTGAGCAAAGTGGATTGTTCACTCTAAAGAACAGCACTGGGGAGACTAGCAAGGGGTGTGAATTAATGCAGTGGGGAGCGAGGAGCAGGGACTTAGTTGGGGGACATTAAGGAATAGAATTGTAGTACTGATGGGGGTGAGGGAGTGGAAAAGTAAAGGAAAACTCCCAGATGTATGTCACAGAAAACAGATGGGATAGTGATGCCATTGTTTGAAGAAGTAAAACTAGTTCTGAGCGAGTGTAAATTCAAACACACAGAGCTTGAGATTTTTATGGGCTAATCAAGTGGGAATGTCTACTTGTCAATTATAAGTATATTTCTGGGACTGAAATGAAATGTCCTTGCTGGAAAAGATTTGACAGTTAATCAGTGGACAGAGAGCAGTTGAAGTCACGGGAATAAATGCCACCCACCGACAGTTTATCAAAGAAAAGGGAAGGAGGGCACTTCTGCTTCAGAAAATATGGCAGACTGGAAAATTGAAGACCCACTCACTAAAGACACATAAAAACGTAGGACACAATGCCGCCAATATTTTCTTGTTTTTTTTTTTTTTTTTTTACAGGCACATTTATTGTGGTATGATTCCTGTATAGTAAATTACACATATTTCACATGTACTATTTGATGAATTTGATAGATATCTACACCCAGAAAACCATCATCGCAATCAAGATAGCTAACATTTCCATAACTCTCCAAGAGGGACACTTTTCCAATTACCATATTTATCCCTTCCCATCCCCTTCTCTCCCTGGTAACCTTAAGTTTGTTTCTCTATGTCTGTGGGTCTGTTTCTCTTTTGTAGTTAAGTTCATTTGTGTCTTTTTTTCGATTCCACATATAAGTGATATTATATGGCATTTTTCTCTTTTTCTGGCTTACTTCACTTAGAATGACTATCTCTACATCCATCTATGTTTCTGCAAATGACATTATTTTGTTCTTCTTAATGGTTGAGTAGTATTCCTTTGTATAAATATACTACTACATCTTTATCTAGTCGGCTGTCGATGGACATTTGCGTTTTTGCCATGTCCTGGCTATTATAAATAGTGCTGCTGTGAGCATTGAGGTGTATGTGACTTTTTGAATTAGAGTTTTCTTCTGACATATGCCTGGGACTGGGAAGGCTGGATCATGAGTTAAGTCTATTTTCAGTTTTTAAAGGAAATTCCATACTGTCTTCTCTAGTGACAATGCAGCCCTTTTTGTGAAAGCAGAGCCATGCTCAGAAAGTAACGGGTATTTCTAGGGGCCAGATATGAAGCACAGTGAGTGTGGCCTGTTCAAAAATCAAAGGACAGTCTGCCAGGGCTGGAGAAGAGTGACAAGGGAAGTGTGGTACACGTAGGTTTCAGACCACATGGGGACCTGACAGGCTGGGATAAGGAGCCTGGATTTCTATTCATCCCTTGGTAACCATGGGGCACTGGTTCCAGGACTCCCCTCTGAAGTCAACATCCATGGATGCTGACGCCTCTTGTATAAAATTGCATAGGACTTGCATGGAACTTATGTGCACCCTCCCATGTACTTATATATTTACGAACATTTTTTATTGAGTTATAGTCATTTTACAATGTTGCATCAAATTCCAGCTTAGAGCACAATTTTTCAGTTATACATGAATATACACACACATTCGTTGTCACATTCTCTTTTGCTGTGTCCTCCTGTTTACTTCAAATCATCTCTGGATTACTCACTGTATCTAATACAACATGAATGCTATGTAAGTAGTTGTCAATGTATGGCAAATTCAAGTGTTGCTTTTTGAAACTGTTTTTTCACGAATATTTTCAAACCACAGTTAGTTGAATCTGCTGGATAGGGAGCCCCTAGATACGGAGAACCCCCAAGCTCTTCCTTTCCACCTCCTAAATTTCCACTACAAGCACTTAAGTGGTCCAAACAAAGAAGAGCGCCATCTACCTGCTGGAAACCCTGAGGAATTCCTTCAGCTTATGTAGCACAGGAGAGAAAGTATAGGGACAACTAGTGGGAAAGGACGGCTTGCCTGGAGAGGAAGGAGGAAAGACCGCAGTGGAAGCCAGCTCGCACCCTTACTGGAGCTAGCTGATAGCAGTGAGGGACGCCGAGGACCTGGGGACACGTCACGTGGGGGGCAATCCTGGCCGCCAGATGCAGGGTTCGCATAGCTGGGACCAAGTTTGCAAGATCAAAATAACAAGGGGGGAGAGGGGCTGCCTCAGTCCCGGGATCCTGACAACAGCCGCAGCGCCATGACCCCAGCTATTGCGACTCCCCTAGTAAGCCAGAAAAAGGAAACTCTGAGCCAAGATATTGCAGATTCCACCGCAGCCACACGGATAACTAGATCTCTAAGCTGACAATATGTAACCACCAGAAACAGGAATCTTTCCTTTTCTCTTCATTTGGACCTTTGGACAGGGAGCCACACATCTCTGACGGGAACCACCTTTAATCCGATAGAGAGCTCACTTTTTCAGGAATAAGCATGGAGAAAAAGAGTGAGGTGATGGTTTAAAGCGGAAGTCAAAGCGGAAGCCCATCTGAGAAATGGTAAAAACATGCATCTCAATGAATCCGAGTTACGGCGAAAAGAAGGGGGAAAGTTAAGTAAATCTCTATCCAACAGAAAAGTCTAGCCAGTCATAAAAAGACAGCACTTTAAATCAAGAAAACTTTTTTTGTTTTTTTGGTGATGAAAAACAATGCCATATTTTAAAACAAGGCTTGGGCCATCAACAAAACCCTGAGAGTTTTTGAGGAGGAGAACATGAAGCTTCATATAGACATGAAAGTGTTCCAAGTCCACTTCTCGAAAAAACTTAGCCAATCATGTGTCCAGTTGATTTGAAAATCCCGATAAGTAAATAATTCAAAAGTGGGAAAGACATGGTATTAAATAATGGTAGTGAGCAATGAAATCCGAGAAGTTTATAGCTATATTTCATTGTTAATATAACAAACTGGAAGCAACTGTCTAAACATAGTAACTGGAGGACACATACACACACACACACACACACACACACACACACACACACACACAAACGCACACACACACAATCTGGAACAGCAGAGAGGTAAAATATGCTAAATTTATCATTATTGAGGAACAGGATCTAATAGGTTATTTCAGTTTTGATAGTGTTATAGGAATACTGGTCCAATTACATATAAAGTTATGAACTTAGAGATGATTTATAAAAATTTAGAGAGAATTTTCATTAAAAGGCAATATAGCTTCCAAATCATTGAATAGAAAATTAACAATAAAAAAATTAATCAATCCAGCTAATATGGAGTAACAGAGACCATATTTACCACCCTAAAATAAACCACAAAATGGATACAATATATGAAGCAATGATTTTTAAGAGAGGTGAAAACGATCATCCACTAGGACCCTGTCCTGCCACCACTATACCGAGGCTGCTAGGCCTCCTACTGCCATCAACAATAATGTCCACCAAGAGGTGGCATTTCCTTCCTCTGCTCCTACTGCAGAGCCAGTCCTGAGCAGTCCTTTTGCAGGTTTTGGCAGGCAGCTCCCAGAAGTGCTCTCGTGGACCTTGGTCCCTTTTGGCCACCAGCAAAGGGATCAAGGATGAGCAGTGAGCCTCCTTACTCATCCAAGCCCTAGGAACCTATCTAATTTCTGAGCAGGGCTTCACTCTTCTCTGCTGTCTGGTACTCTCTGCCCGGCTTCCCGTGTCCCCAGTTTGGGCAGCTTGCACGCTGGCCACAGCCCATCAGAATCTGTTCCCCCGCCAAGAGGCAATGTGTGATCTTGAGTAGGGCTCCAGGCCTCTGGAGCAGCGTGGCTTGGACTGCGTCCTGGCCCTGGGTGCGCGAGCTCCATGTCCTTGGTTGAGTCAGTTAACATCTCTAAGCTAAGTTTCTTCATCAGTAAAATGAAGACATATCAATATGGAAAAATAAAGTCAGAATCGGGGGGGAATAAATTTCTAGTGACTGAAGATATTTTTAATTTTGAATTATACAGCAAAAGACATCATATAAATTTTACTACTTCATAATTCTAAAGGACAGCTTCTACTGTTAAAACTAATGCATGCACATACACACAAACACACGTGTAGACACACTGACTCTGGCCCACATACATTCCCTACACACACACGTACATGGACTCATGTACCACACACACACATAGCATACACACAACCAAACACATCCCCAGGCACGCGCACGCACAGCCACACACACACTCACAGTCATGTACCACACATTTCCCCAGGTGCGTGCGTGCACACACACACGTCATACACACCTTTGGCGTTATTCTAAATCAATTTACAATTGAGGGTCTCAGTGTCCATTGTTTTATCCGCTCAGAAGATCCTGACTTTGGACCGTGAAGCAGGAGCCCCTCCTCTCTGGAGATGGTCTTTGCCACTTACAGTCTCAGTAGAGCCAACATAAATGCTCTGGACCCTTGGAAGTGCAGGGCCAGAGCATACCTGGGAGCTCACATTCTATATATCTAAACATTTTAAGTGCAGTAGGTTCTAAAGTCCTGCCTTTACAAATATACATTCATTATAAGGGGGAAGGCCAGGTTCAAAATTAGAACTATCAGACTCAGGGGAGTCCTGCAAAGAAAGTGAGCGTGTGGGGAGAGCTGATTCCCACACTCTGATCACTAGCCTGACCCTTTTCTTCCCAATGCTGGGTCCATCCCTTGCCATAAGTGGCCTTGGATGTGCACAGGGGGACACTCAGATTTCACGTCCGGGCTCTGCCTATAACCTCCATGCAAACAGCTGCCCTTTGGCCTCTCTGTGAGTCCTGGGAATCTGAACTCCGGGGAGAGCCGGTGCAGGCACTAGAAATGGGTCAGGGGCTGCTGAGGCAGGGCATTCTGTGTCCTGGGTTTCTAGAGCATGGGATGGAGCCAATGACCATGTCCCCTTGGCCTTGCTGACTCCACCCGATGGAGGGCATGGCCAGAGGAAGTGTCAGGGCCAGGGGAACCTTCTGCAGTGCAGGACCCAGGGCAGCAGGGGGCCCGGGTCTAAGGAGAGAAGCCCTAAGGAAAAGTCTGTGGAGGCTGTAAGGTACCTTCTTTCCCATTAATTAAAAAAAAAAAAAGCTTACCACAGGCGTGCGGGGGAAGGGTTTTGTTATAACAAGGGAAGGCACTTGCCAAGGTCTGGCCATAGAGGGCTGCTGTGTTTGCCAGGTTGAAGAGGAACCGAGAGGCCGTTTGCCTCCCCTGGGTCTAGACACTGCTTGAATTCTTCCAGGTGACACTTAAATGCAGTGAGACATGGAACTCTCTAAAGTTGTTAAAATATTCATGGTGAGCCATTCAACTCTCTCCTCATTCTTGGTTACGAAAGCACGATAAACACAGGTGGGAATCTCATCAGCCTGTTGGTTGGTTCACTGTCCATCTGGCGCCCCCTCTTGTAGGAGCCTTTATCACATCACCCAGGGCTGACCCATCTCAGGATCACAGCTGATTTTCCACAGGTGGCACCACTTGCTGGTGACACGAAGGAAGCATGTTAGCCACCTCCCAAACTCTGAGGCTTCTCCTGGGAGGAGCCTGCAGACACCCAGTCCAGCCTCTGCACAATGATGCTCCTCAGTGTCACTCCCGGCTTGCTGCCCTGGCCTCTAGCTCTGGCCAGAACCTCGCTGAATTGTCGATAAATGTCCCCCATGCACCACGTCTAAGCTTGGGGTCCAGAGGTGACCATGGTTCTTATTTTCTTCCCATCGATGGATTGTTTGATCTTCATGTAATCGTGTTGGCAGGAAGGCAAGTACCGCCCTCTTGAGGCCTCCCAGAGCCGCCTCTGTCTATAACTGTCCTAGCGCCCCAGGGGATCTGGTCTGAAGCCTGGCACTCAGACACGAGGATGACAGCTGGAGAGACAGGAATCCACTCCTGCTGTGGCTTCTGCTGAGGCTCGATATGGCCATACAAATGGATCCCACAGGCCCTGACTTCACTTGACTCGCTGCAGGGATGCTCCCACACTGCCCCATTCCCCCCAGAGACCGAGGGCTTTCTGCTTGTTCCCGAAGGCCCCACCCCCGAGGGGGCACTGGGTCCAGTGGAGCGTCCAGCCTGGTTCCCCGCCAGCCCTTAGGGCTTTGGTGGGGCCTGGAACATCAACTACCCTCCCCTTAGCGGCCCGTTTGTCCTTTCCAGCCAACAGACCTGGGTCATAAGCACTTTAACTCACCTGAGGGTGTTTTCCTCACTTCAGGAGCAGTGAGGATGGGGCTTCTTCACACTCCAAGTGCCCCAGGTCTGGATGCAGACAGTCTGGCTCTCCCCCAAGTCCTGCAATTCCCGGCCACACTTGCTGCTGGTCACAGTCTGTGCTGTGTTCTCTTCCAGGACAAGGGGTGCACTCTGACCCCCGCCCCGCCCCCACCAGCGGTGGCAGAAGCGGCGGACAGGCAGGTGAGCTGGGGCCTGAGACCGTGCCCACAGATCAGTGCCCCAGAGGCCGCTGGTGACTAGAGGGGCCACGGGGCTGAAGGCAGCATGGGATGGGAGGAGGAGGAAGGTTCAGGATAAGGAGATGAAAGGGGGAACGGATAGCACTGTGAGGACCTCGGCCATGAAAGGGAAGAGAAATCACAGTGACAGCTGGAGCGGTGTCGGCGTTAAAAGCTGCGGGCTGTTTTTTTTTAATTTTATTAATTACCAATATATATTGACAGATTTCTTATTTTATTAAAGATTATGTTCCATGTCATATAACAGGATAGAGTATGTTATTATTTATTAAATAATACATAATAGAAGATATACTAGCATATTATCTTCTGTTTATTTATTAGCAGATAGTATATAATACATATGTAGGTGTTTATATACATAATATCTAATTCATGCACCTATATAATATATAACCCATAACAAATAATGTAAGATTATGATTAATATATAATATAACAAGATTACATAACAATAATGATGTAATATTACCCATTGTATGTCTTGGTTCATGACACATTCTCATCTTAGGTGCCTGTCAGAGGTATTTATGTATTAAAATTAATATTATAAGACACAGTTATGAACCTATCACCCAGCATCTTAACAGGAATATTGACAGTGACATACTGTGTCCTCTTTCCCTATCCTGCTCTTGGCCTCTTCTCACAGGAAGTAACCAGCATCCTGAATCCTGGCTTACCCTTGCCTTGTGTTACTTTCACACACACAACATTTAAGATCAGTTAAAACTAATGAACTGCAGATACATGCAATGAAGTGGATGAATCACACACTCCATGTTAAATTGAAAAAGTAAGCCCTAGAAGGTAGCCGATAGTGTGCTATGCTTTTAACTGTGTATATATATGTCAACTAAACTCACTGAATTAAGAACAACTACAGCTAGAGTCCAGGTGGGAGAGGGACAGATAAAAGGTGAGGTGAGCAGATTTGCTGCATGTGAGCGAGTTCCTTTCCAGTGACATGTCATTCTCTCTGAAGCAGGAGGCAAGGCCATCTGCCGGGAGTCAGGGAAGAGACAGAGGGAAGGTTAGAGGTGTGCAGAGAGCAGAGAATGTTGACGCCACTGAGTGATAAGTGGGGAAATGTGCTCACTAGTGAAGTCCTGGAGGATTGCCTGGCAGCGGCAACAAGGTGGGCATTGATTTGTAGCCTTGGAAATCTGTGCTGGGAGAGCCTGCTGCCTGCAGGCTCAGAACAAGTAGAGCTGGGTGAACCGAGATGGAAGTCGGCCTGGTGAGGAACTGAAAAGGTCAAGGCTCAAGGGGGTTTTGTCTGTCATAAAGAGAGTGCTGACTGTGGATGCAGAGCTGGAAGGTGGGGAAGTGGAAGTAAGAGGAACGTGGACAGGCAGGAAAGCAGAGGAGTCAGTGCATGATGCCCCAGTGAGGGTGAAGGAGGGCCAGGGAGGCTGGTGGAGAAGCAGCTGGATGGCTAGAGGTGGGCACTTAAAGGAGAGAGGCTGGACCTGGGGTGGAGACACGCCCGGGTATGAGCCCGGGGGTAGGGTGAATGGGGGGTGGCTGGCTCAGGCTGACGGAGAAGAAGACCCTAGAATGACCATACTGGGTGGTAGAAGGAGAATGAACTTTGACGTCTTGATGGTAGGAGGCGAGGCAATACAGAGCTGGTGGTCCAGGTGCTCCTGACTGAGGCAGATGAGCAGGGAGGCCAGGGTGGCAGGCACTGCTAGGAAAGGATCTGGGTTTTCCATGTGCTCCCACGAGGGGAGGAGCAATCATCTGAAGGTGGAAAGTGAGCACAAGGAGGCCAACCCAGGCTCCTTGTCAAACGGGGGGTGTGAAGGTGCAAAGCGTCAACTCCAGAGATGGTGGCCCAGGAAGCAGGGACCACGGGTGAAGTGAGGGGGCACTCAGAGAAGAGAGGGAGAAGAGTCTTCTGGGTGTAGGGGGAAGAGAGGCCCCAGGACAAAGGAGCACAGAGGCACAGTGATGAGGATGGACTGGCTCTATGGTGACACTGCAGGGATGGCTGGATCTTTGTCCTGAGGGCTTAGGTTGGGGGGACTACTGGCCTCATGAGGACCCCCCTCTCAGCAGCCTGGACAGAGGCTCTCGCTCCTGAGAGCTGTGTGGCCACCACTGTTCCCGGAGGGGCTCTGCCTCCATCTTCTCTTATCAGACTTTCCTGCCCAGCCCCCGACCGCCAGCGAGGGAGCCTGGGCCTCGCAGCTGTTTGCCGTGGAGGGACACAGGCTCCTCGGAGGAGCAGGCGGATCTCACTTTGCTCCGTAACCCAGGGCCTAGCAAAGCGCCAGCCCATGTGTGGGCCAAGTAGGGGCTCGGATACTTACTATACTAACTCAAAGCAGTAGAATTGCAGAGCTGGAGGAAGTGACCACTGAGCTCACAGAGTTCACTGCCCACACCCCCATTCTACAGATGAGGAATCAGAGACCAAGCAGTGAAGCAGCCTTGGCCAAGGTCACGCTGCTCGTAAATGCTGGCCTGTGTCGGGCATGCCAAGTGATGAGCTGCAGTGAAGGGGCTGAGAGGGGTCTCTGGGGCCAGAGAGCTCGGGTTCAAGTCCCAGCTCTGCCATTTATTAGCCGTGTGATTAATGAATGTCCTTACCTTTAAAGTGGAACTCATAGTGGTGCCAACTCATTGGGTTGTCATGAACACAGCATTCCTGGAACAGCAGGACAGAGTTCTGTAAGGGTTTGCTGTTGCTTTGGTTACGATTATTATCACCAAGTGAACCCTGAAATGAAGAACAAAGGCAGAAAGAATTTTTATTTTAAAGGATTTTCAAATCCTCTGATGAATGCTTCATTTCATCTATTCAAGTTTGCATTTGACCCTTATTAACAACTACACAATGGATGACTTTTGAGGCAATCTTGCTTCATGTCTTTAATTCTCACTAACGACACAGGCTATTTAACAGGCAGCAGTTTGTTTTCCAGGAAGAGGGACAAAAAGTTAAAAATGACTCGGTGCCTCTCGGTCCCCAGTGAGTTGGTTGTGACCTGTCAACCCAGCTTTGGGGAAGTGCCCGCTCCCCCTGGGCCCACTGAGCTGCCCCGCGCCTCCAAGGGGTTCCGTACCCCCACATGAATCCAGTCTCTTGGTTCCTATCTTTGCTTCAGATCCCTCAAGGACTGCCCATGCCCCAGGGCCCCATCTGCCCCACCAGCCTTGGCTGCTGGACTCTAGGACACCATCCTGGGTCTCAACCATCCCCTGTTCCTATGACCGCCCCACTACTCTACATTTTGTCCTTCAAGTGTGGGCTTCTGTGGCTCGCCACACAGCAGGCGTCTCCCCGTCCTCCACCGTGGGTAACTGCATCGTCCTGCACAGTGCCTAGCGAACCTGTGTGGAGGCAGGAAGAATACAGAACAACAGGTGCTCAGAGGGGCTGCCTTTCCCACTGCAGGGTCCCTAGAGAGCTTTCTCCCAGCTGGTTATTCACAGGCGCTGAAGCTGTGGAATCTCGATGTCACCAATTTAAAGGGCATCATCACTAATTACAAAAGCAATCATTTCTTCAGTAGCAAAAAGAGAAAAGACTTTGTGTTCCCCACCTCCAACTTTTTTCCTCCACCTTCAGATGTTTCTCATCTCTGGGCAAGGGTAGAATGCAACTCACAGAATATTATTTTCAATGTCTTTTCCCACTCTGAAGATTGCTTTCCCAGAACCGATGAAGGCTAGAATGGTTTAGCTTCCCTGGACTGAGGATTCAGAGGCCTGGGAGGAAGGGGGGTGGGGGAAATGAGATAACTCAGCAATATTGAACCTAACAGAGACATTAAAAGGTTCTATTCTAAACAGAAAGGAAGCAGGATGCTATAGAAAGAGGAAAACCGTAGTTGGAAATGCAATAACGAGTTGCAAGAGAATAAACATAAAGATGTAAAAATGAAAAAGGACATCAAAATAAAAAAAGTTGGGAATGGGAGAGGGGAGCAAGAAAATATAGATTTTTTTCTTTCTTTTTTTTCTTCGTTATTCTTAGGATGTGTTGGAGCCTACGTGATTATCAGTCTAAAGGAAATAGATATAGTAATGGGCTGATATATTTGAAGAATAAGGTAACCACAAATCAAAAGCATACAATAGAGTCGCAAAAAAACCAAAAAGAAACAAACTCAAAATAGCTTAAAGACTTAAATATTAGACACGACACTATAAACTTCTCACAAGAAAACATAGGCAAAACATTATTTGACATACATCTCAGCAATGTTTTCGTAGGGCAATCTAAGCAACCCAAGCAACAGAAATAAAAGCCAAAATAAATAAATGAGACCTAATTAAACTTATAAACTTTTGCACAGCAATAGAAACCATAAGTAAAACTGAAAGACAACCTATGGAATGGGAGAAAATATTTGCAAAAGATGAGACTGACCATGGCTTAATTTCTAGACTATATAAATAGTTCATACAACTTAATAAGAAAAAAATAAACAACCAAGTCCAAAAATAGGCAGAACATCTAAACAAGCATTTCTCCAATGAAGACACACAGATGGCCAATAGGCATATAAAAAATGCCTAATATCGTTCAATTATCAGAGAAATGCAGCTCAAAACTACAATGTTATCATCTCACACCAGTCAGAATGGCCATCATTCAAAAGTCCTCAAACCATAAATACCGGAGAGGCTGTGGAGAAAAGGAAAACCTCCTACATTGTTGGTGGGAATGTAGTTTGGTGCAGCCACTGTGGAAAACAGTATGGAGATTCCTCAAAAGACAAAAAAAAAAAAAAAATAAGACTTGTCACCTAATCCAGCAATCCCACTCCTGGGCATATATCCAGAGGGAACCTTCATTCCAAAATATACCTGCACCCCAATTTTCACAGGAGCACTGTTTACAATGGCCAAGACATAGAAGCAACCTAAACATTCACTGACAGATGACTGGATAAAGATGTGGTATTTAGATATAACAGAATATTACTCAGTCATAACAAAGAAGGAAATAAGGCCATTTACAGCAACATGGATGGAACTGGAGATTATCTCACTAAGTGAAATAAGTCAGACAAAGACAAGTATCATATGATATCACTTATAAGTGGAATTTTTAATAAAAATGATACAAATGAACTTATGTATAAAACAAAAACAGACTCACAGACTTATAAAAAAACTTAGAGTTTGGGATTAACAGATACAAATTACTATATGTAAAACAGACAAACAACAAGGATTCACTGTAGAACACAGGGAAGAATATTCAGTATCTTGCAACCTATAATGGAAAAGAACCTGAAAAAGAATAGACTATGTATATGTACAACTGAATCACTATGCTGCATACCTGAAACTAACAAAACAGCTGTATAACTGAAGCTAACAAAACATTGTAAATCAATCACATTTCAATTTAAAAAAAATTGATAAGCTCTAAATACCTTTATTCGAAGAAAATCTTGAACTCTTCCCTCTTACAAAATTTAAAATGGGTAGCTTGAGCAGGACCAAATTATACTGGATGGGCAGTTACATATCTTCTCCAGCACGTGGCCCATGCTACACACACAGCGTGTTTTCCTACAGGTAAGAACAGCCCTGACTTCACAGCGAGGAACTCTTTCTGGGACAAGGGACTCTGTGGCAGTGGCCTCCTTGTCACCGCTCCATCTCACCAGGAGGCCAGGGTTTTCAGAGGGGAGGGGACATAGAGCTCATACACTTCAAACTGATTTCCCGAAAAAACTATGGAAAAACCAAATTCACCTGCAGTGTAGGAAACATGAGCAGGGCCCCTAAGCAGACCGACAAGCCCAAAGTAAGATGGCCCGATGTTCAGATCGGAACCAGAACAAAGACCACCTGGCCCCAGTTAAATGACCACCACCTCACCTGCAATGAACTGCTCGTAGTCAATGTCAGGGATGTTTCTGTTGAGACTTGGGAGGTCAGAGGAGTCGGACCAGGGATCGGGGCTCTGCCAGTGGTAGAGGTGGCCCCAAGGGAATAGCACCAGTACCGGCTCCTCCATCTTCAGCAGGATCTTCAGGAGGAAGGCAATGTGGATGCAGACGTTCCTACGGAGGTTGAAGCCCTCTGGAGGGTTGAAGTCACACAGAAGGTACCTGGCAGGGAGCAAAGGAGAGCGGGTCTTCAGGGCCAGGCCTCTGCACAGGAATCCCGGCTTAGATAGAACAGATACAACAGGAATCCCTGCACAGCCCATGGCCTAGACTCCAGACACATTCAGCAGCTTCTGGTTTGTAAAGTGGAGGCACTGCCCACCCATCTCCATGTGGCCAATTACTTCAAGTCCGGGAGCAGTTGCGGAAGACATCTTGGCATCCGTCTAACACCACTAAGCACCTGACTAGCTTCTGAGCACCCGTTCTCCAGGGGCTCTCAAACTTCTTGTTCTACAGAACCCTATACACTCTTAACAATTACTGAGAACTCCGAAAGGCTGCTATTTATGTGAGTTAAATCTATCAATATTTCCTGTGTTAGAAGTTAAATAAGAAGTTAGAAAAAGTGTATGAATTCACTTAAAAATATTAACAATCTACTGTATGTTACCACTAATACTCTTAAACAAAATATAATTCTATTTTTCAAAAGAAAAATCATTAGTGAGAAGAATAGCAGTGATTTTAATTTCTGAAAATCTCTTTTGGACTGGTGAGAGCTGAATTCTCCTATCTGCCTCTGCATTCCCTGTTTTGTGATATCACAGGCCAGGTTTTCCCTGGAAAACCCCGCAGGAACGCGGGAGAGCAAGAGTGTGCAAAAGGCAGGTGACATCCCGGCGTTTCTATGAAAATGGTCTTGCACCTCAGGGGCCTTGGATACACGTTGATAACTGCTGCCCTATCCAAGGCGAGACTCTTCTACACAAGAGCCAGGCAAGGGTCCTGGATTCTGTAATGAGTTACCGCCACCACACCCCTCCCTTCTCTGTGTTTTTCTCACAACCTCCATTACTGCAGATGAGGATGTAATCCTCAACTGGGGCCTCTAATCCCAGAAGACTGCTAACTTCAAAAGGGAGGTTCCCATCTACCATCCCTACACCCCGCATAGTTTATTTTGGGTCAAGCCCTAGATAACTACTTATCGGCACTGACCCTTGTGTCTTATTCCTGGGGTTGACTGAAGGAACCAACATCTGGATGGAACTGAAATTTCCCTGCAGATAAACAAGGCTGATAAGCCACCCCATTCCAACATCTGATTCTGGGGCTCTTCAAAACCCGGGTAAGGCCCCGCTTCATCTAAGATGGGTCCTCCGCCTGCCCTTCCCGGAGGGTTCTGGGAGGCCGCGGCCACCAAGGGCGACCCAGACTCGCGGCCCCAACTCCAGGGCCTGAGGGGGAGGAAAGCTTGAGGCTGTGAGCAAGCCCTGCCCCGCCCCACCCCAACACGCTCCCCGGCACCACAGCCCTCCCGGGCCACCGCCCCAACCCCGATCCCACCCCGGTTCATGTCCGCCGGCCCCACCGAGCGGACGTACGTTTACCGTCTGTGGGACGCCGCCCCAGACAGGATGTCGGCCGCCGACTGACCAGGCCAGAACTAGTCGCCCGGCCGAGCAAGCCGCCATCCCCAGCAGCAA
The DNA here is from genome assembly GCF_036321535.1 of Camelus dromedarius. Lineage (NCBI taxonomy): Eukaryota > Metazoa > Chordata > Mammalia > Artiodactyla > Camelidae > Camelus > Camelus dromedarius. The sequence goes on from NC_087460.1 coordinate 21,806,400, forward strand.
GCACCGCCATGGCCCCGGGCAGCTGCACACTTCCGGAGCCCGCTACCCGCCCCAGAAGCGCACGCCGGCCCGCGCGGAGCGTGGCGCCTGTAACCATGGCAACTCCGCGGGGCCCTCCCCTAGCGCTTGCGTCGTGCGTCCTCCCGAGTCTAGTTGTGCGAGGGCAGAACTTGCGGAGCCAATGGGAGCCAGGGCGCGGCCAGGACGGGGGTGGGGGGAGGCTTATGGGACAGCTGGGCGGGGCCGGGGAGGGCGGGGCCGCGCGGAAGTCCTGACCTGCAGGTGGCGGCGGCCGGAGGCTGGGGCGTTGCTGCCACCAGTGGGCGGGGCAGCGGGGCAGCGGGGAAGCGGGGCGGGGGCACCCTCACCTGTCCGTGTGTGGGGATCAGCCTGGGCTCCGCGGCCTCCGCTTGCACCGGACGTGGACCCAGGCTACCGGTGGGCAAGATAGAGGACTGAGCCCAGGCACGCACGGCTGGCCAGGTAGGGCACCTGAAGTGCAGATCCGCCAGGCCCGCTGCCGGGCTTGAATGCGCGCTCCTAGGCAGTTTCCAAGAAGACGGGATCTGTCATAAGAGGGGAGGTAGGGCTTGGGTGCCAGATGTCGGGTTGGGTGCAGTCTCACAGGAGAGCCACGGTGAGAGGGCGCAGAGCGGCCCCTGTGTTGGCGGGGCTAAGAGTTTGGGGTATAGAGTCGGGGTGGTGTGTGCCTTTCTCTGTGGTCTCCTCAGTCCAGAGCAAGGGGCTCTGCTTCCCCCCTCCCCTCACTGCACTCCCTGCCTTCCCCAGCACTACCTGGGGTGTGGTCATGTCGGGGCAGGGAAGGCCCAGGGAAGGGGCTCATTCAGGGGCAGGGGCCACTCTGCAGGGATGCTGGACCTGACAGCAATGCAGTGCTTCGGAACTCCCCTGGGCTGGGTTTCTAACCAGTGGGATGGAAGGGCCTTTCCTTCCTGGGGTGCAGTTGGGGGAACTAGATACGTCATGAATGTCAGCCCTGAAAATGGAGGCTGCGCTACATCCATTCTTGGAGAGAAAAATCAGGCCCTTCCAGCCCAGGTGACTCAGAAAGTCAGTCAGCAATGTTCGGGGTCCCCAGTTTAGGCTTTCAATTAGAGCTGAGCGGCTCAGGAGGCCAGATCCCTGTCCGTGGCTCCAGGAGTAGGCTTTCTGCTGGGGGACAGGATCCTCACAAACACCTGTGTCTTTGTGGGTCTCTCCCCTCTGACAAGCTGGGAGGCAGGGTGCAGTTGTGAGAAATCGTGTTTCCATGAGGAGAGGGCCACCAAGTGGTGGGGGCACAGGAGACAGTGAGAAAGTGTCCCGCAGCCTTTCTGGAATCAAAAAACTGGCAAATGTGAAAAAGTGCATAATTTGTTTTATTGAACAGGCTGCTTATGTACGTTTGGAGGGCCAGGTTCAATGACTCTGCATCCCTCCAGGACAATAGCCTCAAGAGAAGAACAGACAGAGCAGGAAGAGATGTGGGGTTTCCCCCAGGAATGAGGCAGAACAGGGATTTCTGCAGATTTGCAAGGAGACCCCTAACGCTGAGCACGGGGTTACAACCCCACGTGACTCCTGTCGTGTTTGGCTTGGGCTCTGGGTCTGGCCTGATCATGTATTCTTCCAGCTGAGTTCCAGAAATTCAGAGGGTAGACTTAGAGAGGCTGCGTTTGGAACCTGGTGTGGAGACAGAGGGTCCTTATCCTGAGTCCCCTCAGCCTAATCACTGTAGCTGAGTTCCAACACCACCCAGGCCCCCAGGGTGGCTGTGGAGGGAGAGCAAGCCTGGCAGGTGACCCAGGGGTCCCACTGCTGTGCTCCTCCCTTATCTTTGTTCCCTTTCACCCCGGAAGGTGTGATTGTCTCATGTCCTGGTGACAAGCCATCTCTCTTCTCTGTCAGGTGGGATCCCCACCCCCGCTCAGCCTTCTTTCTGCATGAATGCTGAAGGACCAGGCTCACTTGAAGTTCTGAGTTTGAGCAGTAAGGTGGAAACAAAGAAACCAATGGAAACAAAGAAACAAGTCATTGGGGCAAAGCTCCCCACCATAGAGAAGCTGCCCTGAGTGGAAGGGAGGGTGTGGGCATGCCCATTTGTTTCGTGTCTCCCAGTGCTCTTCCCTTTCTTATTGCAGACCGGCATGGTTACAACAAAATGATCTGCAAAACTGAAAATATTTACTCTCTGGCTTTTACAGAAAAGGCTGACCAGCCTCTGGCTCCCGTACCGGTCAACTGATTGGAGTACATTTCCAGTTTGGAAACATCTGGGCAGGCCCAGGTTTGCAAAATTCTTTAAGAGTAGTTATGGAGTTTTGCTTCTAAACATTTTTATGGCTGTATACTTCTGAGCTGAGGTTGTGCTGTGTAATTCTGAGCCGGGATTTTCTCAAACTGTTTCTTATTTCTTATACCGGACACCCCTAAATTCCAAGGGGAATGGGATGTTAAGGAAGCCATGGAGTTTAGGAAAAAGATACAGATTTCATTTCCATTTAAGCATCGATGTATCTCCATCCTAGGCTGTATCGGTTCTGTGGTATTGATAGGGGAACTAAATAGCAACCAAATTTATAGAAAATAGTGGGTCATTGGGTACACAAGTTCTTCTTTTCAACATTTTTGTAGTGTTTGCAGTTTAAGATGACCGTTCCTGAGAAACAGGCAGCCTCTTAGAATGAAATAGCCTTTTCCCTGAACCATACTCAATTTTTATTTCGTAGACAGCAGGAAGGGCAATCACACATCCAACACTTGGGGACCTCAAAGATAAAACGTAACTTTCTGAGAGCACACTACCCCCGTCTCCCTCTGCTCTTTTCACTGTCCCATTGTCCCTGAAGGCTCTTTCGTATCTTCTGCTCATGACTCCAGTAACTCTTCCTTCTCTTCCCTCAGCTGGTAAGTTTACTTTTCTACTTTGACCAAGCAAACTGAAGCTAACAGAAGAGAACTTTCACCAGCAACTCCCAGCATATCCGCTCGCCTTCTGATGTCTGTGACCTCACTCTCGCTGCCCTACCTCTTATTACAGGTGACATCGAAAGCCAGATCATCCAAAAGTCACCAGGGGGCCCATCCATACAATCTTCTCTGGGCTGTCACTCCCACATCCATCCTCTCTGTCACTACCTCATCTATTTTGTTCTCCTGCTAGTTGGCTCCTATCAGTATATAAAAGTCCATCCTCTTAAAAGAAACAAACAGCACTCCTTGACTCTAATTGGCCCCCACCAATTGCCACCCCATGTCTTTGCAGCAAATCTTTAATGAGTAGTTTAAACTCACTGTCTGCATATTCTCTTGAGCCATTCCCTTTTGCAACCACTCTGGCTTTTCCCCTGATCCCTCGCTCTATGGAAACTGCTCTGTCAAGGCCATCAGTGACCCCACGTTGCTAAATATAGTGGTCAGTTTTTAGACTTCATCATGCGTGGCCCTTTGGCAGCACTTGACCCAGCTCTTCCATTTCTCCCCCCGTGTTCCTGCTTCAATTGACCTCCAGCCCATCTCTCTGCTTTCGATCCACTGGCTGGTCTTTTGCCAACGTCTCCTCTTTTTTCCAAATGTTTACTGCGAATGTGCCTCGGAGTTGGGTCCTGGGTCTCTCCTCTATCTCACTGCTATACTTTTGGTGGAAGCAACCAGACTTGGAAATTGACATGCCATCAATTTCTCGATTTGTCCAAAACTCCCTGATTGGCCTTTTCCATTTGGAACTCTCTCCCTGATACTCATATTCTTTTTCTTTCATTCATCTTTCTTTCACATTCATACATATGTTCTACTGTGTAAATTACTTTTCCAAATTTTGAATCAGTCCATACATATCATGTGAAATGCTCAGATCTCTATTATTTCCACTAAGATGCTTATTCTACCTTAGAACCTTTCTGCATTTCTGTATTTATGTCAATAAAGTGAATAGTATTTCTACAAGCCTCATAGTTAAACCGTGTGATTGTTTGGGGCTATTATCTAACATGAAATAATGAAACATCAACATAGTCCTTTTTCATTTAATTTTATGTAATACCAAGATGAGGTTCTTGCACTGAAGACTGTTTTATTGAAATTTTACCTACGTTATGGACAGTCAGTTTATGTGAAAGCCCTCATTTCTCCCCTTTTCTGATATATTTACCATTTGGCTATTATAACATATACCTTGGCATGAAATAAAATTCCAAATCCATTCACATAATAAAATTAATACATTTAAATTATATTTTTTAGTGTTAAAAAGAAAGAAAAAAAACCCAGACTCCTCTACCTATTAGACATTTCTGTGGCAATATCTAATAGACTCCTTAATCATGACATTGAGGAACTGAGCTGATTCCAGCCCCTTTCCACCTGCTCAGCCCCATCTTGTCCCATCCCCTGTGGATGGAGAGGACATCCATCCCATTTTCCAGGTCCAGATGTTGGAACCATGTTCTTTCTTTCTCTTTCTCTTACACACACACACACAGCAAATCCAGGTTGTTAGAAAATTCTGGCTACTCTGAATTCATTAACCACCTACTCCCTGTTCCCTACCCTCTTAGGAGCCACCTTCAGCCCCTTGTTGGACACCAAATAGCCTACTTCTTCCATCTTTGCTTTTCTACAATCTCATCCACACAGAGTCAGAGGGAGCCTATAAAAGCATACATTGAGGGGGTGGGTGTAGCTCAGTGATACAGTGCATGCTTAGCATGCATGAGATCCTGGGTTCAAACCATAGCACATTCACTAAAATAAATAAATTAAACTCCTCCCAAGAAAACCCAAAACAAAAGCATAATCTGGACATCACCCATCCCATCAAAACTCACTAAAAGGGTCACCATTCCATTAGGAGCCAAAGTCGTCCCAAAGTCTTCCAGGACCCGGCCTGCTCTGCCTCTCCGCCCAAACTCTCCCCATCACTCTGGGGGCCTCTGGCTCCGGCTTTTCCTTCTTCCTCCGGATCTATTCTGCTTCAAGTTCATTACTCCTTGAGATCTGCCAGGATTGCCTTATTCCCTCCTGCCTGCCTCCCACCCCACCACCATCACCTGAGTTTGCTCATGTCACTCTTATTTTTCCCCAAGCTCTTGCTACCCCCAACATGTTGCCTGTTTACTCTGCTAAAACTCTGAGCCCCCAGTGATGGGGAGTCGTGTCTATTTTGTTGACTAATAAAGCCCAAGAGCCTTGGGAATGGGTATAGTTACTAGATTCCCATATGTAGTAGGAGCTTATACAGATTTACTGAATGAATGCAGAGGTCCTGGTCCAATCCGATGGAGCACTTCTGTGTCCTGCTCAAAGAATAACTCTCCTTTCCTCCTGAGAGGGGGTGACCACTTCCTTGGTGATCAAAGGCAAGATCTATTTTCTTTATGCTGTTAACCTTAGGCGGGGAGACTGTGGGATCTTCATTTATATTTTAAAATTTGATTCACTCTGCAGTTTGCCTCCTGTCTATGTATCCTTTTGAGAAACCGTTTATGAGTGATCTTTCTTCCATCAGATTGTACAGGATCCAGGGGGAAGTACCAAGCCTGTCCCATCGGCCATCCTGGGTGTCATGTCCTGTGACCCAGTGGATGCTCAGCACGTAAGTGAACCAACAGGAGTGAGTGAAGAGATGGGATCATCTCATTATTGTGGTGGCTGCACTCTGTCCGATGCCTTGAGATTGGGGGAAGGATTTACAATTGCGGAGGCGAGATGTCAGGCCCTCTGTGCTCTTCCTGTGTGCCCTGGCCTTACCCATTCCCCCAGCCCCCTCTGGGAAGCCAAGCCCAGGAGCTGGGCCACCAGCGATTGTGCTGATCAATAATCCACCTCACCCAAAGTCCGGGGGTAGGAGCGGCCAGCACAACTGGTTGTAGACTCTGAAGTCAGGTCCTTGGAGGCATTCCTCACTGAACAATGTTTTGGACCTTTTATTTTTCTCTATAGCCTCGAGCTGAAGAAACAGTTTTCCTTGGATACATGAAAGGTGAGGACACCTACTATCCCCATGGAACCCAGGTGGGGCTGGGAGTCTGCTGTCTGTACAGCCGGTGGGCTCGTGTTGCTTTGGGCATCCCTGTGCCTGAATTCCTGCAGTACACTCGGTGGTAAGAACGGGGGTGCCTGGCAGGGAGGGAAGCGGGTCGGGGGACTACACATCTGGGGAGACGTTAACCTGGGGTGAGCGGGAGCCGGCTGATGCATGGAATCTCGGTGCAGGGAACCCTCCAAACTCAGAGAGGTTCCCACTCCCGCAGGGTCCCTTTGATCAGGGTGCTAGGCTGTCAGCACAGCAGGGTCCCTGTGAGGATCATGGTGCCTTCAGGCAGTGGGAAGTGAGGGGTCCAGTGGCACTTAAATTAACTGTGCACCCAAAGCCAACCCCCGTCTCTTTCAGCCTGTTTCATATTCTGCAAAACTGGAATGATATTAACCATCCCGCAGGTTTATTGATGGGCTGGGACACACTAGACAGCCAGGAGCTGGAATTCCTCTGTGCCCTGATTGTTATCCTTCCTTCACACTATTTACTCTCACAAGTTCAGTCTCTCTGTCTCTCTCTCATTCACTTGTAACTTTCTCTCCTGCTCTGGTTTCATTTGATTCCCACCCTCCTCCCAATCCCCAGATGAGTGAAATTAATTTCTGTGTGTCAGTTTCAAATTCCCGGGAAAGATGCTCTGTCCCCTCTGGATTGGTTGTCCAACCCATCAGTTGCAGTCAGAGGAGTGAGTCCCTCTGTGACCAGAGGAGGGGCTCTGCCCAGCCCCCCAGCCACCACTGTGGGAGCACATAGCTCTCCGAGGAGGAGGTACTGGCTGTGAGTTGGTGTCACTAAGTGTGAATTTATCTCTCCTCTTGCCCCACCTTCATCTTCCTAAACAAAGATGAAAATTAAACACTGCCGAGATTTGTGTCATGGAACACTCAGGGTGGGGGCTAAGAGGGCTGGATTCCCTGCTGAGTGTAAGGGGCTACAGTGACTCCCCAACGAGAGCCTGTAAAGGAAACAGCACCGGCCCCACCGGACACTTAGGGTGCTGAGTCTGCGTGACATTGAGCCAGGCTTCTGACCACAGTTCAGGGGTCTGGTCCGACCGGTTAGTCTTTGAAACCAACCAGCTTTGGATTCCTCAATCCCTCCCTGAGGTTTTACCTGAACCACGATCTTCTGTATCTCTGAAGACAGATGATGAGGACCCTTCACGTAAGGCATTTGCACAGCCCTGTGCGGGAATTTGTGCTGCACGGTCTGCCCGGCGAGCTGACCGAAGTTCGTATTTTACTGATCTTAGAAATAGTCTGGTTTCCTGATGCACTGTTTCACTGAACAAGCAACAGAAGCCACCTCTGGCTGATAAAAGCAAAAAAGGGACTTAATGAAAAGATACTGGGAGGGTGCATGGAGTGGCCCAGACCAGAGCCGACCCGGGGACCGTAGGAGATGTTGGGGAGCCCCAGGCACCAGGCTGCGCAGGGTGATACCGGGCCCCCTGCTGCCCCAGCAGGGACCCCCCCTCCTCCTGACACTCCACCTCACTGCAGGTTCATGTCCCGGCAGGGCCAGGTCACACTGAAGCCACCAGCACACACCTCAATGGGGGAGTTGGCCCCGTCTCAGCTGAGGGCGTGCCTGGTGTGGGGAGACGCCCAGTTAGAGGAAGGCTGTTCCCCTACTATTCCGAGTTAACGCGCAAGTCAGTGCCCATCACTCAGGAGAGCCGGGCTGGAAGGACCTCATTGTGGTGACTAGGCCGTCTGAGTTCACGTATTACTTTTTAGGTTGGAAGGCCCAAGAGGGAGAAAAAGTGGAGGTTCTAGTCCTTATTTTATATTTCCCATGTACCAGGTGCGGTAAGCAAGCCACTTCAGACAAGGCCCATAACAACCACATTAATAGGCCACGGAGAAAGTCATGCAGTCAGGCCTCTGCAGCCCCGAAACCCGTGTCCTCATCAGTTCCATAGTTACCAGTGGAAGTTGTAGGGATTTATGGGACTGTGTGCTCCTGTGGGGGCTGGGATGTGTGTGTTTAAATCCACATCTTCAGAAACTCGGCTAGAACAACAGCCACTGATTGTCTGCATGGAGGCAGAGGAGGGGAGGCTTCCAGCCTCTGGTCCAGCTCGTGTGGAGCTCAGAAGTTGCTCCTTCTGTCCTGAAAACAACACCAGAGCTGAGGGAGCTGCAAACCCACTGCTCTTCTTAGATCCACAAGAAAACTGAGGTGGAAAGCTGCTCCCAACACAGAGAGGCAGGCTTGGAGAGTCACAGCTCCCAGGGCAGAACCCACTTTTGTAAGAACCCCTGGGGCAGGCAGATTTAACAGGTCCCTGAGGCCAGCTGGAGGCTCAGCGTGGGGAAGTCCGAGTGTGACAACTCCAGGGGGCCAGTCAGAGGGGCCCCCTGCTCTTTTTCATGCATTTTACCTCCAGGACCGTATCCTGTTCTCAGAGTGAAGATCATAGGAAAACTCCTCATGGTTCCTGCCAGGAAAGGAAAAAATAGCTCTATTGAAATACACCCAGAACATTCTCTTCCATTGTGGGGGGTTGTGTTTTGTTTTGTTTTTTTTTTTTTTGAGAAATTATTTTACCAGAGCCTAACCTACCTGGGGGAAGGGAAATACCTTCTGTGTCACCCAAATTGGGGTGGGGGAAAGAGACAAACTTGTGGAGGTCACAGCTCAGGGCACAGGTTCAATGAGAATTAATCACAGGACTACAGATGCCCTGCTCTGTCCCGCTCCCCCAACACCTTACCTCCATGTCATTAGGGCCCCTGTGTAATAACAGGAATAAAATTAAAAGAAGTAAATGTCTCAGGAGTGTCTAGGGAAAACCCTAAGACAGCGGGGAGATGAAAACAAGGACACACGGGTGGCTTTAGCCTCTCGCACGAATAGCTGTAGCAAACTACACACAGCCCAGCCCCAGTAGATAAACAGAAAACCTCACAGAAGAAACTATTTATTTTGGTTCTCTTACCCAGTGCATTCCATGGTGCATCCTCGCCTAGAATTGAGTGGAAGCAAGTCCATCTCAGAAGGGACATACCTGAAGAGAAATGGCTTTCCAGACTCTGAAGGGCAGAGAAAGCACCAGCCTGGGTTAGAGAAAGGTGAGGGGTGGGGTAGGGGGTGGGCTGCCTTCTTCCCCAAATAAGGAACCTTCCTGAGGCCAGCACAGTGGGAGGGAGGGCCATAGGGTGGAAGCAGCCAGACTTCTTCCTGAGAAGTGATAGGATGCCTCCAAGGGACCATTCAGGTGCCCAAACTGTGTCCTGATGGTGGGAGCCAGTCGGTCTGCCTCAGAGCCCAGGACTGAGGTGGGCGCACAGCAGGCCGGTCTTACTTGGTCAGATCCATTTCACTTCTCCGAAGCCCTGTGTAAAACATGAAGCGTGGACGACCTGGTGAGCACAGCTCTGCCCTCAAGACCGGTTTCAACTCCTCTCTTCCCAGAGAACAGCATCTCTGAGCCCGTCCTGGGTGACCTCACAGAGATCACCCTAGTGGCCCAGGCTAGTGACCGGGAACATGTACCTTCCTGCAGCCAACCCCAGACGTCCACTGATGCATCATATACTGGCAAAGATGTGAGTTCCTGTGCATTGGTCTAACAGCAGAGACTGCCACAGGCCCAAGAGGTGGTGTGTGGGACAAGCAGGGGTGCAGGAGTGTACGCAGTGCAAAGGTGTAAGTGGTGGCAGGGGTGCAGGGGCTGTGGAGGGTGCAGGCAGTTCAGGGGATGCGGGGTTGCAGACAGTGCAGAAGTGCAGAGAGTGGCAGGGGTGCAGAGGTACAGGGAGTGTAGGGGTGCAGGAAGGTGCTCAGGCACGTGGCCAGGATCAGAAGGCAAGTGCACATCCTCGCAGTCAGCCTGACCCCCGGAGATTAGTGCAATGGTCTGGGGCGGCGGAGGGGGCGGCGGCGGCGGCGGCGGCGGTGGGTGGGAGGCTGCCCGGGCAAGCCGGTAGATTTCTTCTCTTCCCTGCAGCCTGGCCTGGGAGGGCGTTGGCCGCCGGAGATTCGCCAGATGTTGGACTCCAGGTAAGCTTGCTCCTGGGTGGTGGGGCGGTTAGGTCAGGGGGCGGTGGCAGCGTCAGGGGGGCGGAGCGGGGCTGCCCCTGGCGAACTGATGGAATAGTTGCCTTCTCCCGGCTGCCAGGCCTGGGAGCGGCCTCTGCTGCCCCAGGTCGCCGCACACACCTGTCCCACTCAGCTTTCTGAGTGGGGAGTGGAGGCGGTGTCGTTAAGGTGCAGGGCCCACGGGATTAGGGGGGCTGCCACGCGGAAGCCGGTCAATTCGCTCCGCTCTCCCCCGCGGCGGAGCCAGGGGCGGCTTCTGCTGCCGTAGAGGCGGGACGCCGGTCTCCAGGTGAGCTTGGTCCTGGGAGGCGGCGGCGGCAGCGGCGGCGGCTGGAGTTTGGGGTCCGTTCCAAGCAGCTGCTCGATTTCTTCTCTCCCCCGCGGCCTGGCCTGGGGGCGACCTCTGCCGCAGGAGATTTGCCTGAGGTCCGACTCCAGGTGAGCTTGCTCCTGGGAGATGGGTGCGGTGCAGTCAGGGGGCTGGGAAGGTGGTGGCTGCGGGGATAGGGAGGCTGCCCCGGGGGAGCTTGAGGATTAGCTCCCATGTCTGTGCCTCGTGGCCTGCAGGCGGCCTCTGCTGCGCCAGGTCCCGGGACAACCCTTTCCCACTTTGCCTGCTGGGGGCGGGAGGCAGGGTAGTCAGGGTGCACGGGTGGCGGGGGTCGGGGGCCTGCAGCGGGGGAGCGGGCCCATTTGCTCCCATCTTCCCCGCGGCTTGTCCTGGGGGCAGTGTCTCTTGCCCTGGGTTAAGAGACACGTGTATCCTAGTCGGCCTGGCCCCGGGAGGCGGGCGTGTTACTTTGGGGGTGGTGGCAGCAGCGGCAGGTTTTCCCATGGAGCCAGTCCATTTGCTCCCATTTCTCCCCATGGTTTGCCCTGGGGGCGGTCCCTGTTGTCCCTAGTTCGCCGGACGTCCATCTCCAGGTCAGCCTGCTCCCTAGAGGCGGCCACCGTGAGGTCAGGGGGCAGGAGCGGTGGCTGCTGCGGGGGTAGGGGGCTGCCTTGGGGAGCTGGTGGATTGGCTCCCGTCTCCCCGATGACCTGGTGTGGGAGTGGCCTCTCCTGCCTCAGATCACCAGACACACCTGTCCCATTTAGCCTGCTGGGGGAGGGGCGCCCTGGGCGGTGCCTTTAAGGTGTGGGGGAGGCGAAGGCAGGGGTAGAGGACCTGCAGCGCGGAGCCTGTCAATTTGCTCTCCTCTTCCCCACGGCCAAACCTGGGGGCGTACTCTGCTGCCCAAGAAGCCGGATGCCCGTCTTCAGGTCAGCTTGCTCCTGGGAGGCGGGCGCGATGCTGTCGAGGGGCAGAGGCAGCTGCGACGGCCGGCTGCCCCGCCTAATGGGGCCACTTCTCCTCTCCCCTGACCTGGCCTGGGGACGGCCTCTCCCGCCCAAGATTAGCCTGAAGCCCCACACCCGGTCAGGTTCCTCCTGGGAGGTGGGCGCGGTGACATCAGGGGTTGGAGAGGAGAGGGGTCTGCCCCTGGCGGGCTGCAGGATAAGCTCCCATCCCTCTGGAGGCCTGACGTGGGGGTGGCCTCTGCTGCCCCTCATTCCCGGGTCACCCTTCTCCAGGACATATTGCCCCGGGGGTGCTGAAGGTTGCGGGGGCGGCGGGTTGTTGGCGGGGGTATGGAGCTTGCCGCTTGGGAACTGGTGGTTTAGATCCCATTTCCCCGCAGCTTGGCCTGGGGGCAGCCTCTGTTGCCCCAGGTCGCAAAGCACTGTTTCCCTGACAGCTTAACCACCGGAAGTGGGCAGGATGTGCTGAGGGGGCGGAGGCAGCCGCCATGGCAGCGACGGAGGGGGCTGTCCCTGGCCAGCTGGTCAATTTGTTCCCATCTCAACATTTGCTGCCCCAGTTTCGCAGGACGCCCTTCTCCAGTTTATCCTTCTCCTGGGAGGTGGGCTCAGTGCATGCAGCCCAAGGTCTGGGCTCTCCCCTGGGGAGGGGCAGAACTCTCTTCTTCTCCTTTGTCTTTATTCTTCAGCGAAGTGGTTACTGGCCCCAATTCTTAATTCTGAGAAAGTGTAGCCTGTGTTACGGAGGAGCTGCTGGACAGTGAGGTTTCTGGGTGGGTTTTCACATCAGCTGATGCCCCAGGCAGGCAGGAAATCTATTACTTAGAGCTTCTTAGTCTGGAGTTGGGGGATGGCCCCGCCATCCTCACCATGCTTTTTAAAAATGTGTTACTCCCCTCTTTTTCCTAGGTGACATTTTAGGTTATTGGGTCCCAGATTGCTGGCACACTCATCCTTGTTCTCAAACATCTTTTAAACTTGGGTGAAGTGATAAGTTGGGGAAGAAGATGATTTACTGAAAGGTAAGAATACTTAAATTTGCATTAAAGCTACATTCTGTCAATCTTTCTCAAATGATTTTTCTCTGATTCTAAATCCATGACCTAGTGAATATTGTACTCCTGTGTAAATCATTGATCTTCACATCACATTTGTTGAGTGGTCAACGAGATTTGTTAATTAGATTATTCCTGAAAGGAAAAGCTCAGGCTTTTGAGAATTCCTTGTCTGATGTCACCCAGGCAGTCACAGTGGAAGACAGAGCTGATATAAAAATCCCTCACCTGCCTGAACTGCAAAGCTTCTGGGATTACTGATCCCTGAAATGCAGGTGACTCTTGATGATAATCTGGGGGATGGTTTACATGATCAGATTCTTCCAGTCCTGTAAATGGGTTCTGTGGCCCCAGCCCCGGGAGAGCTGGTCATAAGGGCCTTATCGTGAGGGGTGGGATGGGAAGGCAAGGTCTAAGAGCTGGCATCACTGTGATTCCACACTCGCTAAACACAGACCCCAGAGCCTAATTGTTGTCAGGTTCTGTTCTGGATTTGAGAGTGTGTTCAGACATGATTCTTGCCCTTCAGGAGTCACTGCCTGGGTGGAAGTAACCTTTACATAAATCGGGGGAGGATGACAATTAAGTAGATGGGCTGTTATGATTCTCAGTGTGCCCAGGCTCGCTCTTCCAGGCACTCGTGGGACTAACGAGAGTCATGTTATTCACTCATACACTGATTTATTACCCTTGAATTGATCATTTGTCCCACAGTAAGTGAAACAAGCGATGAGGAACCTGAGTTTTGTCCCCTTTCCTAGCACTGATTGTGTCTGTCAGTCAGGCGCCCTGCGTATGCATTGTGAAATGGTGGTATTTCTTGCCCAATGGGACTGCACTGTCAGTTCTGAGAATCAGGGGAGACACGTGGGTAGGACAGCACACTGACACACATGGCACCCCCCCACCCTGTGAGACAGCATTGTCGATGCTCAGGTGACCCGATGTAGACCGCGGTGCTAAACCTGAGCATGTTTAGTGATCTTGGTGGCTATGAAAATACAGACTGCAGGTCCCTACTTCTGGAGACTCTGAGGGTGTGCACCCCAGAATCCTGCATTTTAAGAAGCACTTTAACTAATTCTGATGAAGATGATCTGAGTGTCCCACTGAGAAACACTGCTGTGCGATGCACCAGTATTGAGGATTCTCAGGGAGCGATGTCTTTTCAGGATGGTCCAAGGGCCCTCACGAGACTTTTGCCTTGGGTGTAATTGTATGTGTTCGAAAGTGATGTCTCTCACTTCCAGTGCTTGTCAGCATGCTCTGTGCAGGGATTTGCTCTCAGTAGATATCAAAAACTATGAGTCTTCAGGTCACCGAGCTAGAGTGTGAGCGATCTTTTATTTTGGTTTTCTTTATTGCAATGCAGAGTCTCCCGAGAAGAGATTCAGACTGAACAGCTTTGTGTCAGACTTTGGAAGACTGCTGGTGCCCAAGGGGTTCTCTGGCAGCACAATGACGAATCTAGGTCCCTCTTTCACTGCTACGTCAATGAAGTGGACCGCTTGGACAAGGCCAAAGCTGGTATCCGAACCATAGCCCTTGACAGTGATGTTCGGCTCCAGGAAGCCATCAGATGCAGCAGGTGGCCAGAGGAGGAGCCGAACGGGCTCATGAAATGTGACACCCCCAGCTTCATCAACACGGACCAGAACTCTTCCTTTGGGGAAATGATCTGATTTTGGAACCACCGATTGTTCTAGAAAATAAGCCAGTTGCCCAGACCTCACACAAAGACTTGAATTGGAAATGTGCTTTGTCAAGTGTTTTTCTGAAGATATGAAGTCTGTCTTTTTATGGCAGGAATTCCCCTTTCACAAAATTGTAAGTGTTTGTGTCTGAGAGAGAGAAATGGAGACAGACAGAAAGAAGGAGACAGAAGAGAGCCCCTCAGAAGAGAGCTAGTTAAGGTGAGTTTTTGTGCCTTAGTAAACATTTGGGGTTTTGGGGGGAACAAAGTATTTACACTGTCTCATTCTCCTCGTTGGAAACCTTGGTCCCGTCCTCAGCGTCAGCGGCCTTGAACGGGGGTTGCCATGGTGCGTTTCATCTGGCGCTGCCACTTCCATGCTCTGCCTTTAGCACGTTGCTTTGCCTCCCAGGGCTGCCACCCTTTAAACTGTAAGGTGCAGAATCTGGAGTAGATGATCCATCCCAGCTCTGCTGTTTTGCAAATTTCTGATTTCGTATTCGGATGAGGCTGAGATACACCCAGAGCAGTATAAACCAGGCCCTACCTCCTGTCTCTTGCTGGGGCATCCCTCAGGTCTGTGCCTTCTACTCAAGCCTTTACTGAGCCCAGCTTTTGTCAGGAGCCCAAGTGCCTACGGGATGGCAGGAGGCCTGCCTCTCGTGGTCACGGTGGCCGACATTTCTATTGGTTGTGCTGAAAAAGCTCTTCTGAGATCCTCCGGCCACCCTTGCTCCAACCTGAGGACAGCCCTACCGTTCCTTTCCTAGGAGGAGGATCAATCCGTGGTGCATTTTATGACAATCCTGTCCCCAGGAATGCACGGAAGGTTATCAGCTGAGTGAGGGGAAGTGCCTCTGTGTCTCTGTGTCCCTGCATCTCGGTCTGCTCACAGTGCCCTGCCACCGGCTACTGAACAAGAAAAGTGCTATACACCATGCTGTGTGTTTTGCAGATGTGTAGGTGATGGTCTTGTGGCTCATGTGTGGGCTTTGTGCTGGGATGGTGAAGGGCTTATAAATACCTCATCAACATGTATTCGAGGTGGCCTGGTGCCACACAGACTTGATTCATGAAGGCATCAAGCCTGTACACTGGTTTGGAACCAACTTGGTTTTGATCAATCACACTGCATGCATGACTCACTGCTGATCTCTGGGTGGTTTTTTCATTTTAGATTTATTCACCCAGTGTCTTGCTTAAGCTGAAAAATACATTTATTTCACTAGAATATTCTCAGATTCTTTGTTTTCACACATCCAGTTGTTTAATTCCTTTAAAAATCATTTTGTGTTTATAATGCCTCCTAATTTCTATCATCTCTAGGTTCCCAGTGGCCTGAGCCATGCACCAGATTTGATGTAGGAACTGTCCCACCAAAAGAAATCCCTTTGCCATAATATCTTTTGAGGAAAATATTATTCTTTAAGGCTCTAACAGTAAATCATAGAACAAAGCATGGAACATTTATTGTAGTTAATACATGTTCATGCAAAAAGAAATGATATTTTCATTAAACAATGTTGATTTTAAAAACTTTTTCTAATGTGAATATTAGTATTCATAATTTAAGTAACCAAATAATACCACAGTTATTTATTATGAAGATTGAAAACTATTTACACTGTCTCTCAATTAGAGGTAGCTTTATTGGAAGACTGAAGGGTATTTAAAAGGTGGAAAACTACCCATGATGACACCATCATTTTTATTAACTAAATATCAAAAACTGTGCAGGGTTAAGATTTAACCCTCTGCAAGCTGGCAAGTTAGCATGAGGTAGTTTGTGGATGCTGCCAGAAGACAGGAGACTCCCCCAGGATCAGAGACAAAGAACTTCCTGCCAGCACAGCAGGCAGCTTGGGGTTCATGTTCATGTTGGTTCCTGAGTTTCTTTCCTTTTGCTGTTGTAACAAAGGACCACAGACTCAGTGGCTTAAAGCAATACACATTCATCGTCTCACTGTTCTATTGTGCAGAAATGCAAAGTCATTGTCAGTGAGCTAAAACCAACGTGTGGCCAAGGCTACGTTCCACACCGAGGCTCTAGGGAGGGATTTGTCTTCCTACCTTTCCCAGCTTGCGGAGGTGTTCACACTACTTGGCCCAGGGCCCTGTGTCACTGTGACCTCTGCTGCCACTTTACATCTCTGTCTCTGACTATATAGATATAAAGGAAGAGTCTTCTACATCTGGTATGGACCCTTTTTCCTAAATGGACATTGTATCTCTATTTATGTGCAGATTAAAACCCCTTCCCTCCAGGGTGTGGTGTCATCAGCTCAGAAGATTACCACTCTGGGCTTTAAGTGTCCTCTTTGTATTGTCACCTGGGAACTTCTCTTTCCATAGTTAGCTCTGTGTTACATTTGTTGTTGTATTTTACCCGGCATTACTGAAAGTTTTACTTAAAAGGGATCTTAATTAGCTCTGTTTACCTGTTTCCAGAGCTGAAAGCTTTAGTTCTAGAGTATCTGTTTGATTTCTCTTAAAAATACATTCCAGTATATTTCTCTGGTGAAAGTCTTTACCCTGTTATCTATTCTCCCATAATTTCCTTATTTTCTTGAATATATTAAAAGTATTTTATAGCCTTTATTGGTAACTCTGATGCCTACATCACCTGGGGGTTTGCATCCTTTGTCTAATGTTTCTTATTCTCATATTATCCGTTATATAGTCTTGACATGTTGCATGTCTTGAAATTCTTTATTACATGGCAGACATTGCAAATGAAAACTCCATATGTTATTTTCCGTGAGAGGTTTTCTACCTTCCTGTTAGGCAAACAGGGTGAGGGGCTGATCATGTCACTCCAATCAGGCGCTGAGGTGGATCAGGACTGAAGTGCCTTTTTTCTTAAAACAGCTTTGAGGTATACTTGACAAAGTAATTTTCACACGTATAAAGTTTACAGCTAATACGTTTTGACATAAGTATATCCCCAAGAAACCATGACCACATTCAAGAGAGTGAACATACCCATCACCCACAAAGCTTCTCTCCTGCCATTTGTTGTCCCTCCCTCCCTCCCCACCTCTTCCCCTGGAAACCATTGATCTGCTTTCCATCACAACATATTGGTCTGCATTTTCAAGATCCTTGTATGAATGGATTAATGCAGTATCTACTCTATGTTGTCTGGCTTTTTTCATTCAGTGTAATTATTTTGAGAGTCATCTGTGTTGCTGTATTAATAGCTTATTTGTCTTATAGCACAGTATTGTTTTGTGCTGAGTTTTTACTGAATAGTTTGTTGTGAGCAGTGTTTGGATAGACCATCATTTGTTTCTCCATTTACTTCTTGATGGATACATGGGTTATTTACAACTTGAGCTATTATAAATAAAATTGCAGTGAATATTTGGTTACAAGTCTTTATATGGACATATGCTTTTCTTATCTAAAGCACCAGATGAGGAATATCTGGGTTATATGGTATATAGTTATTTACCTTTTTTTAAAGAAACTGTTAAAGACTTTTCCAAAATGGTTGTACTATTGTAAATTCCTTGTGGTGTGTATCAGCTCTGGTTGCTTTACTTACTTGCCAGCACTTTGTAAGGTCGGTCTTTCTAATCGTATTCATTCTTGTATGTATGTGTACTAGTATCTCACTGTGGTTTTTAAAAGCATTTCTCTAATGACTAATGGCATCTTTAATCAGCATCTTTTCATATGCTTATTATCCATCTGGATATCTTTACTGAAGTGTGTTTTCTGGCCTCATTCATTCATTCAGGTGTTTGCATTATTATTGAGTTTTGAGACCTCTTTATTCTGGATCAGACACAAAGAGAGACCTTTATCAGATATATGATCTGCAGATAGCTTCTGTCTATGGCTTGTCTTTTCATTTGCTTAGCAGTGTTTAGGACAGCTTTGAATAGTCTTCATTTTGATAAAGTTCACTCTATCAGTTTCTTTTTAAAATAGATTATACTTTTGGTGTCATAGCAAAGAAATATTTGCAAAACCCAAGGTCATAAAGTTTAAGCCTATGCTTTTTCTCCTAGCTGTTTTATAGTTTTAGATTTCCTACTAAGATCTATGATCCATTGTGAGTTAATTTTTGTATATTTTGTGAGGTGTGGATCAAAGTTCATTTTTTTTTTTTTTTGCATATCACTATCTAATTCTTCCAGCACTAATTGTTGAAAAGATCCTTTCTCCACTGCATCCTTTTTGAGAATCAATTGTCTATATAAGTGTTGGTTTAGTTCTGAACATTCTATTCTGCTCCATTATTCTATTTTCCTGTTTTACACCAACACCATACTTTCTGATTACTGTAGTTTAAAAAAAAAAAAAGGCTGAAAATCAGATAGTGCAAGTCTTCCAACTTTGTTTTTCTTGTTCAAAATTGTTTTGGATATTTGGGATTCTTTGAATTTTTATATGAATTTTAGAATCAGTTTTAAAATTCCTTACATCCTGTTCTGCCAAAATTCCACCCATGTCTTTGGCCATCTCCAAAGCCACATTTTCTGAAGAAGTCTCTCTAGATTCCAGGTGAAAGGAATTTCTGTTTCATCTGTGCTCCAATCTCATTTGATAATATTTGATTACATTTATTCATATTTGTCTGGATGTACTTGTGTGATCTTTCCTGCCATATAGTAAATCTCTCAAGATTTGGAATCTTGACTTAGTTCCCTCTGTCTGCTGAGAAAACTAGTTCTATGCTTTGCAGGAGAGCGCCCTGCAGTAAGAGGTATCTGCAAGACACATCTAGCTCATTGCTTGCATATCGTCAAGGAATCCTGCAGATTTAGACTTGTTTATTGATTGTTGTCTCCAAGACGGCTCAGCCTTTTTTATTTCTATTGCTACTGCTGCAGTTTCAAAGGACAATGGGCTAATTATTTTCCAAATATCAAAACATACTGTAATTCAGTTGTGACGCAAATTATGTGCTGCTGTTTCTTAACAACCTGCTTAGTGTTCACAGGTACCTTCACTCATGGAACTTTTGGGAGAATGTCATATCCTCAGAGATAGCAATGCTGTCTTTGGAGACCTGAGCAGTAGTATCTGAACTCACTCCTGCTGTTTTTCCAGTGCCCCCTCTAGCCCTCCTCCAGCCCTCCATGGGGGGGCCTGCAGTTCTGCCCTCGAAAATCTTGTTGCTTCTCAGGAAGAATTCCCTATGAAACATATTCATGTCCTTCTTGTGGGGACATTCAGTCCAGAGACCTGACAGCAGGGGAAAATGTTTAGACTGCTTTTGGTAGAACGTAAATTCTTCCATACTTTTAGAAGCAAATCCAATGAGGAAACTGCGTTGGCATCTAACAAATCAGCATAAATGTCTGATGAGGAAGATCAGCTTCCTCATCCCACTCAGGCGTCATGTTGATGTGACGCTCACCTTGGCTAACATTTTCTCCTGTGAGCAACGTGAAGTTCAAGACGTTATGAATGGCTTTTGTTTTTCTTCCTTAGTCTTTCCACATTCACTGTGTCTGGTGAGATTATATGAATCCTGCTTATTTTCAGCCCAGCACTAAGCTTTTTAAAAGGATCACGTGTTTAAAAGGCTAGTGGACAATTTGTTAGAAGATCGAATCCTTAGACTTTGGTCCTAGAGTTGAAACTTGGTTACTGGTGAATGAGAATTCCCGTTAAAATTTTAAATTCAGTGATATAAAGTTTTAAAAATAGTTAAATATTAGTCAATTTCATTAAACACTATAGCAGTTATTTACTTTTAAGCCTGTCTCTGGGGCAATTTTGCAATAATTCCCTCCCTTTATTGATTCCCTCTTTATCAGAATCCTTGAGAGGTCCCTGTCATCATTGTCAGTATCATCATCATCATCACCATCATCATGGAACTGATTCCTCTGGGAGATTCTAGGAAAATAAAGAGCTGGACGGGGTTATGTGCAGGTCAGTGTGTGCATATACAGTAAGAACAGTTGTCAGACATTAGATTCAAGATACCCATTGCATTTAGAGAAGAATGTGGTCATGAAATCCTGATGTGCTGAATAAAGGAAGCGATGGGAACAGGGTAGTCAATGGAAAGGAGGAGGAAGTGAGTGAAGCGGGGAGCATAGATCCTTGATTAGGTGATCAGCACATTGGTGAGAATGAGGGGAGTGTGATGGCAGAATCATGTCCCTCCCTGGCCACAGGGTAGCCACCTGTGACATGTTACTGTACATGGCAAAATGCATGACAGATATTTTAGGACAAAAATCTTAGAGGATTTCTGTCTTCTAAATTGTCTATCAGTTAGCATTTTAAACCCATGATACATTATTAAAGATTAGTGCAGGGGACAAATAAAAAGGATTCATATAATCCACCAGACATATTGAATGTAGAAAGGCTAAGGAAGAAAACAAAAAGTCATTCATAAGTGCCTTGAACCATAAAATGCTTATGAGAGGAAATGTTACACAAGGTGAGTGTCACAGCCACATCCATAATACCTGAATGGGATGGGACAAGGGGATCCTGAGATGAGACAATAGGGTGAGTAGCCTGGATTGTCCAGGTGGGCCAAATGTATTCACAGGGTTCCTTAAAATGGAGGACATTTCCCAGCTGAGTTTAAAATCAGAGGGAGGTGTAGCCATAGAGCAATGTTCAGAAAGGCTGCTGACCATGAAAATGGAGGAAGTCGTGGGGCACAAGCTAAGGAAGGTGGGTGACCTGTGGAAACTGGAAAAAAAAAAAAAAAACAACAACAAGGAAACATTCTCTTCTAGACCCTCTAGAAGGAAGGAACCCTGCTGCTACCTTGAATTTAGCCCAATGAGAAATGTGTTGGATCTCTGACCTCCACAGTCATAAGCTGATAAATCTGTGCTGGTTTAAGCTCTTAAGCTTATGGAAATTTCTTACATTGGTAAAAGGAAAATAACATAGTGAGCCATAGTGTAATGGATTAAAGGTATAGGATGGGGTGTGGAGAGGATTCTGACATTTACCCCTAAAAAACAACCAGGTGAAGTGGGAAGGTGTTTTAAGGAAGACCTACCTGGCAGGGCTGTTAAGCAGACTGGAGCGAGGGGAGCATTGGAGTTAGAGGAATCAATTAAATCTCTACCAGAAAAATAAGGAATAAAATGTAACAGGGCTTCAGTGATAGTGGATGTAGGAATGGAAATGGGCAGAGAGATATAAATATTACTTTGATATTAGCTACAGGTTTGATGACTGCATGTTGGGGAGAGTTAGCCGATGTGTGGACTGAATGTTTGCATCCCCTCAAAATCCATATGTCGAAACCCCATCTCCCAGGGTGATGGTATTGGGAGGCGGGGCCTTTGGGAGGTGATTAGTAGGATAAAATGAGGTCATGAGAGTAGAGCCCTCATGAATGGGATTAGTGTTCTTATACAAGCCCCCAGAGTGCTTGCTTCTCTCTGCCCTCTGGGATATGAAGATATTGGGAAGACAGCCATCTTCGAGCTGGCAATCCTCTCAAGGATACATTGACATTGAAAGTCTCAGCCTCCAAACCATAAGGAATATGCTGGTTGTTTAAGCCCCCCGACCCACGGTAATTTGTTACAGCATCCCAGACTGACGAAGACAGTGGAGAATGCCTCTGAGTTTGGCACTGATTGCCTGGAGAATGCTGAAACCCAGGGAAGTGGGCAGCACAGACGTTTACTCATTTAATTTTGCCAACACAGTAGGAGATAGAGTCTACATATTCCTCGCTACTTAAAAGGTAAGGAAAAAGAGGCACAAATAATAACAACGACAACAAAAACAACAACAATTTGTCCAAGATTCACACAGAACCCCCTGGAGGCAGAGTGAGAATTTATACTCAGGCAGGCTGGCCCCAGAGCCCCTGCTCATAACTAATAAGTCAGATCACCTTGCTTATGTGGATCAGTTTTTTTCAAATGTGATATGAGGGTACTGTGTCCAGTAACTTATAATTTCAAAATACTTCACTGTAACGGAATCATTAGTCACAGGCGTTACAAACCACAGAAACCTACACATACAAAAATAACTCGTTAGTTCATGTTAACCAATAACGTTTTTAAATATTATACCTGCTGGGCCTTTGCAATAAAATGTCTTTTTATAATTCTGTCTGGCTACAGAATAACTTCATAATCCTGCATGTTGCTGGTGGCTCCCATGTTGGACAGCACGGGCCTAGAGATTTTAAATTACTTGCCCAGACTCGCCCAGGAAGCTCGTGGTGGGATCCGAGCTATAGTCTGGGACTTTTCCTTCCTATCCAACAAGTCCCTCATGGAAGTTTAGAAGCTTCTCCTTTGGTGCTCAGCTGTCTATCCGTACTTATAACATCTTGTCAGGTGTTCCAGCCTGCTCCTGAACATCAGCCAGAACCCACTTCTTCTCTATTTTGTCCAGGTAATACCTTCTAGCAACTTCCATTGCCTTCTTGGCATCAGTTCTTACCTGGAAGGGTAGTGGCTAGAGGTGGAAATGTGTCCACATGACAGATTGTTCATAAACATAGCAGGAGAGGTCAAGAGAATAAAACGTCAGGAAGATGAGTAGAAGCAGGTCTTTTAAGATACCAAGTGAGTACTTTCGATGTCTGTTTGTGTTTCCGAGTCCAGGCTTGTTCTGCTCGTGCATTACAGGCCAATAAATCAGGAGACCAGGTTTTGGGGCAAGAAATAGCGACTTTAATTTGGAAAGCCAGCTGAGAAATGGTAGAATAATGTCCTGGGGAACCATCACCCCAAGTCAGATTTCAGGCTCTTATATTAAAAATGGGAAGTGGGAATGCTTGGTTGTTGCAAACTTGGTGTATGAATTCTTTGTTGTTAGAATCCTTTGTTCTTGCAGCTCTTCACCTGGGTCACATCCGTGTAAACCTCCGACAAACAAATGTTATTTTCTATTCTGTAACTTGTTATCTTTATGTGAATAGAAAAGTGTTAATATCCTTCAAAGTCAGAGCCTTGAGAATAGGGTCTCCTGTATATTTCAGGCTCTAGGCAACATTGTTTTACAAAAGGTGCAGAACCAACAAGACTAAGCCTAGGAAACAGGGCACAGGGTTAAAGTCAAAGGAACAGATCTAATATGGAGTCAGATTTTTTCTTTCCTATTTCAGTAGTGCCACGGAGAAGGCAGTTTCGGCAGCTTTTTGTAGGGTCCTGGAGGCTTTCTCTCTCAGCCTCTGTGTGCCTCTGTTGAAAACCCTTCATAGCTATCTGGCCTGCTGGAAAACCACTCCGCCTGTTTTGCCCTGAAGATGTGTTCTGTTTATAACTGATCTCTACTTCTTGGAAAACAACTCAATAAAAACTCAGTTGGTTTTCCACCAGCCATGGGCAGGGGTGAGGAATAGCACTTTATTATTTTATAAAAAAAAATAAAAGAAGTCTTAAAACAGCACTGGGGACATAGGAGAGAGTCAATAAATGCTTCCTGGCTTAGATCAAAAGTGATGGCTCAGTGATTCCATGGCTGCTGTGTTTGCTGAGCTTGCTACTCCTTTGCTCCATTACACATTTTTTTAACTGAAAAAGAAATACGTGCATGTGGTTAAAAAAATTCAAACAGAGCAGAAAAATACATAAGTGAAAGAAGTTTTCCCTCATCCTCTCTTCTTTCAGCCCTCCCTGGAGATGCCACTGTTTACAATCCTTTGTGTGTTTTCCAGATATGCTATGCACATTCCGACCTATGTATGTAAATTCCTTTAAAGTATTACTTATTTTTAACTTAAAGGGATTTAAATCCTCAAGTGTCTTCTGCCCTGGTAATAGAAAAGAACAAATCTGACTCCATATTAGATCTGTTCCTTTGACTTTAACCCTGTGCTCTGTCTCCTAGGCTTCATCTTGCTTGTAAAACAATGTTGCCTAGAGCCTAAAATATACAGGAGAGCCTATTTTGAAGGCTCTGACCTTTAAGGATATTTAACACTTTTCCATTCATATAAAGATAACAAGTTACTTAATAGAAAATAACGTTTGTTTTGTTGGAGGTTTACAGGGATCTGACCCAGGCAGATAGCTGCAAGAACAAAGGATTCTAACAACAAAGAATTCCTACATCAAGAAGATTGCAAAAACCAAGCTCGTAGGAAAGAAGCCTGAATTCTGACTTGGGGAGATGGTTTTCCAGGACATTAATTTGCCATCTAGGTCTACAGAAAGTTGCTATTCCATGCCCCAACACCTGGTCTCCCAACTTACTGGCCTGTCCTGCACTAAGGAGAATGAATTTGGACTCAGTAACACTCCAATCTTCCTAGCAAGCTGGGCACTGAAATTGCGGGCAGCTATCCCACACCCAGGGACATACTGTGTGCCCTTGATTGTTCCCCGAGGGTGGGGTGTGGTTTACCCAGGAGGGATGGGGACTATGCACCAACACTCAGGCAGTATGCTCCTTCTGGGATCTGACCTTGTACCTCCCGCTCCCCGCCAGCACAACACCTGGGACAGTGGAAGTAAGGCAGAGATCTTGCCTGCCTGTGTCCCAGCGTGTAAAAGGGGATTATGTACTCTTTCCAAGGTAGTTCTGAGCGACAACACCTGCGGGTGCTTGGTTCCCAGAGCAAAAGGAAACCCAGCTCCGCTTGGAGCAACGGGTGTGATCCCCGTAGGGGTCCTGCAGAGGCCTTGGGTGGAGGGCTGGTCCAGGGATGTAAAATATGAGCTTCGGGCCTTGAAGGGTTACAGAAGTGTGCAGAGGCAGGACTGCTGCCTCCTTCAGGATGCCCCCAGAGTTAAAACTATTTCTCTCCATCTCTGCTACTCTCCACCCACCAGATCCCTGCCTTCTCTCTGCTCCTCCTGTCCATGTCTCTCCCTCCACTTTTCCCCTTCTCCCCCCCTCCTCCCATCTTCTCCGTCCCTCGCTTCCCCACCTTCTCTCGCAGAACCCAGATAGGATCGCTGGCCCTCCTGCGCATGCGCAGTCAGTGCCAGCTGGAACGAGGGTTGGAAGCTCCAGCTCCGAGCCTGGGATCGGCCCCAAAGGCTGCTCAGCTCTTTCGCCCGGTAGGACTTTTGCTTCTGCCCCGGCGCCCCAGCCACAGCTCTCCAGGGCCAGGTGTGCAACTGCCGCCTCTCGCCCCAGCCGGGCTCCCCTCAGTCCGCGGCTGGCGTCCCCTTCCCCTCTCCCGCCTGCGAGTCCTCTCCTCCCGAGCTTCCTCTCCTCGGCCGCTGGCCCGTCCCCGCCCCTGGGAGGGCTGTGTCCCTGGCGGGCGGGGTCTGCAGACCCGGACGGGGGCGGGCGGCTGGGGCTGGGGCTGGCCTCCGAGCGGGGCTACAGCCGGCGTCCCCCCCCTTACCCTGCCCCACGACCCCGATGCTGCCCTCCTCTCCCTTTCCCGCTCCCTGGGGACCAGCTCAGTGGCGTCTGCGATGCTCCCCGGGCTGAGAGCCTCCGGCTGTGAACCCCTGCTTCTCCTGGTGGAGTCGGGAAAAGGGAGCGTCAGTGCTGAGCGAGCTTCCGTCTCCTCCCTCAGTGTTTCTGCCCCAGGTAAGTACCTTGAACACTTTCACGTGTTATGATGGCGGTGCTTGATGATGTCACTGTTTTTATAGTGAGAGGGATTACAGTGTTGAAAGCAAGGCTTGGTTCAGTTAAAAATGAGCTGAAGGCATGAGGCTGTGACATCCTCCATCCTTCCCTCTCCCAGGGTGAAACGTGTGACCGTCGATCTTAAAAAGATAGTTACAGTCCCTAACTAGCCCAGCCCAGCTAGGGTGTGTTAACAGGAACAGCACCACCAGAGGCGTTGGAGACTCAGGGACATTGCAGTCCTAAAGAGCTCCTGGCAAAATTTGGTTTGTTTTGGGTTTTTTTGTTCTTCTTAAATTGTGGGGCAGACTAGTTGTATAGAGGGAAAAATAATTGTCAAGAAATATTTTTTCATTTAACATCTTTATTGTGATATTGTTCACACACCATGAAGTCCACCCACTTAAATGCTACAATTCAGCAGCTTTAGCATATTCACATTGGTGCAACCATTAATATTCCAGAACGTTTTCATCACTTCAGAAAGACCAGTGGAAATGAGTGATCTATCCACCCCTTCCCAGTGCTGGTTCTAAAGAATTTTCTTCGCTGTTCCTGACCATAAATTATTTTGTTACCCGTAAAATATCTGCTAGGAAATCTAAACAGAATTGTATTGAATCTGTCTATCAAAGCAAGAAGAATTAACGTCTTTATGGCATAAATTTCTTCTACCCATGAATATATCTCGGACCCTATACTTTCATATTTCCAGAGCATGGCCCATGGGAATTCCTCATTAATTGTTGGGTTTGTGAATGATGAGATTCTATACATCGTTAGTTGCAACTGAAGCCTTTCACAGAAGAGAAAAGTAAACTCACTAAAGCCAAGTGACTCTCTGATGGTCAGAAAGAGTGACAGCCAGTGCTGGAGTGATCCAGTGGACTTGGTGTTTCTAACCAGAATAATCCAGCACCTACAGCTAAGGAGATCAGAGTATTCTTTTATTTTTTCTAAATGGCGTTGCTTTTATTTTTACTTATTTTTTAAAATTATTTTTTATTGAAGTGTAGTCAATTTAGAATGTTAGTTTCAGATGTACAGCAGAGATTCAGTTATAAACATTTGCATATGTATCTACATATGTTTTAGATTGTTTTTAGTACAACTCATTACAAGAAATTGAATATAGTTCCCTGTGCTATATAGTAGGTCCTTGTCATTTATTTTATATTTATTAATGTGTATCTGTTAATCCCCCTTTTCCTGCCTGCTAACCACAGTTTGCTTTCTATGTCCATGAGTCTATTTCTAGCAGCACCGTTTTTGCTAGTAATATATGCTGGTTGGCTGCTTTCAGTTTCAGTAATTCCACCTTATCTGTGGGCACTTTCCTTCTGGTGGGCCTGTGTGTGGTTTGCACACGTGATATAAGAGTTGTGTATTTGGGACAACTCCAGGCCTCGTGTAGTGCCTGGTACAGAGTGCCCACTGAGCTGATGCTTGAAATGGGAAAAAAAACATAGTAAATGTTGGAATTTCCACTATGGTTGAGACTTCCAGGTTTCTATAACCTGTTTAGCCCACCTTAATATTGGCTGTACCCATACTGGGTAATTTGGTGGAACTTCATGGTATGGTGGTTTAGAGACGGGGCCTTGTATGCTTCTTCTCTTTCCGTTTTCTAAGACTCATTCCCCTGGGCCTTCCAGATCCTCCCACAGAAGTGCCCAAGGCTGGCTTGGTGCTGCGCTGAGGCAATATTTGTTAATAAGGCCTTTTTCTCATCTCTTCTGAACCTCCGTTTCCTTCTCGGTACAATGAAGACTTAGACTAGAAAAGTGCTTTTCAGTTTCTTTTAAGCCATGTTTCCTTTGAGAAACAGAAAATACAAATCTCTCCTCCCATTCAACATATAAATTTTGACACATCCTCCAAGGAGTGACATAGCTCTTTGTGGAAAATTGAAGTGATTATGATTCCAGGTGGCACAGAAAAGACTCTTCAGACTTTTATTGCAGGGAGAGGGCAGGAAAGGGGCAGTATATCCCACTTTCTAGTGTGAGCACTGGAACAGGGGCTTGGGTTTAAATACAGTGTCCGACGTGTCCTCTCTCTAATTTTTTTTTTTTTTTGCCTCTCTCTAATCTTGCACAATGTGATAAACCTTCTCCCTCAGTTTCTTAATGCGTCAAGTTGGGGTGATAATAATTTAAGTCTTTTGTGAAACATTATACACGTAAGACATTTGTTTCTCGGTAGAAACAAAACCTGCGAGGGAATCAGAGATTTCTTTAAAAAAAAAAAAATCTTGTCCACAGCACTCTGTCTGTGTCTATTTTGAAGTTCCTTGAGGGTGAGGGTTGCGTCTAAAGTCCATCGTGGGATAGGTGGCCCATGGGTCTGTGTGCCGCAGATTGCCCCCTCCTCCCCAGTCCTCTTCCTCTCAGTCCAGGATGAAGTTTCCTAGTAGATTTACACAGAGATCTTGTGGAAATGGCTTTTCATTTTATTGTTTCATGAAGAAGGGCTGCCATCATGATCTCTGTAGTCAGGTTTTGGTGACCTGAAGGCTGTGCAATTACGTTTTTTTATTTAATAAAAAGAAAAAAATTACAAGTACAAAATTAGACCTATGGTGGTGGCAGAGGGTCTTGAAAGTGGGGACCATTAGCTTTGTTAGCTTCAGGTGCAGGGGCCTCTGGCCATGAGGACACATCATCGTGCTCTGAAGTTGGAGGGACCAGTGGGCTCCGTGGGAATGTTTACTGAGTGTTTCTCATGGGCTGGGCATTGACCTATTTGTACTGTGTGTCCCTTATTTGAGACAGTGAGCTCATTTTACCTCAATAGCCTCTTTAATAAATTAGACTTTTTATTTTGAGATATAATGTAGATTCCCATGTAGTTGTAAGAGATAATATGGAGAGGGCCTACGGACTGTTTGCCCAAATTTCTTTAAAGGTTCCATCTTGCAGAGTTGGGATACAATTCAGTAATGACTCACTAAACCTTTGAGGTTTGCGTTATTGCCCTCATTTCTGTTCATGATTAAACTGGGGTTAAGAGGAGCACACAGGCCTGCCCGGGTCACCCATGGTTAGTGTAGAGCCGGGTGAAACGTGGGCTTGGGATTTCCTGGCAGTACCATCATGATGCTCTGTGGCAGGGAGCAGCATTCACTTTGCTTGTTTATTCCTTCATTCAACAAGCATTTATTGAGTAAACTCTGTGTGTCAGATGCTATCATAGGTTTATCTGATTCTTCAGCAGTATGGAGAATCCGGTAATGTTTCCTTCTTTTTTTAATCTGAGAAAATTAGCTCTGAGAGGTTATAAACCCGCCAAAGGAAATATAGCTCATAAATGAGGGATAGTAAATTTGTACCATTCCTCCTTCTTATGCAGGTGGTACCCTAGGCATTTTACATTTGTAAACTTCCATAATCCAGATATATTCTTGTAAGGCAAGAATTTTTTTTTAATTGAAGTATACTCATGTTTACAATGTTTTGTCAATTGCAAGGTGTTTTTTTTTTCTTGAATTTGGAATTCAAAAAATATTTTTTGAGGGGGGTAAATAGGTTTATTTATTTGTTCCATTTTTTTAAATTGAGGTACTGAGGATTCAACCCAGGACCTCATACATGCTAAGCATGTGCTCTACCACTGAACTGTACCCTCCTCCCCAAAGCAAGTTTTCTTATCAAGTATTCTGCAGCTTAGGAGTTCAAATAAATTGGAGTTGAAATCCAGGTCTTTTGATCCTACCGTGTTTCTTTGCATTATATCCTGCTGAGGGGTGTGGAAGCAGTTCCTTTATTCATTCCTTTATTCAGCAGTTTTGAGCACTGACTTTGCATCAGGGCCTGGCTAGGTGATTGGAAACAGAAAACAAGAAATGACCCTTTTCTGCAGAGGTCGGAAGCCTAGACCAAAAGCTGCGTAATGTGATCCGAGCTGCGGTAGCGATGTGCAGACGCTGAGGACAAACTGTACCCCCGGCTTTGCTTGGGCTTCCCCTGCCTTCTGACTGGTACACACCAGGTCACCGCAACCCAGTGAGGCCCGCAGCCTGCAGCACTGTATGTACCTCGGTCTCCTCTTCCCTCTCGTCAGGGCCTGCAACATGAGCATCCCTGACTACGTGCAGTGTGCTGAGGACCACCAGACTCTCCTCGTGGTGGTCCAACCCTTGGGGATCATCTCAGAGCAGAATTTCTTCTGCATCTATAAGCGAATCTCCTTGGTGAGGCAGATCAGCCTGTGCGGCTGGCAGTGGGCACTCTGTATCCACTACAGTCACCACTGTGCGCACGAGAATGGGTGGAGCGACTTCCAGACCCACGGTAAGGTCGTGGGCCTTGTCACCATTACCGACTGCCTCTTGGCCAAGACCTTCGAGAAGCTCCACGTGCAGAGGAGCTGTATGGCACCACGCTCTATGACTCTAGGCTCTTTGTCTTTGTGCTGCATGGGGAGGTGGCCGAGCAGCAGCGCACCGACGTGGCCTTCAATTTACGAGGACTGCAGGGTGGTGGAGAAGAGGATCGAGGACTTCACTGAGTCTCTCTTCATCATGCTCAAGTCCAAGTGGCTGGACCGTGCATCTGACAAGCCTTTGGACAAGATCCTCCTGCTCTACATCCTGTTTTAGAAGGAGGACTTCGTGGGACTGGACACAGAGAGCAGGAAAGTCTACCTGGATGCCCGGCCACCCTGGCTGTGTGAAGGGTTGCTTCCCTACATACAGAAAGGGATCAGCAAGGAGGAGGGCTGTCTTGTAGCCAAGGCGTGAGGGAGGTGCAACCCGCCGGTTTTCAGACGTTTAAAAGTGGATCTGCCTTTGTTTCAGACAGATTCTTTTAGGGTTATTATGGACACTTACTCCAGCTTTTCAGCCAATTCCCCTGGTGTGACCCCTGGAGTTGCTGTCCAATAGAGTAGCCAAAGCCACTGATGCTAGCAGAGCTGGGGAGGAGGCTGCTCTGAGCTGAGATGTGCTCTAGGTCAAATGCACATCAGATGCTGAGACTTGTCTAGTAAAAAGAATGTAAACTATCTTGTTACTTTCTTTATTGATTACATGTCAAAATGATAGTATTTTACATACAGTAGAATAAGTAAGATATGTTCTTAAAATCAGTTTCTAGGTTTTTTTTGGGGGGGTTACCTTTTTAAATGTGGCAACTGGGAAACTTTCTTTACATGGCTCTCATTTCATTCCTGTTGGACAGCCTGTCCTGGGACAGTCTCATCCCTTTGCTTATAGATGTCATGCTGAATCCTGAGACGCAGAATGAGGCGCTGGTTGAGCTGGGGCTGGAGCCAGTGTCTCCTGCCTCCGAGGTCCAGCACCTGCACGGCTCAGGCCCTCTCTCCCTGCCTGACAACCACCATGCCAATTTAGGACAACAGAAACACTGCCAGGGGCTTCCAAATGAGCTCCTTACGCAGGGAAAGACGTGTCACGGAGTATGGGGCACAGCAGGGAAAGATTCGTCCTCACTTTGTACCTGTGATTAGGTCAACGGACCCACTTTGCCTTGGAAGTGCAGACGAGCCCTTCTGGGCTGCCTACCCCCCAACCTTCTGCTCTGTTTCCCTTTGTATCTATCGAGATGTCCCTCGGGCAGAAGAGGGTGAGATGCCTTTGCCGAGAGGTGGTCCCCCTTTGCTGGGGAGAGTGTGGGAATCTGTGTCCCCCCGGCCTACGGCCTCGGGCCTTGAGTCTGGAGAGGGCTCATGGCGGTCCCACAGGTGACGATCGGAGGACCTGGCACGTGCTGCCGGGCCCGATGTGGAGGAGGTGTTCTGCGATTCTCTGTGAGTCTAAAATCAGATTCTACTTTCTGGTTGTTGGTAAGTTGGAGGAGAAGATGCCAGAGAATTGATAAAAAGAAAGTCCAGACCAGTCCTGTGAGTGACAGGCACAGGGGACCCGAGTCCCACCTGCTTGTGGTGCCTGGCGGGCTCTTTATGAATATTCACTTCCTCCCGGACATACCTCTATGGCTTAAGGAAGGGGTGAGTAATGTCGTGGCCATGACCTGTACTTGTCCTGGCAGGGCTCTGTGATCTACACGGCTTTCTCCCTTTCTGCTTCTTGTAGATGAGCTGGCAGATGTAGTGGCCTGGACAAAGCTGAGGACACAGATGCCAGCACCGTGCCACTCCCAGGCTGGCTCCATTCCCGTCACCTGTCACCTCCTGCTGAGTCCCCAGGCGTCAGTCAATGTAGGTGCATTGGTGCAACGTAAGCAGGGACCACCTTCTCCCCCTGGACAGAATGGTGGGTGAGCAGTGGAAGCCTGGAGCCCTGCCCCAGCCCCCTGGCCAGTGCCTCCTCTTTTGTCACAGGAGGCACTGGTGACATGTTTGCTCAGCAACTGCTTGGCTCTGAGTCTGCAGACCCACCAGAGAATACCAGCTTGTTTTTGCCTTTTGAAGTCTGTCCTTGGGATTTGGCGGAGTAGCTGGTTGTGTGCTTAGCCCATAGTGGTTGACACTGTGACCATTGTTTACCCAGAACCTCGTGTACCAGGCATGGCTCTCGGCATCAAAATACAGCAGCGCATTAAACCTCCCTCCTGGTGGGTCTGTCTGTTTTGGTACCGTAAGGGCTCAGCCAGCATCTGAACGTCAGTGAGATAACGCGGCCAGTGAGCTCGGGTCAAGTACGTTCTCTTCCAGTAACTTTTACTCCATTGTTGCTTTTACTATTCCACAGTCATTACTTTTTTAAACAATGCTTTGGTGCAGGAACAGAGCCTAATTCTCTCCTGTTACTCTTGGTGGGAGTGAGTAAAATTGTCCAGCTTGAAATGCGACCACATTTTGTAGCTCAAAAGCTGTCTACACGCATCTAGGTGAAGTTTAGGTTTGGGGCGCTGACGACGTTGGGGTCCCCCGGCAGCGCCACTCGCCTCAGGCCCCTGCCTTCCCTGGAACAATAGGTGAGGGTGGGTCTCACCGTCCCCTCATCCCTGTCCTTACCAAACTCAACTAAATTCTTCTAATTGCTGTCAGTTATTTTTGTTCTCATGTGTTTCTAATTTTCGCTGTTCCTCTTTTCCTTTTTCTATTTCCCTTTCTATCTCGTACCGCCCTGTGAGCATGTTGTTGTGTCTGAAAAGTGGGCTGTGCACACCCTGCATTGGAAATAGCCAGATTGTCCTCCGTGCTGTCCCCATCATTTAAAAAGCAAAAACTTAACAGTTGCCTTGATCCATATATTATCCTAGTCATCTTTTTATTTTCTAGTATTTTGGAATTTTTGCTTTGTTAGCACATCACCCACTGGTGATTGATACCTGTTAAAATCCTTGCTTTGAGGAACCAGTTTGGTCCTCCTTATGTTTGGTGACAAATGCGCCCTTACTAAATTTGTTTGATTGTTTTGCAGAAGTGAGATGCGAATTGATTTAGGCGGCTGCTGAGGGATTTTTTTCATGGAGGATTTAAACTTGGAAAGGCAAAATCTGCAGCATCTTCCTTAATTCTGGCTTTTACACAAACGTGCTTGGCACGCGGTTCCGGGCTGTCGCTGTGTGAGGTGCGTGACGGAGCTTCCTGGCCGGCGGTCACTGGTGAGGAAGTGGCAGGCTCGGGGGTGAGCAGCTGCAGAGGATGCTGTTGGAGGAAGTAGTCACCGGTTTTTTGCTTTTTGTTTTTGCATTCACTTTCCCCGTGCCATTTACTTTACTTTGCCTTCATAGAGAGGCAGGAGCGGGTCTAAAATCCATGCCACTCTTATTTTCCCTTTACGAGGCTGGTTTTTCTGAGTATCAGAACAACATGGCCTTCTCCTAAGTAGCTGGCTCACTTGGATCTGGTGGACACAGGGACCGCTAAAGGGGACCGTACCTTCCTCTCTGCTCCAGCCAGTGGGCATTCAGAGCCGGGTCTGTGGTTTGCCTCAGCAGCCATGCAGGCCTCCCTGCACCAGCCTTTACTATTAACCCAAGTTGGCAGTAAATAGCTGACTCCGTGTCTGTTGCAGCTGACGTCCACCACTGATGGCCGTGTCGTTAGTTTGCGGTAGTGAGTCTCCAACACCCCAGTCAGCCGTGAAGTGACCTTGCATTCTCACCCACACCCTGGTTCATCTCACCCGGGGGAAGGGTTTGGCCACCACCGTCATGCTGGCCATGAGACCTTGTTTCTCCTTTCATGCTCTGGTCCAATTGTGGACATTTCATCCTTCACTGACTTGGTCTCGCTTGAGACAGGCCAGAAATTCTGAAAGAGTCCATCATATTCTCGGGGGGAACAGAACAGAAGTAAGAGTCGCAAGTAGGAGTCTAGGCTATCTGGGTTGGCAAATGCAGGCTGGGATCTGTGAAGGCTGGGCTGTGCCCTGAACACAGGCTTTTCCCGTGGCTCCCAATAGCCCAGGGGTCGGAGTGAGAACAGCCTTGCCTGGGTTTCCCAATCCTCATCTGCTCACTGGCAGGTGTGTCTGCTAACTAGGAACTCCCCCAAACCTCGGGCCCTTCAAAGTTCAGACCACAGGAGAACCTTGAGTCCCTTCTCCTGGGCCTCCTTTGTGAGAATCCAGTGCCTTCTGAGGTGACCAGAGGAAGGAGATGCCTCCCCCTCCAGGAAGCACTCTTCAGAGGACTGTGATGCACTGCACCTTGCTGTGAGCTTGTGGGGTTCCATCCGTGGTCCTTGCAGAACCAGACTTGAGACTGGCTTAGTGATAGAAATGACAGGACTGATTCCAGGGCAGGGCCGGGGGGAGGAACAAGGGAAATTGAATGTGACCTCAAACACCTAGGTGGGTTCTGGGTCTGTTACTAAAATCGGGAGCCTGGGAGGTACCTGCCAGGAATAGAACTCTAGAGTAAATGGTGGACATGAGGCATTTTTAAGATTCCATTTGTCATCCAAGTTAGGACTTCAAAGAGGCACTCGGGTCTATGGCCCCGGGGCTCAGGTGAAGGAGCTGGCTAGAGATACATGTTGGGAGTCGTCATTCTTAGCTGGTGTTCACAGCCGTGCAGGTGGATGAGCTCATCTCGAGAGGTGCAGACTGAGGCTGAGGCGGGGCAGGGCTGTGCCTGGGTGGGAAGAAAGCCCAGACCATGCAGCTTTGGTGTGTCAGTCAGTGGCGTTTGGGATTTTCAGAGCAATGGCATTTATCCTTAAGGGTCTTGGGGGTGGGCAGGGCCACCCAGGAAGAAATCTGAAGGGAGGGTTGTGGCCACGCATGCGTGTCTTGGGATGATGCAGAGGCTGCATGGTCCAGGAGGGGAAACTCCTCGGAAGCTGGAGTCGGAGTGGGGAGTGGGGAGAAGGTAGTCACACTCACCTGTGAGGGAGGGACAGAGGACTAGGTAGTCTCCACCTTAGGGGACTCTCTTTCCCACGAACAAAAGGCCAGCAGACAGAAGATTTGAGGTGAGAAGGGACGGGCGCTGGGAGAGGAGACAAATTGGAGAATGGTGGTTGGACATTTCTGGAATACTCTCCCTGCAAAATAGAGTTAAAAAAAAAACCCAGACTCTTAAGAACATTGATAGTGACGTTGGAGGAGATAGTTCTTTTTCTGGCCTCCTAAGGGTAAGGCATGTATCCGGGGATACACAGGAGGATCGGGCAGTCTGTTCCGGGGGCTTGACCCTTACCAGGGGGAACAATGCATGTTTAAAGGGGGAGAAGGGCAGCGGAGGGAAACTAGCCAGGCCCCGTGTCAGGTGCCAGTCGGCCGCACTACTTGCGTGTTGCATTCACATCCATGCCTCCGAGGTGGGCGGTGGCAGCCCCCTTTTGCAGATTGGGAAGCCTTCTCAGAGGGGTTATGGAATTGGTCCGTTTAGCGGCTAGTCAATGCTGTAGCAGGATTCAAGCAGGGCCTTGTCAGACTTCAAGGGCATGTTCTCTCTACTAATTCCGGTACCTCCCTGTTTTACCTAGATTGGTGAATTGGGTCAGTTTTGGAGCCTTTCACAAAAAGTACGATTTAAGTGCCTCAGGACTGTTTCACAAAGCTCAGTGTTCTTTAATGGTTCAGAAGCACCACAGTGATTTTCGCCCCACAGAGGTAAGGTCTTACACCTTTGACGATGACGTGGTTGCAAATGACGTGGTTGCAAATGACGTACAGGTGCAAAACCAGACTTAGCAGCTTCTGAAGGGAAACTCTCCAGTTCTCCCTTGATAGGCTTTCTTCCACGGGATGTAACCTGCTGCAGCATAGGCCTGAGCTTTCCGTATGGAGTGAGGGTTTAATATCCAAAGTTAGCAAAGAAGGGTCAGATGGAGAAAATCGACTTTAACAATTTATTTTGGGGTTTCATTAGACAAGATGCACTATCGCTTAATGGCCCATTTAACGTATGTAATTGAGTACAGAACATTGCATTCCTTACTTTCTAATGAGAGCTGTCTTGCAACGTAAGGTTGTCTGCTTTGGAACTTCAGCTCAGCCACTAGGGCGCCTGTCAGTGTGTTGGTGTGATTGTATTTACACAGTGCATGTAATCTGGGCTTTCTCAGCCCCAAACACTCCAGTGCAGAATCATAGGCTGTAGCCATCCCTTAGTTATACAAATACTTCTACAACTATATGATACAAAAGAAAAAAAAAAAAGAGAGAGATTGCCTTTATCAAAGTTCCTTTGATTTTAACTGCAAACTGATGTTGAGCAGCTCTGGTTTCCTTTGGATATGAATATGTACATTTCTTTGCATGTAACTTGGATTTTAGACTAGAACACCAACCTCTTGCTTTCCATGAGCCACAAAAATCATAGCCAAATGACATACATATTAAACATTTTATTCTTTTCTTCTGAGACAGAATCCTTGAATTTGGGACTTGGGCTGTGATTTTGCTTTTTGCTCTTCCCACCCCTCTTATCGTCTCACTCCTTTTTCCCACGTGGCCTCCAAGAGTTCATGGTCTCAGAGGAGCAGGTGGACAAACACCAGTTGGTCGCCAAGCAGTCCTGCTGTAGAGGGAGCCCAGACAAGAGCTAAAGGACATCATCAGAGAGGACTTCCTGGAAGAAGTGGGCTCTACATTCAGTTATGAGGACAGAGTAAGAGTCAGCCAGGAGAAGAATGAAGAGGGTGACTCAGGTGGCAGGAGCAGCCCGGGTAGAGGCCTGGAGGCTTGTGGGGTGGGGACTCGGGGAGAGTGCACTGTGTGGTCCAGGGTGGAGGGTGCCCCTGCTTGGGAGGACACTGGAGTGGGCCTAGGGATGGAGGGCTTTGGAGCAGCTTGGTTTTTTCTAGAACTGACACAGAAGAGGCAGTGAAGGGTGTCAGCAGAAAGTGACCCTCAGGGGAGGTACTCCTGGTTTTGCTTCTGATGTTCTACAGAAAGAAGGGGTCGGGGTGGGCGAGAGCAGCTCTGCCCGTCCCTTTGAGACCCACCCCTTCATTCATTTATTCATAACACATGCAATTCTGAGTGTCCAGGGGAGAGAGGGTGCACTCACAGTAGTAAGCAAAATGTATTGCTTCTTGAGAGCTTAGCAGTGTCAGAAGTTGTCTTAGCATAGAATGTTCTAGGAACACAGCAGGGGCACCTAACCCAAAGTGCAGAGGTTCGAAGGAAGGAAGGCTCCCTTGACAAACCGTCAAAATGAGCCTGGAGGCAAGTGGGAAGTAGCAGCAGGTCAGGGGGCGCCTGAGGTCATTGGGGACCTGGGTACTGAGGTGAGGCTGGGCGAGCAGGGTCGGGGGTGAGGCTAGAACTCGACCAGGGAGCCTCTGAAGGGTTTGAAATGGGGGTGATGTAATCAAATTTGTGCTTTGGGAAGGCTGTCCTGGCCCCGTCTGTGTGTGTGTGTGTGTGTGTGTGTGTGAAGCGGGGAAGAGGGAGAGAGTGCCACCAACTGGGAGGGTCATTAGAAGACCATTGATAGGCTGGGGGGCCACCAGTGGGAGAGGGGCGTCGGGGCTGCTTGGGGACGGCAGGGGCAGTGTGGATGCCGGATTTCCTCATGGGGAGGGCTTATTAACGGGGACCCCCTAGCGGCACCTTGTGGCTGGAAGAAAACGGATGCAGCCAGGTGGACTTTTCTCTTCTTCCCTGCCTTGTGTGATGATCTTAGCTCAGCCAACATTTGGAACAGAAGAGCTAAGTTTCAGGGTAGCCCAGGACTTTGTTGAGCTCGTTCGAGTGAGATCTGATAGGATTTAGGCTTGAGTTGAGATCTGCATGTTCACTTAGCTAGAAACGTCCCGTCTTTTGGATTTCCATAGGGGTATTTATTCTTGATAAAGATTGCTTTCTTGGTGAGAGGAAATTTAATACAGCTGCTGTCTTTCTCAAAAAAAAAATCTTATCTTTTAAGAAATTTAATATTCAAAAGAATAGCAAAATTTAAAAATGATAAAGTAAGGCTTTGGTGTAGTTTCTTTGGTTTCTGAGTTAATGTAGAGTTAGAGCCTTTGCATTACTTAAATAGCACATCCTTGTCAGTATTTAAAGAGCTGTTAGTGAGCGCCCCAGGCCCCACTTCTCAAAGCATCATTAAATCTTGCTCTGAAATAGTGAAGTCATAAAGGTCTTGTTGGCAGAAGCCAAACAGTTGGTTTATAATTTGCAGCATAGCACCCTTTATAAAATAATAATAGGTTCAATATTAAGAAAGTGGAAGATAATTGATATTTTTAAAGCTGAAACATAAACTTTCTTGTGTTAATGTTGCAACTGGAAATTTCGAAAACAAAAATCCTACTGTAATATCATCTACATGGAATACATATATGTCTATCACGTTTGCAATGTAACTGCGCAGTGGTTTTTGAAGTCAGGATCATTCCAGCTGAGATACTGGCAGTGATGGTTGCTGGTTTTCAGTGGAAGACCCTAAATTTGCCTTCTTAGCTTTATTCTTTTCTTTTCTGTTCTCTCTGTATGTTTTTTTTTTTTTTTTTTTGGAGTGAGAGGGCTCAGTAGTGCTTTGCCAGCATGATTTTGGGACAATTTGGGGGCAGATATCGTGCACAAGCAGTGAGATATTTCCATGCATTTTACTTTCCGGACATCACCATGGAACATGTGGGGGTTTGTGCCTGCAGGCCGGGATGCTGCAGGGCTCCCTTGTCCATCACCTTTATGTCTTGGAGCTTCTCCAGTCAGTGAATGACTTTCTGTGTCTTGGAGGTAAGGTGATCTGATGCAGATGATCAGATGTGTAACTAAGTTCTGTTACTTGAAATAGAAAACCTATCAAAAATGGCTCTAAAATACTGGATGAGGGAGGAGAATTGGCTGAGCTGCTTGCATGGGGAATATACTCAGGTGACTCCCTCATTGTGTCTTCTGTCACTCCCCCCCCCAGCCCTGCACGGCAGTCATGCTGAAGCAAGCATGCACTTTCTCAGAAACGGGCTGAATTTCCTTGTGCCTCTGTTTGTTGGCTTTTTTTTTTTGAAAGCTCATCTTGCCCTTTGCTTAAATGCCATCCCTGCTAGTCACCTCTTACACTCATTCTTCTGGACGTCGTCCATACATAGCTGCTGAATGGATGAACAGAATGTAGTATCTCCATGTAGTGGAACATTATTCAGACGTAAGTGTGAATAAAAAAGAAAAAATAAATAAAGGGGAATATGAAAAAGGCCACCTGCTCTGGGTAGTCAACTCTGAGTGCTCAACCCGCCCTTTTCCCTTTGAAACCCAATCACTTATGCTCCTCTCTACTCTTTTTGATAGTACTTACCACCTTCTAATAAACTTTAACACTCTCAAAAAAAAAAAGAGAGAGATGCTGATACCACTTCAACATGGAAGGGCCTTGATAACAGCACGTTAAGTGAAAGGAAGCAGACACAAACGGCCACATATTGTTGACTTCAGTGATCTGAAATGCTCAGAATAGGCACATGCAGAGGCAGAGAGCAGGTGATGGTTGCAAGGGGCTGGGTGGAGGGGGGTTGGGGAGTGACTGCTAGTGACAGGGGTGTTCTTCTGGGGTGATGAAGTGTTCTGGAAATAGATGGTGGTGAGGGCTGCACAACAGTGAGTGTGCAGAAGACGGCTGAGCGCTGTCTCTGGGAGTGCCTGTGGTTGGGGGCGGCTTTATTTTGTTCTCATCCATGAAGAGTCATCTTGTGCTGAGGCCATTCAACTCCTGTGAGTGGTGAGGCTCAGAGACTTTGCAGAGTCATGTGTTATTTTCCCCCTTGCTGAGTGTAAGCAAAAAAGGTTTAAGCCTGAGAAAGTGCTCCATCTGCAGAAATGTCTTTCAGTTTTGCATGGTGTAAACATCTTGAGAGATTTTTAATCGTTGACGACAGTCTGTGGGGGGAAACAGCCTGTGAAGCCTGGGTGAGACTGGGAAGAGCCGCGCTTCCATCCCTGACAGGGGTGGGGATTTCACCCCCATTCAGGCAGTGAAGGGCCCAGACCCGTGACCAGAGTTGACAATCATGAATATTTACGTGTATCCTCTGCTTCATCTTGGATATTAATTTCAAGCTGAGTCAGTTTGTGGCGGCAGCCTCATCCTACATCAGGAATCTATAGTATCTGCTCTTTGAGGTGAAGACCTGACAGACTTGATTATTTAACAGTCTCCCTTGAATTGATATCTCAGATTCCTTTGTCAATAGTAAAACAGCAGATATATTGACGTCCTTTAATGCCGATGTGACCTGGAGCAGGTTTAGTCTCTGTGCCTCAGTGGCCTTATCTGCGGGTCTGGAAGATGATAACAATGCTTCCCTCAGAGGGGCTGGTGAGGGGAGAGTGAGGAGCACAAAGGGAGGACTTACACGAGATGCTCATGAATGACAAAATTTAGTGCTCTCAGCCTGGTGAGGCCTCAGGGGCAGAGATGGCCGAACAGAGCAGTCCTAGCCGGAGCTCGATCCGTGTTGGCAGCTGTTATGATCAGTATCACCACTGTGGGTTATCAGGCAGTTTTAAGACTTGGTAATATGAATTCATGAATAATGTTAAAAGATTAGACAACTCAGATCCGGTTTACATGATTCTCAAGATTTCCTATGAGAAATGGAGATTTTTTCCCCATCTTAAATCTGAGTTGAGTCTCTAAAAAAATTCTGTATTCTTCCATCTTTTTGATTTAATTCTCCATTTCTTGAAAAAAAAAGTCTTTAAATGGAGTTACTGGTGTGTGAACTGAGAGTCTCATGCATGCTGAGCACATACTCTCTCAAGTGTGGTATAATCTCCCCCGTGATTTTTTTTTAAACTTTTCTTTCTTAGTATTCAGAGGTTAGAGGCCTCTAATTCTTTTTCTGGAGACATGTCCATGAACCTGTAAATCTATAATTAGTGGACAAAATTTGGTTTATTAAAAAATTCTATAAAACATTCTGCAATCCATTCAAAAGGTAATGCTCATTGACATAAAATATTTCTCCTTTATTGTGATTTCTAATTTTTTGTCTGCCTTAACTTATTAAAAGTAATTCTCATCATCATAATGACCAAGCTTGCTCTGAGTGGACACCTCCCTAAGGCTAACATGCTTTCCTCATGTTTTACCTCATAGCAGGTGTTTAAGGGTAGGTATCAGTGTCTCCTTTTTTGCAGCTGAGGGATTGAGAGATGGGGCAGCTTGTCCAAAATCTCATGCAGCTGGCGCTGGCAGGCTCAGGGCTGGAACCCAGGCTGCACAGGATGCTTTCTCAATGGCTCCACTGATCAGCCCCTTGTTGAGTGGTTTCCCGAACTCCTGTGAGTCCATAAATTAACGATTTTAGTGATCTCAGTTTGATGAAGCCTTCAAAGTAGAGACACCAGTGAGAATGTGAGACAGAGTGGCATAAATTGAAATTGTACATTTTCACAAATGTTGCATTCTCAGGCAATGACTTAAAAAGTTTATATGTTTTATTTTAGTGCTCTGTAAACACTAAAAACAAAACATTAAAAATGATTATAGTGCAAAATAGGAGTGGGCTTTGAAAGTCCAACCATTGCTAATGATGTTGCTTGTTTTTCTCTAGTGGTGCTTATTGACAGAAAAATTTACAAAGACTGAATTGGTTCTATGAAGTCTTAGTATGGGGAAATGGTTTGTCAGTGAATATTGTAAGTAAAATCTTTACTCTTTTCTTTCCTGATGATGAATATGTAAGTTGTTTTCATGGCTTAAGTACATTTCCTCATTTGTGAAATTTGAGTGATGCCGTTTACCTTGTTTGACTGTGAGATGTAGACGCCTTGTATACGAAGCACCGAAGAGCTGCTTAGTAAAATTATGCTGTCACAAGGACAGATAGTTTAGAAGGATCAACTCTGAATACTAAAGAGGGTGGCTTGTTTCTGATGCATATTCAATATGCATATATGTGAATATATGAATATGGCTTCAAGTAACAAGGATTCAGGGTTTTGTGTGTGTGTGTGTGTGTGTGCAGTATGAAGGTTTAATGAAATCTGTATCATTCTAGTGAGACAGGGACTAGTTAAATCACCTTAAGCAGACGGCCTTGAAGATTATTTACACAGAATGTGTGTTGTTACAACTCAGAATTCATGTTGCCGTGTAACCAGCCACTCAGACATTTAAATTCGTAGAAATCTGACCAGAACTATTAAGTTTAGAAAAATCCACATTGATCATTTTAAGGGAATAATCTTCTTTCTTTTGTGATTAAAGAAATTTTGATATATTTTTCTGCATGCTTAATAGGTTTTAAAATATCAAAACATTGATTTGACATGTCACTTATTTTTAATAGAATAAAGCTTATGCTGTTTTAATGTGCAAATAAATGTTTTTGTATCTCAATACACTTGTATGATTTCCTGGCTCTTTGAGAAGTATTTTGCAAGATACTTAGATTACCTACTGTTGGAAAAATACAGACGTGACTTTTATGAATAGAGGCCTAGTACAGATCTGTTGGTTTTTGCTACAGTGCATGACATGAGGCCTAGGAGAGAGCTTTGCTGCTGATTGCCGGAAGGACAGATCCCAGAACTCAGTCTCCCCTCCTGTAAAATGAAGTGGCTGGTCTGGATTCTTTCCTCTTCTAAGATGAGTTTCCATGAGCCTATGTCTTTTGTTTATATTCAAGAGTATTAGCAATGTCAGATTAAATACTGAATACCCCTCCCTTCCCCGAAGCAAACTGCAGTATGTGCTACATAAGCTTTTAGTTATCTGATTCTTGTTTCTGATTCAACAGGCAATTTTTGTGTTGCATCTTTCCCGGCAACCTGGAAGGTCTTTTTAGCCATAGGAGGCGCTGTTGCACCTTCATACAGTCTTAATTTTCTTGTTTGTAAAAGAAGGCTTAACAAATATTTTTTTGCTTTGATTCCTTTGCTTAGTGCTTCAGAATAGCACAATGTCCATTATGTCTGTCTACCTGGAAAAAATTATTCAGCTTATATCTTAGTTTTATTCTGTCATCTCGCTGTGAACATTTCAGACTTGCTGTGCAAACAATGGCAAAATCGGTCTTTTATTCCAGTGTTAGCAACCAGTGAGCCGGGATTTTATAAAGCAGCTAGAAGCGGCCTCTGGAGCACCTTAAAGCTGAAAAGTGTACTGAGTTCCCTGAGTATTGACCCAGCCACTGTGTGTCATTTGGTGGGAGGTGATTTTGTACATATAAGAAGGGGTGTAGTGATTTGACTTGGG
This sequence comes from Camelus dromedarius, assembly GCF_036321535.1. Lineage (NCBI taxonomy): Eukaryota > Metazoa > Chordata > Mammalia > Artiodactyla > Camelidae > Camelus > Camelus dromedarius. Next base: position 21,849,561 of record NC_087460.1, read on the forward strand.
TTTGTGTGCACGCCCTGCCACTCAGCCACGTGAGCCTGAGTCAGTTTGTTCTGAGTTTCTCCCTCGTCTGTGAGATGGGGATGCTCGTATATGCTTTGCAGAATTGTGAGAATTAGAAATTATGTAAATTGTTTAGCACAGTGAGAATGTCAAAGGGCTCATAAAGTTTAGCTCCTGTTTTGTATGAAGCCATCATTTTACAGTTTTTGGCAATTACTAAGAAACAGGAAAATAAGAAAAGCTGGTTTTATGATGAAAGATATTTGAGGAGGTTCCATAGTTCCTATACGCATAATTTAGCATCAGCAGAGTCAGGACCGTTACACAGTCGCCCTGAACCAATGTTAAGCCACAGAATTTTTTGTTACTTCCTATATATTGGGGCTTAATGGGACCCAATACCTATACACATGTTTTCTCCAGCAGCCAACTGAGAGATGACACAGAATAACAGACAGGCGATAAATGTCTACTTTATTACTGATGAAGCCACGTTCTCCATGAAATTCAGGGTTGTGGGAAAATGCGTGTCATGATACTGTGTCCCAGGATTAGAGACTCACGCAGTCCCAGTTAGCTCTGGGCCACAGTGAGCCTTCCCTTAAGATGATCTGCCCCATCCTGCACAGGGCTGCCCTGCCATGGAGCTGAGCATCCCGGGTGCTTCCCAAGGGTGGCCAACACTGGAGGGAAAGGAAAGGTTTCATATGCCCTGCTTGTCTCTCCGGACTCACACCTCAATCTGTTATTGTGAGGAGTGCTAGCCGTTGGCCAGTGGTCAGGGGTGTGAAGGGAGAAGCACTCTCCATGGACCAGAGGAGTGTGGAGGAGGCATCCCTTCCCTCAGTTTAAACAGGTGGTGGGATGCAAGAGAAGGGTGCTCCCCAAGAGTTTATAAGAGGGGAAATAAGGATTTCCTTTGGGACTCAGACTAGCCATGAAACACAGAAGATGATTAGTAGGGAGACTTGTAAATCACTTTCTTATTAAATTCACATTTGTTGAGCACCAAAAATGTGCTACATTCTTTTCTGAGCGTTTTACAGAAATGAATCCTTCAATCTTCACAACAAGTGAGTAAGGGAGATTTGATTGTTATCCCAGGTTTACAATGTGGAAATTGAGGCACGGAGAGAGTAAGTAAGTTGGCCAAGGTCACAGGGCTAGTAAGTGGCAGAGCTGGTATTTAAACCCTGGCTGTCTGGTTTCCCGGCTCCCAGGGATGGGCTTTGGGTGTTTAGAGGTATCTGCATCCCTGGATCTCTGTACCTCTGTGCATCACTTAGCCCAGAAAGGACAGGGAAAGGAGAGTTACACAGGTGCTCACAGTCGTGTCTCAGCCACTGTCCACGGACAGTGCACCGTGATTGGCGTTAAATGTCTTCTGGGCAGCAGATCTGTTCGTATAACAGAAATTTAGTCCATTGAGTTAATCTAGAAACCCTTCCTGCTCTGCTTCTGTCCATGGTTGCCATGTGACTGCCTGCCCGTGATTGGGCCGTTGAGGAGAATCTGTACTCATGGTTGAACTCTGATATTTCAGTCTGGTTCGTAGTTTCACATCTCCTGTTACATTAATAAATTCAATTTCTGGTTTTCTTGCATCAGTCTCTCATGAGTTTGGTTAATGTGACATCAGTCCATGGGAGCCCAGGGTTGCTGACGGTATATTTTCTGAGCACGTTGTGGCACTTCTACCCGTGCGGACCTGGGTGGAAGATTTCCGCCTTCCGCACTGAATTCCCCGAACAGCAGGGTCTTCTCCCACCCCCGGATGTGAGGCTGGGAGCTCTCACAGTAGGCCAGAGGCCAAGTCCACCAATCAGAAAATGATGAAGTACTTGGAAGTGGGTTTAATAGAAAAAAGGGCTTCCAGGTAGTCCGATGGGCTGTTCGAGTCCATTTGGTGAAAAGCTATCCACTGTTTCTGGTTGAGCTGCTTCTTTGCTGTTGAAAAGTCTGGATTACATGGAGGGATTTTAAAAAGCAGAAAGGTGTGATTTCATGTGGTACATCCACACCGGTGAGAAGTGATGGATGACCGCCTGTGTGAGGCATAGACAGAGTCTTACAAACTTCATAAAACAGCTTTAAAAGCTCTGCCATCTGAGTGCACTTCATATGGGGTCCAATTCCTGACTGGGCATGCTGAGAGGGCAAATAATTGATAATGGCTGAAAGGACACGGAGGCATCAAATAGGTCTCAGTCATGTTCCCTGTTTAAAGGATGTGGCACAATGTAATATATTTGAGCTGGTTCTTCACTGAACAGTTTTGAGTGTTTTCTGGGACTCCCCAGTGCACCAAGTTTCCGTGCAGCTGGGTGTCCCCTCAGTGCAGCTCTGTCAGTGCTCATCCTGGGCTGACGTGGTGTCACGGGGAGCAGGACGTTCAGTGTCCCCGGCTCCTCCGAGCTCCGTTTCTTGATCCGCAATGCTGAGTTTCTCTTCAGTGTCTACTTAGTAGGGTTGCTGAGAATCACACGTGATGGTTGTCAGGGGTGATTTGCGGTTGTCTCTGTGATTGCCATATAGTGAATATTTGATAGAAACTTTTGTTTTTTATTAAAATTATGGCTCCTAGATTGCAGTAGTTTTTAGTTTGCATTTACTCTTTTTGTAAATTTACTCTTATTTTTAAATAAGCACTTATTTTTATTTATTTTTATGAAGGTACTGGGGACTGAAGCCAGCACATTGTGCATGCTAAACAGGTGTTCTACAACTGAGTAATACAGACCCTCCTTGTCTGAACTTAAAAATAAATATTTCAATACACAAAATAGCTCTTAAACACCATCATGGGACCTATTTTCTGTATAGACAATTGAATACATATGCTATTTCAATAAGAATAAATGTTTTTGGGACATACTTTCTGAATCTGTTTACGTGTTTAAAAACGATCATAGGTAGTGATAAACACGAGTCTTGGATCCACTACTTAGGGTCTGTTTTGCCATCATGGGAAATTATATTCTACAGAGAAGGCTAATTGGGTCTCGTTGATATTTGGATGATTTAGCAGATGATGAAGACTTTCAAAAGCTGACAGTTTTGTATTTTAAACTAACTACAAATTTATCGTATATAAATTGGAAGTCCTCAGCTTATGAATTGCCCAGTAATTCAGTGTGTACATGTCTGTGTCTCTGTGAACGTGTGTTTGTGTGTGATTTCAGGAAGGTAGAAATAAGTTCCATATAGTCTTCTGATACCTTTCTCTTCAATTTCAAGGTGTAGGCATATATTTATACAAATAAATTGATACTCTTTTGTCATTTGGCATATTGTTGGGAATAAAAGTTTCTCATACTTGTTTCAGAAGGGTTGGGGAGAATGAGCTTAGAAAATAGGAGGAGATAGAGGCAGGAAGGTTCTTTACTCTTTGTGGAGGATGAGAAACAGTAGCTTTTCTTTTTCCTACTAAAGCAAACTGGCACTGAATTGTAACATAATATTACTCAGAATTGCTTTTCTGATCAGATACGAATGCCTCAGATTTTTCAAGGCAACATGAATGATGAAATGTGTTTTAGCAGTTATCTTTAAATGTAGTTTTATTTTTTAAGTAAAAGGCTATAGCCTGTTCTTTCTTCCAGCTTTACAAGAAGTTCCCATTGATCCAGGTACATGATAATTGTGCTTAGTTTCTTCGGGTTTTTTTTTTTTTTTTTTTTAAGTGCTTGTTTCATTGTGGTGTGAATGAATGTTTAAAATTTCTGGATTTTGATGTTTAGAACATGCTGATTTATCAGAACTGTTAAAAACCTGATTGTTGTTTGGTCCTCGTTTGGTGGGGCAACCTATTGATTTCTGTAGTCTGTTAAAGAGGGAAATTCTTCCTCTAGCCTGTAGATCATTAAGTGAATGGTTTGCAGTGTGCCTTTAAAATTCTTTGAATGCATTGAGCATGTTTGTCCAGTGAATTTTGAATTGACTCATAGTAATGACTTTGTTTGATTCTGTGGTTTTTGCTCCTCTCCACATGAATTTGAATTCTCTGTTGCATTTTGTATACGTGTTCTTAACAGGGGAAGAAATTTTGCATTTTTTACATAGGTGGGTTTTCCTATCCCCTCTGAATGCCTTCTGTAATTGATACAGCGAAAATCTGTTATTGCAGTGCTTAATTATTTCATAAACTATTTTTTGGCTTAATCAGAAACAATGACAAAGAATGATAATAAAAAACATGAAAACCTTCCTTCCTTTGAAGAATAGAAATGAGGTGGTCAGGCTCACGCGTGCTTTGTACCTGACACCCTTACTTTCATGTCATTGTGTATCATGATTCGGAGATGGAGTTGCTTCAGGTTTGTAGCTTTTTGTTTTAACATTTGTGTTGAATTAATTCTCTAGGCTGATGTTTCCTGTTGCGTTTGTGGAAAGTGTAGATGAAGGGAAACAGATGCTATATTTTGTATTCAGGAGGCCTGAGTTGCTGAAGAGAAAAGAGTAGAGGGTGGGCTGAGGAACAGAGTGACACTCCCTCACCTCCAGGCTGAAATTGATGAACAATGAAATCAATTAGGTGTATCGGTATTTATTTGACCAATAGAAGTCAGAGGGCCCAGACTGTCTAGTTATGCGCAATGGAAAGTACTGAATTCACCTGCAGAATTAGGTGATTTACCAAGTAGAAGCAGCTTAGAGCAATCAGAAAAATCAGTCCTATGATGAGATATAAAAAGAATATAATATCTATTATTTCTGAAACTTTTCTATGTTAAGTTGTGTAGAGCTAAAATTAAGTTCCAAACACCAGGAGTTAAGAGTCTGGGTGGTTCTGTGGGATCGTTATTCAGGGATGTGTCTAGACCCTGCTGGAATGGCCGAAGCTGGCAGAAAAAGACCCAGAGCCAGGATTTGTCATCCTAGGTTGTCCTCCATAATAGTTCCATGTGGTAGTCCATGATTGGGTTAACAAATTTGACAGACACCAGACGCATGTCAACTTTAAGAAGAAAAAGTGTGCTTATTAACTGCTTTCAAGCAAGCACCTGTGCATCCTCACTCCTGTCTCCTTGCCATAAAAAGCAGAGACAATGCCTTGCTTGCATATTTGAGGTTTTAGATAGCACTCTGTTCATTGCACAGCAATGACCCAGGCCCTCAGCTATAAATGCTGGGCGTGCGTGCTGTTAGATAGTCTATTATCCCCAAAACATGGACCTGGCTGGACTGGTGGTCTGCTTTGTAATGAATATCTAAAGAATTTATCTTGTTCCCCTCTCCCCATGACTCCCCTAAAGGTAAACTAAGCCTTTTTACTCATTGTGGATTCTACAATCTCTGTCTCATCCTGTCTTTCCCCAAGTTCCTGTTTACTATCACACAACTGTTAAAGACTATTTTCTTTGATTATACACAATAAATATGGGAGCATTTGAGAGGCTCTTGGAGTTGGCTCCCTACTCCCTCCCTCTCGCTTTCTTTCCTTTTTCCACAGTCTTGAGTCATTCATTCCATGTCGGTAAGACTTCTGCCAGCCAGAACCCACAGTTCCAGGTGAGAAGGATGCAGACTTTAACTCTCCTACCTGAGGGAGAGAGAGAAGAGAATTGAGATCTGCTTCCCCATGGTCCCTTACTGCCCCAGGGCCACTCCAGTTCACCTGCAGTTTTCTGGCCTCTGCTCTCAGGGCCTCTGTCCCAAGACTGACATCAGCCTTTTTTTCCCTTGTCAATATTTCCTGTGCCTTTCAGAAGTTGGTCTCCTCTGCAATTCCACCCTGGCAGATGTGATGGTGGTCAGCGTGCTGGTGGACAGTCATTTGGGGACTCCCAGGAGCCATTCTGATTCTCCTGAATCTCTCATTCGGGGTTACAAAACTGTTGAGAACCGGAGGAAGCCCATTCACGTGAGGTCAACAGAGCATTACATCACTTTCATTTTATTTTTGAATTTTCAGTGGAGAAATTATTTGTAGCAAACTCTTCCAGATTTTCGGCCGCCTGCTTTCCTCACCACTATTTCCTTGTTGGCTCTGGTGCTTGTTTAAAGAACCAGGTTTCTTCTCTGGTCATTTCTAGCAGCTGGGCTTGCCGAATCCTTGATCTGCATTTGAAGTAGAATGCTTCTTCGTGATGTCAAACTGATTTTCCTTGTCATGTCTTAATATTTTGTGTACACTCAGCAACTGTTTCAAGTGAAATAATCTTGCCCAATTTCGGTTAACTCACATTTGCTGAACTCCTGCTTTCATGCTGAGGGCAGTTTCTTCTTCCTGTAATAAAATTTAGCAATTTGCATTTACTATGGGAAGGTACTGGCCCGAGGTGCTTTTGTTCTTAACAGTTTTAATAACAATTCACCCATTAAAATGTACAGTGGTTTTTACTCTATGCCCAGAGTTGTGCATCCCATTCAATCTTAGAACATTTTCATCCCCCCAACAGGAAGCCCCTTACGCATAAGCAGACATTCCCATCCTCCCCATCCTCCCACAGCCCCAGGGAGCCACTTTTCTCTCTCTGTGGGTTTGCCTCTGCTGGAAATTTCATGTAAATCGAGTTACTTCATGTAAGTGGAAGCATCTATTGTGACTGACTTCTTTCACACTGAGTATCGTTTTCAATATTTGTCCACGTTGTGGCCTGGGTCAGTACTCTATGCTTTGCTATTGCTGAATAATATTCCTCTGTATGGCTGGGCCCCTCTGTTTACCCATTCATCACGTGATAGAGATTTGTTTTGTTTCTGCTTTTTGGCTGCGATGAGTAATGGCACCGTGAATATTCCTGTAGGAGTTTTTATGTGAACATTTGTTTTCAGCTCTCTTACGTGTGCGCCCAGGAAGTAAAATTGCCTGGTTATTCAGAAACCAAATGTTCAACTCTCTAAGGACCTGCCAGGCGTTTTTCCAAAGTGGCCAGGCTGTGTTACATCCTCACCAGAAACGGCTGCGACCTCTGCATCTTCTGTGTCCTCATTAGTGCTTGTTAAACTTTTTTGATTATAACCTATTGTAGTGAGTGTGAAGCGGTTTCTTCTAGTGGTTTTGACTTGATTTCCCTTACAGCTAATGATATTGAACATCGTTTCGTTGTGCTTATTGGCCATTTGTATATTTTCCTTGAAAAATGTTTTCAGATCCTCTATTTATTTTTTAATTGAGTTGCCTTTTTATTGTTGAGTTGTAGGAAGTTCTTTTTGTTTTTTTTTGTTTTTTTTTTTTTTTTTTTTGGTAGATACAAATTCCTTATCAGATAAATGATTTGAAAAAATTTTCTGCTGTGTGTTGTTTTTTCACTTTCTGGATGGTGTCCTTTGAAGCAAAGTTTTAAAATATGATGAACTCCAATTTATCTCTGTTTTCTTTTTCCTTGTGCTTTTGGGGTAATATTTAATATCTGACGTATTTTATTTAAACTTTTATATATAAAATTACTTAATTATTAGGACCGTTCTAGCAGACGTGTGCTGTTTTTGTCCCCAGTCTATGGATAGGAGACTGGGATGCAGAAAATTTCACTGACTTATCAGTGTCAAAGCTACCCAGTGCTGTGGGAGTTCAGACCCTCACGTTTGTCCCCAGCATCTGTGCTCTTCAACACATGCTCCACTCCTTCCTGGAATCATTAAAGAAAAAGTCTTTTCTTTTTTGATTTCTTGTTAGTTTTTGTTTTTCTCATTGGGGCCTCGTCTCCTCATTTTCCTTAAAGAGATCAGTGTAGGTTTATTTTAGGTCTCATGTAGGCAGAAGCATTGCTATCAGTTAACTTCTTTATTACTCACTCCCCAGTGATGGCTGTTGCTAATTGACCTAATCAAGTCTTGCTTTAGTCTTTCCTTCTCATGACACTAACAACAGTGTCATCACTTACAGAATGCTCAAAGAAGAAAGTACTTGATTGATTTTATTTTGCTACCCAATCAAACCAATCAAATAAAAACCCCAGAGTTGACACAGACGGTAAGCCCTCCAGAATGGGGTCACTGTCTTCCTTGCGTTTCATTTGTTTGGTCACAGTGTCTGGATAGTGCCTTGCTGTCCAGCAGTTTTGTTAGGATACGGTGCTTGTGAATCATTGTAAGGACAGGATTTTGACTACAGACTGTGCTGTTCATTTCACGAGGGAAAAGTTAATATAGAAATATTGCTCAGGTCTATTTTAAAATTAAGCTTGGAATTTTGAGAAGAGTTCAAGAAACCATACAAAGATCTTTTTCACTAATTTTAGATCTATCTTAGACACATTATGGTTACATAGCAGAGTAACTTATCAAGTAGATTTGACAAGAGTTGTGTATTATTGATTTTTTGTTTTAGTTGAAATATTCTACCTGGGATAAAATATTCAGTGCCCATAAATGAACAAATATGTTTGTATTTCTATGCAACATGGGAGCAGACTTCATATGTTTCTATATAATATCTATGACTGTGTGTTTTAATCTGTCTGTCAATGTTTTTATAGTTTTTCAGCAATGTTGTAACTTTAGAATTATTCTAAGAAAATCACCCCAGATTCTAGTGCAGTTTGTACTGTCTATCCTGTCTTATGCATGAGATTCCACTGTCCCCTCAGGGAGGAATTTCCTCTTCTATTGAGTTAGTATCAGAGTTAAAGGAACTGTGATTTCTAGGCCTTTGCTCTCCATGTGTTTGCAGTTGGCTGTCAATCGCGATTTTCCCTTTCTTGAGTTTTCATTGTTCAATTAGAATTTTTGAAAATAACTATTAATATGTTGCATCGGTCTCCCTAGAAACTTAATGTGTTTGTGCTTTTCAGTTTTCAATTTATGAAAAATGTAAATACACTCTTGTTTTTAAGTAGTCCTTTTTCACTAGATATTTGTTTAACTCTTTATAGTTAAAATATTTTTTTCCCAATGAATGAATCGGTGTGCATGTTTTAAAAGATACCTTACTTTTTATTTTTCTTATTGTAACAGTTATATTCATTGTAGAGAATTTAGAAAATACGGATAAACAGAGTAATAACTTCACAATGGCGTCTAATCTCACCTAGAGATACAGTTGTAAGTTTTGAAATTGAGAATTACAAGTCCTCTCACATTGTTCTTCTTTTTCAAGTAAGTTTTGTTTACTGAGACCCTCGAATTCCCATATGAATTGTAGCAGCAGCTAGTCAGTTTCTGCAGAGGAACCCGCAGGGATTGTGATCGAGACCACGTTGAATATACGGATCGTTCTGTGGAGCACTGCCATTCCAAGAGCACTGTCTTCTGATCCAGGAATGTGCGTGGTTTGTCTGTCCAGGTATTTAGGTCTTCTTTAATTTTTTTTTTTTAACAATGCTTTGAGTTTACAGAGTTATTTTACTTTTTTTTTTTTTTTGCCTTTATACTGAGGACATGTGTGCCAGGTACCGGGATCAGAAGTGTATTTGAGCCCCGCCGCTTGCTGCCACCATGGTCGCTGCGCTCTTGCTTCACCTGCTCTACAATCTTGCACAGAATAGGATCTCAGTAACTCTCTCTCTCTTGAATGATTATATGCTTCTTGGATGATGCTTGAGAAACCGTGTGATGATTTTTTTTCCCCAGCCTTTCCCCACTTCTTTACTATGCCCTTTCTCTTCCTTTCCTCCAGCCTGGGTTTCAGTCTACCTGTGGCATTGAGTTTTCTTGTCTGTAGACACTTCCTTTCACTGGTTCACGATAATTTTACATGTGGGCTGTGGAAACTTGCTAAATGTCAAGAAAGAGCCAAACCATTGCATGCTAGTATTTTTAGAGTGTATTATTGTTTTATCAATTGAAATTAAATCAGGCTGACCCCCTGAGCCCTCCCGTGAGCTGTTTTCGCCTTCCTACAGGTGATACTGCTCTGGTTGCTGAATGTGCCCTTTCCCCAGACTTGGTTTTGGAGTTAAGTCACCATCAGTGGAGCCCTCTCTTTAAAAGATGAAGAAAACATTTGCTCCTTCTCCCTGGTTGGGGACTTGGATGAGATGAGGTAACAGATAAAGAATGGAGACCCACCTCATTCTAACACCCGCTCGTTCCGTTCCTTTCTCCACGGAAAAAGAGTACAATTCAACACTATAAAGATTGATTGTGAGCAAATGAGATAGACAGGACAATCGATCATTTATTAAATATCCTTTCATGCCAGAAACAAATGTATCATACACACAAAAAGCACACAAACACGGTAGTACCGTGATTACAAACGTGGGTCCGAGTTCGAGTCCTGCTCTGGAGTGACCAGTCCTGTGAGATGGAGAACTGGTAGGTCGGCTTAGCCTCTCCCGGGCTTGTTTTCTGTCCTGCAGAGATGGGGCTCGCTAGGCGTCCCTCCCCCGTAGAGGTGCTGTAGGGTGTAAATGATGCGCGTGGGCAGCCCGAGCACAGCTGCTCATTCCTCGTAAGTGCAGGAGAGCATAGCTTTTGCAGTGACGGCTTTATAACAGACCCGTGTAGACTCTCAGTGCTCCAAAGGGATGCCTTGTGGTTTGGAGATGTGATTCTCACTTCTGTAAATATCCAAGTATTGTGTAATTGGGCCCTGCTGATTTGAATCTATTCTTTAGAAAGTACATATTGTAGATATATTTTTCAAGCATGCATGCTTTTTTCTTTTATTATTTATAGTTCTACCCTCTCTCTTGGTGTGACTTTTCATGGAATCCAGGAAAAAGTCCTAAGCTACCTGCCTCTTCACACTTCTCCGTGGCGGCTTTGTTCCCTGACTAGAAGAGGGTTCTGCATAGGAAATTTTCTTTGTTCCCCTTTTCTTGGAGTCTCTCTGTCTGTCTGCCCACCTCTCACCTGTCCATCTGTCCATTTCTCTACCCACTCATTCTTCTGACTTGTTCCAAAAAGCATTTCAGGCAGCTTACAGGAGAACAGATACCAAATAAACAGGTGAGAAAATGGGGCCAATTTCAGACAGTGAGGCTAGGAGGCGAGCCTGTGTGAGGGTGGCAGACATGAGAGACACACGTCTGCCCTGTGACTTATAAGATCGACAGCAACAGTGTGCCTGAGGCTCCCAGCAGACACAGGGAAACAGGGTTTGTGGGAGATGCTCACTGGCTGTGAAATCAATAAGTGGCTGAGGAGAAGTCCAGCCTTTCCAGCTACTAAGGCTTTGGAGAATATTTTGAGTGTTTCAACATCAGAGTATTTCATCTTTTCTTTTGTCAGAGTTCTACATATATTTGGTTACATTCTGTACCTGGAAATTTCTCCAAAACTTCTTCCCACGTGAGTCCCATGACTCGGAAATGGGGTGGTTCTGCTCATTGAATGGGGTTGGCCAGAAACCAAAATTGACAGCTTCAAAGGAGCCTGTGATTTGTCAGTTATGTTTTGTCAGGACTGTAGATTTCAAAAAATGCTTTCACAGTATCTCTCCATCTGAGGCGGCAGCGTGCTCTCTTACCAGCATCAGGAGCTCAGGGCCACGGTATGGTGGGGGCTGACTGCACTGCCGTCAAGACAGCTGAGCTAGTCACTGCAGGTGTGGTTCTTTTACGTAAGGCATTTCATGTTCTTTACTTGAATATTTCAACAGGGAGTTAATTAACTGAGTCAATTAACATTTAATAAATATGATGCTTTGTTGAAAAGACAGTTATAGGCAGAATATAAGCTCTGAAGCCTTTAAAAACGGTTTCATGACTGAAATTCCAGTAGGGGAGATACACAGTTTATCTTATTTATGCCTCTCTTTTAAAGTAACAAAGAAACAAGACAGAAAAGGCAGAGGATGGTTTCAGTTCTTCTTTTCTGCTTGCAGGTGCCCTCACCTCCAGTAGCATCCATCCAGACACCAGAACTGACACTGGCCGTGCTCAGAACTGCCTCAGCCCTGAAGACACAACTGACAAATAGAAGGGGGCCACGCCCTGTTAAAGCAGGTGCTCTCACTTTGTGGATCCTTATGTAACTGCGTGGTGTTAATCAGGATCGCCCGTTCTACATTGTGTGGCACTACTGTGGTGTCTCCTAGTTACTTGTTTCTGTAAGTATTCATGTATTATTCCCCACTGCGTGGTACTACACGTCTAAAAATGCTTTTTTCAGATGAAAATTAATGTGCATTTAATATAATAAGTCTGAAAAAAAGGGCAAAAGAGTCTATCATGGTCCCGCTACTCAGAGATAATAATTAACAATTTAACATTTATTTTCTGTTCTTTTCGTCATTGTGTATCATCTCTGTCATAAAAACCAGTGAGCACTCTGTCCCTGTTCACTGTTCGGAGACCTCCATTTTCCATTCGGCTTATTACATGTTTTTCTACAATATTCTATCTCCCCTGGCATGATTTTTAAAGACCAGTGTAGCATTCTGTCTTATGGAGGCATCGTCCATTTTACTTTGGACTTAAATAAACTTTTAAATTCCAAGTATACTTAAATGAAATACTGAAAAGAGAACTGTGGTGGTACAGGAAGGCCCCTAACTCACTTCCAATTATTTCCTGAGAGTAAAAGCTGTTGAAAATTTGGTATATATATTTCATGACCTTTATGCCTATGAGATACATATATATACACATATGAGAAATCAATGTATAGGTGTGTGTATATATGCTTTATTTAAAAATGAGACCATACTATATGTTTTTCTGCAGCTCGCTTTATTCACTCAGGGGAATATCATGGACGTCCGCCCAATCCAGACTCACCCGGTCCTTTCAGATAGATTGGAGGGGTCTCCTGATGTGTGGGTGTCGTCTCTTGTCCACGGACACATTTGGTGGGAGAGTGCTGTGGACAAGGCCCTGGACCACGGTGAAACGCCGGCTCCCTCAGCGCCCGCAGCTCGCCTTGATTTACCGCATCATTGTCTTGATGGTGGACAGTTAAGTTTTCTCCATTTTCCACTGTCAGAAAGAATGTTTGAGTTGCATCCTTTTTGTACAGACATTCCTGTGTTCTTGTATGTGTATTCCTTTAGTTAAGGCTTCTGGAAATTTAGTCCCTGGATGTGACATTTACATTCATCACAGACTCCTTTCAAGTGACTAGAAATTCCTTCTCCATTGGGGAATGAAAAAATGCACAATTACTTATGTAACCAATTCTCTATCGCTGGATATGATTTCACTTCAGTTTTTCTTCCCACCTTTGTAAACAGTGCTGTCTAAATGCCCTGATGGGTATATCTTTTTGGACTGATTTTTTTTTCCTAAAGGAAACGATTCCTAGAAGTGGAGTTGAGTCAGTGTGTATGTACGTTTTTCAGAGCTTACAAATCCATTGATATGTCATCCTCTGAAAAAGTCGCTCATGATTTGTTCTCCCACAGATGGACACTAGCTAGAATATCTTAAAAATATTTGCCAATATGATAAGCAAAGGGCTTTTTCATTGTTTTTGTTTGCATTTGATTACCAGTGAAGTTTTGAGCATTTTTCACTCATTAGCCATTTGACTTTTTTAAAATGAATGATTCCTTTTGTCCTTTGCCCACATTTAAGTGAGGGAGCTTCTTGTTGCTTTGTGACAGCTTTTTGTATGTTATGAAAATTAACTTCGTGAATTCATCAACATGTATCACAGAGCTTTTTCTTGTCATTTCTTTCCTTTCATTTTGTTCAGGTAGTTTTTTGATTTTTGTTGTGGCTCAAACTATTCTTAAGATAGTAAATGTCTTCCTTATGGGTTTTATCTTTGACATTATTCTTAGAAATACTCTCTTATAATGGAATAAATCTCTTCTGTTGGTTTTTTTTAATCTCTAAGATGAAGATTATAATAGTACATGTTATAGTGAGGAGAATTTGAGTTAATTAGAGCAAAGAGTTGTATTTGCTGTTACTAGTACTTTTTAATATTTACATCACTATCTGCAATTTATCTTGTGGTCATTATGACAGGAATAGAATTTATTCTTTCCAGGTGATTCTCTGTCCCAGGACAATTATCGAATTCATACTTTTCTCTTTGATTTGAAATCCCACCTGTACAAAATACTTACATACACTAGAGTCTCTTTTTGAGCTCATGGTTCCCTTCTGTCAATCTCCTTTCCTTACTCCAGCACCATATCTTACATATTGTAAAAATTTATTTAATAACTGGCAGTCTGATTTTTTCGATTCTTTTCTTCCATCCCAAATTTTCTTGTCAAGTATTATGACTTTATTATTCCTGAAGAATTCCAAAATATTTTGTTCAAGTTAAAAAAAATCAGATTGGAATTTTCATGGGATTTTTTAGTAAGTTTTGAATTATTCTTAGGAGAACTTACATCTTTACAAAACTGCTTTTCTCCATGCAATATGTTTATGTCTCTACATTCATACCTCTTACTTTAACCCTCAGTACAGTCCTGAAGTTTCTCCATTTAGAATATGGGCATTATTTTTGAATTTATTCCAGATTATTGTTTATGTTTTTGTTAATTTTGTAAGTGAGAATTTTTTGCTATTATATTTTTAAATGCTTAAAACTGACATTTAGAAAGGAAGATTCGGTTTGTCAATACTCACTTTGTAAATTGTCATTTAAAATTGTAAGTATTAAGTACTTGTTCCAGAATCCTTTCTTTTCTGTTTTTAAAAATTTGTTTCCAAGATTCTCAAAATGTTCATAGCTAAGTAGTATAGGTGGGGAGACAGATGGAGAGAGGTAGTGTGGCTCACGTACAAACTGTGAGCACTTTCATGGCTGCCTTTAGGCTGGAGAAGCCGCAGAAGAGCCCAGGTTAGACCGGGGGTGGCTTTGTATGCACTTGAAAGCCAGCTTTCCTGCCTGTATGGTGAAGCCTGGTGGGCGTGGCAGGTAGGTGATCAAGATCCAATGAAGGTCATTGGCTGCACAGAGTGCTGTGTTTGTGAGAACTGGAGACCTCTGTCATGGGAAATGCTTGGTGCCAGGAACACTGCAGGGGAACTGGGGAGCCTGTGTGTTAAGGATTTTCCAGTCCTGGGAGTGGGAAGATGAGACTCTGCATTCAGATCTGAGTTTGAATTCATCCTCTTTAGTTTACTTGTCCTCTGACTTTTGTCAACTTATACATCCTCTTTGAACCCCTGTTTTCTTGTCTCTCAAAACAGGAGAATTACAGCCTGCTGCTAGACTGTTTGATCAGTGTAAATGATTTGTGTCTATAAGATGCCACGTACAGTCACAATCTCAGTGAGAAATGGGCTGTCGCCTCTTCTTCTGCAACTCAGTGCTCGATAAGACATCGGGGGAAAGCCAGTCCCTAATTTGTATGTGATGCAATGAGGAACAAATTTAACGTCTTGCCTTTCCCTAGCAGTATTCTTACTTCTTTGCTTCATTTACCTTTTTCCTCCTTTACTCTCCCCTTTCACCTCCTCCACCAAAAGAGACTGAGTCTGTCTCAGAACACTAGATTCAAGTTACTTTAAATGTTGGCTCATCCCCATGAAATTACAGTGAAATTAAAAAAAATCTGTACACGTCCCAGACATGATTATATTTGATTTACACACACACACACACACACACACACACACACACACACACACACACACACACACACACACACAATCAGGCTACCTCCCATTTGCTGAGGGAGAAGGACCGCTTTTTCTGAGTTTTCATTCACTGAGCGTTAGAGCAAAGTCTCTTAAGCAGAAATTCGCCTGGCTTCTTGCATGGTTTTTTAAATTGGATTTCTGCTTTGTGTCCACAGAAATATTCTCCTATTAGAAGAGGGGAAGTGGAGACATAGATATTCTGCTGAGATATTGTTGTCATCATATTTGAGTTGGAAAGGACTTACGACAGCATAGAGTCGTAACATTTTATGGGTGAGAATCCATGATAGTGTAACTTGGACAAGAACGCGGGTCTTCTGTCTTCGTGTCCACGTGGATGAAGAGGCAACTGGGTGGGGGATGGCAATGATCCTTGCTTGAGTTCCGGGGTCTTGCTAGTTTCCATTGTTCAGCTGCCTTTAGTTTATGTCCATGTGGCCTCTCATGGGAAGGTCACTCTATCCTGATAGATTGAGTTTCTAATCAGCAAAAAGGTCTGGACCCACTCATGGTTCCCAGAGATTTTCGGCTGACCTGCTGACACTTTATATACATGAGACCTAAGAAACTGCTGGATATAAAATCCTTATTGTTATCGTTTGCCCTCGAGTTCCACAGGAATGGGGTGCTGTCTCAGGCTGTCTAAGGCCAGCTCTGAACAAAGATAGGGTGATAGGCTGTGCAGCTGGACACTCCCAAGTCGAATGGGATTTCCACCTTAGTTTTTAGAATCAGGCAGATTAGTTCAAATCTTGCCTTTACCAGTTATTATCTTTGTGACCTTGAGGAAGAAACTTTACTTTTTTGGGGACAAATTTTCTTTATCTGTAAATAAGTTCAGTATTTATTTTAGGGTTTTTGTTTTTGAATTGAATGAGCTAATTCCCTCATTTATTCCTAAAATACTGATCACATGGTTCTATGCTGGTGACTTAGTGGTTGATTTCTAAGCGACTCAGCAGTGAGAATGTGGGTGAGGATCCCTGGATAATAGAGCTTATATTCCAGGATATGCTTGTAAAAGACTGGATTGCAGTGGATTTTTAGTAAATGTCCATTCCTTTCCTAATCCCCATTGATTGTGTATATATCTTTACACTAATATATGAACAATTTTTTATTGCAATTTAAGTCTTTTTGTAGTATTTAAACTATGTAGGTATAACAAAAATACGTGAAATAAAATGATTTGACTTTTATTTTCTTTTCAATAAGCAAAACAAAATAAAATAGAAAAGAAAAGAAGAAGTTTTGAAGGAGTAGAAATAATTTTATTTCCGTGGAATCAACTCCCTATGTTAGGTTTTTCGGTTGTGTTCTTAAATAGCATATAAAATTGACAGGTTTTGACTTCAGTGTTGATAGCTGGGTGAGTATAGTTTCTTTTTGTGGTTGTCTTTGATGAATTATTTGCACTAGATCATAAATAATGTGCATGTTACATATTGGAAACGAGGAATCAGTGGAGACATACTACCACCAATGCAGTCATTTTGTTACCGAGTCCAAACTCATTCTGCTCACCAAATGACAGGCCAATAAACTGGGAGATGAGGTGTTGGAGCAAGAAATAGTGACTTTATTTGCAAAGCTGGCAGACCCAGAAGATGGCAGACTGATGTCCTGGAGAACCATCTTCCCCAAGTCAGAATTGTGTCTGCTTTTATACTAAAAAGGGGCGGGGCTGCGGTTGGTTGTTGGAAACTTCTTGTTGTATGAATTGCTTGTCCTTTGAATCCGCTGTTCTTGCAGCTGTCCATGTGGATCAAATCATGTTGCACCTGTAAAACTTCCAAAAATAAAACAAAGTTATTCTCCATTTTGCAACTTGCCATCTCTACATAAGTGCAGATTAGCTAGCATCCTTCAAGATCACGGCCAGGAGAAGAGGCTGTCCTGGATATTTCAGTCTAAAGGCAACTTTCTTTTACAAATGGTGCAGAGATAACAAGGCTGAGCCTAGAAAACAGGGCACAGGGTTAAAGCCAAAGGAAGAGACCTAACATGGGGTCAAAATTGTTCTTTTCTATTACAATTCCCTTTTCTGCTTCATAGATAATTTTAGTAAGAAACATGAGCAATTTTGTATTTTTGCTTCTTAATAACCGATAAGTGGGCCAGCTATATTTTTGTGAGCAGAGATGCTGTGCGGGCATAGGGGTCACAGCGAACTCTTGTTGGGGGTGGCCGACCCTGGAACATGTCTGATACCCCGTGAGTGTTGGTGAGGGTCCCCCTAGCCAGCGGCTCTCTTCAGGAGCCAGCATATGGGCATTGATATCTGGAGACCTCATTTTCTGCAGCAGGAAATTTTTTAGATACTGCGATTGAAAAATCACTCCAGCTGGGGATAATTAGGGAAAAAAGGAAAAGGAAAAGGGTTTGGAGTAGAGTAGAAGAGAAGGACATAAGATCACGGAGCCTGAGTGCTTGGCAGCGGGGCTTCGGGGGAGAGGGGAGCAGACGTGGGGAGGGGCCTGGCCCCGGAACCAGCTCCTGCACCTGTCCCCGTGCCCAAGCCACATAGCATTTAATTGGGCCACCTCTCTGGGCTGGATGTCACCCTGTGCAGAACCTTGAGAATCGAAGGTAAGGGGTGGGCAGCACTCACCGAGGGGGTCACTGTGGATTTCTGTCAAGTCCACAGTGCCTTTTCTGGTCATGTGTCTTCACTTGTCCTTTATCTCAGGATCTGAGGAGGAGGAGAAAGGAACTCAGGTAGAGATCCAGGAAGATATCCGACTGTGTTAAGAGAGGACAGACACAGTGACACGGGGAGCGTAGACACGTGCAGCAAAGTAAAATTACTTCACAACTATTGCTTCAGAGCTGCAGGTGTGAGATAGCCTAAGCCTGTCTCAGAGTGCAGGGGACAAGCAGAAAGGAATTTCAAAATTTCCACAGAAAATTGAAATTCTGTTAAATAGCCTGCTACTGTTGCTTGTATCACTTGAATGAATGCAGGCATATTTCTGTGGGCATTTATAGGTTCACTCAACCCCACCAGCCCCTCTTGCCCCCATCGGGGATGGGATTTCTCAAGCACAGTGCCCCTCCTGCTTGGGTGGGCCACGCTGCGGGTCCTCGCCTGGGGCCGGGCTGCTGCATGGCACTGAGTCCCCGAGGCGCGGCCTGGGAGACACGACAGGAATATCTCTGCTCTCGACTGAGGGCCTCCTTTTCCCCCTGCAGTGTAAGAATGCCGGTGACTGAGTTAGAAGCATGCTCCCAAGCTGTCCGTGTCCTTGCCATTCAGAAGCGGACCCTGGAAGCTTCCGAATTTCTCCAGAATGCATTCTACATTCACCTTCGGCAGGTGAGTGTATGTCTTTACACAAGTGGAGGAATTACTGCCGTTTTCCTGGAACTTACTCACCACTAGTCCATCTGATTTTTCTGTGCTAGGATTCAGTATGGCCTGCTAAAATATCTGGAGTCAGATCTTGAAACACTGATGAAGAGGATCATTTATTTTATTTCTATATATGATAGCGTTTTGCTTTCAAAATTCAGAATTTTTGGTTCTTTCAGGAATTTTTGGGGGGTTGGCGAAACAACTTTGCTCTTACCATCTTTGAGACCTGTTGCTTTGTGCCTCTCACCTGTCTTCTGTCACTTGTGAGGCGATTCCATTTGTGACCCTGTCCGGGTTGTTCATGTTATAAAACATATAGTCTGTTAAAGTACAGTCCCTTTTACTCCGAAGACATTCCACAAATACTACTAAAATCTGGGTGTGGTTTTAAGAAGACAGAATCATTAGAACATGTACTTGCAGGTTGCTAGTGCAAAATCCCCAAATCAATAGTCTAGCTCAACATCTAAAATCTTTCTAATCTACCTTGGATTTGTATGGATAATTGAAGCAGTTTGCTAAGAACTCAAGACCAGGGTTAGAATACAGGCTGGTGTAGCTCAGCAGGTCCTCCTGAGCCAGCGCTGTGCCAGAGGGCGGGACTGAGGGGAAGAGGGCGGGGCCTTGGGGAAAGGGGAGGGCCAAGAAGGAGGGGGGTCCTGCCTTTCCTGAGCTCAAAGTTTCATGGCAAACACCTTCACCAGGTGAAAAACTTGGAGTTTCTTCTAAGAAAAGTAGGTTTGAAAAGAGTCATAAAAGCACGGGAGTGACAATATCCCATTTGTGTCTAGTATGGGAGAGCGGCTGTGGGGCCACTTGGGAGACTCGTGAGTCCAGGTGGGCAGTGTTGGTGGCTTCCACCTGAGCAGTGGGACAGTCAGTGGGACAGTCACTGGGAAAAAATGAACAGACTTTAGGCATGTTTAGATGGTAAAAAGGAAAGGATGAATGATGTCTGTGAAGGTAGGATGGAGTAAGGCCCAGGTTTCTGGGTGGATTAATGAGGTAAGAGATGGTCCTGCTGTGCTCTGAGGAGGGAAAGCTGCAGAGGGAGCTCTGGGTGAAAACTGATGAGTTCAGCTGTGGGTAAAGTGAAAGGCTGTTCGATGTGTGGTCTGGGAGCTCAGGTGAGAGCCAGTAGCGAGTAGCGGGAGGGGAGAGAGACGGTCAAATCATTTTGTGAGCATACAAATAATTATGATTAATGATACACTTACACCTCTACATTCTGGATTTAAAACCCATTAACGTTTTGCTATATTGACTGCAGAGGTTCCTAATATTTTTCTAACAGAAATAAAATAAATAGAAACAAAATAGCGGAGTTAATGAACATCATAGAGTTGATGTGTGTCCTTGTATGTATTTTGATACCTCATCTGTTTATAACCATAATCTATAAAAAGTTAACTAGTTTAGCATAAGAGTTAAACAGAGGGACGTGACACACAGTGTTGGGGTTTGAAGCTGATCTTCTCAGGCAAATTATGACGCCTCTCTGTGTGTTAGTTCCATCTTCTGTGACTGCCCCCGGGCCCCTCATCACAGCTGATTTCCTAGACTAGATGTTGGGAGGGAGGCTGCTGAAGGGAGTAAGAAATGGCAACTGCTAGGGACACTGAAGAGAGACACAAAAAGTGATTAAAGCCGATAAACTCAGTATAAACAAATACTCTCAAAAGAGAAAGAATCCCGCAGTGTTTTGAGCCACTTAGCGTAAGGGAAACAAAACCACGTGGACCCAAACTCTTGAGCATGTGAATATTGTGGGTGGGAGGGTGTCATCAGAAAAGGGTTGAGAAAAGGCCTTTTGGTTTCCCTTGACGTTTCCAGTAAGGATGGGGAGCAGAAGAGAAAACGCCCTGCTTCACAGTGGAAGCTGCTGTTTTGTGCAAAACTGACCAAAGGTTGGAGACCAGTCATCAGCGGTGCTGGCAAATGAAGAGACTTTGGGATTGGGTGGGGCACTTGCTGCGACTTCCAGGTGACCTGCTGGCTGTGGGCTGTGAGGCGGGCAGTAGGTTTGCAGGGTGACCCAGGCATAAACCCTGGCTCTGAGGCTGCTGGTCTGACTAGCAAACCTGGGCACCCGCAGTCCTAATGGGGCAGCTGGGGATGTGGCCTGGCACACCTGCCAAGCTGAGGGCGGAAAGAGGGCTTCCCTGATGGGGTGTCCCTGCGGAGAGTGGAAACGTCCTCCTGCAGGGGAGGAAGGGCCTCTGAGCAGGGTGCTGGATGCACAGGCAAGACCACCCTGAGCACAGAGGGTTTGGGGAGCCGGAAGTCACACAGTGGCCCGAGCAGCCTTGTTCCTGAGAAACTAGAGGGAGAAGAGGCTGAAAAGGCAGGCTAGGGTCAGACCCTGTGGTGGGTTATGATTGACAGTAAAGGACTGGTCCGGCAAGCACGAGAGAACCCTGTGGGCGTCCCAGCGGGGGCGTCACACCGGAGGGTGTAGCTGGGTTACAGACTTGGCCACTTATTAGCCGTGTGACTTTGAGCAAGGTCAGCCCACCTCTCTCTATATATCTTCATCTGTAAAATGACACAGTGACAAGCTTGTGTCATCAGAAGGCTTAGTTTAGCTCTGATCCTCTGTGTCCAGTCTTGTCAGTGCTTCCCTGCAAGGTTCTGCATTGGCTGCTCTTACCTTCAGATGGGAGGGCATAGAGGGACATTGTAGCACCTGACGGCAGGAAGGGGTTGCTTTAAAAACATACAAGTAGCCGCCTGCAGCTGCAGGCCTGCAGACAGTTTGATTGATGGTCCTGGAGAGGACTTTGGAGGCCTTAGCATCGTTTTAAGACTTGTTTTCCCTTGGGGGCAGCATTTGCCTTTGCAGATTAATGTTGAAGATTTGGGCTTCTGGCAAAGCTGTCTTCAGAGATGGTTATATACGTAACATATCGTATAAAATAAAATGCTTTTATTTAATGTGTGGGACTTTGTAGCTGTTGGGAACAGCTCTGTTGGCCTGGTCTCCACGGAGGACACTAGGGGTCAGCAGAGCGTGCGGGAGGGCAGGCAGCCAGCCATGCTGCTGCGGGGTGTTCTCCCCAGCACGGCACTCTGCTGAGTTGACTCTTCTCTGTGTTTGGTTGCCAGATGAGCAGACAGCAAATTAATGAGTTCTGGTGGGATTGTATAATGACAGGAAGAAAGAGGGTCCCGTAGTTTTTCTGGACTAGAACATGCTTTTGGTTCGTGATCCAGTGTGTTCCATTACAGAATTGATGAGTTGTGTCTATTCTGGGACTTGTTGACTGAAAGAAATGTGTAGCCTGAAAGTTGAGAGTTATGCTTTATTTGGCGGGAGGACTCGAGGCGGGATGACAGCCTTCAAATCTGTCTGAGGGACTGCTCCCAAGAAGTAGGGGAGGAGCTAGGATTATATAGGAACTTTACAACAAAGACCAGGGAGTTGGAAGAATAAAAGATTGCTTGTTATCTAAAGAAATCCAGGCATCTCAAGTTCAAGAATTTAGTGATTTTCTTTGTATGGGAGGAAGTAAACATTTTGGCTCATTGAATTCATTCCTTTTACAAGCACCTAGTTATCTAGGGCCAGTATTCTGTCCTTTCTTATTCTGAGTCCCCTCAGAGGGCACCATTCTGAGTGGCTGCCTAGGCTGAGCTATAGGCCTGTCCTCCCTGTGAGATGGCGGCAGCTGCTGGTGACTTGGTTTCAGCATTCTTTGTTTACTGACATGGTTGCAGTATTTTCATTCACATTGTAGTATTTTCATTCACAGTGCTCCCCCTTGGTCCTAAATTCGACCAATATTTTGAGAGACATTTCATGACCAATTTTGTCCCAGGGTGCTATGAAGGCTCATTCCTAGTTCAGGTTGAAGAAAATTCTGACCTGCCATTCAAGGTGTTAGGTGTTTTTATCAGGCCCCGTTGATACTAAAAGTTCTCTGGATGGACTGTCTTACTAGTTTGTTATGATCCAGGAAATGTTTACCCTTCGTTGCTCATTCCCATACCTAGAATCACACTGTTATAATTGTTTTATGCAGGGTTATAAATTTTATGTATTTCTTCAATATGATTTGCCATCATCAATCTTGTTGTAGGCCTAGCTACACTTTGGGAAATGTAAGAGAAAACAATCTTATAAAATAGACAGGATATAAGTAATAAAGCTAGTATTGTTAATAAAGTCACGATTAAGAATTTAATAGTCAAGAAGTTATATTTTTGGGTTAAAATTTTTCTTGTGTTTTTGACTGAGTTTGAGTGATCTTACGAGAAAGTTCGTATTTATGGTCAGGCTTCGAGCAGGTATTAATTGGCCAGGTGAAGTCTCCCACCTTGTAAGATCAACAGTAGCCTAAAGAGAACTATAATTTCCTTTTTAGAATAACGTTTCTGAGGGCTATCTAGTTAGAGCCTTGGAGTAGGGAAACCCACCAAGGTAACACAGAAGTACTAGACATAGGTAATTTACCATAAACTTAACAATTGGAGTAGTTCATAATCAAAGGTAGGAGAAATTATCAAAGTAATTGGTATACAGGCCTGGTCTGGTGTCTTGGGTCAGCTGTCTACCTCATATGTCGTCGTCTTCTCATCCTGAACTGGTAGCTTTTTCTCCATTTGGGCATTGTTTTAAGGTGAGCAGTGCTCTATAGGCCAGTGCACTGCAGGGGCTCTTTCTGATTGGAAATGAATCTGAAAGTCAGTTTCCTTCAGCTTTGCTGTGTATGGTCTAGTTAAGAGTACCTGATAGAGTCCTTCCATTCATGTTGGAGACAGTTTTTTAAGTCATGCCTGTTCCAGTATGTATAATCCCCTGGCCGCAGGTCATGGGGCATTGGATCTTTACCCAAGGATATATTACTAAGCTTCAGAAAGAAACATACAGTGTCCTTTTAATAATTCAATTAAACTTTGCAGCAATGTAACATAACAGCAAGGAATGATCTGGGAAGTGTCTTACTAAATATAGACCTCAATTAACAAAACGAGAATTTAATATCCACTAAAATATAATCTTTTTCTCTCTAAAGTTCCCTCATTTTTATCAAATATAGTCAAATCAAGGTGAATTTGTTTACAAGTTAAGTCTGATTATTTGATCATATAGGCTCTTTTAAATTGGCTGTGTTGGAACTTTTAATAAGGACTTTTAAGCTAGAATGTTAATAAGGTTTGCTAAGGCCAGGAAAGCCCCGTCAAGGGCTTGTCATAGATTTCTGCCTAACAGATTTAGGTAAATTCTTTTCTTTTTGAAGTCCTTAAAATACCTTGAGGTTCCTATACCTGTTAGGAGACGATCTTCCTAATTTATCTCATAGAGCCACTGGGGACCTAAAAGATTTTAGTCTCTTGAGGGATCAGATAGAGAGAAAAGATAACTGTTCTAAGTCTGCTTACATAGGTATAATTTATCAAATTGACGTGAATCATAACTAGTTTAAGGAGAAGAGTTTCTTTATGTCTGGTAAACAGGTTAAAAGCCAGTAGTATTTCAGACAAAATCAAAAATTGTAACCATATTCATCAGTTTACTCAGTCCCACGTAACTAATTCTTTTAATCAGAGTTTTCATTAGACCTTTAAAATTTCTTACCCAGTTTATTTCAGTGCTATAGTTTGAAATTTATTAGAAATCAGTAAATCTCCTTGAAGAGAGAGTATTTTGCAAAATCATCAGAAGAAAACAATTACCTGCCTATAAATGACAACAGAATTAACAGCATGGTTAAACAACATTACACTGTAATCTATAAAGAAACCTGGTCACAATAACCAGAATTATGACTGGTAACATTTCAGATATACCAGAATTTTAGGGAGTCCATATAATTTCTAGAATATCTATATTAATAATATTTTCTCATACAATATAACCTAGGAAGATTTATTATTCATTTGACAATACTTCCCATGTTAGTTAACATGCCAAATGAAACTTACTACTTTAAAATCTCTCTTTGAGATGTTTCAGGGACCCTTTGTAGCATCCCATAGTTAACTGGAGACTAAAAGAATTTTAATGAGAAATTGATATTTGGGGAGCTTGTTAAAAGTTTTCAAAACACTTGGTCAGATAAACGTATAGATCACTGTAAAGTAGTACTTACTCATTAACAAGAAAATATTTCAAAGGTAAAGGCACAACAGATCACTTAAGTCGCATAAGAAGCTTTACAATTTGTTACTGAAGGTGGATTAATATTTTAAGAAAATTTTGTCCCCTTAACAGAGAGAAAACCAAATCTAGTCTTGTACCAGCTTACTTCTAAGATTCATTTACTTTGCCCAAATTGATTCTAAACTTAGCCAATTCTGACCACGTACAAAACTCTTTCCTCAGGGTTCCTCTACCACAAGCTTTCCACAGCTTTCTATACTCGTATTAGTGTGTCCCTTATTTTTTCTTCCATTCAGAAGTGACCAGCTTCAGGACAAAGTCACTATTTTTCATTAACAAAATATAATTCCATTCCTTATATCTTCCTTTACACATTTAACTTACCTTCCTAGGATACTGAGATCTTTCCCTTAATAATAGAGACTATTTCAGAGTGGCACCAAGCAAGCATTTATTAATATTTCTAAACACGTTTAGTTTCTCTGTAAGAGGAAGTCATATGTTAAGTAATTCATATTTCAATCTTATTTTATCTGAAAGTGGTATAGCTATTAAATAAAATCCTATCATTTAACTTAATTTAGCACAACTCTAGAATTTAGATACCAAACATTTAGAGATTATCTTAAGCATACATTTTAAATATATATTTTAAAAATTTACCCAAAACTCTCATCTCATTTGCATTTAATTTACTTCAAATTTTATCACACCACATTACTGTTATTTTTTTTGACAAATCTCTAACAGATATAACAGGATCTTATTTGACTTTCATTAAACCTAGGTACAGTAAAGGTATTATACTTAATATTGATGACTTTAAAGATGTCTATATTAATTAGAACATACTTAAACTAAACAATACCAAGTGTTATCTTAATATTCAATATTTTCCAGTTCACGTGAACCTGAAGGTCAACTCAGTCAGTTTTTATTTTAAAAATACTTAATTTGTAAGCTATTACTTTTTACGTCAATTAAGCAGAGCTCTTTGACTTTGTTTTTTTTTTTTTTTTTAGCAGTAGAAATATCTCACATCTATAATGTGTACTCAGGCTTATAAACAGACCAAAGCTAGAGATCTCATAGCTTCACTTTAAAACTTACTTATAAGATAGGTATAATAATAGTTGGAGTAAGCTGAATTTGCTTGCTCAAATCACTAAGGCTTACTATTTATGAAAAAGACATTTAAGATTTCTTGACAAAGTCTGAAGGACCCATCAGAGTTCTGAGTTCTAAAATGCCAAATATTTCTTTGGCCTTAAGTTTTATCTCATTGAGCTAATTAGGTTCAATCCTAGGTCACTGTTTGCTGTATATACATTTCTGATCTGCAAGACAAAGACAGACACTTCCAGTTCCCCAGAGAACTGCTCTGTCACCTAGGCCCAATTGTATCTCCTTATTTGGCTTTTTTGTATCAGTGAGAAGAGCTGTAAACAAAGAATTCCATGTTTTAAAACTTTCAGGTTAAATTTATCTTGTCTTCCAAAGCTTGCATAAGGCATTTAGTAAGGTCTCTTTTCCTTGAGTTATAAGTTAAACCCAGGGTAAACCTCTTATTATATTTTTCTATTAGTCACTGAATATTAGTTTTTAGTTTTACATTATATTGGACTGCTCATGTAACTCTATTGGTTTCCTTTATTTTGTTCAATTAATATTTTCTGAGGGACAGAAATGTGCCCAGCCTTGTAATACCAAGAAGGGGAAGCGTTTTTCCATTGAAACATATCTATCCCACAACATAATTAAGCAAAAAATTTATATAAAGCCCATTTAAACATACCAATTTTACAAACTTTTATCTCAATTTTATTAACTCTTATACCTTTAATTTTAATATTTATAAGGTTTAATCAATAATTTTTATTTCTAGAAGGAATGCCAGAAGCCTTTTTCTTCTTTTCTTTTCTTTCTTTCTTTTTTTTTTTTTCACTGTATCTAATTTTATAGAAAAGTCTCTGGGATCCCCAAGTTTGAGCCAAAGAACTTAGGCCCTTCTCAACTTTTAATTTGATTAATTGGTCTGTTGCCCCAGTCATTGATCAAATATCACAGTCTACATATATTATATATATTTCTATCCCTATAAATACATACATTTTAAACTGGGGTAAATAAAACGGACTTGTTTGAACTTTAATTTTTGGGGGGCAGTGGGTGATCTCTTTGGCCATTTTTTTTTAACTTTACGTAGTGTAGTATCAAAACCTTGTCTCTAAATCCAAAAATGTCCATTTTATTTATCTCATTCAAAATAACCATCAAAAATTTTACCCATTTGGGATAAGCCCCTTATCTTTTTTTTTTTTTCCCGTTAAGAAAAAAATCTTTTGACATTTTTACATTCTTTTTTCCAGTTACTCAACCTAATTAACATTAATTATTCTAAGATTTTATTAACATCTCTAAAACCATTAATGGGAAAGGAAAAACATAAATGTAGCTTTTTAAACCAGTTTTTTTTAAAATAAGTTCTTAGATTAACTATTAGATATATTTTCTACCTTTCAACTTGATTTTAATAGGTACCAATAAAACGGCTGTTTATAATGAGAGCTCTTTCAACTTTCACCAATTTAAAAGTTTTTCCAAATTAAGGGATCCATCATATGGCCATCAATTTATATATATATAGTGATTTTAAACGAATAAGATGAAGAGGCTTTTCCAAATGAGATTAGGGGTGCTGCCTAAATAAAATTCAAAAGTTTACTCTCCAAAAGGTAAAGCAATTCATGGTCCCGACTGATGCAACAAAGGTTAAGATGGCAAAATGCCTGAAAATTGTTACAAAGGATTGTTGAGAATCCCAATTTATTTGTGTGACCACCATATGTACAAAATACTTGTACCTTTTGCATGGCAGAGTCCAAATTTTCCATTAAAAACAAAAAGGAAATACATATATACATACATACACACACATAAAACACCCAGAGAAAGATAAAACGTTTATATTTCAAGGACACAGGAAGAGAAATCCAAGTTCCCCCTAAAAGTGTTTTGGTTTTTATAAGTCCAGAATTCCAAAAAATGTTTTTATCAGGCCTGGTTAATTACTTTAAGAGTGAGATTTTTTTTAATTCCCAATTAAATTTGTAAGTTTTGTATGTATATAAACCTGGCTGGGGTATTAGTTGGAGGCTGGCAATCTGTCATTTCTTTTTCTTTTTTTCCTTTTCTTTATTCCTTTCTTTCTTTTCTTTTCTTTTTTTTTTTTTAAAGTTCTATTCCCCATTCTAAGGTAGGGTTGTCAGAATAAAATTGCTAGTAGGTTTTCCCGCAGGGACAACTCTATGGCATGAAGTCTTTGCCTATACCACTCCTGCAAGTTTCTCAGTCATCCGAGAAAGCTGTTACCAGCCAGGAAGAGGGTCCCATTTTTGGAGTTGAAAGGTTCCTCATAAGAGTTTTACTTTTATTCTGAAAAATTCAATGGAGGTAACCAAATTGAGGAAAACATTAGACCAGCCTCTTACCTAACCACTCAGTCCTGACCCCAGTGTCTTTCAACATGGACCCACTCTGGATGTCTCCACTGGGTATTTTCCTGGTATCTTTCAACCAGCCCCACCTTGGACGTCTCCTAAAGATGGGTGTTTCCCGTTATCTTTCAACCAGGCCCCACCCATTATGTCTCCACTGGGTGGGTTATTCCCCCCAGTATCTTTCAAATGGAGGGCCAGGTACCTGGATACACCGCCAAATAAAACTCAGGATTATCACCCAATATGGGAGATCCGAGAACCAAGATAGACTCACGCAAATTCATCTGGACTCCCCGAGGAGGTGGATGGGCACAAAGGGCCACTGCTGGTACCAAGGCTCCGGTTACTCGGAGAGTTCAGGTGGAGAAAGTCTGCTCTGGGTCCCTTCATGGTGTCCAAAACTGTTGACTGAAATACATGTGCAACCTAAAAGTTAAGAGTTATGTTTATTTGGCGGGAGGACTCGAGCCGGGATGACAGCCTCTCAGATCGCTCTGAGGGACTGCTCCGAAGAGGTTGGGGAGGAGCTAGGATATGTAGGAGCTTTACAACAAAGACCAGGTAGTTGGAACAATAAAACATTGTTTGTTATCTAAAGAAAGCCAGGTATGTCAAGTTAAAGAGTTTAGTGATTTTCTATGTATCATTTGGGCTCACTGGATTCATTCTTTAGACAAGCACCTAGCTATCTAGGGCAAGTATCCTGTCTTTTCTTATTCTCATTCTGTTCAGAGGGCACTGTTGTGAGTGGCTGTAGAGGCTGGTCTTCAGGCCTGTCCTCGCTGGGGGATTGGCGGCAGCCGCTGATGACTTGGTTTCAGCATTCTTTGTTTACTGACATGGTTGCAGTATTTTCATTCACATTGTAGTATTTTCATTCACAGACTGATTGTGGATAATCTGGAAACTTGGAAAGGAACCGAGATAGAATTGCTGCAGGTACCTTCTACTTTAATATTCCGTGTGCAAACATAAACACGGATGAAGCCTACATTTGAATTTGGTGGTGTAGGGAAGGGTTTCTGCACATTACAGGAGAAGGCAAGGCAGAATTCCTCTACTTTGTTGGCAGGGATGTGGGTCCACCTGTCTTTTCTGTAGCGGTTTCTGAGAGCAGTTTATGGTAATTAACAAACATTGACAATTGTGGCACACATTGCATTTAAGAGCTGGCCTGTGCAAACTTGTTTATTGGACAGGTGGATTGAAGAGAGATGTAGCCCAGGCCTGGGCTCAGATACAGGTTTAAATCGCCATTTCCTCACCAAAGGGCCTTGGACTAGAGTGTAACGTCCATTAATCTGTTGGTGAATCTGTGAAATGTGCATTATAATATTCGTTTCTTCCTGGGTTTGTTGTAAGCTGTAAACAGTATTATAACACTCATGAAACACTTAACAAACAGGCACTTAGCAGTGTTCACTGTGTCTGTCCGCCCCGCTTAGCGTGTGTCACAGCCGTAAAGGTAGCATGTGCCTGTTGAAGACGCACTGGTAGCCCCTTGAATAGGTTGTGAATTTGGTGATTTCCTTTAATCCTTGAAACTCTATATGCCATGGGCAGTTATTTTCATGGACAGATGAGGAATCTCAGGGTAAAGAAGACTGTGTAATTTGCCCAAAGTCAGACCATAATTTTGGGTGCTGGGGCCTCGGTTCAGCATGGGCCCCTGGGCCTTCTGCCCTCTCCGTTCAGCCCCAGAGCCAGACGTGGGGTCGCCTGTCTCCCAGCCCAGAATATCCAGTAGGCAGCAACACAAACCTGGACCTGTGCTGCTTAAGCAAAACTCCGGAGGGGAGGCAGGTACTAAGGGGATAAATGTAAAAACAGACGACTGCAAACTGTGATCAGCTCTGAGAAGGAAAGGAACACGACTCGCCGTGCAGAGCTGGGAGCTTTCCCTTCGGGGCTGCTCTGGGGGCGTTCATCTCAGCTAAACAAACTCCGGTCCTGCACCAACGCGGGAAGGCAGGGCGCGTGTGACCAGGTTGACTTGGCCTCGTTGATCATACTCATTCCCCATTCAGCGGCAGCTCTTACGGGCACTTACCTAGTAAACAGATGTCTGCCATAATCATCACGCACTTTGCTTGGTAGTTTTATTGGCCTCACATTTGAGATGAGGTAATTGAAGCTGGGGAGTTTGTTGCATGCCTGTGATTACCTTGGAAATACCCCCACTGGTCTTTCAACCTAGACTGGTGTGGCTGTTATATCCCAGCCCTGTGAATGGCATCGTGTAGCTTCTACCAAGTGGCGCAAATGACTGATATTGATTTTTCTTAATTCGTAGGAAATGGTATGTGACAATAAGGGGAAAAGGTAGTCAGAAATTGTTTGGAAAACTAGAACAAAATCCAATTCTTCCCCAGCTGGGGAAGCGTACCCAGTGTCACTCACCCCACTCACTGCCTGGCACCTCCTCCCTGCCGACTCCATGTTCAGAAGCCACTCTGAGCCTTTGAAGAACATTTTGCCTCATGACACTGTTGACTAGGACCTGCGGCCTCTCTGTCCCTGGTTAACTCTCTCTTCAAAGCCATTTAAATTTTATGCAGGCTCCTCAGCTCAGATGTAAGAATAGCCTCTTTCAACTTCTTGATGCAGCTCCTTAGTGAAGATCTTGCGAAGGAAAACTAGCCAAAACCTGGGAGGTATGCACACAGTGACTGCAAACTCAGCACTTTGTGAAGTTCAGAATCAGAGGGGTGGGAGACTCAGGAAAGGCTTTTTAAGGTAGAAAGGGGAAAGTGAAAGGACGCAGGCTGTGTGAGACTGAAACATCTCGGTCCCAGCTAGCAAGGCAGCTGCGTTCAGGATGGTATGTGAGGAGTACAGAGTTCTCACAAAGAAAGAAGTGGTGGGATGGGAGGGAGGACAGATAGATTCTTTACTAGGGGAGGAAAAAGTGCGCTGAAGACTTCCTGGTTGAATAAGAGGACTGTGACATGATGTGCTTGTATTTTGGAGAGAAGGGTTTTGTGGGGACAGGCCTAGGAGAACGCTGTCTGGCTAGGGAGTCAGCACAACAGGGAACCACAGAGAACAGGGCCGACCTCAGGGCCCCTGCTGGGGGAGGGGCTGCCCACCATTTTGAGCACTGGGGGCTGCTTCTGTCCCTTAGCTGGGGCCTCAGAACTCCCTTCATATCCCAGTCCTGTTGATACAAGAAAACAGATGTGGGGCATGAGAAGGGCTGTGTCCCAGGCTTTGGTTGAGCCCCTGGAGTGTGCCCCACCAGACGTGGGTCCTTGACTTCATGCAGGAAAGATTTCAAGAGCAAGCCACTGTTGAGTAAAGGTAGATTTATTCACAGAAACATATTGAAAGTCAAGAGAAAGTCCACGAGGTGTGGGGTTTGGGTGCTCAGATTAAAAGTAGGTACACACTCAGAGGGAGAGAGAGTGGTGACCGCGAGGTGGTGCTGTGTTGCTCGTTTTCTTGGGCTTGGTTGTTTTATATGCTAATAAGTAGAAGGAGCAGCCTAAGGGCATGGGGCTGGGATTCCCAGGGAGTTGGCCATTTCCCACCCTGTGACCTTTTGTGGCTAGCCTTGGGACTGCCATGGTGCCTGGGGCATGTTATTCACCATGTTACTATTACAATGGGTGTATAATGAAGCTCAAGCTCTGCTAGAAGTTATATCTCTTCATCCTGAGCCTCAAGGCCTATTGGGGATTGAATCCTTCACCATTTTGATGTTAATTGTTGTGGCCTTCATTGAATGGCTGTGCTCTGCCCCCTTCCATCCTGTCTCACTCTGATGACACAGAGAGAGCAAAGGCCGGGCCCTACCCGTGCTCCTGCATTTAACAGTGGGAGGGGTGGTGTGGGCTGAGGATGACTCTGAGTGGTGAGAAGGATGTTTCAGATTTTCCCACGTGGGACATGGGGATGTGCCAGCAGCCACTGCAGATTTATCTCACGGGCATTATCGCTTGTGTCACTCATCTTTTTCTATTTTTCTTTTTTTTCTTCAAGTATTTAATCTAAATTTAATATCAGGTATTTTTAGTAAAGAAATTTCTCTTTTTCTTTTTGGGGCTCTTTAGGGGGTAGGTAATTAGGTGTATTTATCTGTTCGTGGAGGCCCTGGGGCTTGAACCAAGGACCCCGTGCACGCTAAGCACACGCTCTACCACTGAGCTCTACCACCCGCCCCATCATCTTTTACTTTTTGCTTTAGCTGCCAAGAATCTTACAGCTGAATTTCTAGTCGGCCTTTAACACTTACCCTATCTTCATGGCATTCATTTTTATGACTTTACCTTCCCCTGGTTTCATTTAAGTATTCAATCTCCATTTTGTCTTCACTCTCACTTTTGTCTTTTTGTTGTTATGGTTGTTAAGCTGTGTTTAAAAAAATTGTTTAATTTCTCTTTTAGCAGGAGGCTGAAAGTAAATAAATATGTAAACAAACTTATCACACTTAAATATTTTATACTTTCTAAGCTGTTTAGTAGTTACTTTAAAACCGAATTGAATACTAAAGTGATAAAATTTTTAAATTATTTTTTAATTTTTATAAAGGTATAGCTGATTTACAATATGATATAAGTTTCAGGTGTACAATAGTTGCACAATTTTTATTTTTATGTTCCATTTATAGTTACTGTAAAACATTGGCTATATTACCTGTGTTGTAAGATACATCCCTGTAGCGTGTTTATGTTAGATGGAGCAGTTTATATAAGAAAGCTGGGTAACGCAGAGTCTGGGGAGTGGCTCTGTCTAACCCATGTTCATGGTCACCCTTCCTGTCAGAGCCCAGGCCCTCACTCCTCTCTGCAGGGGAGCGAGTGGAGGCAGCCCTCATCAGCGCTGGCACCACCCTCTGAGTGGCAGTGACAACAGTGACTGTCTGTGGACATGCAAATTGTTGTTCCAGGAGCTTTACATGCATTTCTGCATTTAATAATTAAAGCCCTCCTGTGAGGAATCATTTTATGTTTTTAATGAATAATACATTTTATTTTGATTTTGATAGACTTCAAACCTCCAGAAAATGTACTGGAATAGTACAATAA
Source organism: Camelus dromedarius (assembly GCF_036321535.1). Lineage (NCBI taxonomy): Eukaryota > Metazoa > Chordata > Mammalia > Artiodactyla > Camelidae > Camelus > Camelus dromedarius. Next base: position 21,882,986 of record NC_087460.1, read on the forward strand.
ACGCTTAGAGACAGTTCACCTAAAAGGGCACTATTTGCCCCTTTGTGTCTGGCTTATTTTAGTATAAACTTTCAAGGTCCATCCATGTTGTAGCCTCATTCAGTAATTTATTCTTTTCGTTTGATAATATCTTTTTTCTTTTTTTCATTTTTTGTCTATTTAAAAATATTTTCATTGAATTCTAGTCAGTTTATAATGTTGCATCAGTTTCTTGTGTACAGCACAACACTTCATTTATATAGGAACATACCTGCATTCATTTTCATATTCTTTTTCAACATAAGTTACTATAAGATACTAAATATATTCTCCTGTGCTATACAGCATAAACTTGCTGTTTACTCTATACATACTCAGTATCTGCAAATCTTGAACTCCCAATTTATTCCTTCCCACACCCTCTCCCCTCTGGTAACAATAGTTTGGTTTCTATGTCTCTGTGTCTGTTTCCGTTCTGTAGATAACTTTATCTTTTTGTTTGTTTGTTTTTTCTTTTCTTTTTTTTTTTTTTTTTAGATTCCACATGTGAGCGATCTCATATGGTATTTTTCTCTCTCTTGGTTACTTCACTTAGAATGACATTCTCCAGGTCCATTCATGTTGCTACAAATGGCATTATTTTATTATTTTTTTATGGGTGAAGAGTAGTCTATTGTACAAATATACTACAACCTCTTTATCCAGTCATCTGTCAGTGGACATTTAGGTTGTTTCCATGTCTTGCTATTGTAAATAGTGCTGCTGTGAACATTGGGGTGTAGGTGTCTTTTTGAATTAGGGTTCCTTCTGGATATGTGCCTAGGAGTGGGATTGCTGGGTCATATGGGAGGTCAATTTTTTGTCTTTTGAGGAACCTCTACACAGTTTTCCACAATGGCTCCATCAAACTGCATTCCCACCACAGTGTAGGAGGGTTCCCTATTCTCCACAGCCTCTCCAGCATTTATTGTTTGTGAACTTCTGAATGATGGTTATTCGGACTGGCGTGATGTGATATTTGATTGCAGTTTTGATTTGCATTTCTCTGATAATGATATTGAGCATTTTTTCATGTGCTTATCGGCCATTTGTATGTCTTCATTGGAGAAAAGTTTCTTTAGGTCTTCTGCCCATTTTTGGATTGAGTTGTTTGTTTTTCTTTCTTATGAAGTGTAAAAGCTGTTTATATATTCTGGGAATTAAGCCCTTGTCAGTCTCATTTATTGCAAATATTTTCTCCCATTCCAGAGGTTGTCTTTTTGTTTTGCTTAATGTTTCCTTTGTTGTGAAAAAGCTTGTAAGTTTAATTACATCCCACTTGTATATTTTTGCTTGTATTTCTATTGCTTGAGTAGACTGCTCTAGGAGAACATTGCTGAGATGTATGTCAGATGTTTTCCCTATGTTTTCTTCTAAGAGGTTTATAGTGTCTTGTCTACATGTTTAAGTCTTTAAGACATTTTGAATTTATTTTTGTGTATGCTGTGAGGGAGTAGTCTAACTTCATTGATTTACATGCAGCTGTCCAGTTTTCCCTACACCATTTGCTGAAGAGGCTGTCTTTACTCCATTGTATGTTCTCACCTCCTTTGTCAAAGATTCAATGACCAAAAATTTGTGGGCCTATTCTTGGTAATTTTGTTTATCCGTTCATTGATGGATGGATATTGTTTGTAACCTTTGGCTACTCTGAATGATACTGCTATGAATATTGATGTGCAAGTTTTTGTGAGAATATGTTTTCATTCTGTTGGCTGTACAGTTGGCCTGCCATATCTGTAGATTCCACTTCATGGATCCAGATGGCTGATTGTAAAGGGACTCGAACATCCTTGGATTATGGAATCCAGGGTGGGGGGTTCCTGAAACCAACCCCGCGAGGATACTGAGGGATGAATCTATATGTAGGAGTGGAATTGCTGAACCATATAACGCTAACCTTTTGAGGAAACACCATAATTCTCCAAAGAAGCTACACCATTGTCCCTTTCCACTGGCTGCATATGAGGTTTCTCTGCCTCCTGAACGACACTTGTTATTGTGCATGTTTTGATTATAACCATCCTGCTGGGTGTAAAATAAGATCTCTTTTTCATTTTGATTTGGGTAGTGATGCTGAGCTTCTTTTCATATGCTTATTGGCCATTTGTGTATTTTTTTAAATCCTTGGAAAATTTAAACATTTAGTCGATTTTCTTTGTATTGTTCAGGTGTAAGCATTTGTTATATATCCTGAATACTATTCTCTTATTAGATACATGCTTTGTAAAATTTTTCTCCTATTCTGCAGATTGTGCTTTCACTTTAGTTCTTTTAAACATTAAAACAATTTCTTTACAGGGGAGATAATTAGATGTATTGATTTATTTTATTTTTCTTGCTAAGCACGCACTCTATCAGTTGGGATACCCCCTTCCCCTGTCATTTCACTTACTTGATGATGTCCTCTGTAACAAAAAGGTTTTAAATTTGATGAAGTCCAGTTTATCTGGTTTTTTCTTCTATCACTTGTGCTCTTCGTATTTTATCTAGGAAACCAAAGCCTATCCTAGGACCACAAAGATTTATACTGTGTCTTCTTTTAGAAAGTTTATAGGTTTAGCTTTTACGTTTCTGTCTGTGATCCATTTTGAATTAATTTTTATTTGTTATATAAAATATGGGGGTCCAGATTCCAGATTCATTCTTTTGCCTGCAGATACCCAGCTTTCCCTGCACCATTTGTTGTATAGGCTATTCTTTCAATGGAGTGTTGTTGGCACCCTTGTGGAAAACTGACTGTAAATGTAAGATTTTCCCCCCTGGGATTTTATTGTGTCTCATAGATTTATTTATCCAAACTTATGCCAGTACCATACTGACTTAGTACTATATGTTTTTAGTACTCTTTAAAGTGAGTACTCCCACTTTGCTCTGCTTCTTCAAGATTGCTTTGGCTGTCCTGGGCCCCTTGCAAATCCATATGAATTTTGGGATAAGTTTTTCAATTTTTGCAAAGAAGTCAGCTGGAATTTTGATAGGGATTCCACTGAATTTGTAAATCACTTTGGGGAGTCTTAACATTTTTAACAATATTGTCTACCATTCCATCAACATGGGATGTCTTCCATATATGTAGATCTTTTAAAATTTTTTGGTGATACTTGAAAATGTTCAAGTACAAATCTTGTAAATTTTTGTTAAATGTATCTCTCATTTTATTTTTAATGCTGTTGTAAATGGAAAGGCTGAGCTTCTTGAGGGTAGGACTATATATCAATTTCTTTATTTCTAGGATTCCTACACAGCAAATACCCTAGATTTATATTTGCTACATAAACCTATCCACAACTCTCCCCACCCCCGTGTTATAAGAAACAAAGACCCATGTTAAGCTACCTGAACAACTATGTGGAAGTGAGAAATGAGACCCTTGGGTGGAGCTTTGTGCAGATGATACTGAGAGCTTATTTAGGATGGCTTCATCTTAATTTCTTTTAAACAACACTTTCGGTGTAGTCAGATACATTAAGAACATGGCCTTTTGATGTGCAGAGGAGCTAAGACTATTATTTTCAAATAATTTCAAGAGAGAGTGTTGTACTTGAAATCTAATTTGCATCAATCTTTGAAGATTTATGTTTTAGGAGCTTTGACTAAAGAACACCTGTCTTTATTCATTAGTAACAATTAAATGCTCAAGCAACGTGTAATAGTCTGAGAAATTGCCCCCGCCCTGTAGTGCTGGGTGGCTGCAGCTGTAACTGGAGTCAGCGCTTACCTTTCCCAGTACGCTTGTGCTGATCTGCTCAAAGCGGTTCGTCCAACAGTGTGTCTGTAGTCTGTTGGACAAAGCCATAAAACATTGAGTTAAGGTTGCTGGAATGCAGTGTATTCTTATTAATATTAAGTAAGCACATATTGAGTGCTTACTGTATGTTGGGAATTGTCCCTCAGCCTCACATGAATATTATTTCTCTTAAAACCTCATATATTTCCTTGTTATTCTCACTTTACATATAAGGAGAGTGAGAATTAAGTCTTCTCTCTTTTGGGTGGAGCTCATTATCAATGACGGGAAGTTGTAAGGAAAAAGATATTGATTCATCCTGAGAAAACATTTTTCTGAGAGTCAGCAGTGAAGAGGGTGGACACTGAAGAAGATGATCATTGTTCGATTGAGATGAGCCCCGGGTTGTACGGAGTCAGCATCCCTGTCCTGGACACGGCACGTGTAGAGCTGCGTGGTGGGTGAGGCGGTGCGTCTGCGCTGGGTACGTGGATGCCGGGCCGTTGGGCTGTGCTCAGGCCCGGTGGGGCTTTCCCTTAAGGGCAGTGGACCGTCATTGACAGATTTTAAGTAGGGGAGTGGGGTGCTCTCGTAGGTCACTTTTGTCTTGTAGAATGCTTAGAAACATTTAGAAGGCTCGGCAGGAGGTGATGTGATGAGTCAGATTAGGGTGGCTGCCAGGTGTAGGAGTGTAGAATTTTCAAGTGGTTTTCAGTCCCAGTTTTGTGGCTCAGTAGCCGTGTCACTTTGGATGACGCACTCAAGGAAGAGAAACAATTTATCTAATCAATAAAAGCAGTGAGGTACCGACCTCCCAGGACTGCTGTGGAGATCCAGTGAGATAACGTGTGCACAGTGTGCAGCGTGGTCCCCAGCACAGAGTCACTGCTGAGTGAGTGCCAGTGAGTATCTGGTAGGACAGGTGTGGGTGGTGGGGCTCGGTGACTGAGGAAACCTGGGCCCTGACGGGGTCCAGTCACATCTGTGAGTGATGGGCCTGAGCTGGGAGAGGCAGAGAGACCTTGCCCCCCGACCAGGGGCCCTGGGCAGGACGGCTATGGGAGGAGCACCATGAAGTCAGCTCTTTGCAGGTGGAGTTGGAGGTGCCCTTGAGAAATCTAAGTGCAGTGTCACGAGCTCAAAGAGGAGGTCTGGGCCCAGGCTGTGAATTTTCCTATAATCTTAATCCCTGAGGACGCCGAGGTATTGATCACTGAACGTGAAGACATACTTTACAGGACAAGTGAATAGTAGTATCATCTCTGTCATCAAAGCTCACGTCTCTTTATTCATCACCCACTTTGCTAATTGGGTACTTACAGAGCTCACTTCACCGCCCTCCCCTGGGCTCAGGCTCCACAGTAAAGAGCTGGTGAGCCTCCCTCCTTTCCAGAAGACGACACATTTTGCTGGTAGCCTTCTGTACCTCGCCAGACTTAGAATTTTAGTTTGTTGATTTAATTTTATTTTCTGTTAGCCATTTCCTGATAAGAGATACCTTTTACCTCATGGTCATATTTCAATTAGCTGTTACTGAGAATTGCTGATCTGATCCATAGAGTAAGTATTATATTAACCTTGTAGAGTATTTATCATTTTTCTGTCTTTGCCCTTTAATTTTGTATGCCCTTTCTCTATCCTATTTGGGGCCTTATTTTTTTTAATTAAAAGATGTCTGTTTGCAGTTAAGAAAACAAAAGAAAAAATACACATGATAGCTAAAATTAGAAAATATCTAGTGTGTTTTCTGTCTCGGCAATGGAGGGTTGTAGAAACTTGTGAAAACCTTCATTACACAAGTTTCTTAAAATGCAGATTAAGAAATAAAACCTTCCTTCCTCATCTTTCAAGCTGCACAGCTAATTGTCAAGAAAGTTAGGGGAAATCCTCAGAAGCCAAGACAAAAAAGAAAGCAGGGTTTCTGGGAGATAAGCGAGCCTTAGAAGCCCTGGGGTGCCTGTTGGCTCCTGAACTGAGTTTTAGTTGCCCTGACAGGAGGGAAGGAGGTGAGCCCGAGTCCTCTCACACTGGGAGTTGGATGGCTGATCATATGTAAGGCCAATCCCATCCCAAGAAGCCTGGTTTACTAAAGGTTGAACTAGGAAAAAATATCCTCAATGCAAGAAAGTAAGGAATGTCAATATTTTTGGAAGAGGGGAAAAATAACAAATCCAAAGTAAGGATATAGTTTAAAGCTGTTCTGGCATGAGAGTGACCACAAACTCCTGGCAGAAAAGCACAGCTATTCCTGGAATGAGAAGTTGTGTTTTGAATGGATCAGTGAACAGCCATTCCGAAAAAGGCCTCCAGAGTCTTGTGGATCAGGATACTGGACGGCAAACACCTCTCTTCCAAGGTCTCATTCAAATAACCAGAAATGTTTTAAAGGAAAGAAGCCATAATCATAGTTCTATTTATTAACATTACTATATGCTAGGAATTCAGAGGTGACTATGTAGTTGACTCCTCATTTATGGACCTTACTTTCTCTTTGGGGAGAAAAACTGACATAGTTGGGGAGGTTGGTAGAGGGAGGTATTAGTCTGTTGCAATTAGCCAGGAGAGGAGATTAAGAAAGCAGTGAAGGATGGGTGAACTTTTTAGCTGAGGACAGACAGTCTTGTTCAGTTGGCTTTTAATTGCAGGCTCAATGAGCTGTCACTGGAGGGAATAGATCTTACTGAGGATGGACTTAGCTCAGGCCTCTTTAGAATGGACAAGTGAACCTGGAGAAAGACAGTCAAATCTGTGCAGACATTAAAGTTCACTTGAACGTGCTCCATCCCTGAGCCAAATATAGGACAAATATGCAGCAGTTCTTAAGGACAGAGGAGTGGTTTCTAAGGTTCTCCAAGAATGAATCCCAGGGAACCGGGATGGCCAGTTGTCAAACTGTGAGTTTGCTCTTTGGACGGTGTATCCACCAAGGGTATTGGCCTTTTATAGGTTTCCATTTCTCTTTAATACATGTCAGGTGATGAGGACGTGGGCACAAGTATTTGACACCTTGTCGAGGCGACTTTGGTTACCTGCCTAGAAGCACGGTCACAGCTATGGCTGCATCATACATCTTGCCACCCATCCCGTTCCCCAGCTCCGTGATCACGGCAGTGTGGTTCCTTGACCTGTCCATCTCCTCTGTGACATCATAACCCATGAAAGGACCGGAGCGTATTAACTTGGCTTTCTTAAAGTCAAAGGAACAGATCAAATATGGAGTCAGATTTGTTCTTTCCTATTTCAGTAGTGCCATGGAGAAGGCAGTTTGAGCAGCTTTTTGAAGGGCCCTGGAGGCTTTCTCTCTCAGCCTCTGGGCGCCTTTATTGAAACCCCTTCATAGCTGTCTGGCGTGCTGTAAAACCACTCCGCCTGTTTTGCCGTGAAGATGTGTTCAGTTTATAACTCATCTCTACTCCTTGGAAAACAACTCAATAAAAACTCAGTTGGTTTTCCACCAGCCATGGGCAGGGTTGGGGGATACCTTGTTATTATTTCATAAAATAAAAATAACAATAATAATAATAATAAATAATAATAATAAAAGAAGTCTTAAAACAGCACTGGGCACATTGGAGAGTGTCAATAAATGCTTCCTGGCTTAAGTCAAAAGTGATGACTCAGTGATTCCATGGCTGCTGTATTTGCTGAGCTAATTACTCCTTTGCTCCATTACACATTTTTTTTAACTGAAAAAGAAATACATGCAAAGGGTTAAAAAAAATTCAAACAGAGCACAAAAATACACAAGTGAAAGAAGTTTACCCTCATCCTCTGTTCTTCCAGCCCTCCCTGGAGATGCCACTGTTTACTATCCTTTGGGTGCTTTTCCAGATATGCTATGCACATTCCCACCTATGTATGTAAATTCCTTTAAAGTTTTAGTTATTTTTAACTTAAAGGGATTTAAATCCTCAAGTGGCTTCTGCCCGGGTAATAGAACAGAACAAATCTGACTCCATATTAGATCTTTTCATTTGACTTTAACCCTATGCTCTGTCTCCTAGGCTTCATCTTGCTTGTAAAACAATGTTGCTTAGAGCCTGAAATATACAGAAGAGCCTATTCTGAAGGCTCTGACCTTTAAGAATATTTAACACTTTTTCATTCATAAAAAGAGAACAAATTACAGAATAGAAAATAACGTTTGTTTTGTTGGAGGTTTACAGAGATTTGGCCCAGGCAGATAGCTGCAAGAACAAAGGATTCTAACAAGAAGGAATTCCTACACCAGGAAGATTGCAACAACCAAGCAAGTAGGAAAGGAGCCTGAATTCTGACTTGGGGAGATGGTTTTCCAGGACATTAGTTTGCCATCTAGGTCTACAGAAACTTGCTATTCCTTGCTCCAACACCTGGTCTCCCAACTTATTGGCCTGTCCTGCACTGAGGAGAATGAATTTGGACTCGGTAACACTCCTATCTACCTAGAAAGCTGGGCACAGGAACTGAGTTTTATGGAAACAATAGGCCAGCCAAGAAACAAGCACCACTCGGAGGGTTGGAGTACTCAGATTTATTATGTCGGCGGGCTCAGAGGGGCTTCTGCTCCGAAGTTCTGAGCAGCTCCAAGACGTGCACATGAGGTTTTATAGGGTTAATTACAAGTAAGGTGTATTAGCCAATAAGGCTCAAACAACAAAAAGCAAGGAATCACTACACTGGAGCTTATCAACTTGTAATAGATCAAGTTACTGAAACCTGTTGAGCTTGGATTTACGAGTTAGCTTGTTAGCCCAGTAAACTGACACTAAACTTCAGATTTACGAGTTAGCCCAGCAGAATTTAGATCAGTAAACCGACACTTATCACACTTAGATTTGTGACTTAGCTTGTTAGCCCAGCTGGGCTTTTCCTTTACATGAGGATAGATCTCCCACACCCAGGGAACTACTGTGAGCCCTTGATGGTTCCACTAGGGTGGGGTGTGGTTTACCCAGGAGGGATGGAGACTGTGCACCAACACTCAGGCAGTCTACTCTGTCTGGGGCTCTGATCTTGTACCACCCCGCTCCCCGCCAGCCCAACACCTGGGAGAGTGGAACTAAGGCAGAGATCATGCCTGCCTGTTTCCAAGGCTGTAAAAGGGGAATATGTACTCTTCCCAAGGTAGTTCTGAGCGACAACACCAGCGGGTGCTTGGTTCCCAGAGCAACAGAAAACCCAGCTCTGCGTGGGGGCAACTGGTGTGATACCCATAGGGGTTCTGCAGAAGCATCGGATGGAGGGCTGGATCAGAGAGGTAAAACATGAGCTGCGGGCCTTGAAGGGTTACAGAATGGTACAGAGGCAGGACTGCCGCCTCCTTCGGGGTGCCCCCAGAAGTAAAGCTTTTTCTCTTCATCTCCGCTACGACCATCCCCTCTCCAGATCCCTCCCTTTTCTCTGCTCTTCCTGTCCATCTGTCTCCCTCCACTTTTCCCCTCCTCTCCTCCCCCTCCCATCTTCTCCCTCCCTCGCTGCCCCACCTTCTCTCGCAGAACACAGAGTGGATCGCTGGCCCTCCTGCGCATGGACAGTCAGTGCCAGCTGGACCGCGGGTTGGAAGCTCCAGCTCCGAGCCGGGGATCGGCCCCAAAGGCTTCTCAGCTCTGTCGACCGGTAGGCTTCTAGCTCCTGCCCGGGGCCGGGGCCTCTGGCTGTGGAATTGCAAGGTGGGGGGCTCCCGGGAAAGGAGTCAGGCGGCTGCAGGAGGGCGGTCGGCATGTCACAGCCCCCCAGGGCGCCAGTCAGCCTGTGTTCAGCTGAATTGCTCGGGCTAGATCCCTTTGCCGGCGCCACCTACACCGGCGCCCCGGCCACACCTGTCCATGGCCAGGTGTGCACCTGCAGCCTCTTACCCAGCCGGGCTCCCCTCAGTCCGCGGCTGGCGTCCCCTTCCCCTCTCCCGCCTGCGAGTCCTCTCCCCCCGGGCTGCCTCTCCTGGGCGGGCGACCCGTCCCTGCCTCTGAGCGGGCTGTGTCCCGGGCGGGCGGGGTCTGCGGAACCGGACGGGGGCGGGCGTCTGGGGCTGGGGTTGGCCTCCGAGCGGGGCTGCAGCCCTCGTTTCCACCCCCCTCTCGCTTTCCCTGCCCCGCGACCCCGGGGCTGCCCTGCTCTTCCTTTCCTGCTCCCTGAGGACAAGCTCAGCGGCGTGGGCGCTGCTCCCTGGGCTGAGAGCCTCCGGCTGTCAAGCCCAGCTTCTGGTGGAGTCGGGAAATTGGATCCTCAGTGCTGAGCGAGCTTCTGTCTCCTCCCTCAGTGTTTATGCCCCAGATAAGTACCTTGAACACTTTCAGGTGTTATGATGGCGGTGCTTGTTGATGTCACGTGTTTTTATAGTGCCAGGGATTACAGTGTTGAAAGCAGGGCTTGGTTCAGTTAAAAATGAGCTGAAGGCATGAGGCTGTGACAACCTCCTTCCTTCCCACTCCCAGGGTGAAACGTGTAACCGTCGATTTTAAAAAGATAGTTACAGTCCCTAACTAGACCAGCCCAGCTTGGGTGCATTAACAGGAAAAGCACCACCAGAGAAGTTGGAGACCCAGGGACATTGCAGTCCTAAAGAGTTCCTGGCACAATTTGGTTTGTTTTGGTTTTTTGTTTTTCTTAAATCGTGGGGCAGACTAGTAGTATACAGGGAAAAATAATTGTCAAGAAATATTTTTTCATATAATAGCTTTATTGTGATATTGTTCACACACCATGAAGTCCACCCATTTAAATGGTACAATTCAGCAGCTTTTAGCATATTCACAGTTGTGCAACAATTATTATTCCAGAAAGTTTTCATCACATCAGAAAGACCAGTGGAAATGAGTGACATATCCACCCCTCCCCTGTGGTGTTTCTAAAGAAGTTTCTTGGTTATTCCTGACCGTAAATTAACTTGTTACATTCCATGAAATATCTGGTAGGAATTCTAATCAGAATTGCAATGAATCTGTGTATCAAAACAGGAAGAATTAATGTCTTTATGGCATAAATTTCTTCTACCCATGAATATGTCTTGGACCGTATCTTTTCATCTCTTTACAGCCTGGCCCATAGGAAGTCCTCAGTAATTGTTGGGCTTGTGAATGATGAGATTCTATACATCGTTAGTTGCTACTGTAGCCTTTCACAGTAGAGAAAAGTAATCTCAGTGAAGCCAAGTGACTCTCTGATTGTCAGAAAGAGTGACAGCCAGTGATGGAGTGATCCAGTGGACTTGGTGCTTGCAACCAGGATTCTCCACCACCTACAGCTAAGGGGATTACAGTATTCTTTTTTTTTTTCTTAATGCCGTTGCTTTTATTTTTACTTATTTTTTTAATTTATTTTTTATTGAAGTGTAGTCAATTTACAATGTTAGTTTCAGGTGTACAGCAGAGATTCAGTTATAAACATATGCATATGTATCTACATATGTTTTAGATTGTTTTTAGTAGAACTCATTACAAAAAATTGAATATAGTTCCCTGTGCTATATAGTAGGTCCTTGTCATTTATTTTATATTTATTAATGTGTATCTGTTAATCCCCCCTTTCCTGCCGGCTAACCACAGTTTGCTTTCTATGTCCATGAGTCCATTTCTAGCAGCACCATTTTTCCTAGTAATATATGCTCTTTGGCTGCTTTCAGTTTCAGTAATTCCATCTTATCTGTGAGCGCTTTTCTTCTGGTGGCCTTTATGTGGTTTGCACATGTGGTAATAGAGATCTGTATTTGGGAGAACTTCAGGCCTAGTGTAGTCCCTGGTACAGAGTGCCCACTGAGTTGATGCTTGAACTGGGAAAAACACATAGTAACTGTTGGAATTTCCACTATGGTTGAGACTTCCAGGTTTCCGTAACCTGTTTACCCCACCTTATTATTGGCTGCCCCCATACTGGGTAATTTGGTGGAATTTCATGGTATGGTGGTGTAGAGACAGGGCCTTGTATGCTTCTTCTCTTTCCGTTTTCTAAGACTCATTCTCCTGGGCCTCCCAGATCCTCCCCCAGGAGTGCCCAGGGCTGCCTTGATGCTGTGCTGAGGCAATATTTGTTAATAAGGCCCTTTCCTCATCTCTTCTGACCCTCCGTTTCTTTCTCTGCACAATGAGGGCTTACACTAGATAAGTGCTTTTCAGTTTCTTTTAAGCCATGTTTCCTTTGAGAAACAGAAAATGCAAATCTCTCCTCCCATCCCAACCCTTTAGATTTTGATATGTCCTGCAAGGAGTGACATAGCTCTTTGTGGAAAATTGATGTGATTGTGATTCCAGGTGGCACAGAAAATACTCTTCAGAGATTTATTGCAGGGAGAGGGCAGAAAAGGGGCAGTATGTCACACTTTCTAGTGTGAGCACTGGAACAGGGGCTTGGATTTAAATATGGTGTCTGTCGTGGCCTCTCTTTAATCTTGTACAATGTGATAAACCTCTTTACCTCAGTTTCTTGATGTGTCAAGTTGGGGTGATAATATTTTAAGGCTTTTGTGAAACATTATACACATAATATATTTGTGTCTCTGTAGAAACAAGACCTGCAATGGTTTCAGGGATTTAAAAAAAAAAACTTGCCCATAGCACTATGTCGCTGTGTATTTTAAATTTTCTGGAGGGTGAGGGTTGAGTATAAAGTCCATCGTGGGACAGGTGGCCCATAGTTCTCTATGCCCCAGATTGCCCCCTCCTCCCCAGTCCTCTTCCTCATTCCAGGATGAAGTTCCCTAGTAGATTTACACAGAGGTCTTGTGGAAATGGCTTTTCATTTTATTGTTTCACCAAGAAGGGCTGCCATCATGATCTCTGTGGTCAGGTTTTAAAGGGCTGCCATCATGATGTCTAGTCAGGTGAAGGCTATGCAATTGGGAGTTTCTATTTAATAAAAAGAAAAAAATTACAAATAAAAAAATTAGAATAAGGGTGGTGACAGGGGCTCTTGGAAGTGAGCACCATTAGCTGTGTTAGCTTCAGGTGCAGTGGCCTCTTGCCACAAGGACCCATCCTGTTGCTCTGAAGTTGGAGGGACCAGTGGGTTCAGTGGGAATGTTAACTGAGTGTATCTCATGTGCTGGGCATTGTCCTATTTGTTCTGTGTGTTCCTTTTTTGAGACAGTGAGCTCATTTAACCTCAATAGCCTCTCTAAAAAAGTAGAAATTTTATTTTGAGATATAATGTAGATTCCCATGTAGTTGTAAGAGATAATATGGAGAGGGCCTATGGACCCTTTGCCCAGTTTTCCTTAATGGTTCCATCTTGCAAAGTTGGGGTACGATTCATTACTGACTTACTAACAATTTGAGGTTAGTGTTATTGCCCTCATTTCTATCCACGATTAAACTGGGGCTTAGAGAAGCACACAGGCCTGCCCAGGTCACCCACATGGTTAGTGTAGAGACGGGTGGAACGTGGGCTTGGGATTTCCAGGCAGTACCATTATGATGGTCTGTGGCAGGGAGCAGCATTCATTTTGCTTGTTTATTCATTCATTCAACAAACATTTATTGAGTAACCTCTGTGGGTCAGATGCTTTCATAGGGTTATCTGATTCTTCAGCAGTACTGAGAATCAGGTAATGTTTACTTTTTTTAAATCTGAGAAAATTAGCTATGAGAGGTTATAACCCACCAGAAGGAAATATAGCTCATAAAGGAGGGATAGCAAATTTGTAGTCACCCCTTTTTATACAGGTGGTACACTAGGCATTTTACATTTGTAAACTTCCGTAATCCAGATATATTCTTGTAAGGCAAGGATTTTTTTTTTAAATTGAAGTATAGTCAAGTTTACAATGTTGTGTCAATTGCAAGGTGTTTTTTGAATTTTGAATTAAAAAGTATTTTTTGAGGAGGGTAATTAGGTTTATTTATTTTTTTCATTTATTAAAATGAGGTACTGGGACCTCGTACATGATAAGCACGTGCTCTACCACTGAACTGTACCCTCCTCCCCAAGGCAAGTTTTCTTATCCATTATTCTGCAGCTTAGGGGTTCAAATAAATTGGAATTGAAATCCAGATCTTTTGCTTCTACTGTTGTCCTTTTCTTTATATTCTGCTGAAGGGGGTTGCGGAAAGCAGTTCCTTTTTTCATTTTTTATTCAGCATTTTTGAGAAGTGACTTTGCATCAGGGCCTTGCTAGGTGCTTGGAAACACAAAACAAGAAATGACCCTTCTGTGCAGGGGCAGGAAGCCTAGACCAAAAGCTGGGTAAAGTGATCCGAGCTATGGTAGCCATGTGCAGGCTCTGAAGGACAAACTTTACCCCCGGATTTGCTTGGGCTTCCCCTGCCTTCTGGCTGGTACACACCAGGTCACCGCAACCCAGAGGCGCCCGCAGCCCACAGCACAATATTTACCTCGATCTCCTCTCCCCTCTCGGCAGGGCCTGCAACATGAGCATCCCTGACTACGTGCAGTGTGCTGAGGATTATGAGACTCTTCCCGTGGTGGTCCAACCAGTGGGGATCATCTCAGAGGAGAATTTCTTTTGCATCTATAAGCGAATCTCCTTGGTGAGCAAAATCAGCCCGTGCAGCTCCCAGGGCGCACTCTGTATGCACTACAGGCACCACTATGCGCCCGACAATGGATGGAGCGGCTTCCAGACCCACCGCAAGGTCGTGGGCCTTGTCACCATTTCTGACTGCCTCTCGGCCAATGCCATCGGGAAGCACCATGTTCAGAGGAGCTGTATGGCACCACGCTCTATGACTCTCAGCTCTTTGTCTTTGTGCTGCATGGGGAGGTAGCCAAGCAGCCGCGCACCGACGTGGCCTTCAAACTACGAGGACTGCAGGGTGGTGAAGAAGAGGATCGAGGACTTCACTGAGTCACTCTTAATCTTGCTCAAGTCCAAGTGGCTGGATGGGGCCCCTGACAAGTCTGGGGACAAGATCCCACTCCTCTGCATGCCGTTTGAGAAGGAGGACTTCATGGGACTGGACACAGACAGCAGGTAAGTTTACCTGGAGGCCAGTCCACCCTGGCTGTGTGCCAAGTATCTTCCCTCCATCCAGAAAGGGATCAGCACGGAATAGGACTCTCTTGTAGCCAATGGAGGAGGGAGGTGCAGCCCGCCGGTTTACACACATTTAAAAGTGAATCTGCCTTTGTTTCAGAGAGATCCTTTTAGTGTTAGTGTGGACACTTACTCCTGCTTTTCAGCCAGGACCCCTGGTGGGACCCCTGGAGTTGCTGTCCAATAGAGTAGCCAGAGCCAATGATGCTAGGAGCACTGGGGAGGAGGCTGGTCTTAGCTGAGATGTGCTGTAGTTCAAATGCACATGAGACGGTGAGGCTTGTCTACTAAAATATATAAACTATCTTGTTACTTCCTATATTGATTACATGTCAAAATGATAGTATTTTACATACAGTAGATTATGTAAGATATGTTCTTAAAATCAGTTCCTAGTAGTTGCTTTTTGTTTGTTGGTTTGTTTCTTTGTTTACAGTTTTAAATGTGGCAACTGGGAAACTTTCTTTACATGGCTCTCATTTCAATTCTGTTGGGCAGCCTTTCCTGGGACAGTCTCATCCCTTTGCTTATATAAGAGATGCTGAATCCCGAGACGCAGAACGAGGCGTTGGTTGAGCTGGCTTGGAGCCAGTGTTTCCTGACTCCCAGTCTCAGCACCTGTTCGGCTCAGGCCCTCTCTTCCTGCCCGACAGGCAGCATACCATGTTAGGACATCAGAAACACCTCCAGGGAATTCCGGATGAACTCCTTATGCAGGGAAAGGCATATCACGGAGTATGAGACAAAGCAGGGAAACATTCATCCTCACTTTGTCCCTGTGATTAAGTCAACGGCCCCACTTTTGCCTTGGAAGTGCAGACGAGCTCTCCTGGGCTTACTACCCCCCCACCTTCTGCTCTGTTTCCCCGTGTATCTATCATGCTTTCCCTCGGGCAGAAGAGGTTAGATGCCTTTGCCCAGAGTTGGTCCCCCTTTGCAGGGGAGAGTGAGGGAAGCTGTGCCCCCACGGCCTACGGCCTCGGGCCTTGAGTCTGGAGGGCGCTCATGGCGGTACCACAGGTGATGGTCGGAGGACCTGGCACGTGCTGCCGGGCCTGCTGTGGAGGCAGTGCTCTGTGATTCTTGAACTTACCTAAGATCAAATCCTACTTTCTGGTTGTTGGTAAGTTGGAGGAGAAGATGCCAGAGAATTGATAAAAAGAAAGTCCAGACCAGCCCTGTGAGTGAGAGGCACAGGGGGCCCAAGTCCCACCTGGGTGTGGTTCCTGGCGGGCTCTGGATGAATTTTCTGTTCCTCCCGGACATACCTCTATGACTTTAGTAAGGGGTGAGACATGTAGTGGCCATGATCTCTATTTGTCCTCGCAGGGTCCTGTGATCTACACGCCCGCACACCCTTCTGCTCCTTGGGGATGAGGTGGCAGGTTTAGGTGCTTGGGCACTGCTGTGGGCACAGCTGCCAGCACCGGGCTACAACGAGGCTGGCTCCATTCACCTCACATGTCACCTCCTGCTGAGCCCCCAGGCGTTAGTCAAGGTAGGTGCATCGGTGCAACTTAAGCAGGGACCATGTTCTCCCCCGGGACAGACTGGTGGGTGAGCAGTGGAAACCTGGAGCCCTGCCCGAGCCCCCAGGCCAGTGCCTCCTCTTTTGTCATAGGAGGCACTGGTGACATTTTTGCTCAGCAACTGCTTGGCTCTGAGTCTGCGGACCCACCAGAGAATGCCTGCTTTTTTTTGCCTTTTGACGTCTGCCCTTGGGATTTGGTGGAGTAGCTGGATGTGTGCTTAGCCCATAGTATTGACACAGTCACCATTGTTTACCCAGAACCTCGTGTACCAGGTATGGCTCCCGGCATCAAAATATAGCAGCGCATTAAACCTCCCTCCTGGTGGGTCTGTCTGTTTTGGTACCATAAGGTCTCAGCCAGCATCTTAACGTCAGTGAGATAACGCGGCCAGTGACCTCGGGTCAAGCACGTTCTCCTCCAGTCAATTTTACTCCATTGTTGCTTTTACTATTCCGCAGGCATTAGTTTTTTAAACAATGCTTTGGTGCAGGAACAGAGCCTAATTCTCTCCTGCTACTCTTGGTGGAAGTGCGTAAAACTGTCCAGCCTGAAATGTGACCAGAATTTGTAGCTTAAGACCTGCCTAGACCCATGTAGGTGGAGTTTTGGTTAGGGGCACAGACCACGGCGTGGTCCCCAGGCAGCACCGCTCCCCTCAGTCCCCTGCCTTCCCTGGAGCAGGAGGTGAGGGTGGGTCTCACCATCCCCGAGTCCCTGGCCTCACACAGTCACGTAAATTCTTGTACGTGCTGTCAAAGTCAGGTTTGTTCTTGTGTGTTTCTAATTTTCTCTTGTTCCTCTTTTCCTTTTTCTTTATTCCTTTTTCTCTTGTACTGCCCTGTGAGCATGTTGTTGCGTCTGAAAATGTGGGCTGTGCACACCCTGCATTGGAAATAGCTAGATCGCCCTCCATGCTGTCTCCATCGTTTTAAAAAGCAAAAACTTAACAGCGGCCTTGATCCATGTATTATCCTTGTCATCTTTTTATTTTCTAATTTTTTATTAGCACATCACCCACTGGTGTTTGATACCTCTTAAAATCCTTGCTTTAAGGAACCAGTTTTGTCCTCCTTATATTTGGTGACAAATGCACCCTTATTAAATTTGCTTGATTGTTTTGAAGAAGTGAGATGCGAATTGATTTAGCCGGCTGCTGAGGGATGCTTTTCATGAAGTATTTAAACTTGTAAAGTCAAATTCTGCAGCATCTTGCTCGATTCCTGCTTTTACACAAACGTGCTTGGCACTCGGTTCCTGGCTGTCGCTGTGTGACGTGTGTGACGGCGCTGCCTGGCCGGCGGTCACTGGTGAGGAAGTGGCAGGCTGTTGGACGGAGCAGTCACCGTTTTGTTATTTAATTTTATTTTTTTTTGCATTTTACTTCCCGTGCCATTTACTTTACTTTGCCTTCATAAAGGGGCAGAAGTGGGTCTAAAATCCATGCTACTCTGTTGTTCCCTTTACGAGGCAGGTTTTTCTGAGTATCAGGACAACATTTCCTTCTCCTAAGTAGCTGGCTCACCTGGATCTGGTGGACATAGGGACTGCTAAAGGGGACCGTAACTTCCACTCTGCTCCAGCCAGTGGGCATTCTAAGCCTGGTCTGTGGTTTGCCTCAGCAGCCGTGCAGGCCTCCCTGCACCGGCCTTTACTTTTAACCCATGTTGGCAGTAAATAGCTGACTCCGTGTCTGTTGCAGCTGACGTCCACCACTGTCGGCCTTGTCGTTAGTTTGCGGTAGTGAGTCTCCAACATCCCAGTCAACTGTGAAGGAAGATGCTTTGGCCGACCTAGGACCTTGGATTCTCACCCCCACCATGGTTCATCTCACCCGGTGGAAGTGTTTGGCCACCACCATCATGCTGACCATGAGGCCTTGTTTCTCCTTTCATGCTCTGGTCCAAATGTGGACACTTCATTTTTCACTGAATTTCTGTCGCTTGAGACAGGCCAGAATATCTGAATGAGTCCATCACATTGTGGGTGGGGAACAGAACAGAAGTAAATGTTGCTAGTAGAAGGAGTCTAGTCTGTCCGGGTTGGCAAATGCAGGCTGGGATCTATGATGGCCGGGCTATGCCCTGGAAACAGGCCTTTCCCATGGCTCCCGAGAGCCCAGGGTTCGGAGTGAGAACAGCCTGGCCTGGGTTCCTCCATCCTCATCTGCTTACTGGCAAGTGTGTCTGCTAATTAGGAGCCCCCCCACACCTCTGGCCCTTCAAAACTCAGACCATGGGAGAACCTTGAGTCCCTTCTCCTGGGCCTCCTTTGTGAGAATCCAGTGCCTTCTGAGGTGACCAGTGGCAGGAGATGCCTCCCCCTCCAGGGAGCACCCTTTGGAGGACTGTGACTCAGCGCACCATGCTGTGAGCTTGTGGGGTTCCAGCCGTGGTCCCTGCAGAACCAGACTTGAGATGGGCTTAGTGACGGAAATAACAGGACTGATTCCAGGGCAGGGCTTGGGGGAGGGAACAGTGGAAATTGAATGTGATCTCAAACACATAGGTGGGTGCTGGGGCTGTTACTAAAATGGGGTGTCAGGGAGGTACCTGCCAGGAATCGAATTCCAGAGTAAATGGCGGACATGAGGCATTTTTAAGATGTCATTTGTCATCCAAGTTAGGACTTCAAAGAGGCACTCGGGTCTATGGCCCTGGGACTCAGGTGAAGGAGCCGGACTAGAGATACACGTTGGGAGTCGTCATTCTTAGCTGGTGTTCACAGCCTTGCATGTGAGTTAGATCATCTTGAGAGCTGCAGACTGAGGCTGAGGGGGGGCAGGGCTGTGTCTGGGTTGGAGGAAAGCCCAGACCATGCAGCTTTGGTGTGTCAGTCAGCGGCGTTTTTGATTTTCAGACTAATGACATTTATCCTTAAGGGGCCAGGGGTTGGGCAGGGCCAGCCAGGAAGAAATCTGAAAGGAGGGTCGTGGCCACGTGTCTGTCTTGGGAAGATGCAGAGTCTGCAGGGTCCGGGAGGGTAGACTTCTAAGAAGCTGGAGTTGGAGTCGGGAGAAAGTAGTCACACTCACCTGTGAGGGAGGGAGGGAGACCTTGGGAGTCGCCACCCTACTGGACTCACTTTCCAATGAACAGAAGGCAATCAGACAGACGATCTGAGGTGAGAAGGGATGGGCGCTTGGAGAGGAGACAACCTGGAGAATGGTGCTTGCAAATTTCTGGAATAGTCTCCCTGAAAAATAGAGTTTAAAAAAAACCCAGACTCTTAAGAACATTGATAGTGACTGGGGAGGAGGCAGTTGTTTTTCTGGCCTCCTAAGGGTAATGCATGTATCCAGGGATACACAGAAGATTCGGGCATTCTGTTCCGGGGGTTTGATCCTTACCAGGGGGAACAGTGCAAGTTTAAAGGGGGAGAAGGGCAGCGGAGGGAAGCTAGCCAGGCCCCGTGTCAGGTACCAGTCGGCAGCCCTACTTGCATGTTGCATTCTCATCCATGCCTCCCAGGTGGGCGGTGGCAGCCCCCTTTTGTGGATTGGGAAGCGTTCTCAGAGGGGTTAAGGAATTGGTCCGTTTAGCGGCTAGTAAATGCTGTAGCAGGATTCAAGCAGGGCCTTGTCAGACTTCAAGGGCATGTTTTCTCTACTAATTCTGGTAACTCCCTGTTGTACTTGGAATGGTGAAGTGGATCAGTTTTGGAGCCTTTCAGAAAAAGTGCAATTTAAGTCCCTCAGGACTGTTTCACAAAGCTCAGTGTTCTTTGATGGTTCGGAAGCACCGCAGTGCTTTTTGCCCCACAGAGGTAAGGTCTTACTCCTTGACGATGACGTGGTTGCAAATGACGTACAGGTGCAAAACCAGACTAAGCAGCTTCTGAAGGGAAACTCTCCAGTTCTCCCTTGATTGGCTTTCTTCCACGGGATGTAACTGCTGCAGCGTAGGCCTGAGCTTTCCATATGGATTGTGGGTTTGATATCCAAAGTTAGCATAAAACGGTCAGATGGAGAAAATCGACGTTGACAATTTATTTTTGGGTTACATTAGTGAAGATTTTCTATCAGTTAATGACCCATATATCGAATGAAATTGAGTACAGAACATTGAATTTCTTAATTTCTATTTAGAGTTCTCTTACAGAGTAAGGTTCCCTGCTTTGGAACATCAGCTCCACCACCAGGGCACCTATCAGTGTGTTGGTGTGATTGCATTTACGCAGTGAATGTAATCTGGGCTTCCTCAGCCCCAAACACTCCAGTGCAGTATCACGGTCTGTAGCCATCTCTTAGTCATGCAAATACTTCTAAAATTATATGATGCCAGAAAAGAAAGAAGAGAGAGAGAGTTTGCCTTTATCAAAATTCCTTTCTATTCTAACAGCAAACTGTTGTTGAGCAGCTCTGGTTTCCTTTGGATATGAATATATACATTTCTTTGCATGTAATCTGGGTTTTGGACTAGAACACCAAGCTCTTGCTGTCCACAAGCCACAAAAATAGTAGCCAAATTGCACACGTGTGAAATAGTTTATACTTTTTTCTGAGAAAGAAACCTTGAATTTTGGACTTGGGCTGTGATTTTTGCTTTTAGCTTCCCCCACCCCTCTTGTAATCTCTCACTCTTTCCCACGTGGCCCCCAATAGGTCGTGGTTTCAAAGGAGTGGGCAAACACCCAGTTGGTCACCATGTACTGTTGCTATAGATGGAGCCCTGCCAAGACCTAAAGGACATTATCAGAGAGGACTTCCTGGAAGAAATGGGCTCTACTTTCAGTCATGAGGACAGAGTAAGGTTCAGTCAGGAGAAGGAGTCAAGAGTGTGGCTCAGGTGGCAGGTGCAGCCCGGGCAGAGGCCTGGAGGCTTGTGGGGTGGGGACCCGGGGAGAGTGCCCTGTGTGGCCCAGGGTGGAGTGTTCCCCTGCTGGGGAGGACTCTGGAGAGAGCCTGGGGTGAAGGGCTTTGGAAGACGTTGGGTTTTACTTGAACAGACACTGGAGGCAGTGAAGGGTGTCAGCAGGAAGTGACCCTCAGGAAAGGTACTTCTGGTTTTGCTTCTGATATTCTACAGACAGAAGGTTCGGGACGGGCGAGAGCAGGTCTGTCTGTCCCTTTGAGACCCACCCCGTCATTCATTTATTCATAACACGCACACTTCTCTGTGTCTAGGGGAGAGATGGTGGACCCACATTAGTAAGCAAAATGTATTTGCTTCTTGTGAGCTTAGCAATGTCAGAAGTTGACTTAGCCTAGAATGTTCTAGGAATAGAGGAACAAGTTGTGGAGTTTGGAGGGAGGGAAGGCTTCCTTGGGAAACAATCAAAATGAGCCTGGAGGCAAGTGGGAAGTAGGAGCAGGACAGGGGGTCCTTGAGGTCACTGGGGACCTGGGAACTGGGGTGAGGCTGGGTGAGCAGTGTCGGGCGGGGCTAGAATTCCACCAGGGAGCCTCTGAAGGGTTTGAAGTGGGGTGATGTAATCAATTTTGTGATTTGGGAAGCCTGCCGTTGCTCTGTGTGTGTGTGTGTGTGTGTGTAGTGGGGAAGAGGGGGAGGGTGCCACCAACTGGGGGGGCCACTAGAAGACCATTCACAGCCTGGGAGAGGAGCGTCAGGGCTGCTTGGGGACGGCAGTGGCAGTGTGGATGCCGGATTTCCTTATGGGGAGGGCTTGTTATCTGGGTCGCCCGAGAGGCGACTTTTGGCTGGAAGAAAAGTGATGGAGGCTGCCAGGTGGACTTTCCTCTTCTCTCCTTCCCTGCCATGTGTAATGATCTTAGCTCAGCCAACTTTTGGAACAGAAGAGTTAAGTTCCAGGGTAGCCCAGGACTTTGTTGAGCTCGTTCGAGTGAGATCTGATAGGATTTAGATTTCTGTTCAGATCTGCATGTCCATTTAGCTAGAAACATCCCATCATTTCGATTTCCATGGGGTATTTATTCTTGATAAAGATTGCTTTCTTGGTGAGAGGAAATTTAATACAGCTGTTGTCTTTCTCAAAAAAAATCATATCTTTTAAGAACTTTAATATTCAAAAGAATAGGAATATTTAAAATGATAAAGTAAGGCTTTGGTGTAGTTTCTTTGGTTTCTGAGCTAATGTGGAGTTAGAGCCTTTGCATTACTTAATAGCACATCCTTGTCAGTATTTAAAGAGCTGTTAGTGAGCGCCCCAGGCCCCACCTCTCAAAACATCATTAAAGTTTGCTCTGAAATAGTGAGGTCATAAAGGTCTTGTTTGCAGAAATCAAACAGTTGGTTTATATTATGCAGCATAGCACCATTTATAAAATAATAATAGGTTCAAAATTTAGAAAGTGGAAGATAATTGATTTTTTTTAAAGCTGAAACATAAACTTTCTTGTGCTAATGTTGAACTGGAAATTTTGAAAAGAAAAATCCCACTGTAATATCATCTACGTGGAATACATATATGACTTCCACATTTGAAAAGTAACGGCGCAGTGGTTTTAGAAGTCAGGAGCATTCCAGCTCAGATACTGGCATTGATGGTTGCTGGTTTTCAATGGAAGAGCCTAAATTTGCCTTCTTAGCATTTTTTTTTTTTTTTGTAGTGAGAGGGCTGAGTAATGCTTTGCCAGCATGATTTTGGGGCAATTTGAGGGCAGATATCGTGTACCAGCAGTGAGATATTTCCATGCATTTAATTTTCCGGACATCACCATGGCACATGTGGGGTTTGTGCATGCAGGCAGGGATGCTGCAGGACTCCCTGATCCATCACCGTTATGTCCTGGAGCTGCTCCAGTTAGTGAATAATTTTCTGTGCCTTGGAGGTAAAGTGGTCTGATGCAGATGATCAGATATGTAGTTAAAGTGCTATTACTTGAAATAAGAGAAACCTAGAAATATGGCTCTAACAATACAGGATGAGGGAGGAGAATTGTCTGAGCTGTGTGCAGTGGGGAGTCTTCCCAGGTGACTCCCTCGCCGTGATTCCTGCCAATATCCGCCCCAGCCCTGCACGGTTGTCCTGCCGAAGCAAGCATGCACTTTGCTCAGAAACACACTGAATTTCCTTGCGCCTCTGTTTGTTGGCTTTTTTTTTGAAAGCACATCTTGCCCTTTGCTTAAATGCCATCCCTGGTAGTCGCCTCTTACCCTCATCCTTCTGGACCTCGTCCATACATAGCTGCTGAATGGATGAACAGAATGTAGAATCTCCACTTAGTGAAACATTATTCAGACGTAAGAGTGAATAAAAAAAAAGAGGAAAATGAAAAAGGCCCCCTGTTCTGGGAAGTCCACTCTGACTGCTCAACCCGCCCTTTTCCCTTTGAAACACAATCACTTATGCTCCTCTCTACTCTTTTTGATAGTACTTACCACCTTCTAATAAACTTTAACACTCTCAAAAAAAAAAAAGAGAGAGATGCTGATACCACTTCAACATGGACGAGCCTTGACAACAGCATGTTAAGTGAAAGGAAGCAGACACAAACGGCCACATATTGTTGACTTCAGTGATCTGAAATGCCCAGAATAGGCACATGCAGAGGCAGAGAGCAGGTGATGGTTGCAAAGGGCTAGGTGGAGGGGGGTTAAGGAGTGACTGCTAGTGACAGGGGGATTCTTTTGGGGTGATGAAGTGTTCTGGAAATAGATGGTGATGAGGGCTGCACAACCGTGAGTGTGCAGAAGACTGCTGAGCTCTGTCTATGGGAGTGCCTGTGGTTGGGGGCGGCTTTATTTTCTTCTCACCCTGCACTCTGAAGAGTCATCTTGTGCTGTGGCCTTTCTACTAGTGTGAGTGGTGAGACTCAGAGACTTTGGAGAGTCTTTGTTTCTTTTTCCCCCCATGCTGAGTGTAGGCAAAATAGGTTTAAGCCTGAGAAAGTGCTCCATCTGCAGAAATGTCTTTGAGTTTTGCATGGTGTAAAAATCTTGAGAACTTTTTAATCGTTGAGGACAGTCTGTTGGGGGGAAATAGCCCGTGAAGCCTTGGTGAGACCTGGAAGAGCCGCGCTTCCCTCCCTGACACGGGTGGAGTTTTCACCCCCGTTCAGGCAGTGAAGGGCCCAGACCCGTGAGCGGAGTTGACAATCGTGAATGTTTACGTGTATCCGCTGCTTCATCTTGGATATTAATTTCAAGCTGAGTCAGTTTGTGGCGGCGGCCTCATCCTACATCAGGAATCTATAGTATCTGCTCTTTGAGGTGAAGACCTGACAGACTTGGTTATTTAACAGTCTCCCTTGAATTGATATCTCAGATTCCTTTGTCAAAAGAAAAACAGCAGAAATACAGACGTCCTTTAATGCCAATATGACCTGGAAAGGGCTTAGTCTCTGTGCCTCAGTGGCCTTATCTGCGGGTGGGGAAGATGATAACAGTGTTTCCCTCAGAGGGGCTGGTGAGGGGAGAGTGAGAAGCACAAAGGGAGGACTTACACGAGATGCTCATGAATGACCGAATTTAGTGCTCTCAGCCTGGTGAGGCCTCAGGGGCAGAGATGTCAGAACAGAGCATTCCTAGCCAGAGCTAGATCCTTGTTGGCAGCTGTTATGATCAGTATCACAACTGTGGGTTATCAGGTAGTTTTAAGACTTGGTAATATGAATTCATGAATAATGTTAGAAGACTAGACATCTCAGATTCAGCTTACATAGTTCTCAAGATTTCCTCTGAGAAATGGATGGTTTTTTCCCCATCTTAAATCTGAGATGAGTCTCTAAAAAATTCTGTATTCCTCCAAATTTTTGCTTTAATTCTCCATTTCTTAAAAAAAAGTTTTTAAAATGGAGTTAGTGGGGACTGAACTGAGGGCCTCATGCATGCTAAGCACGTACTCTCCCAAATGAGGTATAATCTCCCCCCTGATTTTTTTTTTAAAATTTACTTTCTTAGTATTCAGAGGTTAGAGGCCTCTAATTCTTTTTCTGGAGACTTGTCCATGAACCTGTAAATCTATAATTAATGGACAAATCTTGGTTTATTAAAAAAATGAATAGAATATTCTGCAATCCATCCAAAAGGAAATGCTCATTGGCTTAAAATGTTTCTCCTTTAAGTTGATTTCTCCTTTTTGGTCTAGCTCAATTTATTAACAGACATACTCATCATCATAATGACCAAACTCTCTCTGAGTGGACACCTACCTAATGCTAAAATACTTTCCTCATGTTTTACTTCATAGCAGGTGTTAGACGGTAGGTAATATTGTCTCCTTTTTTGCAGCTGAGGGATTGAGAGATGGAGCAGCTTGTCCCAAATCACACGCAGCTATCAGTGGCTAGCTCGGTGCTGGAACCCAGGCTGCACAGGATGCATTCTTAATTGCTCCTCTAATCAGCCTCCCGTTGAGTGGTTACCCGAACTCCTGTGACTCCATAAATGGCCGATTTTAGTGATCTCAGCCTGATGAGGCCTTCAAACGGGAAACACCAGTGAGAATGTGAGACAGAGTGGCATAAATTAAAATTGTACATTTTCACAAATGTTTAATTCTCAGGTAGTGGCATAAAAAGTTAATTTTTATGTATTTTAGTGCTCTGTGAGCACTAAAAACAAAATATTAAAAATAATGATAGTGCAAAAGAGAAGGGGGCTTTGAATGTCCAACCACTGCTGATGATGTTACTTTTTTTTCTTTAGTGGCCCTTATTGACAGAAATACAAAGACTGAATTGGTTTTATGTAGTCTTAATATGGAAGAAAAGATTGTCAATGAATATTTTAAGAAAATGTTTATTCTTTTCTTTCCTGATGATGTATATATAAGTTGTTTTCATGGCTTAAGTACATTTCCTGTTTTGTGAAATTTGAGTGATATCGTTTAACTTGTCTCACTGTGAGAGTTAGTAGCCTTGTATACAAAGAACCCAAGAGGTGCTTAGTAAAACTGTGCTGTCACAATGACAGATATTTTAGAAAGATCAACTCTGAATACTAAAGAGGGTGGCTTATTACTGATGCATATTTAATATGTATATATATGATATATATGAATATGGCTTAAAGTAACAAGGATTCATTTTTTTTTAGTGCACTATGAAGTTTTAATGAAATCTCTATCTTTCTATTGAGACAGGGACTAGTTAAATTGCCTTAAGCAGACGACCTTGAAGATTACTTACACAGAATGTGTATTGTTAGAACTCAGATTTCATGTTGCCGTGTAACCATCCACTCAGACATTTAAATTCGTGGGATTCTGACCAGATTCATTAAGTTTAGAAAAATCCACATTGATCATTTTCAGGGAATAAGCTTCTCTCTTTTGTGATTAAAGAAAATTTTGATCTTTTTTCCTGCACTCTTAACAGGTTTAAAATATCAAAACATTGATTTGACATGTCACTTTTTTAATAGAGAGAATAAAGCTCATGCTGTTTTATTATGTAAATAAATGTTTTTGTATTTCAACAAACGTATGATTTCCTGGATTTTTGAGAAGTATGTTGCAAGATACTTAGATAACCTACCTTCGGAAAAATACAGACGTGACTTTTATGAATATAGGCTTAGTAAAGATCTGTTGGATTTTGCTACAGTGCAAGACATGAGGCCTAGGAGAGATTTGCTGCCGATTGCAAGGAGGACAGATCCCATGTCTCAGTCACCCCTAATGTAAAATGAAGTGGCTGGACTGGATTCTTTCCTGTTCTAAGATGAGTTTCCATGAGCCTGTGTCTTTTGTTTATATTCAGGAGTATTAGCAATATCAGATTAAATACTGAGTACCCCTCCCTTCCCCCGAAGCAAAGTGCAGTATGTGCTACAGAAGCTTTTAGTTATCTGATTCTCGTTTCTGATCCTACAGGCAATTTTTTTGTTGCATGCTTCCTGGCAAACTGGAAGGTCTTTTTAGCCATACGTGGCTCTTGTTGCACCTTCTTATCGTCTTAATTTTCCTGTTTGTTAAAGAAGGCTTAAACAACGTTATTTTGTTTTGATTTCTTTCCTTGATGCTTCAGAATAGCACAATGTCCATTATGTCTGTCTACCTGGAAAAATTGTTCTGCTTATATTTTAGTTTTATTCTGTCATCTCGGTGTGAACATCTCAGACTTGCTGTGTAAACAATGGCAAAATCAGACTTTTCTTCCAGTGTTAGAAACCAGTGAGCCGGGAATTTATAAAACAGCTAGTAGCGGCCTCTGGAGCACCTTAAAGCTGAAAAGTGTACTGAGTTCCCTGAGTATTGACCCCGCCGCTGTGTGTTAATTGGTGGTAGGAGATTTGGTACATATAGGAAGGGGTGTAGTGTTTTGACTTGGGTTTGCGTGCACGCGCTGCCACTGAGCACGTGAGCCTGAGTCAGTTCCTTCTGAGATTTCCCTCGTCTGTGACATTGGGACGTTCGTATCTGCTTTGTAGAATTGTGAGAATTAGAAATTATGTAAAGTGTTTACCACAGTGGGTATGTCAAGAGGGCTCATAAACTTTAGCTGCTGTTTGGTGTGAAGCCATCATTTTATAGTCTTTGGCAATTACTAAGAAACAGGAAAACAAGAAAAGCTGGTTTTATGATGAAAGATATTTGAGGAGGTTCCATAGTTCCTATACCCATAATTAAGCATCAGCAGAGTCAGAACTGTTAACACAGTCGCCCTGAACCAACGTTAAGCCACAGAATTTTTTGTTACTTCATATGTGTTGGGTCCTAAGGGGATCCAATACTTATATACATGTTGTCTCCAGCAGCCAACTGAGAGATGACACAAAAGAGTAGGCAGGCGATAAATGTCTTCTTTGTTACTGATGAAGCCACGTTCTCCATGAACTTCAGGGCTGTGGGAAAATGCGTGTCATGATACTGTGTCCCAGAAGTAGAGACTCACCCTGTCCCAGGTAACTCTGGGCCACAGCGAGCCTTCCCTTGAGAGGACCTGCCCCTTCATGCACAGGGCTGTCCTGACATGGAGCTGAGCATCCCAGGTGCTTCCCAATGGTGACCAACACTGGAGGGAAAGGTAGGGTTTCACATTCCCTGCTTGTTTCCCCGGACTCACACCTCACCCTGTTAGTGTGACGAGGGCTAGCTGTGAG
This sequence comes from Camelus dromedarius, assembly GCF_036321535.1. Lineage (NCBI taxonomy): Eukaryota > Metazoa > Chordata > Mammalia > Artiodactyla > Camelidae > Camelus > Camelus dromedarius. The sequence continues at coordinate 21,911,195 of NC_087460.1, forward strand.
CCAGAGGCCAGGGGTGTGAAGGGAGATGCACTCTCCATGGCCCAGAGGAGTGGGGAGGAGGCATCCCCTCCCTAGTTTAAACAGGTGGTGGGATGGAATGGGAGGGTGCTCCCCAAGAGTTTGTAAAAGGAGAAATAAGGATTTTCTTTGGGACTTAAACTAGCCAGGAAACACATAATAAAAATTAGAAGGGAGACTTGTAAATCACTTTTATATTAAGTTGACATTTGTTGAACACCAAAAATGTGCTACATTCTTTTCTGAGAGTTTTACAGAAATGAATCCTTCAATCTTCTCAACAAGCGAGTAAGGAAGGTTTCATTGTTATCCCAGTTTTACAGTGTGGAAATTTCGGCACGGAGAGGGTAAGTAAGTTGGCCAAAATCACAGAACTAGAAAGTGGCAGAGCTGGTATTTAAACCCTGGCTGTCTGGTTTTGAGGCTCCCAGGGATGGGCTTTGGGTGTTTAGAGGTATCTGCATCCCTGAATCTTTGTACCACTTTGCATCAGTTAGCCAAGAAAGGACAGGGAAAGGAGAGTTACACAGGTGCTCACTGTCATGTCTTGGCCACTGTCCACGAAGTGTGCACTGTGATTAGCGTTAATTATTTTCTAGGCAGTAGATCTGTTCGTATAACAGAAATTTAGTCCATTGAGTTAATCTAGAAACCCTTCCTGCTCTGCTTCTGTCCATGGTTGCCATGTGATTGCCTGCCTGTGATTGGGCCATGGAGGAGAAAATGTACTCATGGTTGAACTCTGATATTTCAGTCTGGTTTATAGTTTCACTTCTTCTGTTACATTAATAAGTTAAGTTTCTGGTTTTTTTGCATCAGTGTGTCATGAGTTTGGTTAATGTGAAACCAGTCCATGGGAGCCCAGGGATGCTAACGGTATAATTTCTGAGCACATTGTCGCACTTCTACCCGTGCAGACCTGGCTGGAGGATGTCCGCCTTCCTCACTGATTTCTCCAAACAGCAGGGTCCTCTCCCACCCCCGGATGTGAGGCTGGGAGCTCTATGAGTTGTCCAGTCAGTGGCCAAGTCCACCAATCAGAAAATGATGAAGTACCCGGAAGTGGGTTTAATAGAAGAAAAGGGCTTCCAGGTAGTCCGATGGGCTGTTCGAGTCCATTTGGTGAGAAGCTGTCCACTGTCTGTGGTTGAGCTGCTGCTTTGCTGTTGAAAAGTCTGGATTAGATGAAGGGATTTTAAAAAGGAGAAAGGCGTGATTTCAGGTGGTACGTCCACACCGGTGAGAAGTGAAGGATGACCGCCTGTGTGAGGCATAAACAGAGTCTTACAAACTTCATAAAACAGCTTTAAAAGCTCTGCCATCTTAGTGCACTTCATATGGGATCCAGTTCATCACTGGTCGCGCTGAGAGGGCAAATAATTGATGATGGCAGAAAGGACACGGAGGCATCAAAAATCCTCAGTCATGTTCCCTGTTTAAAGGATGTGGCACAATGTAATATATTTGAGCTGGTTTTTCACTGAACAATTTTTAGTGTTTTCTGGGACTCCCCAGTGCCCCAAGGCTCCATGCAGCTGGGTGTCCCCTCAGAGCAGCTCTGTCAGCGCTTGCCCTGGGCTGACGTTTTGTCGCGGGGAGCAGGATGGTCAGCGTCCCCGGCTCCTCAGAGCTCCGTCTCCTCATCCGCAGTGCGGGGTTACTCATCCGTGTCTACTTAGTAGGTTTGCTGAGAATCACACGTGATGGTTGTCAGGTGTGATTTGTGATTGTCTCTGTGATTGGCATATAGTCAGTGTTTGATAGAAACCCTTGTTTTTTTTAGTATAATTGTAGCACCTAGATTGCAGTGGTTTTTAGTCTGCATTTTTTTATAACTTTATTCTTATTTTTAAATTCGCACTTATTTTTATTTATTTTTTTTTGGAGGTACTGGGGATTGAAGCCAGGACATTGTGCATGCTAAGTAGGTGCTCTACAACTGAGTAATACACACCCTCCTTGTCTGCACTTGAAAATAAATATTGCAATACACAAAATAGATCTTAAACACCGTCATGGGACCTAGTCTCTGTATAGACAATTGAACACGTATGCTATTTCAATAAGAATAAATGTTGTTGAGACATACATTTCTGAATCTGTTAATGTGCTTAAAAAAGATCATAGGTAGTGATAAACACGAGTCTTTGATCCAGTACTTCTTAGGGTCTGTTTTGCCATCAATGGAAATTACATTCTACAGAGAAGGCTAATTGGGTCTCTTTGATATTTGGATGGTTTAGCAGATGATCAAGGCTTTCAAAAGCTGACAGAATTGTATTTTAAACTAACTACAAAGTTATCTTCTAGAAGTTGGAATTCTTAAGCTTGTGAAGTGTCCAGTAATCCAGGGGGTATGTGTCTGTGTCTGTGTGAACGTTTGTGTGTGTGATTTCAGGAAGGTAGAAATAAGTTCCAGATAGACTTCTGATACCTTTCTCCTCCAGTTCAAGGTGTAGGCATATATTTACACAAATAAATTGATATTCTTTTGTCATTTGGCATATTGGGAATAAGAGGTTGTCATACTTGTTTCAGAAGGGTTGGGGAGCATGAGCTTAGAAAACGGGAGGAGAAAGAGGCCGGGAGGCACTTCACACTTTGTGCAGGATATGAGAAACAGTAGCTTTTCTTTTCTCTTTTCTTCTAAAGCAAACTGGCACTGAATTGTAACCTACTATTACTCAGAATTGCTTTTCTGATCAGATACAAGTGCCTCAGATTTTTGAAGGCAACATGAATGATGAAATGTGTTTTAGCAGTTATCTTTAAAAGTAGTTTTATTTTTCAAGTAAAAGGCTATAGCCTGTTCTTTCTTCCAGCGGTACAAGACATGCTCATTAATCTATGTACATGATCTGTGTGCTTAGTTTCTTTGTTTTTTTTTTGTTTTTTTTTTTTTTTTTGAAATGCTTGTTTCATTGTGGTTTGAATGAATGTTTAAAATTTCTGGATTTTGATGTTTAGAACATGCTGATTTATGAGAACCGTTAAAAACCTGATTGTTCTTTGGTCCTTGTTTGTTGGGGCACCCTATTGATTTCTGTTGTCTGTTAAAGAGGGAAATGCTTCCTCTAGCCTGCAGATCATTAAGTGAATGGTTTGCAGTGTGCCTTTAAAATTCTTTGAATGCATTGAGCATGTTTGTCCAGTGAATTTTGAATTGACTCATTGTAATGACTTTGCTTTTGTTCTGTGGCTTTTGCTCCTCTCCACAAGAATTTGAATTCTCTGTTGCATTTTGTATATGTGTTCTTAACAGGGGAAGAAATTTTTGCATTTTTTACAGAGCTGGGTTTTCCTATCCCCTCTGAATGCCTTCTATAATTGATACAATAAAAATCTGTTATTGCAGTGCATAATTATTTCATAAACTATTTTTTGGCATAATCAGAAACAATGACAAAGAATGATTAAAAAAATACAAAAACCTTCCTTCCTTTGAAGAATAGAAATGAGGTGGTCAGGCTCACGCATACTTTGTGCCTGACACACTTACTCTCATTTCATTGTGTATCATGATTCGGAGATGGAGTTGCTTCAGGTTTGTAGATTTTTGTTTTAACATTTGTGTTAAATTCTTTCTCCAGGCTGATGTTTCCTGTTGGGTTTGTGGAAAGAGTAGAAGGGAAACAAATACTTTGTTTTGTTTTCAGGAGTCCTGAGTTGATGAGAAAAGAGTTGAGGGTGGGCTGAGGAAAAGAGTGACACTCCCTCTCCTCCCGGCTGAAATTGATAAACAAAGAAATCACTTAAGTGTATCGATATTTGACCAATAGAATTTAGCGAGCCCAAAATGGAAAGATATGCCCAATGGAAATTACTGAGTTCACCTGTAGAATTATGTGCTTTACCAAGTAGAAGCAGCTTAGAGCAATCAGAAAAATCAGTAATATGATGAGATATAAAAGGGATATTATATCTTTTATTTCTGAAACTTTTCTACGGTAAGTTGTGTAGAGCTAAAATTAAGTTTCAAGCACCAGGATTTAAGAGTGTGGGTGGTTCTGTAGGATCGTTATTCACGGATGTGCCTAGACCCTGCTAGAGTGGCTGAAGTTGGCAGGAAAAGACCCAGAGGCAGGATTTGTCATCCTAGTGTGTCCTCCATAATGGTTCCATGTGAGAGCCCATGATTGGATTAACAAACTGTAACACACCCCAGCCGCCTGTGAACTTTAATAAGAAAAAAATATGTTTAGAAACTGCTTTGCAACAAGTGCGTGTGCATCCTCACACCAGTCTCCTTGCCTTAAAAAGCAGAGACAATGCTTTGCTTGCATAGTTGAGGTTTTAGATAGCACTCTGCTGGTTGCAAAGCAAGGACCGTGGCCCTCAGCTATAAACGCTGGGCTTGTGTGCTGTTAGATAGTCTATTATCCCCAAAACAAGGACCTGGCTGGACTGGTGGTCTGCTTTGTAATTTACATATCTAAAAATGTATCTTGTTCCCCTCATCCCATGACTTCCCTAAAGATACACTAATCCTTTGTACTCATTGTGGATTTTAGAATCTCTGCCTCATCCCGTCTTTCCCGAAGTTCATCCTTACTATCTCACAACTGTTGATGAATTTTTCCTTTGATTATACACAATAAATATGGGAGCATTTGAGAGGCTCGTGGAGTTGGCTCCCTACTCCCTCTCGATTTCTTGACTTTTTACACAGAGTCTTGAATAATCATTCCGTGCTGGTAAGACTTCTGCCAGCCAGATGCCACAGTTCCAGGTGAGAAGGATGCAGGCTTTATGTCTCCTACCCGAGGGAGAGAGAGGAGAGAATTGAGATCTGCTCCCCCGTGGTCCCTTCCTGCCCCAGGGCCACTGCAGTTCACCTGAAGCCTTCTGGCCTCTGCTCTGAGGGCCTCTGTCCCAGGACTGACTGCAGCCTTTTCTTCCCTTGTCAACATTTCCTTTCAGAAGTTGGTCTCTTCTCTGCAATTCAACCCTGGCAGATGTGATGGTGGTCAGCGTGCTGGTGGGCAGTCATTTGGGGATTTCCAGGAGCCATGCTGATGCTCCTGAGTCTCTCAATCGGGGTTACAGAACAGTCGAAAACTGAAGGAAGCCCATTCACGTGAGGTCAACACAGCATTACATCACTTTCATTTTATTTTTGAATTTTCAGTGGAGAAATTATTTGTAGCAAACTGTTCCAGATATTCGGCCGCCTGCTTTCCTCATCACCACTTCCTTCCTGGCTCTGGTGCTTGTTTTACAGACCAGGTTTCTTCTCTGGTCATTTCTAGCAGGTGGGCTTGCCGAATCCTTGATCTGCATTTGAAGCAGAATGCTTCTTCGTGATGTGAAACTAATTTTCCTATTTCTGAATATTTCGTCTACACTCAGCAACTGTTTCAAGTGAAGTGTTCTTGTCCAATTTCGGTTAACTCACATTTGCTGATCTCCTGCTTTCATGCTGAGGGCAGTTTCTTCTTCCTGTAATAAAATTTAGCAATTTGCATTTACTATGGGAAGGTACTGGCCCGAGGTGCTTTTTTTCTTAACAATTTTAATACAATTCACCCATTAAAATGTACAGCGGTTTTTACTCTATGCCCAGAATTGTGCATCCCTTTCAATCTTAGAACATTTTCTTCCCCCCAACAGGAAGCCCCGTACGCATAAGCAGATATTCCCATCTTCCCCATCCTCCCCCAGCCCCAACGAGCCACTCTTCTCTCTCTGTGGATTTGCCTGTACTGGACATTTCATTTAAATCGAGTCACTTTATGTAAGTGGAACCGTCTATTGTGACTGACTTCTTTCACACTGAGTAACGTTTTCAATGTTTGTCCACGTTGGGGCCTGGGTCAGTACTCTATGCTTTGCTATTGCTGAATAATATTCCACTGTATGCCTGGGCCCCACTGTTTACCCATTCATCAGGTGATAGGCATTTGGGTTGTTTCTGCTTTTTGGCTGTGATGAGTAGTGTCACCACGAACATTCCTTTAGGAGTTTTTATGTGGACATTTGTTTTCAGTTCTCTTACGTGTGTGCCCAGACAGAGGAATTGCTGGGTCATTCAGAAACCAAATGTTCAACTCCCTGAGGACCTGCCAGGCTGTTTACCAAAGTGGCCATGCTGTGTTACGTCCTCACCAGCAACTGCTGCGAGCTCCACTTCCTCTGTGTCCTCATTAGTGCCTGTTAATTTTTTTATTATTATAACCTATTGTTGTGGGTGTGAAGCGGTTTCTTCTAGTGGTTTTGACTTGATTTCCCTTAGAGCTAATGATATTGAACATCGTTTCATTGTGCTTATTGGCCATTTGTATATTTTCCTTGAAAAATACCTTTTCAGATCCTTTATTCACCTTTTAATTGAGTTGCCTTTTTATTGTTGAGTTGTAGGGTTTTTTTTTTTTTTCATTTGGAGATACAAAATCCTAATCAGATAAATTATTTGAAAAAATTTTCTCCTGTGTATTGGTTTTTCACTTTCTGGATGGTGCCCTTTGAAGCAAAGTTTTAAATTTTGATGAACTCCAATTTATCTCTGTTTTCTTTTTTCCTTGTGCTTTTGGGGTATTATTTAAAATCTGAGGTATTTTATTTAAAATTCTATATATAAAATAACTTAATTCGTAGGACCATTCTAGGAGATGGGTGCGGTTGTTGTCCCCAGTCTATGGATAGGAGACTGAGATGCAGAAAATTTCACTGACATATCAGTGTCACAGCTACCCAGTGCTGTGGGAGTTCAGACCCTCATGTTTGTCCCAAGCATCTGTGCTCTTCACCACCATGATCCACTACTGCCTGGAATCGTTAATGAAAAAGTCTTTCCTTTTTTGGTTTCTTATTTGTTTTTTTTCTCATTAGGGACCTCATCTCCTCATTTTCCTTTCGGGTATCAGTGTAGATTTATTTTAGGTCTCATGTAGGCAGAAGTATTGCTATCAGTTAACTTCTTTATTACTCACTCTCCAGTGATGATTGTTGCTAGTTGACCTAACCAAGTCATGCTTAAGTCTTTACTGCTCATGACACTGAAAAGAGTCATGACTTACAGAATACTCAAAGAAGAAAGTACTTGATTGATTTCATCTTGCTACCCAATCAAACCAATCAAATAAATACCCGGTGTTGACAGAGATTATAAGCCCTCCAGATTAGGGTCACTGTCTTCCTTGTGTTTCATTTGTTTGGTCACAGTGTCTGGATAGCGCCTTGCTGTCCAGCAGTTTTGTGAGGATACGGTGCTCGTGAATCATTGTAAGAACAGAATTTTGACAACAGACTATGTTGTTTTTTTCACAAGGGAAAAGATAATATAGAAATACTGCTCAGATCTATTTTAAAATTAAGCTTGGAATTTTGAGAAAAATTCAAGAAACCATACAAAGATCTTTTTCACTAATTTTAGATCTATCTGAGACACATTATGGTTACATTGCAGAGTAACTTATCAAGTAGATTTGACAAGAGGTGTGTATTATTGATTTTTTATTTTAGTTGAAATATTCTATCTGAAATAAAGTAATCAGTGCCTATAATTGAACAAATATGTTTGTATTTCTATGCAACATGGGAGCAGTCTTCATATGTTTCTATATAATATATATGACTGTGTGTTTTAATCTGTCTTTCAATGTTTTTATAGTTTTTCAGCCATGTTGTAACTTTAGAATTCTTCTAAGAATTTCACTCCCGATACTACTGCAGTTTGTACTGTGTATCCTTTCTTATGCATGGGATTCCACTGTCCCCTCAGTGAGGAATTTCCTCTCCTATTGAGTTAGTAGCAGATTTAAAGGAACTGGGATTTCTAGGCCTTTGCTCTCCATGTGTTTGCAGTTGGCTGTCAATCACGATTTTCCCTTTCTTGAGTTTTCATTGTTCAATTAGAATTTTTGAAAATAACTACTAATATGTTTCACCGGTCTCTCTAGAAACTTGATGTGTTTGTGCTTTTCAGTTTTCAATTTATGAAAAATGTAAATGCACTCTTGTTTTTAAGTAGTCTTTTTTCACTAGATATTTGTTTATCTCTTTATAGTTAAAATAATTTTTTTCCCAATGAATGAATCGGTGTGCATGTTTTAAAAAACCTTACTTTTTATTTTTCTTATTCTAACAGGCATATTCGTTGTAGAGAATTTAGAAAATAAGGATAAACACATTAATAACTTAAAATGGCCTCTAATCTCACCTGGAGATACAGTTGTAAGGTTTGAAATTGAGAATTACAAGTCCTCTCACGTTGTTCTTCTTTTTCAAGTACGTTTTGGTTACTGAGACCCTCGAATTCCAATATGAATTGTAGCAGCAGCTAGTCAGTTACTGCAGAGGAGCCCACTGGGATTGTGATAGAGACCACGTTGAATATGTGGATCGCTCTGTGGAGCACTGCCATTCCAAGAGCGCTGTCATCTGATCCAGGAATGTGCGTGGTGTGTCTGTCCAGGTATTTAAGTCTTCTTTAATTTTTTTTCAACAATGTGTAGAGTTTACATAGTATTATTTTACTTTATTTTTTCCCTTTATACTGAGTAAAAGTGTGCAAGGTGCCGGGATCAGAACTGTATTATAGCCCCGCCACTTGCTGCTACCATGGACGCTGCAGTCTTCCTTTGCCCTCTGTAAAATCTTGCACAAAATAGGACCTAAGTAACTCTTTCTTGAATGAATGATTTTATGATTGCTGAATGATGCTTGAGAGTCCTTGTGATGATAACTTTTTCCCAGACTTTCCCCTTTTCTTAACTATGCCCTTTCTCTACCTTTCCTCCAGCCTGGGTTTCAGCCAGCCTGTGGCATTGATTTTCCCTATCTGTGGACTCTTCCTTTCACTAGTTCACGATAATGTTACATGTGGGCTGTGGAAACTTACTAGATGTCAAGAAAGAGCCAATCCATTGCATGCTAGTATTTTTAGTGTGTGGTATTCTTTTATCGATTGAAATTAAATCAGGCTGACCCCCTGAGCTCTTTTCGCCTTCCTACACATGATACTGCTCTGGTTGCTGCATGTGCCCTTCCCCCAGATTTGGTTTTGGAGTTGAGTAAGTCACCATCACTGGAGCCCTCTCTTTAAAAGATGAAGAGGACATTTGATCCTTCTCCCTGGTTGGGGACTTGAATGAGATGAGATACCAGATAAAGAATGGAGCTCCAACTCATTCTGACCCCTGCTCTTTCCGTTCCTTTCTCCAGGGGAAAAGAGTACAATTCAAAAATATAAAGATTGTGAGCTAATGAGATAGACAAGACAACCGATCATTTATTAAATGTCCTTTCATGCCAGAAACAAATGTATTATACACAAAATAAGCACACAAAGCATGGTAGAACCGTGATTACAAACGTGGGTCCGAGTTCGAGTCCTGCTCTGGAATGTCCAGTCCTGTGATATGGAGAATTGGTAGGTCGGCTTAGCGTCTCTCGGACTTGTTTTTTGTCCTGCAGAGACGGGGCTTGCTAGGCGTCCCCCCCCCGTAGAGGTGCTGTAGGGTGTAAATGATGCGCGTGGGCAGCCAGAGCACAGCTGCTTGTTCCTCGTAAGTGCAGGAGAGCATAGCTTTTGCGGTGACGGCTTTATGACCGCCCCGTGAAGACTCTCAGTGCTCCTAAGGGATGCCTTGTGGTTTGGAGATGGGATTCTCACTTCTGTAAATACCCAAGGATTGTGTTATTGGGCCCTGCTGATTTGAATCTATTCTTTAGAAAGTACATATTGTAGATATATTTTTCAAGCATGCATGCTTTTTTCTTTTATTATTTATAGTTCTACCCTCTCTCTTGGTGTGACTTTTCATGGAATCCAGGAAAAAGTCCTAAGCCACCTGCCTCTTCACACTTCTCCGTCGCGGCTTTCTTCCCTGACTAGAAGAGGGTTCTGCATAGGAAATTTTCTTTGTTCCCCTTTTCTTGGAGTCTCTCTGTCTGTCTGCCCACCTCTCACCTGTCCATCTGTCCATTTCTCTACCCACTCATTCTTCTGACTTGTTCCAAAAAGCATTTCAGGCAGCTTACAGGAGAACAGATACCAAATAAACAGGTGAGAAAATGGGGCCAATTTCAGACAGTGAGGCTAGGAGGTGAGCCTGTGTGAGGGTCGCAGGCGTGAGACACACGCGTCTGCCCTGTGACTTATATGATCGGCAGCAACAGTGTGCCTGAGGCTCCCAGCAGACACAGGGAAACAGGGTTTGTGGGAGATGCTCACTGGCTGTGAAATCAATAAGTGGCTGAGGAGAAGCCCAGCCTTTCCAGCTACTAAGGATTAGGAGAATATCTTGAGTGTATTCCAAGATCAGAGTATTGCATCTTTTATTTTTTCAGAGTTCTATGTATAGTTGGTTACATTCTATACCTGGAAATTTCTCCAAAACTGCTTCCCACGTGAGTCCCATGGCTCGGAAATGGGGTGGTTCTGCTCATTGACGGGTGTTGGTCAGAAACATAAAATGACAGACTCAAAGGAGCCTGGGACTTGTCAGTTATGTTTTGTCAGTGCTGTAGATTTCAGAAAACGCCTTCACCGTTTCTCTCCATCTGAGGCGGCAGCGTGCTCTCTTACCAGCATCAGGAGCTCAGGGCCACGGGATGGTGGGGGCTGACTGCACTGCCGTCAAGACAGGTAAGGTAGTTACTGCAGGCGTGGTGCTTTCACGTAGTTCATTTCATGTTCTTTAATAGGTTTTAACAGGTAGTTAATTAACTGTGTTAACTAACATTTAATAAATATGATGCTTTGTTGAAAAGACAGTTATAGGCAGAATATAAGTTGTGAACACTTTGAAAAAGGTTTCATTACTGAAATTTCAGTAGGGAAGATTTAGTTTTTCTTATTTACGCCTCTCTTTAAAAGTAACAAAGAAACAAGACAGAAAAAGCAGAGGATGATTTCTGTTCTTCCTCTCGGCTTGCAGGTGCCCTCACCTCCAGTGGCATCCATCTAGACACCAGCACTGACACTGGCCGTGCTCAGAACTGCCTCAGCCCTGAAGACACAACTGACAAATAGAAGGGGGCTGCGCACTGTTACAGCAGGTGCTCTCACTTTGTGGGTCCTTATGTAACTGTGTGGTGTTAAGCAGGATCGCCCGTTCTACATTGTGTGACGCTGCTGCCGTGTCTCCTAGTTATTGTTTCTGTAAGTACTCGTGTATTTTTTTCAATGTGTGGTACTAGACATCTAAAAATGCTTTTTTTAGATGAAAAATAATGTGTATTTAATATAAAAGTCTGAAAAAAGGGGCAAAAGGGTCTATCCTGGTCCCACTACTCAGAGATAATAATTAACACTTTAACATCTATATTCTGTTCTTTTCATCAGTGTGTATCTCCTCTGTCATAAAAAACAGCGAGCACTCTGTGCCTTTTTACTGTGTGGAGAGCTCCTTTTTCCATTCTGCTTATTACACCTTTTTCTAAAATATTCTGTCCCCCCTGGCATGATTTTTAATGACCAGTATAGTAGCATTCTGTCTTGTGGAGGCATCTTCCATTTTAGTTCGGACTTAAATAAACTTTGAAATTCCAAGTATACTTAAGTGAAGTACTGAAAAGAGAACTGTAGTGGTACCAAAATGCCCCTACATCCCTTCCCCTTTTTTCCTGAGGGTAAAAACTGCTGAAAATGTGGTTTATATATGTCATGACCTTTATGCCTATGTCATATATATATACACATTCATACATACACGTATATCAGAAATCTATCTATATGTTTGTGTATATATGTTTTATTGAAAAATAAGACCATACTATATGTTTTCTGCAGCTCGGTTTATTCACTCAGGGGTATATCATAGACGTCTTCCCACTCCAGACTCACCCGGTCCTTTCAGATAGAGTAGAGGTGTCTCCTGATGTGCAGGTTTGGTCTCTTGTGCAAGGACACCTTCGGTGAGAGAGTACTGTGGACAAGGCCTTGGACCACGCCGAAACGCTGGCCCCTTAGTGCCCACAGCTTGCCTTGATTTACGGCATCATTGTCTTGATGGTGGATACTTAAGTTTTCTCCATTTTCCACTGTCAGAAATGGTGTTTGACTGGCATCCTTCTTGTACAAACATTCCTCCTGTGATCTTGGATGAGTATTCCTTTAGTTAAGGTTTCTGGAAATTCAGTCCCTGGATGTGACAATTACATACATCACAGGCTCCTTTCAAGTGACTCTAGAAATTCCTTCTCCTGTGGGGAATGAAAAGATGTAGAATAACTTATGTAACCAATTCTCTATCATTGGATATGATTTCACTTCAGCTTTTCTTCCCACCATTGTAAAAAGTGCTGTGTAAGTGCTCTGATGAGTACATCTTTTTGAACTGATTTTTTTTCTAAGTGAAACGATTCCTAAAAGTGGAGTTCAGTGTGTGTGAACACACGTTTTTCAGAGTTTACATATCCATTGACATGTCGTCCTCCAAAAAGTTCGCTCACAGTTTGTTCTCTCAAAGATGGACACTAGCTAGAATATCTTTTAAAAACATTTGCCAATATGATGAGCAAAAGTGCTTTTTCTTTGTTTTAGTTTGCACTTGATGACCAGTGAGGTATTGAGCATTTTTCACTCATTAGCCATCTGACTTTTAAAAAGTGAATGATCCCTTTTGTCCTTTGCACACATTTAAGTGAGGGAGCTTCTTGTTGCTTTGTGACAGCTCTTTGTATGTAATGAACATTAACCCCTTGTCTTCATCAACATGTATCACAGAGCTTTTACTTGTCATATCTTGCATTTCATTTTGTTCTGTAGGTTTATTTTTGTTGTGGCCCAAAATAATCTTTAGATAGTAAATGTCTTCTTTTTGGGTTTTATCCTTGATTTTATTCTTAGAAATACTTTCTTATAATGGTATATATCTCTTCTGTAGGTTTTTTTAATCTCTAAGATGAGATGATAATAGTACTTGTTATAGAGAGGAGAAGTTGAATTAATATGAGCAAAGTGTTTGTTTGCTGTTATTAGTACTTTCTAATATTTACATCACTATCTGTAATTTTTCTTGTGGTCATTATGACTGGAATAGAATTTGTTTTACCCAGGTGATTCTCTGATTGTCCCAAGACAATCATTGAATTCATACTTGGCTCTTTGATTTGAAATCCCACCTGTAAAAAATACTTATGTACACTAGAGTCTCTTTTTGAGCTCATGGTTTATTTCTGTCAATCTTACTTTCTTATTCCAGCGCTATATCTAACATATTGTAAAAATTTATTTAATATCTGACAGTGTGATTTTTTTGATTCTTTTTTCCATCCCTAATTTTCTTGGCTAGTATTATGACTTTATTATTCCTGAAGAATTCTAAAATTCTTTTATCAAGTTAAAAAAGAAAACAGATAAGAGTTGTCATGGGATTTTTTAGTAAGTTTTGAATTATATTTAGGAGAACGTACATCTTTACAAAACTGCTTTCCTCCATACAATATGTTGATGTCTCTACATTCACACCTCTTACTTTACCACTCAGTACAGTCCTGTACTTTCTCCATGTACAACATGGGCATTGTTTTAGAGTTTATTCCAGATTATTGTTGATGTTTTTGTTAATTTTGTAAGTGAAAATTTTTTGCTATTATATTTTTTAACTGTTCAAACTGACACCTAGGAAGGCAGATTTGGTTTGTAAATACTCACTTTGTAACTTGTCATTTAAAATTGTAAGTATTAAGTACTTGTTACAGAATCCTTTCTTTTCTGTTTTTAAAAATTTGTTTCCAAGATTCTCAAAATGCTCATAGCTAAGTAGTATAGGTGAGGAGACAGATGGAGAGAGGTAGTGTGGCTCATGTACAAACTGTGACCACTTTCATGGCTGCCTTTAGGCTGGAGAAGCCCCAGAAGAACCCAGGTTAGACCGGGGGTGGCTTTGTATGCACTTGAAAGCCAGCTTTCCTGCCTGTATGGTGAAGCCTGGTGGGCTTGGCAGGTAGGTGATCAAGATCAGATGAAGGTCATTGGCTGCACAGAGCACTGTGTCTGTGAGAACTGGAGACCTCTGCCATGGGAAATGCTTGGTGCCAGGAACAATGCAGGGGAGCTGGGGAGCCTTTATGTTAAAGATTTTCCAGTCCTAGGAGTGAGAAGTTGAGACTCTGCATTCAGATCTGAGTTTGAATTCATCCTCTCTTGTTTACTGGTCCTCTGACTTTTGTCAAATTATCTACCCTCTTTGAACTCCTGTTTTCTTGTCTCTCAAAACAGGAGAATTACAACCTGCTGCTAGCGTTTGTTCAGGGTAAATTATCTGTGTCTATAAGATGCCACGTATAGTCACAAGCTCAGTGAGAAATAGGCTGTACCTTCTTCTGCAACTCAGTGCTCGACAAGACATCGGGAGAAAGACAGTTCCTAATTTGTATGTTATGCCAGTAGGAACAAAATTAATATTTTGCCTTTCCCTAGCAGTATACTTACTCCTTTGCTTCATTTACCTCTTTCCTCCTTTCCTTCCCCTCCTCCACCAAAAGATCCTGAGACTCTCTCAGAACACTAGATTCAAATTACTTTAAAAGTTGGCTCATTCCCTAGAAATGACAGTGACATAAAAAAATCTGTTCACATCCCAGACTTGACTGTATTTTATTTACACACACACACACACACACACACACACATACATCTGGCTACCTCTGAATTCCTGAGGGAGAAGGACCAGTTTTTCTGAGTTTTCATTCACTGAGCGTGAGAGCAAAGTCTCTTAAGCAGACTTTCTCCTGGCTTCATGCATGGTTTTTTATTGGATTTCTCTGTGGCCATAGAATTATTCTCCTACTAGAAGAGAGGAAGTGGAGACATAGAGATTCTGCTTAGATATTGGTGTCATCATATTTGAGTTGGAAAGGACTTAAGACAGCATAGAGTCGTAACTTTTTATGGGTGAGAATCCATGATGGTGTAACTTGGACAAGAACCTGGGTCTCCTGCCATTGTGTCCACATGGATGAAGAGGCAAATGGGTGTGGGATGGCAGGGATCCTTCTTGCTTGAGTTCCAGGGTCTTGCTAGTTTTCATTGCTCAGCTGCCTTTAGTTTATGTCCATGTGGCCTCTCATGGGAAGGTCACTCTATCCTGATAGATTGAGTTTCTAATCAGCAAAAAGGTCTGGACACACTCTTGGTTCCCAGAGATTTTCTGCTGACCTGCTGACACTTTATATACATGAGACCTAAGAAACTGCTGGATATAAAACCCTTATTTTTATCATTTTCCCTCGAATTCCATAGGAATGGGGTGCTGTCTCAGGCTGTCTAATGCTTGATCTGAACAAAGATATGGTAATAGTTTGTGCTGCTGGACCATCACAAGTGGAATGGGATTTCCACCTTTTGTTTTTAGAATCAGGCAGACGAGTTCAAATATTGCCTTTACCAGTTAATAGCTTCGTGACGTTGAGGAAGAAAGTTTACTTTTTTGTGTCCAATTTTCTTTATCTGTAAATAAGTTCAGTATTTATTTTAGGGTTTTTGTTTTAGAATTGAATGAGCTAATTCCCTCATTTATACCTAAAATACTGATCGCGTGGTTCTATGCTGGTGCCTTGGTAGAAGATTACTAAGGGACTCAGCAGTGAGCATGCAGGTGGGGGACCCCTGGATCATAGAGCTTATATTCCAGGATATGCTTGTAAAAGACTGGATGTGCAGTGGGTTTTTAGTAAATGTCTATTCTTTTCCTAATCCCCATTGATTGTATATATATATTTATACTAATATATGAACTTCTTTGTTGCAATTTAAATCTCTTTGTAGTATTTAAAATATGTAGCTATAACAAAAATACGTGAAATAAAATGATTTGATTTTTATTTTCCTTTCAATAATGAAAACAAAAGAAAATAGAAAAGAAAAAGTTTTGTAATACTAGAAATAATTTTATTTCCATGGAATCAAGCCTTTATATTAAGTTTTTCCGTTTTGTTGTTAAACGGCATGTAAAATAAATAGGTTGTGACTTCAGTGTTGATAGCTAGGTGAGTTTCTTGTTATTGTTGTCTTTGATGAATTATTTTCACTAGATCATAAATGATGTGCGTGCTACATATTGGAAATGAGGAAGAAGTGGAGACATACTAACTCCAATGTATTTTGTTACCGAGTCCAAACTCATTCTGCTTGCCGCATGACAGGCCAATAAACTGGGAGATGAGGTGTTGGGGCAAGGAATAGTGACTTTATCTGAAAAGCTGGCAGACCCAGAAGATGTCAGACTGATTTCCTGGAGAACCCTCTTCCCCAAGTCAGAATTCAGGCTCCTTTTATACTGCAAAGGGGAGGGGGTGTGGTTGGTTGTTGCAAACTTCTTGCTGTACGAATTGTTTGTCCTTGGTGTCCTTTGTCCTTGCAGCTCTCCATGTGGGTCAAATCATGGTGCCCCTGTAAAACCTTCAACAAAAATAAGGTTATTCTTTATTTTGCAACTTGAAACTCTCTACATAAGTGCAGAAGAGCTAACACCCTTAAAGATCAGAGCCCGGAGAATAGGCTCTCCTGTATATTTCAGGCTAAAGTCAACTTTCTTTCACAAAAGGTGTAGAGCTAACTAGTCTGAGCCTAGAAAACAGGGCAAAGGATTAAATCCAAAGGAACAGATCCAACACGGAGTCAGATTTCTTCTTTCCTAATACAATTTCTTTTTCCATCTCATAAATAATTTTAGTAAGAAACATAAGCAATTTTGTATTTTTGCTTCTTAATAAACGATAAGTGGGCTGACTACATTTTTGTGAGCAGGGATGCTGTGCGGGCCTTGGGGTCTCAGCAAACTCTTGTTGAGGGTGGTTGACCCTGCAACATGTCTAATGCCCCCAGGAGTGTTGGTGAGGGTCCCCCCAGCCTGGGGCTCTATTCAGGAAACAGCGAATGGGCATTGACCTCTGGAGACCTCTTTTTCGGCTGCAGGAAACTTTTTCAGATACTGTGATTGAAAAATCACTCCAGCTGGGGATAATTTGGGAAAAAAGGAAGAGGAAAATTGTTTGGAGTAGAGTAGAAGAGAAATGCAGAAGATCAGGGAGGCTGGGGGCTTGGCAGCTGGGCCTAGGGAGAGAGGGGAGCAGAGGTGTGGAGGGGCCCGGCTCCAGAAACAGCTCCTGCACCTGTCCCCGCACCCAAGCCACACAGCTTTTAATTGGCCTGGGCCACTCTCCTGGCTGGATGTCACCCTGGGCAGAACCTTGAGAACTGAAGTTGACAGGTAGGCAGCATTTACCTAGGGGGTCACTGAGGACTTTGTTCAAGTCCACAGTGCCTTTTCTGGTCATGTGTCTTCACTTGCCCTTTATCTCAGGATCTGAGGAGCAGGAGCAAGGAACTCAGGGAGAGACATCCGACTGTGTTAAGAGAGGACAGACAGAGTGACACAGGAAGCGAGGACTATCGCAGCAAAGTATAATGACTTCACAATTATTGCATCAGACCTGCAGGTGTGAGAGAGCCCAAGCCTGTCTCAGAGTGCAGGGGACAAGCAGAAAGGATTGGTAAAATTTCCACTGACAATTGAAATTTTGCAAAATAGCCTGCTACTTTTGGTTGTATCACTTGAATGAATGCAGGTGTGTTTCTGTGGGCATTTATAGGTTCACTCAACCCCACCAGCCCCTCTTGCCCCTGTCAGGGGTGGGTTTTCTCAAGCACAGTGCCCCTCCTGCTTTGGGGGGCCATGCTGCGGGTCCTCGCCTGGGTCCCGACTGCTACAGGGCACTGAGTCCCCGAGGCAGGGCCTGCGAAACACGACAGGAACACCTCTGCTCTTGACTAAGGGCCTCCTTTTCCCCCTGCAGTGTTAGAATGCCGATGACTCAGTTAGAAGCGTGCATCCAAGCCGTTCTTCCTTGTCATCACCATCTGGAAGCGGTACCTGAATCTTCTGAATTTCTCCAGAATGTGGTTTACAATCACCTTCGACAAGTGGTTGTGTGTCCTCTTACAAGTGGAGGTTTTACTGCCATTTTCCTGGAACTTACTCACCACTAGTCCATCTGATTTTTCTGTGCTAGGATTCAGTATGGCCTGCTAAAATTTCTGCAGTCAGATCTTGAAACCCTGATGAAGAGGATTATTTTATTTTTTATATGATAGTCTTTTACTTTCAAAATTCAGAATTTTCTGTTCTTTCACTTTTTAGGGTGGATTTGGAGAAACAACTTTGCTCTTATTGTCCTTGTGACCTGTTGCTTTATGCCTCTAACCCGTCTTCTGTCACTTTTTAGGCGGTTCTATTCGTGACCCTGTCCAGGTTGTTCATATTATAAAACATAAATTCTGTGAAAGTACAGTTCCTTTTATTCTGAAAGCATTCCACAGATACCACTGAAATCTGGGTGTGGTTTTAAGAAGACAGAACTATTAGAACATGTACTTGCAGGTTGCTAGTGAAAAATTCCCAAATCAAAAGTCTAGTTAAATATCTAACATCTTTCTAATCTACCTTAGATTTGTATGGATAAGTGAAGCAGTTTGCTAAGAACTCAAGACCAGGGTTAGAATACTGGCTGGTGTAGATCAGCAGGTCCTCCCAAGCTGATGCTCTGCCAGAGGGCGGGGCTGAGGGGAGAAGGCGGGTCCTCCCCTCCCTGAGCTGATAGTTTCATGGCAAAGACCTTCACCAGGTGAAGAACTTGGAGTTTCTTCTAAGAACAGTGGGTTTGAAAAGAGTCTTAAAAGCATGGGAGTGACAGAATCCCATTTGTGTCAAGTAGGGAAAAGCGGCTGGGGGGCCACTGGGAGACTCATGATTCCATGTGGGAAGTATTTGTGGCTTCCACCTGAGAAGTGGGACGGTCAGTGGGAAAAAGCGATCAGATTGAAGTCATGTTAGATGGTAAAATGAAAGGATGAATGATGTCTGTGAGGGTAGGATGGAGTAAGGCCAGGGTTTTTGGGTGGATTAATACGGTAAATGATGGTCCTGCTGTGCTCTGAGGAGGGGAAGCTGCAGAGGGAGTTCTGCGGGAAAACTGATGAGTTCAGCTGTGGGTAAAATGAAAGGCTGTTAGATGTGTGGTCTGGGAGTTCAGGTGAGAGCCAGTAGTGAGTAGGGGGCATGGGAGAGAGACCTTCAAATCATTTTATCTTGTGAATATACAAAAAAGTGTGAGTAATACACTTATGCCTCTATATTCTGGATTTAAAACCCATTAACATTCTGCTATATTGACTGCAGAGGTTCTTAATTCTTTTAATACAAATAAAATAAATAGAAGCAAAATAGTGGAGTTAATGAAAATCTTAGAGTTGATGTGTGTCCTTGTATGTATTTTGATACCTCATCTGTTTATAACCATAATCTATTAAAAGTTAACTAGTTTAGCATAAGAGTTAAACAGAGGGACGTGACAAACTGTTGGGGGTTGAAGCTGATCTTCTCGGGCAAATTATGTCGCCTCTCTGTGCCTTAGATCTATCTTCTGTGACTTCCCCCGGGCCCCTCATCACAGCTGATTTCCTAGATTAGAAGTTGGGAGGGAGGCTGCTGTAGGGAGAGAGAAGTGGCAACTGCCACGGACCATGACGAGAGAGACAAAAACAGATTAAAGCCAATAAACTGAGTACAAACAAATACCCTCCAAAGAGAAAGAATCCCAAAGTCTTTTGAGCCACTTAGCGTAAGGGAAACAAAACCACGTGGACCCAAACTTCTTGAGTATGTGAGTATTGTGGGTGGAAATATGTCATCAGAATAGATTTGAGAAAAGGCTATTTGGTTTCCCTTGATGTTTCCGGTAAGGATGGACAGCAGAAGGGAAAACCCCCCGCTTCAAAGTGAAAGCTGCTATTTTGTGTGAAACTGACCAAAGGTTGGAAACCAGTCATCAGCGGTGCTGGCAAGTGAACAGCCTTCTGGATTGGGTGGGGCACCTACTGTGACTTTCTGGTGACCTGCTGGGTAGGGGCTGGGAGATGGGCAGTAGTTCTGCCTGGTGACTCGGGCATAAACCTGGGCTCTGAAGCTGCTGGTCTGACTAGCAGAACTGGGCACAAACATTCTTAATGGGGCAGCTTGGGATGTGGCCTGGGACACCTGCCATGCTGAGGGCGAGAGGAGGGCTCCCTTGAGGGGGTGTCCTGCAGAGAGTGGAAAAATCCACCTGCAGGGACGGAAGAGCCTCTGAGCAGGGGGCCGGATACACAGGCATGACTGGCCTGAGCACGGAGGGTTCGGTGAGCCGGAAGTCATACAGTGGCCGGAGCAGCCTTTTTCCTGAGAAACTGGAGGGAAAAGATGTTGAAAAGGCAGCCTGCGGACAGACCCTGTGGTGGGTTATCAGTGACCGGAAAGGACTGGTCAGGCAGGCATGAGAGAACCCTGTGAGCGTCCCAGATGGGGCGTCACGCTGAAGGGAGGAGCAGAGTTATAGACTATGCCACTTTTTAGCTGTGTGACTTTGAGCAAGATCACCCCACCTCTCTATATATATCTTCATCTGTAAAGTGACAGAGTGACAAGCTCGTGTCATCAGAAGGCTTAGTTTAGCTCTGATCCTCTGTGTCCAGTACTGTCAGTGCTGCCCTGCAAGGTTCTGCAGCGGCTGCTCTTACTCTGAGATGGGAGGGCCTAGGGGACATTGTAGCACACAAGGGCAGGAGGGGGGTGCTTTAAAAACAGACATGTAGCCGCCTGCAGCTGCATACCTGCAGGCAGTTTGATTGATGGTTCTGGAGAGGACTTTGGAGGCCTTAGCATCGTTTTAAGACTTGTTTTCCCTTGGGGGCAGCATTTGCCTTTGCAGATTAATGTTGAAGATTTGAGCTTCTGGAAAAGCTGCTTTCAGAGATGGGTATATATGTAACATATAGTCTAAAATAAAATGCTTTTATTTAATGTGTGGGACTTTGCAGCTGTTGGGAACAGCTTTGTTGGCCTGGTCACGGAGGACACTAAGGGTCAGCAGAGCGTGCGGGAGGGCAAGAAGCTCGCAGTGCTGCTGCGGGGTGTTCTCCCCAGTAGGGCGCTGTGCTGAGTTGACTCTTCTCTGAGTTTGGTTGCCAGATGAGCAGACAGCAAATTAATGAGTTCTGGTGGGATTGTATAATGACAGGAAGAAAGAGGGACCCGTAGTTTTCTGGACTAGGACAAGCATTTTGTTCTTAATCCAGTGTGTTTCATTGCGGATTTGATGAGTTGTGTCTGTTCTGGATCTGATTTGGGCTAATCTGTATATTTGGAAAGGAACCGAGATGGAATTATTGCAGACACCTTGTTCTTTAATGAGTCCTGTGCAAATATAAACACGGATGAAGCATACGTTTGAATTTAGTGGTGTAGGGAAGGGTTTATGCACATTACAGGTGAAGGCAAGGCAGAATTCCTCTTCTTTGTGGGCAGAGAATTGGGTCCACCTGTTTTTTCTGTAACGGCTTCTGAGAGCAGTTTATGGTAATTAACCAGCATTGACAAATGGTGGCACACATTGCATTTAAGAGCTGGCCGGCTGCAAACTTGTGTATTGGGCAGGTGGTTTTCACAGAGAAGTGATGAGGTAGATGGGAGAGAGAAGGGGCACAGGCATGGGCACCCCAGCTTCAGGTTTAAATCGGCATTTCCACACCATAGGAATTTGGAATAGAATGTAACCTCACTTAGCCTGTTGGTGAATCAGTAAAATGGGCATGATAATATTCACTTCTTCCTGGGTTTGTTGTAAGTTGTGTCGACTGAAATAAATGTGAAGCATAAAAGTTAAGAGTTAAGTTTTATTCGGTGAGAGGACTCCAGCGGGGATGACAGCCTCTCAGATTGCTCTGAGGGACTGTTCCAAAGACATAGGGGAGGAGCTAGATATATAGGAGCTTTACAACAAAGACCAGGTAGTTGGAACAATAAAAGATTGTTTGTTATCTAAAGAAAACCAGATATCTCAGGTTAAAGAATTTAGTGCTTTTCTATGTATGGGAGGAAGCAAACATTTGGGCTCACTGAATTCATTCATTTGACAAGCACCTAGCTATCTAGGGCCAGTATCCTGTCCTTTCTTATTCTGAGTCCCCTCAGAGGGCACCATTGTGAGTGGCTGCAGAGGCTGGGCTGCAGGCCTGTCCTCGCTGGGGGGTGGTGGCAGCCGCTGTTGACTGGGTTTCAGCATTCTTTATTTACTGACATGGTTGCAGTATTTTCATTCACATTGTAGTATTTTTGTTCACGGACTGATTATGGATAATCTGCAACCTTGGAAAGCAACCGAGATGGAATTACTGCAGTTACCTTCTAGTTTAATATGCCGTGTGCAAACATAAACACGGATGAAGCATATAAAAGGATTTGGTGGTGTAGGGAAGGTGTTCTGCACACTACAGGAGAAGGCAAGACAGAACTCCTCTTCTTTGTGGGCAGGGATGTGGGTCTACCTGTCTTTTCTGTAGCGGTTTCGGAGAGCAGTTTATGGTAATTAACCAACATTGACAAACAGTGGCACACATTGCATTTAAGAGCTGGCCAGTGCAAACTTGTGTTTTGGACAGGTGGCTTTCATAGGCAAGTGGTCAGGTGGATTGGAGAGACACGTAGCCTAGGCCTGGGCTCAGATTCAGGCTTAAATAGCCATTTCCTCACCAAAGGACCTTGGACTAGAGTGCAACTTCCCTTAACCTGTTGGTGAATCTGTGAAATGGGCATGATAATATTCATTTCTTCCTGAGTTTGTTGCAAGTTGTAAACAATATTAGAACACACATGAATCACTTAACACACTGGCACTTAGCAGTGTTCACTGCGTCCGTCCGCCACACTTAGCGTGTGTCAGAGCCGTAAAGGCAGCATGTGTCTGTTGAGGACGCACTGGTGGCCCCTTGAATACGTTGTGAATTTGGTGATTTCCTTTAATCCTTGTAACTGTATGTGCCATGGGCAGTTATTTTCTTGGACAGATGAGGAATCACAGGGTAAATAAGACTGTGTAATTTGCCCAAGGCAGACCATAATATTGGGTGCAGGGTCCTCGGTTCAGCATGGGCCCCTGGGCCTTCTGGCCTCTCCGTTCAGCAGGTGTGGGCTCGCCTGTCTCCCAGCCCAGAATATCCAGCAGGCAGCAAGACATACCTGGCCCTGTGCTTCTTGAGCAAAACCCAGGAGGGGAGGCAGGTACTAAAGGGATAAACATAAAAACAGACGACAGCAAACTGTGATCAGCTTTGAGAAGGAAAGGAACACACCTCGCTGTGCAGAGCTGGGAGCATTCCCGTCGGGGCTGCTCTGGGGGCGTTCATCTCAGCTAAACAAGCTCTGCTGCTGCACCAAGGCAGGAAGGCAGGGCGCGTGTGGCCAGGTAGACTAAGCCTCGCTGATAGTACTCATTCACCATTAAGCTGCAGCTGTCACGGGCACTTACCCTGTAGACAGATGTTGGCCATAATCATCACGGGCATTGCTTGGTAGTTGTATTGGCCCCACCCTTGAGATGAGGTCATTGAAGCTGGGGAGTTTGCTGCATGCCCTTGTATACCTCGGAAATTACCCCCACTGGTCTTTTAACCTAGACTGGTGTGGCTGTCATGTCCGAGCCCTGTGAATGGAATCGTGTAGCTTCTCCCAAGTGACCCAAATGACTGACATTGATTTTCTTAATTCGTAGGAAATGGTATGTGACAATAAGAGAAAATGGTAGTAAGAAATTGTTTGGAAAATTAGAACAAAATCCAATTCTTCCTCAGCTGGGGAAGCGTACCCAGTGTCACTCACTCCACTCACTGCCTGGCACCTCCTCCCTGCCGACTCCGTGTTCAGAAGCCACTCTGAGCCTTTGAAGAACATTTTGCCTCATGACACTGTTGACTAGGACCTGCGACAACTCTGTCCCTGGTTAACTCTCTCTTCAAAGCCATTTAAATTTTATGCAGGCTCCTCCGCTCAGATGTAAGAATAGCCTCTTTCAACTTCTTGATGCATCTCCTTAGAGAAGATATTGCGAAGGAAAACTAGCTAAAACCTGGGAGGTATGAACATAGTGACTGTAACCTCAGCACTTTGTGAAGTTCAGAATCAGAGGGGTGGGAGACTCAGGAAAGGCTTTTTAAGGTAGAAAGGGGAAAGTGAAAGGACGCAGGCTGTGTGAGACTGAAACATCTCGGTCCCAGCCAGCAAGGCACCTGCGTTCATGATGGTGTGTGTGGAGAGCAGGGTTCTCACAAAGAAAGAAGAGGTGGGATGGGAGGGAGAACAGTTAGGTTTTTACTGGGGAAGGAAAAAGTGGGCTGACCATTTCCTGGTTGAACAAGAGGACTGTGACATGATGTGCTTGTATTTTGGAGAGAAGGGTTTTGTGGGGACAGGCCTAGGAGAACGCTGTCTGGCTGGGGAGTCAGCACAACAGAGAACCACAGAGAACCGGACCGACGCCAGGGCTGCTTCTGTCCCTTAGCTGGGGCCTAAGAACTCCCTTCACAACCTGGTCCTGTTGATAAAAAAAAACAGATGTGGGGCATGAGAAGGGCTGTGTCCCACGCATATGTTGAGCCCCTGCGATTTGTCCCTCCAGATGTTGGTGTTTGGCTTCGTGTAGGAAACGATTCAAGAGCAAACAACTGTTGAGTAAAGGTAGATTTATTGAGAGAGATACATTGAAAGGCAAGAGAATCGCCACGAGGTGTGGGGGTTGGTTGCTCAGATTAAAAGTAGGTACACACTCCACAGAGTGTGGGCTTTCTCTGAAGAGGGAGAGAGAGGGTTGACCTTGAGACTGCGCTGTGTTGCTTGTTTTCTTGGGCTTGGTGGTTTCATATGCTAATAAGTAGAAGGACCAGCCTAAGGGGAAGGGGCTGGGATTCCCGGGCAGTTGGCCATTTCCCACCCTGTGACCTTTTGTTGCTAGCCTTGGGATGGCCATGGTGCCTGGGGGCGTGTTATTCACCATGTTACTATTACAATGGGTGTATAATGAAGCTCAAGCTCTGCTAGAAGTTAAATCTCTTCATCCTGAGCCTCAAGGCCTATTGGAGGTTGAATCCTTCACCATTTTGATGTTAATTGCTGTGGCCTTCCTTGAATGGCTGTGCTCTGCCCCCTTCCATCCTGTCTCACTGTGATGACACAGAGAGAGCAAAGGCCGGGCCCTGCCTGTGCTCCTGCATTTAACAGGGGGAGGGGTGGGGTGGGCTGAGAATGACTCTGAGTGGTGAGAAGGTTGTTTCAGATTTTTGCACATGGGATATGGGGACCTTCCAGCAGCCACCGCGGATTTATATCTCGGGCATTATCGCTTGTGTCACTCATCTTTTTCTATTTTTCTTTAAATTATTTAATCTAAATTTAATATCAGGTTTTTTTTAGGAAAAAATTTCTCTTTTTCTTTTCTTTGGGGCTCTTTTGGGGGGGGGTATGTAATTAGGTATATTTATCTGTTAGTGGATGCCCTGGGGCTTGAACCCGGGACCCCGTGCATGCTAAGAACACGATCTACCACTGAGCTCTCCCGCCTGCCCCATCACCTTTTTCTTTTTGCTTTAATGTTACAGAAACCACAGGCCAGCCAAGAAACAAGCACCACACGGAGGGTTGGAATACTCAGATTTATTACGCCGGCGGGCTCAGAGGGGCTTCTGCTCCGAAGCTCTGAGCACCTCCAAGATGTGCACATGAGGTTTTATAGGTTTAATTACACGTATGGGGCTATTAGCTAATAAGGCTCAAACAACAAAAAGCAAGGAATCAGTACACTGGAGCTTATCAATTTGGAACAGATCACGTTACTGACACTTGTTGAGATTGGATTTACGAGTTAGCTTGTTAGCCCAGTAAACTAACACTAAACTTCAGATTTACGAGTTAGCCCGGCAGAACTTAGATCACTAAACTGACACTTATCACACTTAGATTTATGACTTAGCTCGTTAGCCCAGCTGGGGCTTTTCCTTTACATCAGCTGCCAAGAATCTTACAGCTGAATTTCTAGTAGGCCTTTAACACTTACCCTGGCTTAATGGCATCCATTTTTATGACTTTACCTCCCCCTGGTTTCATTTAATTATTGAATCTCCATTTTCTCTTCACTCTCACTTTGTCTATTTGTTGTTATGGTTTTTAAGCTGTGTTTAAAAAAATTGTTTAATTTCTCTTTTAGCAGGAGGCTGAAAGTAAATAAATATGTAAACAAACATCACACTTTAATGCTTTTATACATTCTAAGCTGTTTAGTATTTACTTAAAAACCAAATTGCTTACTAAAGAGATAACATTTTTAAATTATTTTTTAATTTTTTATAAAGGTATAGCTGATTTACAATATGATATAAGTTTCTGGTGTACAATAGATGCACAATTTTTAATGTTATGCTCCATTTATAGTTATTGTAAAACATTGGCTATATTCCCTGTGTTGTAAGTTACATCCCTGTAGCGTGTTTATGTTACATGGAGCAGTTTGTATAAGAAAGTTGGTTATCGCAGAGTCTGGGGCATGGTTGTGTCTGACCCAGGGTCACTGTCACCCTGCCTGTCAGAGCCCCGGCTCTCACACCTCTCTGCAGGGGAGCGAGTGGAGGCAGCCCTCATCAGCACTGGCACCACCCTCTGAGTGGCAGTGAAAGCAGTGACTGTGGACTTGCAAAGTGTTTTTCCAGGAGCTTTACTTGCACTTCTGCATTTAATAATTAAAGCCCTCCTTTAAGGAATCCTTTTATGTTTTTAATGCATAATACATTTTATTTTGATATTGATAGACTTCAAACCTCCGGAAAATTTACAGAAGTAGTACAGTAAACGCTTAGATACAGTTCATCTAAAAGGGCACTATTTGTCCTTTTGTTTCTGGCTTATTTTAGCATAAAGTTTCAAGGTTCATCCATATTGTAGCCTGAATCAGTACTTTATTCTTTTGGTTTGATAATATCCTTTTTCTTTTTTTTCCTTATTGGTCTATTTAAAAATATTTTCATTGAAGTCTAGTCAGTTTATAATGTTGTGTCTCAGTTTCTTGTGTACAGCACAACAATTCAGTTATATAGGAACATACCTGTATTCATTTTCATATTCTTTTTAAACATAAGTTACTATAAGATATTAAATATATTTTCCTGTGCTATACAGTATAAACTTGCTGTTTATTCTATATATAGTCAGTATCTGCAAATCTTGAAATCCCAATTTATTCCTTCCCACACCGTCTCCCCTCTGGTAACCATAGTTTGATTTCTATGTCTCTGTGTCTGTTTCTGTTATGTAGATAACTTTATCTTTTTGTTTCTTTCTTTTTTGTTTTTTGGTTTTCTTTAGATTCCACATGTGAGCGAAATCATATGGTATTTTTCTCTCTCTTTCTGGCTTACTTCACTTAGAATGACATTCTCCAGGTCCATTCATGTTGCTACAAATGGCATTATTTTATTATTTTTTTATGGGTGAATAGTAGTCTATTGTACAAATATACTACAACCTCTTTATCCAGTCATCTTTCAGTGGACATTTAGGTTGTTTCCATGTCTTGCTATTGTAAATAGTGCTGCTGTGAACATTGGGGTGTAGGTGTCTTTTTGAATTAGGGTTCCTTCTGGATACGTGCCTAGGAGTGGGATTGCTGAGTCATATGGGAGGTCAATTTTTTGTCTTTTGAGGAACCTCTATATTGTTTTCCACAATGGCTCCACCAAACTGCATTCCCACCACAGTGTAGGAGGGTTCCCTATTCTCCACAGCCTCTCCAGCATTTATTGTTTGTGAACTTCTGAATGATGGCTATTCGGACTGGTGAGAGGTGATACTTGATTGCAGTTTTGATTTGCATTTCTCTGATAATGATATTGAGCACTTTTTCATGTGCCTATTGGCCAATTGTATGTCTTCATTGGAGAAATGTTTCTTTAGGTCTTCTGCCCATTTTTGAATTGAATTGTTTGTTTTCCTTTCTTATTAAGTGTAAATCTGTTTACATATTCTGGGAATTAAGCCCTTGTCAGTCTCATTTTTTGCAAATATATTCTCCCAGTTCATAGGTTGTCTTTTTGTTTTGCTTACTGTTCCCTTTTCTGTGCAAAAGCTTGTAAGTTTAATTATTTCCCACTTGTATATTTTTGCTTGTATTTCTATTGCTTGAGTAGACTGCTCTAGGAGAACATTGCTGAGATGTATGTCAGATGTTTTGCCTATGTTTTCTTCTAAGGGTTTTATACCATCTTGTCGACATGTTTAAGTCTTTAAGCCATTTTGAATTTATTTTTGTGTATGCTGTGAGGGAGTAGTCTAACTTCATTGATTTACATGCAGCTGTCCAGTTTTCCCTACACCATTTGCTGAAGAGGCTGTCTTTACTCCATTGTATGTTCTCACCTCCTTTGTCAAAGATTCAATGACCAAAAGTTTGTGGGCCTATTCTTGGTAATTTTGTTTATCCGTTCATTGATGGATGGATATTGTTTGTATCTTTGGCTACTCTGAATGATACTGCTATGAATATTGATGTGCAAGATTTTGTGAGAATATGTTTTCATTCTGTTGGCTGTACAGTTGGCCCGCCATATCTGTAGTTTCCACTTCATGGATCCAGATGGCTGATTGTAAAGGGACTCGAACTTCCTTGGATTATGTTATCCAGAGTGGGGGGTTCTTGAAACCAACACCGCGAGGATACTGAGGGATGAATCTATATGTAGGAGTGGAATTGCTGAACCATATAACGCTAACCTTTTGAGGAAACACCATAATTCTCCAAAGAAGCTACACCATTGTCCCTTTCCACTGGCTGCATATGAGGTTTCTCTGCCTCCTGAACGACACTTATTATTGTCCATGTTTTGATTATAACCATCCTAGTGGGTGTAAAAAGCGATCTCATTTTCATTTTGATTTGGCTAGTGATGATGAGCTTCTTTTCATATGCTTATTGGCCATTTGTATATCTATTTAAATCCTTGGAAAATTTAAAAATTGGGTCTATTTTCTTGTATTGTTCAGTTGTAAGCATTTGTTATATATCCTGGATACAACTCTTTTATTAGATACATGCTTTGCAAAATTTTTCTCCTATTCTGCAGATTGTCCTTTCACTTTAAATTTTTAAACAGTAAAAAAAAAAATCTTTACAGGGGAGATAATTAGATGTATTGATTTATTTTATTCTTCTTGCTAAGCACGCACTCTATCACTTGTGATACCCCCTACCACTGTCATTTCACTTTCTTGATGATGTCCTTTGTAAGAAAAAGGTTTAATTTAGATGAAGTCCAGTTTATCTGCTTTTTTCTTCTATCACTTGTGCTCTTGGTATTGTATCTAGGAAACCAAAGCCTATCCTAGGACCACAAAGATTTATACTGTGTCTTCTTTTAAAAAGTTTATACATTTAGTTTTTACGTTACTGTCTGTGAACCATTTTGAATTAACTTTATTTGTTATATAAAATATGGGAGTCCAGATTCCAGATTCATTCTTTTCCCTGCAGATACCCAGGTGTCCTTGCACCATTTGTTGAATAGACTATACTTTCAATGAATTGTTGTTGGCACACTTGTGGAAAACTGAATGTAAATGGAAGTTTTTTCCCCCTGGGTTTTTATAGTGTCTCATAGATTTATTAATCCAAACTTATGCCAGTACCATACTAACGAGTACTATAGCATTTTAGTACCCTTTAAAGTGAGTCCTCCATCTTTGCTCTACTTTTTCAAGATTATTTTGACTGTCCTGGGCCCCTTGCACTTCCATATGAATTTTGGGATCAGTTTTTCAATTTTTCCAAAGAAGTCAGCCTGAATTTTCATAGGGATTCCACAGAATTTGTAGATCACTTTGGGGAGTCTTAACATTTTTAACAATGTTGTCTACCATTCCATCAACATGGGATGTCTTCCATATATGTAGATCTTTTAAATTTTATTTCAGTGATACTTGAAAATGTTCAAGTACAAATCTTGTAAATTTTTGTTAAATGTATCTCTCATTTTATTTTTAATGCTGTTGTAAATGGAAAGGCTGAGCTTCCTAAGGTTGGGACTATATATCAATTTGTTTATTTCTAGGATTCCCACACAGCAAATACTCAAATACATATTTGCTACAAATATGTAGCAAATATAAACCTACATTATTTGTAGGTTTATATTTGCTACATAAATCTATCCACAACTCTTCTGACCCCCATGTTATAAGAAACCAAGACTCAAGTTAAGCCACCTGAACACCTATCTGGAAGTGAGAAATGAGACCCTTGGTTGAGGCTTTGTGCAGTTGATACTGAGAGCTTATTCAGGATGGCTTCATCTTAATTTCTTTTAAACAACACTTTTGGTGTATTTAGTCAGATACATTAAGAACATGGCCTTTTGATGTGCAGAGGAGCTAAGACTATAATTTTCAAATAATTTCGAGTGAGAGTGTTGTTCTTTAAACCTAATTTGCATCAGTCTTTGAAGATTTATGTTTCAGGAGCTTTGAATAAAGAACACCTGTCTTTATTCAATAACGACAACTAAATGCTCAAGCAACATGTAAGAGTTTGAGCAAACTGCCCCCGCCCCGTAGTGCTGGTTGGCTGCAGCTGTAACTGGAGTCAGCACTTACCTCTCCCAGTACACTTGTGCTGATCTGCTCAAAGGGGTTCGTCCAACAGTTTGTCAGTCTGTTGGACAAAGCCATAAAACATTGATTTAAGGTTGCTGGAATGCAATATATTCTTAGTAATATTAAGTAAGCACATATTGAGTGCTTACTGTGTTGGGAATTGTCCCTCAGCCTCACATGAATATTATTTCTCTTAAAAATTCACATATTTCCTTGTTATTCACACTTTACAGATAAGGAGACTGAGAATTAGGTCTTCTCTCTTTTGGGTGGAGCTCATTATCAATGACGGGAAGTTGTAAGGAAAAAGATACTGATTCATCCTGAGAAAATATTATTCTGAGAGTCAGCAATGAAGAGGGTGACCACTGAAGAGGGTGATCATTGTTCGATTGAGACGAGCCCCGGGTTGTACGGAGTCAGCATCCCTGTCCTGGACACGGAACGTGTAGGGCTGCGTGGTGGGTGAGGCGGCGAGGCCGCACAGGGAACGCGGATGCTGGGCCGTTGGGCTGTGCTCAGGCCCGGTGGGGCTTTCTCCTAAGGGCAGTGGACCGTCATTGACAGATTTTAAGTAGGGGAGTGGGGTGCTCTCGTACATCACTTTTGTCTTGTAGAATGCTTAGAAACATTTAGAAGGCTCGGCAGGAGGTGATGTGATGAGTCAGAGTAGGGTGGCTGCGAGGTGTAGCAGTGTTCAGTTTTCAAGTGGTTTTCAGTCCCAGGTTTGTGGCTCAGTAGCCTTGTCACTTTGGATGACGCACTCAAGGAAGTGATACAATTTATCTAATCAATTAAAGCAGTGATGTACCGACTTCCCAAGACTGCTGTGGAGATCTAGTGAGATTACATGTGCGCAGTGTGCAGCGTGGTCCCCAGCACAGAGTCAGTGCTGAGTGAGTGCCATTGAGTACCTGGTAGGACAGGTGTGGGTGGTGGGACTCGGTGACTGAGGAAATCTGGGCCCTGACGGGGGGTCCAGTCACATCTGTGAGTGATGGGCCTGAGCTGGGGTAGGGAGGGAGACCTTGTCCCTCGACCAGGGGCCCTGGGCAAGACTGCTATGGGAGGAGAACCGTGAAGTCAGCTCTTTGCAGGTGGAGTTGGAGGTGCCCTTGAGACATCTAAGTACAATGTCACGAGCTCAAAGAGGAGGTCTGGGCCCGGGCTGTGCATTTTCCTATAATCTCAATCCCTGAGGATGCCAAGGTTTGATCACTGAACGTGAAGACATTCTTTACAGGACAAGTGAATAGTAGTATCATCTCTGTCATCAAAGCTCACGTCTCTTTATTCATCACTCTCTTTGTTAATTGGGTACTTACAGAGCTCACTTTACCGCCCTCACTTGGGTTCAGGCTCCACAGTAAAGAGCTGGTGAGCCTCCCTCTTTTCCAGAAGAAGACACATTTAGCTGGTAGCCTTTTGTACCTCACCAGACTTAGAATTTTAGTTTGTTGTATTAATTCTATTTTCTGTTGGCCATCTCCTGACAGGAGAGACGTTTTACCTCATGATCATGTTTCAATTACCTGTTACTGAGAATTGCTGATCTGATCCATAGTGTATGTATTATATTAATTTTGTACAGTATTTATCATTTTCCTGTCTTTGCCCTTCAATTTTTTATGCCCCTTCAATATTCTATCCTATTTGGGGCCTTATTTTTTTTAATTAAAAAATGTCTGTTAGCAGTTAAGAAAACAAAAACAATGAAAAATGCACATGATAGCTAAACTTAGGAAATATCTAGTGTGTTTTCTGTCTCGGCAATGGAGGGTTCTAGAATCTCGTGAGAACCTTCAATACACAAGTTCCTTAAAATGCTGATTAAGAAATAAAACCTTCCTTCCTCATCTTTCAAGCTACACAGCTAATTGTCAAGAAAGTTAGGGGAAATCCTCAGAAGCCAAGACAAACCAGAAAGCAGGGATTCTGGGAGATAAGCGAGCCTTAGAAGCCCTGGGGTGCCTGTTGGCTCCTGAGCTGAGTTTTAGTTGCCCTGACAGGAGGGCAGGAGGTGAGCCCGAGTCCTCTCACACGGGGAGTTGGATGGCTGATCATATCTAAGGCCAAGCCCATCCCGAGAAGCCTGGTTTATTAAAGGTTGAACTAGGAAAAAAAATCCTCAAGGCAAGAAAGTAAGGAATGTCAATATTTTTGGAAGAGGGGAAAAATAACAAATCCAAAGTAAGGATATAGTTTAAAGCTGTTCTGGCAGGAGAGTGACCACAAACTCCTGGCAGAAAAGCACAGCTATTCCTGGATTGAGAAGTTGTGTTTTGAATGGATCAGTGAACAGCCATTCCGAAAAAGGCCTCCAGAGTCTTGTGGATCAAGATACTGGACCACAAACACCTCTCTTCCAAGGGTCATTTAAATAACCAGAAATGTTTTAAAGGAAAGAAGCCACAATCATATTTCTATTTATTGACATTACTATATGCTAAGAATTCACAGGTAACTATGTGAAGGAAACTTAGCATAGAAGCTGTGGATGTGCCTGCATGCAGGACATTTCACAGAAGTGGCCGGACTTGTCTGCAAACAGAAATTCCTGCCAAGGGACTCTGCCCGTTCCCAGGGGAAACATTGCTTGCAGACAAGAATGTTTATTAGTTCCTCAAAAGGAACAGGCCTGGGAACAGGAGAGTCTGAGTGTAATTAAGATAAGGAAGCTTTAGATGTAGTGCGCATGCGTCAACCTAAAAAATGTTTACTCTCTGTTCTTGGCAAGAGTTACTCCTTTGTGTAGATGGTATAAAATATAAAGGAACCCGAATCTCGGGAGATATTTTGCACCACAGCCGCTCTGTGATTCATTTCGTCGGCAACAACTATGGAGTTGTCTCCTATTTTATGGACCTTACTTTCTCTTTGGGGAGACAAACTGACATAGTCGGGGAGCTTGGTAGAGGGAGGTGTTAGTCTGTTGCAATTAGCCAGGAGAGGAGATTAAGAAAGCAGTGAAGGGTGGGTGAACTTTTTAGCTGAAGACAGACAGTCTTGTTCAGTTGGCTTTTAATTGCAGGCTCAATGAGTAGTCACTGGAGGGAATAGATCTTACGGAGGATGGACTTAGCTCAGGCCTCTTTAGAATGGACAAATGAACCTGAAGAAAGACAGTCAAATCTGTGCAGACATTGAAGTTCACTTGAACCTGCTGTATCCCTGAGCCAAAGATCGGACAATTAGAAAGCACTTCTTGAGGACAGAGGAGTGGTTTTTAAGGTTCTCCAATGACTCCCAGGGAACCGAGATGGCCAGTTGTCAAACTGTGACTTTGCAATTTGGACGGTGTATCCACCAAGGTTATTGGCATTTTATGGGTTTCCACTTCTCGTTAATACATGTCAGGTGATGAGGACTTGGACACACGTGTTTGACACCTTGTCGAGGTGACTTTGAGTTCCTGCCTAGAAGCACGGGCACAGCTGCGGCTGCGTCATACATCTTGCCGCCCATCCCGCTCCCCGGCTCCGTGATCACTGCAGAGTCGTCCCTTGTTAACCTGTCCACCTCCTCTGTGACATCATAACCCATGAAAAGACCGGAGAGTATTAACATAGCTTTCTTGAAGTCAAAGGAACAGATCTAATATGGAGTCAGATTTGTTCTTTCCTATTTCAGTAGTGCCATGGAGAAGGCAGTTTGGGCAGCTTTTTGTAGGGTCCTGGAGGATTTCTCTCTCAGCATCTGGGTGCCTCTATTGAAAACCCTTCATAGCTGTCTGGCGTGCTGTAAAACCACTCCACCTGTTTTGCCCTGAAGACGTGTTCAGTTTATAACTCATCTCTACTCCTTGGAAAACAACTCAATAAAAACTCAGTTGGTTTTCCACCAGCCATGGGCAGGGGTGAGGGATAGCATGTTACTATTTTATAAAAATAATAAAAATAAAAATAAAAATTAATAATAATAATAATAATAATTATAATAATAAAATTAATAATAATAAAAGAAGTTTTAAAATAGCACTGGGCACATAGGAGAGAGTCAATAAATGCTTCCTGGCTGAAATCAAAAGTGATGGCTAAGTGATTCCATGGCTACTGTATTTGCTGAGCTAATTACTCCTTTGCTCCACTACACTTTTTTTAAACTGAAAAAGAAATACATGCATATGGTTAAAAACAATTCAAACAGCACAAAAATACACAAGTGAAAGAAGTTTTCCCTCATCCTCTGTTCTTCCAGCCCTCCCTGGAGATGCCACTGTTTACTATCCTTTGTGTGCTTTTCCAGATATGCTATGCACATTCCCACCTATGTATGTAAATTCCTTTAAAGTTTTAGTTATTTTTAACTTAAAGGGATTTAAATCCTCAAGTGGCTTCTGCCTCGGTAATAGAAAAGAACAAATCTGACTCCATATTAGATCTTTTCCTTTGACTTTAACCCTTTACTCTGTCTCCCAGGCTTCATCTTGCTTGTAAACCAATGTTGCCTAGAGCCTGAAATATACAGAAGAGCCTATTCTGAAGTCTCTGACCTTTAAGGATATTTAACACTTTTCCATTCATAAAATGATAACAAGTTGCAGAATACAAAATAACTTTTCTTTTGTTGGAGGTTTACAGAGATTTGACCCAGGCAGATAGCTGCAAGAACAAAGGATTCTAACAACAAGGAAATCCTACACCAAGAAGTTTGCAACAACCAAGCACATAGGAAATGAGCCTGAATTCTGACTTGGGGAGATGGTTTTCCAAGACATTAGTTTGCCATCTAGCTCTACAGAAACTTGCTATTCCATGCCCCAGCAGCGGGTCTCCCAACTTATTGGCCTGTCCTTCACTGAGGAGAATGAATTTGGACTTGGTAACACTCCTGTCTACCTAGCAAGCTGGGCACTGGAACTGAGGACAGCTCTCCCACACCCAGGAACCTACTGTGAGCCCTTGATGGTTCCACTTGGATTAGGTGTGTTTTACCCAGGAGGGATGGGACTATGCACCAACACTCAGGCAGTCTGCTCTGTCTGGGGATCTGATCTTGTACCTCCCGCTCCCCCCAAGGCCAACACCTGGGAGAGTGGAGCTAAGGCAGAGATTGTGCCTGCCTGTTTCCCAGCCTGTAAAAGTGGAATATGTACACTTCCCAAGGTAGTTCTGAGAGACAACACCTGCGGGTGCTTGGTTCCCAGAGCAACAGGAAACCCGGCTCCGCGTGGGGACAACAGGTGTGATCCCCGTAGGGCTTCTGCGGAGGCATCGGATGGAGGGCTGGACCAGGGAGGTAAAACATGAGCTGCGGGCCTTGAAGGGTTACAGAATGGTACAGAGGCAGGACTGCCGCCTCCTTCGGGGTGCCCCAGAAGTAAAGCTTTTTCTCTACATCTCCGCTACTCCCCTCCCCTCTCCAGATCCCTACCTACTCTCTGCTCCTCCTGTCCATCTGTCTCCCTCCACTTTTCCCCTCCTCTCCTCCTCCCCCATCTTCTCCCTACCTCGATGCCCCAGCCTCT
Organism: Camelus dromedarius; assembly: GCF_036321535.1. NCBI lineage: Eukaryota > Metazoa > Chordata > Mammalia > Artiodactyla > Camelidae > Camelus > Camelus dromedarius. Next base: position 21,947,126 of record NC_087460.1, read on the forward strand.
ATCACAGAACCAAGAGAGGCTCTCTGGCCCTCCTACGCATGCGCAGTCAGTGCCAGCTGGACCACGGGTTGGAAGCTCCAGCTCCGAGCTGAGAATCGGCCCCCAAGTCTTCTCAGCTCTGTCGCTCGGTAGGACTTTGGCTCCTGCCCGAGGCCGGGGCCTCTGGCTGTGGAAGTGCAAGTTGGGGGGCTCCCGGGAAAGGGGTCAGGCGGCTGCGGGAGGGCGGTCCGCGTGTCAAAGCCCGCGAGGGCACGAGTCAGCATGTGTTCAGCTGAACTGATCGGGCCAGGCCCCTCTGCCCGCGTCACCTGCCCCGGCGCCCCGGCCACAGCTGTCCAGGGCCAGGTGTGCACCTGCCGCCTCTCGCCCCAGCCGGGCTCCCCTCAGTCCGAGGCTGGCGACCCCTTCCCCTCTCCCGCCCACAAGTCCTCTCCTCCCGAGCTTCCTCTCCTTGGCCACCGGCTCGTCCCTGCCCCTGGGAGGGCTGTGTCCTGGGCGGGCGTGTTCTACGGACCTGAACGGGGGCGGGTGGCTGGGGCTGGGGCTGGCCTCCGAGCGGGGCGGCAGCCCGCGTCCCCCCTCCCCCCCCCCCCCCCCCCCCCCGCTTTCCCTGCCCCGCGACCCCGGGGCTGCCCTCCTCTCCCTTTCCTGCTCCCTGAGGACAAGCTCAGCGGCATGCGCGCTGCTTCCCGGGCTTAGAGCCTCCGGCTATAAAGCCCAGTTTCTCCTGGTGGAGTCCGGAAAAGTGAGCGCCAGTGCTGAGGGAGTTTCCATCTCCCCCCTCAGTGTTTCTGCCCCATGTAAGTACCTTGAACACTTTCACGTGTTATGATGGCGGTGCTTGTTGATGTCACGTGTTTTTATAGAGAGAGGGATTACAGTGTTGAAAGCAGGGCTTGGTTCAGTTAAAAATGAGCTGAAGGCATGAGGCTGTGACATCCTCCTTCCTTCCCTCTCCCAGGGTGAAACGTGTGACCGTCGATTTTAAAAACATAGTTACTGTCCCTAACTAGCCCAGCCCAGCTAGTGTGTGTTAACAGGAACAGCACCACCAGAGACGTTGGAGACCTAGGAATATTGCAGTCCTGAAAAGCTCCTGGCACAGTTTAGTTTGTTTTGGTTTTTTGTTTTTCTTAAATTGTGGGGTAGACTAGTTGTACAGAGGGAAAAATAATTGTCAAGAAATATTTTTTCATATAACAGCTTTATTGTGATATTGTTCACACACCATGAAGTCCACCCATTTAAATGGTACAATTCAGCAGCTTTTAGCATATTCACAGTGGTGCAACCATTATTATTCCAGAACGTTTTCATCACTTCAGAAAGAACAGTGGAAATGAATGACCTATCCACCCCTCCCCAGTGGTGGTTCTAAAGAAGTTTCTTGGCTGTTCCTGACCATAAATTAACTTGTTACACTCCATGAAATGTCTGGTAGGAATTCTAATCAGAATTGTATTGAATCTGTCTATCAAAACAGGAAGAATAAATGTCTTTATGGCATAAACTTCTTCTACCCATGAATATATCTGGGACCCTATCTTTTCATCTCTCCAGAGCCTGGCCCATGGGAAGTCCTCACTAATTGTTGGGCTTGTGAATGATGAGATTCTATACATCATTAGTTGCCTCTGTAGCCTTTCACAGAAGAGAAAAGTAACCTCAGTGAAGCCAAGTGACTCTCTGATGGTCAGAGTGACAGTCAGTGCTGGAGTGATCCAGTGGACTTGGTGCTTGTAACCAGAATTCTCCACCACCTACAGCTAAGGGGATAAGAGTGTTCTTTTATTTTATCTTAATGGCATTGATTTTATTTATACTTATTTTTTAAAATTATTTTTATTGAAGTGTAGTCAATTTACAATGTTAGTTTCAGGTGTACAGCAGAGATTCAGTTATAAACATATGCATATGTATCTACATATGTTTTAGATTGTTTTTATCACAACTCATTACAAGAAATTGAATATAGTTCCCTGTGCTATATAGTAGGTCCTTGTCATTTATTTTATATTTATTAATGTGTATCTGTTAATCCCCCCTTTCCTGCCTGCTAACCACAGTTTGCTTTCTATGTCCATGAGTCCATTTCTAGCAGCATCGTTTTTCCTAGTAACATACACTGGTTGACTGCTTTCAGCTTCAGTAATTCCATCTGTGGGCACTTTTCTTCTGGTGGCCTTTATGTGGTTTGCACACGTGATAATAGAGATTTGTACTTGGGAGAACTTCAGGCCTCGTGTAGTCCCTGGAACAGAGTGCCCACTGAGTTGATGCTTCAACTGGGAAAAAAGCAGAGTAAATGTTGGAATTTGCACTATGGTTGAGACTTCCAGGTTTCTATAACCTGTTTAGCCCACCTTAATATTGGCTGCACCCATACTGGGTAATTTGGTGGAATTTCATGGTATGGTGGTGTAGAGACAGGGCCTTGTATGCTTCTTCTCTTTATTTTTTCTAACACTCATTCTCCTTGGTCTCCCAGATCCTCCCCCAGCAGTGCCCAGGGCTGGCTTGATGCTGCGCTGAAGCAATATTTGTTAATAAGGCCCTTTCCTCATCTCTTCTGAACTTCCGTTTCTTTCTCTGCACAATGAGGGCTTAGACTAGATAAGTGCTTTTCAGTTTCTTTTAAAGCCATGTTTCCTTTGAGAAACAGAAAATGCAAATCTCTCCTCCCATCCCAACCCTTTAGATTTTGATATGTCCTGCAAGGAGTGACATAGCTCTTTGTGGAAAATTGAAGTTATTGTGATTCCAGGTGGCACAGAAAAGACTCTTCAGAAATTTATTGCAGGGATAGGGCAGGAAAGGGGCAGTATGTCACACTTTCTAGTGTGAGCACTGGAGCAGGGGCTTGTGTTTAAATACGGTGACTGACGTGGCCTCTCTCTAATCTTGTACAATATGATAAACTTCTCTACCTCAGTTTCTTAATGTGTCAAGTTGGGGTGATAATATTTTAAGGCTTTTGTGAAACATTATAAACATAAGCCATCTATGTCTCGGTAGAAACAAGACCTGCTAGGGAGTCAGGGATTTCTTTAAAAAAAATCTTGTCCATAGCGCTCTGTCGGTGTGTATTTTGAATTACCTGGAGGGCGAGGGTTGAGGCTAAAGTCCATCGTGGGACAGATGGCCCATAGTTCTCTGTGCCCCAGATTGCCCCCTCCTCCCCAGTCCTCTTCCTCAGTCCAGGATGAAGTTCCCTAGTAGATTTACACAGAGGTCTTGTGGAAATGGCTTTTCATTTTATTGTTTCACCAAGGAGGGCTGCCATCTTGATTTCTGTGGTCAGGTTTTGGTGACCTGAAGGCTATGCAATTGGGGGTTTCTATTAAATAAAAAAAAATATTACAAATACAAAATTAGAACAAGGGTGGTGACAGGGGCTCTTGGAAGTGGGGACCATTAGCTTTGTTAGCTTCAGGTGCAGTGCCTCTGGCCACGAGGACCCATCCTCGTGCTCTGAAGTTGGAGGGATTAGTGGGTCCAGTGGGAATGTTAACTGAGTGAATCTCATGTGCTAGGCATTGTCGTACTTGTACTGTGTGTTCCTTATTTGAGACAATGAGCTCATTTAACCTCAATAGCCTCTTAAAAATATTAGACTTTTTATTTTGAGATGTAATGTAGGTTCCCCTGTACTTGAAGGAGATAATATGCGGAGGGCCTATGGACCCTTTGCCCAATTTTCCTTAATGGTTCCATATTGCAAAGATGGGGTACAATTCATTACTGACTCACTAACACTTTGAGGTTTGTGTTATTGCCCTCATTTCTATCTATGATTAAACTGGGGCTTAGAGAAGCACACAGGCCTGCCCAGGTCACCCACATGTTTAGTGTGTAGTCGGGTGTAACATGGGTTTGGGATTTCCAGGCAGTACCATTATGATGGTCTGTGGCAGGGAGCAGCATTCACTTTGCTTGTTTATTCATTCATTCAACAAACATTTATTGAGTAACCTCTGTGGGTCAGATGCTTTCAAAGGCTTATCTGATTCTTCAGCAGTACTGAGAATCAAGTATTGTTTTGTTATTTTTAATCTGAGGAAATTAGCTCTGAGAGTTTATAACACCCCCCAAAGGAAATATAGCTCATAAAGGAGGGATAGTAAATTTGTGCAGTCCCCCCTCTTTATGCAGGTGCTACCCTAGGCATTTTACATTCGCAAACTTCCATAATCCACATATATTCTTGTAAGGCAAGGATTTTTTTTTTAATTGAAGTATAGTCAAGTTTACAATGTTGTGTCAATTGCAAGTTGTTTTTTGAATTTTGAATTAAAAAATATTTTTTGAGAAGTGTAATTAGGTTTATTCATTTGTTTCATTTTTTAAAATGAGGTACTGGGGATTGAACCCAGGACCTCGTACATGCTATATATGTGCTCTACCACTGAACTGTACCCTCTTCCCCAAGGCAAGTTTTCTTATCCATTATTCTGCAGTTAAGGAGTTCAAATAAATTGGTGTTGAAATCCAGATCTTTTGATCCTACTGCGGTTCTTTTCTTTATAATCTGCTGAAGGGGGGTGGGGAAAGCAGTTCCTTTGTTCATTTCTTTATTCAGCAGTGTTGAGCTCTGACTTTGCATCAGGGTCTTGCTAGGTGCTTGGAAACAGAAAACAAGAAATGACCCTTCTGTGCAGGGGCAGGAAGCCTAGACCAAAAGCTGGGTAATGTGATCCGAGCTACGGTAGCCATGTACAGACTCTGAGGACAAACTGTACCCTCGGCTTTGCTTGTGCTTCCCTTGCCTTCTGGCTGGTACACACCAGGTCACCGCAACCCAGAGGCGCCCGCAGCCCACAGCACAATATTTACCTCGATCTCCTCTCCCCTCTCGGCAGGGCCTGCAACATGAGCATCCCTGACTACGTGCAGTGTGCTGAGGACTATGAGACTCTCCCCGTGGTCGTCCAACCCGTGGGGATCATTTCAGAGGACAATTTCTTTTGCATCTATAAGCGAATCTCCTTGGTGAGCCAGATCAGCCCTTGCGGCTCCCAGTGGGCACTCTGTATCCACTAAAGGCACCACTATGCGTTTGAGAATGGGTGGAGTGACTTCCAGACACACCGCACGGTCGTGGGCCTTGTCACAATTTCTGACTGCCTCTCGGCCAATGCCATCGGGAAGCACCATGTTCAGAGGAGCTGTATGGCACCACGCTCTATGACTCTCAGCTCTTTGTCTTTGTGCTGCATGGGGAGGTAGCCAAGCAGCCGCGCACCAATGTGGCCTTCAAACTACGAGGACTGCAGGGTGGTGGAGAAGAGGATCGAGGACTTCACTGAGTCACTCTTAATCTTGCTCAAGTCCAAGTGGCTGGATGGGACCCCGACAAGTCTGGGGAAAGGATCCCCCTCCTCTGCACCTTGTTTGAGAAGGAGGACTTCATGGGACTGGACACAGACAGCAGGTAAGTCTACCTGGAGGCCCGGCCACCCTGGCTGTGTGCCGGGTTCCTTCCCTACATCCAGGAAGGGATCAGCAAGGAAGAGGGCTGTCTTGTAGCCAAGGGCGGAGGGAGGTACAGCCCGACGGTTTACAGACATTTAAAAGTGAATCTGCCTTTGTTTCAGAGAGATCCTTTTATGGTCAGTGTGGAGACTTCCTCCCGTTTTTCAGCCAGGACCCCTGGTGGGACCCCTGGAGTTGCTGTCCAATAGAGTAGCCACAGCCACTGATGCTATGAGCGCTGGGGAAGAGGCTGGTCTGAGCTGAGATGTGCTGTAGGTCAAATGCACATCAGACGCTAAGACTTGTGTAGTAAAAATTATGTAAACTATCTTGTTACTTTCTATATTGATTATATGTCAAAATGATAGTATTTTACATACAGCAGATTAAGTAAGATCTGTTCTTAAAATCAGTTTCTAGTATCTATTTTTTGTTTGTTTGATTGTTTCTTTTTTTACCGTTTTAAATGTGGCAACTGGGAAGCTTTCTATACATGGCACTCATTTCAATTTTGTTAGGCAGCCTGTCCTGCGACAGTCTCATCCCTTTGCTTATAGATGAGATGCTGAATCCCGAGAGGCAGAACGAGTCGCTGGTTGAGCTGGGACTGGAGCCATTGTCTCCTGTCTCCCAGGCCCAGCACCTGCTGGGTTCAGGCCCTCTCTTCCTCCCCAACAGCCAGCATGCCAAGTTAGGACATAAGAAACACCTCCAGGGAGTTCCGGATGAACTCCTTATGCAGGGAAAGGCATATCACGGAGTATGAGACAAAGCAGGGAAACATTCATCCTCACTTTGTCCCTGTGATTAAGTCAACGGCCCCACATTTGCCTTGGAAGTGCAGACGAGCTCTCCTGGGCTTACTACCCCCCCACCTTCTGCTCTGTTTCCCCGTGTATCTATCATGCTTTCCCTCGGGCAGAAGAGGTTAGATGCCTTTGCCCAGAGGTGGTCCCCCTTTGCAGGAGAGAGTGAGGGAAGCTGTGCCCCACAGCCTACGGCCTCGGGCCTTGAGTCTGGAGGGCGCTCATGGCGGTACCACAGGTGATGGTCGGAGGACCTGGCACGTGCTGCCGGGCCTGCTGTGGAGGCAGTGCTCTGTGATTCTTGAACTTACCTAAGATCAAATCCTACTTTCTGGTTGTTGGTAAGTTGGAGGAGAAGATGCCAGAGAATTGATAAAAAGAAAGTCCAGACCAGCCCTGTGAGTGAGAGGCACAGGGGGCCCAAGTCCCACCTGGGTGTGGTTCCTGGCGGGCTCTGGATGAATTTTCTGTTCCTCCCGGACATACCTCTATGACTTTAGTAAGGGGTGAGACATGTAGTGGCCATGATCTCTATTTGTCCTCGCAGGGTCCTGTGATCTACACGCCCGCACACCCTTCTGCTCCTTGGGGATGAGGTGGCAGGTTTAGGTGCTTGGGCACTGCTGTGGGCACAGCTGCCAGCACCGGGCTACAACGAGGCTGGCTCCATTCACCTCACATGTCACCTCCTGCTGAGCCCCCAGGCGTTAGTCAAGGTAGGTGCATCGGTGCAACTTAAGCAGGGACCATGTTCTCCCCCGGGACAGACTGGTGGGTGAGCAGTGGAAGCCTGGAGCCCTGCCCGAGCCCCCAGGCCAGTGCCTCCTCTTTTGTCATAGGAGGCACTGGTGACATTTTTGCTCAGCAACTGCTTGGTTCTGAGTCTGCAGACCCAACAAAGAATGCCAGCTTGTTTTTGCCTTTTGACGTCTGCCCTTGGGATTTGGCGGAGTAGCTGGATGTGTGCTTAGCCCATAGTGTTGACACTGTCACCATTGTTTACCCAGAACCTCGTGTACCAGGTATGGCTCTCGGCATCAAAATACAGCAACTCATTAAACTCCCTCCTGGTGGGTCTGTCTGTTTTGGTACCGTAAGGGCTCAGCCAGCATCTGAACGTCATTGAGTTAACGCGGCCAGTGACCTCGGGTCAAGCACGTTCTCCTCCAGTCACTTCTACTCCATTGTTGCTTTTACTATTCCACAGTCATTAATTTTTAAAACAATGCTTTGGTGCAGGAGCAGAGACTAATTCTCTCCTGCTACTCTCGTTGGGAGTGAGTAAAACTGTCCAGCCTGTAATGCGACCACATTTTGTAGCTTAAAATCTGCCTAGACGCATATATGTGGAGTTTTGGTTAGGGGCGCTGACCACGTTGGGGTCCCCAAGCAGCGTCGCTCCCCTCAGGCCCCTGCCTTCCCTGGAGCAGGAGGTGAGGGTGGGTCTCACCGTCCCCGCGTCCCTGGCCTCACACACTCACGTAAATTCTTGTACATGCTGTCAAAGTCATTTTTGTTCTTGTGTCTTTCTAATTTTCGCTTGTTCCTCTTTTCCTTTTTCTTTATTCCTTTTTCTCTTGTACCGCACCGTTGAGTTTGAAAAGGTGGCTGTGCATATCCTGCATTGGAAATAGCTAGATCGCCCTGCGTGCTGTCTCCATCGCTTTAAAAAGCAGAAACTTTTCAGCTGCCTTGATCCATGCATTATCTTAGTCATCTTTTTATTTTCTAATTTTTTGGAATATTTGCTTTGTTAGTACATCACCCACTGGTGTTTGATACCTGTTAAAATCTTTGCTTTGAGGAACCTGTTTAGTCCTCCTTATATTTGGTGACAAATGCACCCTTATTCAATTAGTTTGATTGTTTTGAAGAAGTCAGATGCCAATTGATTTAGGCGGCTGTTGAGGGATTCTTTTCATGGAGTATTTACACTTGTCAAGTCAAAGTCTGCAGCATCTTGCTCGATTCCTGCTTTTACACAAACGTGCTCAGCACGCCGTTCCTGGCTGTCTCTGTGTGACGTGCGTGACGGCGCTTCCTGACCGGCGGTCACTGGTGAGGAAGTGGCAGGCTTGGGGGTGATCAGCTGCAGGGGACACTGTTGGAGGAATCAGTCACCGTTTGGTTATTTAATTTTTTTTTTTGCATTCAACTTCCCCTTGCCATTTACTTTACTTTGCCTTCATAAAGGGGCAGAAGTGGGTCTAAAATCCATGCCACTCTTTTGTTCCCTTTACGAGGCTGGGTTTTCTGAGTATCAGAACAACATGGCCTTCTCCTAAGTAGCTGGCTCACATGGATCTCGTGTACACAGGGACTGTTAAAGGGACCGTAGCTTCCTCTCTGCTCCAGTCAGTGGGCATTCAGAGCCGGGTCTGTGGTTTGCCTCAGCAGCCAAGCAGGCCTCCCTGCACCGGCCTTTACTTTTAACCCATGTTGGCATTAAAGAGCTGACTCCGTGTTTGTTGCAGCTGACGTCCCCCACTGACAGCCGTGTCGCTAGTTTGTGGTAGTGAGTCTCCAACCCCCGTCAGCCATGAAGGAATATGCTTTGGCCGATCTAAGACCTTGGATTCTCACCCCCACCCTTGTTCATCTCACCCGGGGGAAGAGTTTGGCCACCACCATCATGCTGGTCATGAGGCCTTTTTTCTCCTTTCATGCTCTAGTCCAAATGTGGACACTTCATCCTTCACTGACTTGGTCTCGCTTGAGACAGGACAGACATTCTGAAAAAGTCCATCACATTCTGGGTGGGGAACAGAACAGAAGTAAGTCTCGCAAGTAGGTGTCTAGGCTGTCTGGGTTGGCAAATGCAGGCTGGGATCTGTGATTGGTGGGCTGTGCCCTGGACACAGGCCTTTCCCGTGGCTCCCGAGGGCCCAGGGGTCGGAGTGAGGACAGCCTTGCTTGGGCTCCTCCATCCTCATCTGCTCAGTGGCAAGTGTGTCTGCTAATAGGAGCTCCGCCAAACCTCGGGACCTTCAAAGCTCAGATCACGGGAGAACCTTGAGTCCCTTCTCCAGGGCCTCCTTTGTGAGAATCCAGTGCCTTCTGAGGTGAACAGCGGCAGGAGATGCCTCCCCCTCCAGGGAGCACCCTTCGGAGGACTGTGACTCAGTTCACCTTGCTGTGAGCTTGTGGGGATCCGGCCGTGGTCCCTGCACAACCAGACTTGAGATGGGCTTTGCGACGGAAATGACAGGACTAATATTCCAGGCCAGGGCAGGAGGGAGGGAACAGTGGAAATTGAATGTGACTTCAAACACCTAGGTGAGTGCTGGGTCTGTTACTAAAATGGGGAGCATGGGAGGTACCTGCCAGAAATTGAATTCCAGAGTAAATGGTGGACATGAGGCATTTTTAAGATGCCATTTTTCATCCAAGTTAGGACTTCAAAGAGGCAATCGGGTCTATGAGCCTGGGGCTGAGTTGAAGGAGCCGGACTAGAGATACACGTTGGGAGTCGTCATTCTTAGCTGGTGTTCACAGCCTTGCATGTGAATTAGATCATCTTGAGAGCTGCAGACTGAGGCTGAGGGGGGACAGGGCTGTGCCTGGGTTGGAGGAAAGCCCAGACCATGCAGCTTTGGTGTGTCAGACAGCGGCGTTTGGGATTTTCAGGGCAAAGTCATTTATCTTTAAGGGGCCACGGGGTGGGCAGGGCCAGCCAGGAAGAAATCTGAAGGGAGGGTCGTGGCCACGTGTGTGTCTTGGGAAGTTGCAGTCTGCAGGGTCCGTGAGTTTAGACTCCTCAGAAGCTGGAGTTGGAGTGGGGCGTGGGTTGAATGTAGTCACACTAACATGTCAGGGAGGGAAGGAGGCCTAGGGAGTCCCCGCCTTTCCTGACTCGCTTTCCAATGAACAGAAGGCAGACAGAGGATCTGAGGTGAGAAGGGATGGGCGCTGGGAGAGGAGCCAACCTGGAGAATGGTGCTTGAAAAATTCTGGAATAGTCTCCCTGCAAAATAGAGGTTAAAAATATCCAGACTCTTAAGAATATTGATAGTGACTGGGGAGGAGGCAGTTGTTTTTCTGGCCTCCTAAGGGTAAGGCATGTATCCAGGGATACACAGAATATTCGGGCTGTCTATTCCGGGTGTTTGGTACCGGGGAAACTGCACAAGTTTAAAGGGGGACAAGGGCAGCGGATGGAAACTAGCCAGGCCCCGTGTCAGGTACCAGTCGGCCGCCCCACTTGCATGTTGCATTCACATCCATGCCTCCCAGGTGGGCGGTGGCAGCCCCCTTTTGTGGATTGGCAAGCCTTCTCAGAGGGGTTAAGTTATTGGTCCGCTTAGAGGGTAGTAAATGCTGTAACAGGATTCAAGCAGGGTCTTGTCAGACTTCAAGGGCATGTTTTCTCTACTAATTCCAGTACCTCCCTGTTGTACGTGAAATGGTGAAGTGGGTCAGTTTTGGGGCCTTTCAGAAAAAGTACGATTTAAGTGCCTCAGGACTGATTCACAAAGCTCAGTGTTCTTTGATTGTTCTGAAGCACCGCAGTGCTTTAGGCCCCACAGAGGTAAGGTGTTACTCCTTTGACGATGACGTGGTTGCAAATGATGTACAGGTGCAAAACCAGACTTAGCAGCTTCTGAAGGGAAACTCTCCAGTTCTCCCTTTATAGACTTTTTTCTACGGGATGTAGCTGTGCTGCAGCATTGGCCTGAGCTGTCCGTATGGATTGTGGGTTTGATATCAAAATTTAGCATAAAACAGTCAGAAGAAGAAAATCAACGTTCACAATTTATTTTTGGGTTTCATTAGACAAAATATACTATCAGGTAATGGCCCATATAGCTAATGAAATTGAGTACAGAACATTGAATTTCTTACTTTTTATTTAGAGTTTTCTTACTGCATAATTTTGCCTGCTTTGTAACATCAGCTCCTCCACAAAGGCTCTTGTCAATTTGTTGGTGTGATTGCATTTACACAGTGAATGTAATCTGGGCTTCCTCAGCCCAAACTCTCCAGTGCAGAATCACGGGCTGTAGCCATCTCTTAGTCACGCAAATACTTCTAAAATTATATGATGCCAGAAAAGAAAGAAGAGAGAGAGAGTTTGCCTTTATCAAAATTCCTTTAAATTCTGACTGCAAACTGTTGTTGAGCAGCTCTGGTTTCCTTTGGATATGAATATATACATTTCTTTGCATGTAACCTGGGTTTTGGACTAGAACACCAAGCGCTTGCTTTCCACAAGCCACAAAAATAGTAGCCAAATTGCACACGTGTGAAATATTTTAGTCTTTTTCTGAGAAAGAATCCTTGAATTTGGGACTTCAGCTGTGATTTTTGCTTTTTGCTTCTCCCACCCCTCTTGTAATCTCTCACTGCTTCCCACGTGGCCCCCAATAGGTCGTGGTCCCAAAGGAGCAAGCAAACACCCAGTTGGTCACCATGCAGTGCTGCTATAGAGGGAGCCCTGCCAAGACCTAAAGGATATTATCAGAGAGGACTTCCTGGAAGAAATGGGCTCTACATTCAGTTGTGAAGACAGAGTAAGGGTCAGCCAGTAGAAAGCATGAAGACTGTGGCTCATTTGGAAGAGCAGCCCGGGTAGAGGCCTGGAGGCTTGTGCAGTAGGGACTCGGGGAGAGTGCCATGTGTGGTCCAGGGTTGTGGGTGCCCCTGCTGGGGAGGACACTGGAGAGGGCCTGGGGTGGAGGGCTTTCGAAGAGCTTGGGTTTTACTAGAACTGACACAGGAGGCAGTGAATGGTGTCAGCAAGAAGTGACCGTCAGGAAAAGTACTTCTGGTTTTGCTTCTGATATTCTACAGTAAGAAAGGTCGGGACGGGCGAGAGCAGGTCTGGCTGTCCCTTTGAGACCCACCCCATCATTCATTTATTCATAACACGCACACTTCTGAGTGTCTAGGGGAGAGAGGTTGGACCCACATTAGTAAGGAAAATGCTCCTTGGGAGCTTAGCAGTGTCAGAAGTTGACTTAGCCTAGAATGTTCTACGAACAGAGGAACAAATTGCGGAGGTTGGAGGGAGGGAAGGCTTCCTTGAGAAACAGTCAAAATGAGCCTGGAGGCAAGTGGGAAGTAGGAGCAGGTCAGGGGGCCCCTGAGGTCACTGGGGACCTGGGTACTGAGGTGAGGATGGGCGAGCAGGGTCAAGGGTGGGGCTAGAACTCTACCAGGGAGCCTCTGAAGGGTTTGAAGTGGGGTGATGTAATCAAATTTATGCTTTGGGAAGGCTGCCTTGGCTCCGCGTGTGTGTGTGTGTGTGTGTGTGTGTGTGTGTGTGTGTGTGTGTGTGTGTGTGTGTGTAGCGGGGAAGAGGGGGAGGGTGCCACCAACTGGGGAGTGACATTAGAAGACCATTCACAGGCTGGGAGGCCACAAGTGGGAGAGGGGCATCGGGGCTGCTTGGGGACTGCAGGGGCAGTGTGGATGCCTGATTTCCTTATGGGGAGGGCTTGTTAGCTGGGCTGCCCTTGCGGCGCCTTTTGGCTTGAAGAAAACAGATGGAGGCCGCCAGGTGGACCTTCCTCTTCTCTTCTTCCCTGCCTTGTGTGATGATCTTAGCTCAGCCAACATTTGGAAGAGAAGAGCTAAGTTCCAGGGTAGCCCAGGACTTTGTTGAGCTCATTCGAGTGAGATCTGATAGGATTTATGTTTGTGTTCATATCTGCATGTTCACTTAGCTAGAAACGTCCTGTCTTTTCAATTTCCATAGGGGTTTTTACTCTTGATAAAGATTGCTTTCTTGGTGAGAGGAAATTTAATACAGCTGTTGTCTTTCTCAAAAAAATCATATCTTTTAAGAACTTTAATATTCAAAAGAATAGGAATATTTAAAAAGGATAAAGTAAGGCTTTCGTGTAGTTTCTTTGGTTTCTGAGCTAATGTGGAATTAGAGCCTTTGCATTAGTTAATAGCACATCCTTCTCAGTATTTAAAGAGCTGTTAGTGAGCGCCCCAGGCCCCACCTCTGAAAACATCATTAAAGTTTGCTCTGAAATAGTGAGGTCATAAAGGTCTTGTTTGCAGAATCCAAACACTTGGTTTATAATATGAAGCATAGCTCCATTTATAAAATAATAATAAGTTCAAAATTAAGAAAGTGGAAGATAATTGAGTTTTTTAAAAGCTGAAACATAATCTTTCTTGTGCTAATGTTGAACTGGAAATTTCGAAAATAAAAATCCTACTGTAATATCATCTACGTGGAATACATATATGCTTTCCCGTTTGAAAAAAAAGTGCGCAGTGGTTTTAGAAGTCAGGAGCATTCCAGCTCAGATACTGGCATTGATGGTTGCTGGTTTTCAATGGAAGAGCCTAAATTTGCCTTCTTAGCATTTTTTTTTTTTTTTTTTGTAGTGAGAGGGTTGAGTAGTGCTTTGTCAGCATGATTTTGGGGCAATTTGGGGGCAGATGTAGTGCACCAGCAGTGAGATATTTCCATGCATTTTATTTTCTGGACATCACCAAGGCACATGTGGGGTTTGTGCCTGCAGGCTGGGATGCTGCAGGACTCCCTGGTCCATCACAGTTTTGTCCTGGAGCTGCTCCGGTCAGTGAATGATTTTCTGTGGCTTCGAGGTAAGGTGGTCTGATGCAGATGATCAGATGTGTAGTTAAAGTGCTATTACATGAAATAAGAGAAACCTAGATACATGAGGGAGGAGAATTGGCTGAGCTGATTTCGGTGGGGAGTCTTCTTAGGTGACTCCCTCCCCGTGATTCCTGCCAATATCCTCCCCAGCTCTGCACGGTAGTCCTGCCGAAGCAAGCATGCACTTTTCTCAGAAACGGACTGAATTTCCTTGTGCCTCTGTTGGCTTTTTTTTTTAAAGCACATCTTGCCCTTTGCTTAAATGCCATCCCTGCTAGTCACCTCTTACACTCATTCTTCTGGAAGTCGTCCATACATAGCTGCTGAATGGATGAACTGAATGTAGTATCTCCATGTAGTGGAACATTATTCAGACGTAAGGGTGAATAAAAAGGAAAAAAAAAATAAAGGGGAAGATGAAAAAGGCCACCTGTTCTGGGAAGTCCACCCTGATTACTCAACCCGCCCTTTTCCCTTTGAATCCCCACCCCTTATGCTCCACTCTACTCTTTTTGATAGTACTTACCACCTTCTAATAAACTTTAACGTTTTCAAAAAAAAAAAAGAGAGAGATGCTGATACCACTTCAACATGGAAAAGCCTTGATAATAGCACGTTAAGTGAAAGGAACCAGACACAAACGGCCACATATTGTTGACTCCAGTGATATGAAATGCGCAGAATAGGCAAATGCAGAGGCAGAGAGCAGGTGATGGTTGCAAGGGGCTGGGTGGAGGGGGATTAGGGAATGACTGATAGTGACAGGGGGTTTCTTCTGGGATGATGGAGTGTTCTGGAAATAGATGGTGGTGAGGGCTGCACAACCGTGAGTGTGCAGAAGACTGCTGAGCTCTGTCTATGGGAGTGCCTGTGGTTGGGGCGGCTTTATTTTGTTCTCACCCTGCAATGTGAACAGTCATCTTGTGCTGAGGCAGTTCTACTCCTGTGAGTGGTGAAGCTCAGAGACTTTGCAGAGTCATGTTTCTTTTCTCCCCCTTGCTGAGTGTAGGCAAAAAGGTTTAAGCCTGAGAAAGTGCTCCATCTGCAGAAATGTCTTTCAGTTTTGCATGGTGTAAAAATCTTGAGAGCTTTTTAATCGTTGACGACAGTCTGTGGGGGGAAACAGCCCGTGAAGCCTGGGTGCGACCTGGAAGATCCGCGCTTCCCTCCCTGACAGGGGTGGGGATATCACCGCCGTTCAGGCAGTGAAGGGCCCAGGCCCGTGAGCAGAGTTGACAATCGTGAATATTTACGTGTATCCTCTGCTTCATCTTGGATATTAATTTCAAGCTGAGTCAGTTTGTGGCGGCAGCCTCATCCTACATCAGGAATTTATAGTATCTGCTCTTTGAAGTGGAGAGCAGACAGACTTGATTATTTAACAGTCTCCCTTGAATTGATATCTCAGATTCCTTTGTAAAAAGTAAAACAGCAGAAATACAGACGTCCTTTAATGCCAGTGTGAACTGGATCTGGTTTAGTCTCTGTGCCTTAGTGGCCTTAACTGCGGGTGTGGAAGATGATGACAGTGCTTCCCTCAGAGGGCCTGGTGAGGGGGGAGTGAGAAGCACAAATTGAGGACTTAACACGAGATGCTCATGAATGTCTGAAGTTAGTGCTCTCAGCCTGGTGAGGCCTCAGGGGCAGAGATGGCTGAACAGAGCATTCCTAGCCGGAGCTCGATCCGTGTTGGCAGCTGTTATGATCACTATCACCACTGTGTGTTATCAGGTAGTTTTAAGACTTGGTAATATGAATTCTTGAATAATGTTAAAAGACTAGACATCTCAGATCCAGTTTACATAGTTTTCAAGATTTCCTCTGAGAAATGGATGTTTTATTCCCCATCAAAAGTCTGAGTTGAGTCTCTAAAAAAATTCTGTATTCCTCCATCTTTTTGCTTTAATTCTCCATTTCTTAAAAAAAATTTTTTTAATGGAGTTACTGGGGACTGAACTGAGGGCCGCATACATGCTAAGCACATACTCTCCCAAATGAGGTATAATCTCCCCCATAATTCTTTTTAAACATTTCTTTCTTAGTATTCAGAGGTTAGAGGCCTCTAATTCTTTTTCTGGAGACTTGTCCATGAACCTGTAAATCTATTATTAATGGACAAATCTTGGTTTATTAGAAAAATCAATAGAATATTCTGCAATCCATCCAAAAGGAAATGCTCATTGATTTAAATGTTTCTCCTTTATGGTGATTTCTACTTTCTGGTCTAACTTAATTTATTAACAGACATCCTCATTATCATAATGACCAAACTCGCTCTGAGTGGGCACCTGCCTAAGGCTAAAATTCTTTCCTCATGTTTTACTTCAAAGCAGGTGTTTGAAGTTAGGTATCAGTGTCTCCTTTTTTGCAGCTGAGGGATTGAGAGATGGAGCAGCTTGTCCCAAATTACACGCAGCTGGCGGTGGCTAGCTCAGTGCTGGAACCCAGGCTGCACAGGATGCATTCTTAATTGCTCCTCTAATCAGCCTCCCGTTGAGTGATTTCCCGAACTCCTGTGACTCCATAAATGGTCAATTTTAGTGATCTCAGCCTGATGAGGACTTCAAAGGAGAGACACCAGTGAGAATGTGAGACAGAGTGGCAAAAATTAAAGTTGTACATTTTTACAAAAGTTTTATTCTGAGGTAATGACTTAAAAAGTTAATTTTTTTTTATTTTAGTGCTCTGTGAGCACTGAAAACAAAACATTAAAAATAATTATAGTGCAAAAGAGAAGTGGGCTTTGAAAGTCCAACCATTGCTAGTGATGTTACTTGCTTTACTCTAGTGGCCCTTATTTACAGAAATACTTAGAAAGACTGAATTGGTTTTATGTAGTCTTAGTATGGAAGAAAAGATTGTCAGTGAATATTGTAAGTAAAATCATTACTCTTTTCTTTCCTGATTATGAACAGGTAAGTTGTTTTTATAGCTTAAGTACATTTCCTCATTTGTGAAATTTGAGTAATATTGTTTTCCTTGTCTAACTGTGAGAGTTAGACGCCTTGTATACAAAGCACCCAAGAGGTGCTTAATAAAAATGTGCTGTCACAATGACAGGTATTTTAGAAGGATCAACTCTGAATACTAAAGGGGGTGGCTTATTTCTGATGCATATTCAATATGTATATATATGATATATATGAATATGGCTTAAAGTAACAAGGATTCATTTATTTTTTTAGTGCACAATGAAGTTTTATTGAAATCTGTATCATTATATTGAGACAGGGACTAGTTAAATTGCCTTAAGCAGACGACCTTGAAGATTATTTACACAGAATGTGTATTGTTACAACTCAGAATTCATGTTGCCGTGTAGCATCCACTCAGATATTTAAATTCGTGGATTCTGACCAGATCCATTAAGTTTAGAAAAATCCACATTTATCATTTTCAGGGAATAAGCTTCTCTCTTTTGTGATTAAAGAAAATTTTGATTTTTTTTCCTGCACTTTTAACAGGTTTAAAATATCAAAACATTGATTTGACATGTAACATTTTTAATAGAATAAATCTCATGCTGTTTTAATATGTAAATAAATGTTTATGTATTTCAACAAACTTTTACGATTTCCTGGCTCTTTGAGAAGTATTTTGCAAGATACTTAGATTACCTACTGTTGGAAAAATACAGACGTTACTTTTATGAATATAGGCCTAGTACAGATCTGTTGGTTTTTGCTACAGAGCAAGACATGAGGCCTAGGAGAGCTTTGCTGCCGATTGCCAGGAGGACAGATCCCAGGTCTCAGTCTTCCCTCCTGTAAACTGAAGAGGCTGGACTGGTTTCTTTCCTCCTCTAAGATGAGTTTCCATAAGCCTGTCTTTTGTTTATATTCAGGAGTATTAGCAATATCAGATTAAATACTGAATACCCCTCCCTTACCACGAAACAAAGTGCATTATGTGCTACAGAAGCTTTTAGTTATCTGATTCTCGTTTCTGATCCTACAGGCAATTTTGTGTTGCATGTTTCCCGGCAACCTGGAAGTTCTTTTTAGCCATAGGTGGCGCTGTTGCACCTTCTTACCGTCTTAATTTTCCTGTTTGTTAAAGAAGGCTTAAACAACGTTATTTTATTTTGATTTCTTTGCTTAATGCTTCAGAATAGCACAGTCTCCATTATGTCTGTCTACCTGGAAAAATTATTCTGCTTATATCTTAGTTTTATTCTGTCATCTCACTGTGAACATCTCAGACTTGCTGTGCAAACAATGGCAAATTCGGACTTTTCTTCCAGTGCTAGAAACCAGTGAGCCGGGAATTTATAAAACAGCTAAAAGCGGCCTCTGGAGCACCTTAAAGCTGAAAAGTGTACTGGGTTCCCTGAGTATTGACCCCGCCGCTGTGTGTTAATTGGTGGTAGGTGATTTGGTACATATAGGAAGGGGTGTAGTGTTTTGACTTGGGTTTGCGTGCACGCGCTGCCACTGAGCCACGTGAGCCTAAGTCAGTTTGTTCTGAGATTTCCCTCGTCTGTGAGATGGGGATGCTAATATCTGCTTTGTAGAATTGTGAGAATTAGAAATTATGTAAAGTGTTTACCACAGTGGGTATGTCAAGAGGGCTCATAAACTTTAGCTACTGTATTTGAGAAGCCATCATTTGATATTCTTTGGCAATTACTAAGAAACAGGAAAATAAGGAAAGCTGGTTTTATGATGAAAGATATTTGAGGAGGTTCCATAGTTCCTATACCCATAATTTAGCATCAACAAAGTCAGAACTGTTACACAGTCGCCCTGAACCAATGTTAAGCCACAGAATTTTTTGTTACTTCAAATATGTTGGGGCTTAAGTGGATCCAATACTTATACACATGTTGTCTCCAGCAGCCAACTGAGAGATGACAGAAAAGAGTAAGCAGGCGATATATGTCTTCTTTTTTACTGATGAAGCCACGTTCTCCATGAACTTCAGGGCAGTGGGAAAATGTGTGTCATTATACTGTGTCCCAGAAGTAGAGACTCACCCTGTCCCAGGTAACTCTGGGCCACAGTGAGCCTTCCCTTGAGAGGATCTGCCCCATCATGCACAGGGCTGTCCTGCCATGGAGCTGAGCATCCCAGGTGCTTCCCAACGGTGGCCAGCACTGGAAGGAAAGTAACGGTTTCACATACCCTGCTTGTCTCTCCGGACTCACACCTCAATCTGTTAGTGTGATAAAGGCTAGCTGTGGGCCATGTGTCTGTGGTGTGGAGAAGCACTCTCCGTGGCCAAGAGGAGTGGGGAGGAGGCATCCCCTCCCTCAGTTTAAACAGGTGGTGGTATGGAACAGAAGGGTGCTCCCCAAGAGTTTATAAAAGGAGAAATAAGGATTTTCTTTGGGACTTAGTCTAGCCAGGAAACAGAGAAGATTATTAGAAAGGAGACTTGTAAATCACTTTAATATTAAGTTGACATTTGTTGAGCACCAATAATGTGCTACATCCTTTTCTGAGAGTTTTACAGAAATGAATCCTTCAATCTTCTCAACAATCGAGTACGGAATGTTTGATTTTTATCCCAGTTTTACAGTGTGGAAATTGAGGCACACAGAGGGTAAATTGGCCAAGGTCACAGAGCTAGTAAGTGGCAGAGCTGGTATTTAAACCCTGGCTGTCTGGTTTTGAGGCTCCCAGGGATGGGCTTTGGGTGTTTAGAGGTATCTGCATCCCTGGATCTCTGCACCACTGTGCATCAGTTTGCCCAATAAGTACAGGGAAAGGAGAGTTACACAGGAGCTCACAGTCGTGTCTCAGCCACTGTCCACGAAGTGTGCACCGTGATTAGCGTTAATTGTTTTCCAGGCAGTAGATCTGTTGGTATAACAGAAATTCAGTCCATTGAGTTAATCGAGAAACCCTTCCTGCTCTGCTTCTGTCCATGTTTGCCATGTGACTGCCTGCCCGAGATTAGGCCGTGGAGGAGAAACTCTACTCATGGTTGAACTCTGATATTTCAATCTGGTTCATAGTTTCACATATTCTGTTACATTAATAAGTTAAGTTTCTGGTTTTCTTGCATCAGTGTCTCGTGAGTTTGGTTAATGTGAAACCAGTCCATAGGAGCCCAGGGATGCTGACGGTATAATTTCTGAGCACGTTGTGCTACTTCTACACGTGCAGTCCTGACTGGAGGATGTCTGAATTCTTCACTGATTTCTCCCAAGAGCAGGGTCCTCTCCCACCCCCGGATGTGAGGCTGGGAGCTCTCTGAGTAGGCCAGTCAGCGGCCAAGTCCACCAATCAGAAAATGATGAAGTACCTGGAAGTGGATTTAATAGAAGAAAAGGACTTCCAGGTAGTCTGATGGGCTGTTCGAGTCCATTTGGTGAAAAGCTGTTCACTGTCTGTGGTTGAGCTGATTCTTTGCTGTTGAAAAGTCTGGATTAGATGAAGGGATTTTAAAAAGCAGAAAGGAGTGATTTCTGGTGGTACGTCCACACCGGTGAGAAGTGATGGATGACCGCCTGTGTGAGGCATAAACAGAGTCTTACAAACTTCATAAAACAGCTTTAAAAGCTCTGCCATCTGAGTGCACTTCATAAGGGGTCCGGATCATCACTGGTCACGCTGAGAGCGCAAATAACTGATGATGGCATAAAGGACACAGAGGCATCAAAAAGGTCTCAGTCATGTTCCCTATTTAAAGGATGGGGCACAGTGTAATATATTTGAGCTGGTTTTTCACTGAACAATTTTTCGTGTTTTCTGGGACTCCCAGCTCCCGAAGTTTCCACGCAGCTGCATGTCCCCTCACTGCAGCTCTGTCAGCGCTTGTCCTGGGCTGACGTCATGTCACGGGGAGCAGGACCGTCAGTGTCCCCGGCTCCTCCGAGCTCCGTCTCCTCATCCGCAGTGCTGGGCTTCTCATCCGTGTCTACTTAGAAGGGTTGCTGAGAACCACACGTGATGGTTGTCAGGGGTGATTTGTGGTTGCCCCTGTGTTTGACATATAGTCAGTATTTGATAGAAACACATATTTTTTATTATAGTTCTGGCTTCTACATTGCAGTGGTTTTTAGTCTGCATTTTTTTATAACTTTTTTCTTATTTTTAAATAAGCACTTTTTTTCGGGGGGGGGAATTACTGGGGATTGGAGCCAGCACATTGTGCATGCTAAGCAGGTGTTCTACAGCTGAGTAATACCCACCCTCCTTGTCTGCACTTAAAAGTAAATATTGCAATACACAAAATAGCTCTTAAACACCATCATGGGACCTATTTTCTGTATAGACAATTGAATACATATGCTATTTCAATAAGAATAAATGTTGGGACATACCTGTCTGAATCTGTTTACTTCTTTAAAAATGATCATAGCTAGTGATAAACATGAGTCTTGGATCCAGTACTTCTTAGGGTCTGCTTTGACATCATGGGAAATTACATTCTACAGAGAAGGCAAATTGGGTCTCGTTGATATTTGGATGATTTAGCAGATGATCAAGTCTTTCAAAACTTGACACTTTTGTATTTTAAACTAACTGCAAAATTATCTTCTAGAAGTTGGAATTCCTAAGCTTGTGAAGTGCTCAGTAATTCAGTGTGTATGTGTTTGTGTCTGTGTGACCGTGTTTGTGTGTGATTTCAGGAAGGTAGAAATAAGTTCCATGTAGCCCTCTGATACCTTCGTCCTCCAGTTCAAGATGTAGGCATATATTTACACAAGTAAATTGATATTCTTTAGTCATTTGACATATTGGTGGGAATACGAGGTTCTCACACTTGTTTCAGAAGGGTTGGGGAGCATCAGGTTTGAAAACAGGAGGGGAAAGAGGCCGTGAGGCACTTCACACTTTGTGCAGGATTTGAGGAACAGTAGCTCTTCTTTTTTCTTCTAAAGAAAACTGGTGCTGAATTGTAACATACTATTACTCAGAATTGCATTTCTGATCAGATACAAGTGCCTCAGAGTTTTCAAGGCAACATGAATGATGAAATCCGTTTTAGGAGTTATCTTTAAAGTAGTGTTAATTTTCAAGTAAAAGGCTATAGCCTGTTCTTTCTTCGAAGTGTAAAAGACGTTCTCATTGATCCAAGTGCATGATCAATGTGCTTAGTTTCTTTGGGGTTTTTTCTTTTTTTTTAAGTGCTTGTTTCATTGTGGTTTGAATGAATGTTTAAAATTTCTGAATTTTGTTCTTTAGAACATGCTGATTTATCAGAACTGTTAAAAACCTGATTGATTTTTCGTCTTTGATTGGAGGGGCACCCTTTTGATTTCTGTTGTCTGTTAAAGAGGGAAATTCTTCCTCTAGCCTGCAGATCATTAAGTGAATGCTTTGCAGTGTGCCTTTAAAATTCTTTGAAAGCTTTGAGCATGCTTGTCTAGTGAATTTTGAATTGACTCATAGTAATGACTTTGCTTTGATTCTGTGGCTTTTGCTCCTCTCCACAAGAATTTGAATTCTGTTGCATTTTGTATACGTGTTCTTAACAGGGGAAGAAATTTTACATTTTTTACAAAGGTGGGTTTTACTATCCCCTCTGAATGCCTTCTATAATTGATACAACAAAAATCTGTTATTGCAGTGCTTAATTATTTCATAAACTAATTTTTGGCTTAATCAGAAGCAATGAGAAAGAGTGATAATAAAAAATATGAAAACCTTCCTTCCTTTGAAGAATAGAAATCAGGTGGTCAGGCTCACGCATGTTTTGTGCTTGACACACTTACTTTCATGTCATTGTGTATCATGATTCGGAGATGGAGTTGCTTCAGGTTTTATAGATTTTTGTTTTAACACTTTTGTTGAATTCTTTCTCCAGGCTGATGTTTCCTGTTGGATTTGTGGAAAGTGTAGAAGGGAAACAAATTCTTTGTTTTATTTTCAGGAGGCCTGAGTTGCTGATGAGAAAAGAGTTGAGGGTGGGCTGAGGAACAGAGTGACACTCCCTCTCCTCCCGGCTGAAACTGATGAACAATGAAATCAATTAAGTGTATCAGTATTTGACCAATAGAATTCAGCGAGCCCAAACTGGCAAGTTATGCCCAATGGAAAGTACTGAATTCACCTGCAGAATTAGGTGCTTTGCCAATTAGAAGCAGCTTAGAGCAATCAGAAAAATTAGTTCATATGATGAGATATAAAAGAATGTAATATCTTCTATTTCTGAAACTTTTATTTGTTAAGTTGTGTAGAGCTAAAATTAAGTTTCAAGCGCCAGGAGTTAAGAGTCTGGGTGGTTCTGTGGGATCTTTAAACAGGGATGAGTCTAGATCCTGCTAGAGTGTCTGAAGCTGGCAGGAAAAGACCCAGAGCTAGGATTTGTTATCCTAGGTTGTCCTCCATAATGGTTCCATAATGGTTACATGTGGGAGCCCAAGATTAGGTTAACAAATTGTAACAGACCCCAGCCGCCTGTCAATGTTAAGAAGAAAAATGTGTGCTTAGTAACTGCTTTGCAAGCAGGAGCCTGTGCATCCTCACTCCTGTCTCCTTGCCTTAAAAAGCAGAGACAATGCTTTGCTTGCATAGTTGATGCTTTAGATAGCACTCTGCTCATTGCGAAGCAAGGACCCAGGCCCTCAGCTATAAAAGCTGGGCTTGTGTGCTTTTAGATAGTCTATTATCCCCAAAACAAGGATCTGGCTGGCCTCGTGGTCTGCTTTGTAATTCACATATCTAAAGAATGTATCTTATTCCCCTCACCCCATGACTTCCCTAAACATACACTAAGCCTTTGTACTCATTGTGGATTCTACAATCTCTGTCTCCTCCCGTCTTTCCTCAAGTTCCTACTTACTATCACACAACTGTTAATGACTTTTTCCTTTCATTATACACAGTAAATATAGGAGCATTTGAGAGGCTCGTGGAGTTGGCTCCCTACTCCTTCTCTTTTTCTGGACTTTTCCCACAGAGTCTTGAATAATCATTCCGTGTCGGTACGAATTCTGCCAGCCATAACCCACAGTTCCAGGTGAGAATGATGCAGGCTTTATCTCTCCTACCCAAGGGAGAGAGAGAAGAGAATTGAGATCTGCTCCCTTGTGGTCCCTTCCTTCCCCAGGGCCACTCCCGTTCACCTGAAGCCTTCTGGCTTCTGCTGTCAGGGCCTCTGTCCCAGGACTGACTGCAGCCATTTTTTCCCTTGCCAACATTTCCTGTGCCTTTCAGAAGTTGGTCTCTTCTCTGCAATTCAACCCTGGCAGATGTGATGGTGGTCAGCGTGCTGGTGGGCAGTCACCTGGGGACTCCCAGGAGCCATGCTGATTCTCCTGAGTCTCTCATTCGGGGTTACAGAACTGTCGAGCAACGGAGGAAGCCCATTCACGTGAGGGCAGCACAGCATTGCATCACTTTCATTTTATTTTTGAAATTTCAGTGGAGAAATTATTTGTAGCAAACTGTTCCAGTTTTTTGGGTGACTGCTTTCCTCACCACCATTTCCTTGTTGGATGTGGTGCTTGTTTTAAGAACCAGGTTTCTTCTCTGGTTATTTCTAGCAGGTGGGCTTGCCGAATCCTTGATCTGCATTTGAAGCAGAATGCTTCATCTTGATGTCAAACTGATTTTCTTCATTCTGAATATTTCGTATACACACAGCAACTGTTTCTAGTGAACTGCTCTTGTCCAATTTCGGTTAACTCACATTTGCTGATCTCCTGCTTTCATGCTGAGGGCAGTTTCTTCTTCCTGTAATAAAAGTTAGCAATTTGCATCTACTATGGGAAGGTACTGGCCCGAGGTGCTTTTGTTCTTAACAGTTTTAATACAATTCACCCATTAAAATTTACACCGGTTTTTACTCTATGCCAAGAATTGTGCATCCCGGTCAAACTTAGAATATTTTCATCCTCCTAACCGGAAACCCTGTATGCATAAGCATTCATTCCCATCTTCCCCATCCTCCCACAGCCCCAGGGAGCCACTCTTCTCTCTCTGTGGATTTGCCTGTGCTGGACATTTCATGTAAATTGAGTCAATTCATGTAAATGGAACCGTCTATTGTGACTTACTTCTTTCACACTGAGTAACGTTTTAAATGTTTGTCCACGTTGTTGCCTGGGTCAGTACTCCATGCTTTGCTATTGCTGAATAATATTCCACTGATTGGCTGGGCCCCTCTGTTTACCCATTCATCAGGTGATAGGCATTTTGGTTGTTTCTTCTTTTTGGCTGTGATGAATAATGGCACCGTGAACATTCCTGTAGGAGTTTTTATGTGGACATTTGTTTTCAGTTCTCTTACGTGTGTGCCCACAGAGCAGAATTGCTGGGTCATTCAGAAACCGACTGTTCAACTCTCTGAGGTCCTGCCAGGCTGTTTTCCAAAGTAGCCATGCAGCGTTACATCTCACCAGCAAGGGCTGCTATCTCTGATTCCTGTGTGTCCTCATTAGTTCCTGTTATTCTTTTTTTAATTATAACCTAATGTAGTGAGTGTGAAGCGGTTTCTCCTAGTGGTTTTGACATGATTTCCCTTACAGCTAATGATTTTGAACATCGTTTCATTGTGCTTATTGGCCATTTGTATATTTTCCTTGAAAAATACCGTTTCAGATCCTTTATTCATTTTTTAATTTAGTTGTCTTTTTTGTTGAATTGTAGGAGCTCTTTTTTATTTGGAGATACAAATTCCTAATCAGATAAATTATTTGAAAATATTTTCTCCTGAGTGTTGTTTTTCCATTTTCTGGATGGTGTCCTTTGAAGCAATGTTTTAAATTTGATGAACTCAAATTTATATCTGTTTTCTTTTTTCCTTGTGGTTTTGGGCCAATATTTGAAATCTGAGGTGTTTTACTTAAAATTTACATATAAAATAACTTAATTCTTAGGACCATCCTAGGAGACGGGTGCTGTTGTTGTTCCCAGTCTATGGATAGGAGGCTGAGATGCAGAAAATTTCACTGACTTATCAGTGTCAAAGCTACCCAGTGCTGTGGGAGTTCAGACCCTCATGTTTGTCCCCAGCATCTGTGCTCTTCACCACCATGCTCCACTACTGCCTGGAATCGTTAATGAAAAAGTCTTTCCTTTTTTGGTTTCTTGTTTGTTTTCTCATTGGGAACCTCATCTCCTCATTTTCCTTGCAGAGATCAGTGTAGGTTTATTTTAGGTCTCATGTAAGCAGAAGCATTGCTATCAGTTAACTTCTTTATTACTCACTCTCCAGTGATGATTGTTGCTATTTGACTTAATCAAGTCATGATTAAATCTTTCCTGCTCATGACACTAACAGCAGAGTCATGACTTACAGAATGCTCAAAGAAGAAAATAATTGATTGATTTTATTTTGCTACCCAATCAAACCAATCAAATAAAAACCCTGGTGTTGACACAGACGGTAAGCCCTCCAGAATAGGGTCACTGTCTTTCTTGTGTTTCGTTTGTTTGGTCACAGTGTCTGGATAGTGACTTGCTGTCCAGCAGTTTTGTGAGGATACGGTGATCGTGAATCATTGTAAGGACAGAATTTTGACAACAGACTGTATTGGTCATTTCACGAGGGAAAAGATAATATAGAAATACTGCTCAGATCTATTTTAAAATTAAGTTTGGAATGTTGAGAAGAGTTCAAGAAACCATACAAAGATATTTTTCACTTATTTTAGATCTATCTTAGGCACATTATGATTACATAGCAGAGTAACTTATCAACTAGATTTGACAAGAGGTGTGTATTATTGATTATTATTTGTTTTAGTTGAAATATTCTACCTGGGAAAAAATAATCAGTGCCCATAAATGAACAAATATGTTTGTATTTCTATGTAACATGGGAGCAGACTTCATCTGTTTCTATATAATATATATGACTGTGTGTTTTAATCTGTCTGTCAGTGTATTTATAGTTTTTCAGCAATGTTCTAACTTTAGAATACTTCTAAGAAAATCACCCCCGATTCTAGTGCAGTTTGTACTGTGTATCATGTCTTATGCATGGGATTCCATTGTCTCCTCAGTGAGGAATTTCCTCCCCTACTGAGGTAGTAGCAGAGTTAAAGGAACTGTGATTTCTAGGCCATTGCTCTCCTTGTGTTTGCATTTGGCTGTCAATCGCGATTTTCCCTTTCTTGAATTTTCATTGTTCAATTAGAATTTTTGAAAATAAGTGTTAATATGTTGTATTTGTCTCCCTAGAAACTTGATGTGTTTGTGCTTTTCAGTTTTCAATTTCTTAAAAATGTAAATGCACTCTTGTTTTTAAGTAGTCCTTTTTCACTAGATATTTGTTTACCTCTTTATAGTTAAAATACTTTTTTTCAATGAATGAATCTTTGTGCATGTTTTAAAAGATACCTTACTTTTTATTTTCCTTATTATAAAAATTATATTCATTCTAGAGAATTTAGAAAATAAGGATAAACACAGTAATAACTTAAAAATGGCCTCTAATCTCACCTGGAGATACAGTTGTAAAGTTTCAAATTGAGAATTACAAGTCCTCTCATGTTGTTCTTCTTTTTCAAGATCGTTTTGGTTACTGAGAACCTCGAATTCCCATATGAATTATAACAGCAGCTAATCAGTTTTTGCAGAGGAACCCGCTGGGATTGTGATCGAGACCACGTAGAATATACGGATCACTCTGGGGAGCACTGCCATTCCAAGAGCACTGTCTTCTGATCAAGGAATGTACGTGGCGTGTCTGTCCAGGTATTCAGGTCTTCTTTAATTTTTTTTCAGCAATGCTTTGAGTTTACAGAATATTATTTTACTTTTTTTTTTGCCTTTATACTGAGGACAAGTGTGCAAGGTACCGGGATCAGAAGTGTATTTTAGCCCCGCCCCTTGCTGCCAACGTGGTCGCTGCACTCTTGCTTTGCCTTGTGTACAATCTTGCACAAAATAGGACTTCAGTAACTCTCTCTTGAATGAATGATTATATGATTGTAGGATGATGCTTGAGAGTCCTTGTGATGATTTTTTCCTCTAGCCTTTCCCCAATTCTTAACTATGCCCTTTCTCTTCCTAAACTCCAGCCTGGGTTTCAGCCTGCCTGTGGCATTGATTTTCCCTGTCTGTAGACTCTTCCTTTCACTGGTTCACGATAATGTTACATGTGGGCTATGGAAACTTGCTAGATGTCAAGAAAGAGCAAATCCATTGCATGCTAGTATTTTTACAGTGTGGTATTTTTTATCAATTGAAATTAAATCATGCTGACCCCCTGAGCCCTCCCGTGAGCTCTTTTCACTTTCCTACATCTGATACTGCTCTGGTTGCTACATGTGCCCTTCCCCCAGCCTTGGTTTTTGGGTTGAGTAAGTCATCATCAGTGGAGCCCTCTCTTTAAAAGATGAAGAGATCATTTGCTCCTTCTCCCTGGTTGGGGACTTGAATGAGATGAGATACCAGATAAAGAATGGAGCTCCACCTCATTCTGACCCCTGATCTTTCCATTCCGTTCTCCAGAGGAAAATAGTACAATTCAACAGTATAAAGATTGATTGTGAACTAATGAGATAGACAAGACAATCGATCATTTATTAAATATCCTTTCATGCCAGAAACAAATGTATTATACACACAAAAATCACACAAAGCATGATAATATCGTGCTTACAGACGTGGGTCCGAGTTCGAGTCCTGCTCTGGAGTGACCAGTCCTGTGAGATGGAGAACTGGTAGGTCGGCTTAGGCTCTCCAGGACTGGTTTTCTGTCCTGCAGAGATGGGGCTCGCTAGGCTTCCCTCCCCCGTAGAGATGCTGTGGGGTGTAACTGTCACACGTGCACAACTGCTTGTTCCTCGTAAGTGCAGGATAGCATAGATTTTGTGGTGACGGCTTTATGACCACCCCGTGTAGACTCTCAGTGCTCCAAAGGGGTGCCTTGTGGTTTGGAGATGGGATTCTCATTTCTGTAAATACCCAAGGACTGTGGTATTGGGCTCTGCTGATTTGAATCTATTCTTTAGAAAGTACATATTGTAGATATATTTTTCAAGCATGTGTGCTTTTTTTCTTTTATTATTTATAGTTCTACCCTCTCATCTCTTGGTGTGACTTTTCATGGAATCCAGGAAACAGTCCTAAGCTACCTGCCTCTTCACTCTTCTCCGTGGTGGTTTTCTTCCCTGACTAAAAGAGGGTTTTGCACAGGAAATTTTCTTTTTTCCCCTTTTCTTGGAGTCTCTCTTTCGGTCTGCCCATCTCTCACCTGTCCATCTGTCCATTTATCTACCCACTCGTTCTTCTGACTTGTTCCAAAAAGCATTTCAGGCAGCTTACAGAAGAACAGATACCAAATAAACAGGTAAGAAAATGGGGCCAAGTTCAAACTGTGAGGCTAGGAGGCGAGCCTGTGTGAGGGTTGCAGCCGTGAGACACACGCCTCTGCCCTGTGACTTATAAGATCGACAGCAAGAGTGTACCTGATGCTCCCAGCAGACACAGGGTAACAGGGTTTGTGGGAGATGCTCACTGGCTGTGAAATAAATAAGTGGCTCAGGAGAAGCCCAACATTTCCAGCTACAAAGGCTTAGGAGAATATTTTGAGTGTCTTCCAAAATCAGGGTACTGCATTGTTTCTTTTGTCAGAGTTCTACGTATAGTTGGTTACATTCTGTACCTGGAAATTTCTCCAAAACTTCTTCCCACGTGAGTCCCATGACTTGGGAATGGGGTGGTTCAGCTCATTGACGGGGGTTGGCCAGAAACCGAAAATGACAGCTTCAAAGGAGCCTGGGATTTGTCAGTTATGTTTTGTCAGTGCTGTAGATTTCAGGAAATGCTTTCATACTTTCTCTCCATCTGAGGCAGCAGCATGCTCTCTTAGCAGCATCAGGAGCTCAGAGCCACGGGATGTTGGGGGCTGACTGCACTGCCGTCAAGACAGCCAAGCTAGTCACTGCAGGCGTGGTCCTTTCACGTAGCGCATTTCATGTTCTTTAGTAGAAGGTTTCAACAGGGAGTTAATTAACTGAGTTAATTAACATTTAATAAATATGAAGCTTTGATTAAAAGACGGTTATAGGCAGAATATAAGTTGTGAACAATTTGAAAACGGTTTCATTACTGAAATTTCAGTAGGGAAGATACACAGTTTATCTTATTTATGCCTCTCTTTTAAAGTAACAAAGAAACAAGACAGAAAAGGCAGAGGATGATTTCTGTTATTCCTTTCGGCTTGCAGGTGCCCTCACATCCAGTGGCATCCATCCAGACACCAACACTGGCACTGGCCATGCTCAGAACTGCCTCAGCCCTGAGGACACAAGTGACAAATAGAAGGGGGCCGCGCCCTGTTACAGCAGGTGCTCTCACTTTGTGGGTTCTTATGTAACTGCGTGGTATTAATCAGGATCTCCCGTTCTACATTGTGTGGCGCTGCTGCGCTGTCTCCTAGTTATTTGTTTCTGTAAGTACTCGTGTATTATTCTCCAGTGTGTGGTACTAGACATCTAAAAATGCTTTTTTCAGATGAAAAATAATGTATATTTAATATGATAAGTCTGAAAAAAGGGGCAAAAGGGTCTATCCTGGTCCCACTACTCAGAAATAATAATTAACAATTTAACATCTACTTTCTGTTCTTTTCATCAGTGTGTATCAGCTCTGTCATAAAAACCAGTGAGCACTCTGTGCCTGTTTACTGTGTGGAGACCTCCATTTTCCATTCGGCTTATTACATGTTTTTCTACAATATTCTATCTCCCCTGGCATGATTTTTAATGACCAGTATAGCATTATGTCTTGTGGAGGCAACGTCCATTTTACTTCGGACTTAAATAAACTTTTAAATTCCAAGTGTACTTAACTGAAATACTGAAAAGAGAACTGTGGTGGTACCGAAAGAGCCCTAGCTCCCTTCCCCTTATTTCCTGAGTGTAAAAGCTGTTGCCAATGTGGTGTATATATTTCATGACCTTTATGCCTATGACATATATATATACCCATACATACATACATACATATGAGAAATCTATGTATATATGTGTATATATGCTTTTTTGAAAAGTAAGGCCATACTATATGTTTTCTACAGCTCCCTTTATTCACTCAGGGGTATATCATAGACGTCCTCCCACTCCAGATTCACCCGGTCCTTTCAGATAGAGTAGACGTGTCTCCTGATGTGCAGGTGTGGTCTCTTGTGCAAGGACACCTTTGGTGGGAGAGTGCTGTGGACAAGGCCCTGGGCCACGGGGAAACGCCAGCCCCTTAGTGCCCACAGCTCGCCGTGATTTACCGCATCATTGTCTTGATGGTGGACACTTAAATTTTCTCCATTTTCCACTGTCAGAAATGATGTTTGACTGGCATCTTTCTTTAACAGACATTCCTGTGATCTTGTATGAGCATGCCTTTAGTTAAGTCTTCTGGAAATTTAGTCCCTGGATGTGACATTTACGTTCGTCACAGGCTACTTTCAAGTGACTAGAAATTCCTTCTCCAGTGTGGAATGAAAAATGTAGAATTACTTATGTAACCAATTCTCTATCGCTGGATATGATTTCACTTCAGCTTTTCTTCCCACCAGTGTAAACAGTACATCTATTTGAATTGATTTTTTTTCTAAACGAAACGATTCCTAGAAGTGGGGTTGAATCAGTGTGTACACACGTTTTTCAGAGTTTACATATCCATTGACATGTCATCCTCCAAAAAGGTCGCTCACAGTTTTTTCCCCCACAGATGGACACTAGCTACAATATCTTTTAAAAATATTTACCAATAAGATGAGCAAAAGTGCTTTTTCATTGTTTTAGTTTGCATTTGATGACCAGTGAGGTATTGAGCATTTTTCACTGATTAGCCTTCTGACTTTTGAAAAGTGAATGATCCATTTTGTCCTTTGCACAAATTTAAGTGAGGAAGCTTCTTTTTGCTTTGTGACAGCTCTTTGTATGTTATGAACATTAATCCCTTGTCTTCATCAACATGTATCACAGAGTTTTTCCTTGTCATTTCTTTCGTTTCATTTTGTTCAGTAGGTTTATTTTTGTTGTGGCTCAAAATATTCTTAAGATAGTAAATGTCTTCCTTTTGGGTTTTATCTTTGGTATTATTCTTAGAAATACTTTCTTATAATGGTATAAATCTCTCATGTAGGTTTATTTAATGTTTAAGATGGAGATGATAATAGTACTTTTTATAGTGAGGGGAAGTTGAATTAATGTGAGCAAAGAGTTGTATTTGCTGTTATTAGTATTTTAATATTTACATCACTATCTGTAATTTTTTTGTGGTCATTATGACAGGAATAGAATTTGTTCTTTCCAGGTGATTCTCTGATTGTCCCAGGAAAATTATTGAATTCATACTTTGCTCTTTGATTTGAAATCTCACATGTACAAAATACTTATGTACACTAGAGTCTCTTTTTGAGCTCATGCTTTATTTCTGTCAATCTTACTTCCTTACTCCAGCGCTATATCTTACATATTGTAAAAATTAATTATTATCTGACAGTGCGATTTTTTTTTTGTTCTTTTCTTCCATCCCAAACTTTCTTGGCTATTATTATGACTTTATTATTAATGAAGAATTCTAAAATATTTTGTTCAAGTTAAAAAAAAAATCAGATAAGAGTATTCATGGGATTTTTATTAAGTTTTGAATTATTTTTAGGAGAACTTCCATATTTACAAAACTGTTTTCCTCCATGCAATATGTTGATGTCTCTACATTCACACCTCTTACTTTACCACTCAGTACAGTCCTGTACTTTCTCCATGTACAACATGGGCATTAATTTTGAGTTTATTCCAGATTATTGTTGATGTTTTTGTTAATTTTGTAAGTGAGAATTTTTTGCTATTATATTTTTTAACTGTTTAAACTAACACCTAGGAAGGCAGATTCGGTTTGTAAATACTCACTTTGTAACAAATCATTTAAAATTGTAAGTATTAAGTAATTGTTCCAGGATCCTTTCTTTTGTGTTTTTAAAAATTTGTTTCCAATATTATCAAAATGGTCATAGCTAAGATGTATATGTGTGGAGACAGATGGAGAGAGGTAGTGTGGCTCATGTACAAATTGTGAGCACTTTCATGGCTGCGTTTAGGCTGGAGAAGCCCCAGAAAAGCCCAGGTTAGACCAGGGGTGGCTTTGTATGCACTTGAAAGCCAACTTTCCTACCTTTATGGTGAAGCCTGGTGGGCGTGGCAGGTAGATCATCCAGGTCTGATCAAGGTCATTGGCTGCACAGAGCGCTGTGTCTGTGAGAACCGGAGTCCAATGCCATGGGAAATGCTTGGTACCAGGAACACTGCAGGGGAGCTGGGGAGTCTGTGTGTTAAGGATTTTCCAGTCTTCGGAGTGGGAAAATCAGACTCTGCATTCAGATCTGAGTTTGAATTCATCCTCTCTTGTTTACTGGTCCTCTGACTTTTGTCAAGTTATCTACCCTCTTTGAACTCCTACTTTCTTGTCTCTCAAAAATAGGAGAATTACGGCCTGCTGCTAGAGTGTTTGACCAGGATAAATGATTTGTTTCTATAAGATGCCACGTACAGTCACAAGCTCAGTGAGAAATGGGCTGTCACCTCTTCATCTGCAACTCAGTGCTCGACAGTACATAGGGGCAAAGCCAGTCCGTAATTTGTTTGTGATGCAAGTAGGAACAAAATTAATGTCTTGCCTTTCCCTTGCAGTATTCTTACTCCTTTGCTTCATTTACTTCTTTCCTCCTTTCCTTTCCCCTCCTCCACCAAAAGATCCAGAGACTCTCGCAGAACACTAGATTCAAATTACTTTAAAGGGTGTCTCATCCTCATGAAATGACAGTAACTTAAAAAAAATCTGTACAGATCCCAGACGTCATCGTATTTGATTTACACACACACACACACACACACACACACACACACACAATCAGCCTACCTCCCACTTGCTGAGGGAGAAGGACCAATTTTTCTGGGTTTTCATTCACTGAGCGTGAGAGCAAAGTCTCTTACGCAGACTTTCACCTTGCTTACTGCATGGTGTTTTTAATTGGATTTCTGCTTTGTGGCCATGGAACTATTCTCCTTATAGAAGAGAGGATGTGGAGACATAGACATTCTGCTGAGATATTGGTGTCAACATATTTGAGTTGGAAAGGACTTAGGACAGCATAGAGTCGTAACTTTTTATGGGTAAGAATTCATGATAGTGTAACTTGGACAAGAACCTAGGTCTTCTGTCTTCGTGTCCACATGGATGAAGAGGCAACAGGGCAGGAGATGGCAGGGATCCTTCTTGCTTGGGTTCCAGGGTCTTGCTAGTTTCATTGCTCAGCTGCCTTTAGTTTAGGTCCGTGTGGCCTCTCATGGGAAGGTCACTCTGTCCTGATAGACTGAGTTTCTAATCAGCAAAAAGCCCTGGACCCACTCATATTTCCCAGAGTTTTTCTGCTGTCCTGCTGACAGTTTATATAAATGATACCTAAGAAACTACTGGATATAAAATCCTTATTGTTATCATTTGCCCTCAAGTTCCATAGGAATGGGGTGCTGTCTCAGGCTGTCTAAGGCTAGATCTGAACAAAGATAGGGTGATAGGCTGTGCTGCTGGACCCTCCCCAGTCGAAAGGGATTTCCACCTTAGATTTTAGAATCAGACAGATGAGTTCAAATCTTTCCTTTACCAGTTATTAGCTTTGTGAACTTGGGGAAGAAACTGTACTTGTTTGTGTCCAATTTTCTTTATCTGTAAATAAGTTCAGTATTTATTTTAGGGTTTTTGTTTTAGAATTGAATGAGCTAATTCCCTCATTTATACCTAAAATACTGATCGCGTGGTTCTATGCTGGTGCCTTGGTAGAAGATTACTAAGGGACTCAGCAGTGAGAATGCAGGTGGGGGACCCCTGGATCATAGAGCTTATATTCCAGGATATGCTTGTAAAAGACTGGATGTGCAGTGGATTTTTAGTAAATGTCCATTCCTTTCCTTACCCACATTGATTGTGTATATATCTTTGTACAATATATGAACAATTTTTTATTGCAATTTAAATCTCTTTGTAGTATTTAAATTATGTAGCTATAACAAAATACGTGAAATAAAATGATTTGTCTTTTATTTTCTTTTCAATATGCAAAACAAAATAAAATAGAAAAGAAAAAAGGTTTTGAAGGAGTAGAAATAATTTTATTTTTGTGGAATCAATTCCCTATGTTAGGTTTTTTAGTTGTGTTGTTAAACAGCATATAAAATTGATAGGTTGTGACTTCAGAGTTGATAGCTAGGTGAGTGTAGTTTCTTTTTGTGGTTGTCTTTGATGAATTATTTGCACTAGATCATAAATGACGTGCAGGTTACATATTGGAAACGAGGAAAGAGTGGAGACATACTACCTCCAATGCAGTCATCTTGTTACCAAGTCGAAACTCGTACTGCTTGCTGCATGACAGGCCAATAAATCGGGAGATTGAGGTGTTGGAGCAAGGAATAGTGACTTTATTTGAAAAGCTGGCAGACCCAGAAGATGGCAGAATGACATGCTGGAGAACCGTCTCCCCCAAGTCAGAAATCAGTCCGCTTTTATACTAAAAAGGGGCGGGGATGTGGTTGGTTGTTGCAAACTTCTTGCGGTACGAACTGTTTCTCCTTGGAATTCTTTGTTCTTGCAGCTGTCCACGTGGGTCAAATCATGGTGCCCCTCTAAAACCTCCAAAAAAAACCAAAGTTGATTCTCTATTTTGCAACTTGCCATCTCTACATAAGTGCAGAAGAGTTAACATCGTGAAAGATCAGAGCCCGGAGAATAGGCTCTCCTGGATATTTCAGGCTAAAGGCAACTTTCTTTTACAAAAGGTACAGAGCTACCAAGTCTGAGCCTAGAAAACGGCAAAGGTTTAAAGCCAAAGGAACAGATCTAACATGCAGTCAAATTTATTCTTTTCTATTACAATTTCTTTTTCCACCTAATAAATAATTTTAGTAAGAAACATGAGCAATTTTTTTACTTTTGCTTCTTAGTAACGTATAAGTGGGCCAAATACGTTTATGAGAGCAGGGATGCTGTGCGGGCATTGGGGTCACAGCAAACTCTTGTTGGGGGTGGTCAACTCTGCAACATGTCTGATACCCCGTGGGTGTTGGTGAGGGACCCCATAACCAGGGGCTCTCTTCAGGAACCAGCATATGGGCATTGACCTCTGGAGACCTCTTTTTTAGCTGCCGGAAATTTTTTCAGATACTGTGACTGAAAAACCACTTCAGCTGGTGATAATTAGGGAATAAAGGAAGAGGAAAAGGGCTTGGATTAGATTAGAAGAGGACAGAATATCAGGGAACCTGGGGGCTTGGCAGTGGGCCTTGGGAGAGAGGGGAGCAGAGGTGGAGAGTGGCACGGCTCTGGATCCAGCTCCTGCATCTGTCCCAGGGCCCAAGTCACACGGCTTTTAATTGGCCCAGGACGCTCTCCTGTCTGGATGTCACCCTGGGAAGAACCTTGAGAATCGAAGGTAAGGGGTGGGCAGCACTCACATAGGGGATCACTGAGGACTTCGTTCAAGTCCACGGTGCCCTTTCTGGTCATGTGTCTTCACTTGCCCTTCATCTTAGGATCTGAGGAGCAGGAGCAAGGAACGCAGGGAGAGATCCAGGAAGACATCTGACTGTGTTAAGAGAAGACAGTCACAGCCACACGGGGAGCGAGGACACTTGCAGCAAAGTAAAACGACTTCACAACTATTGCATCAGAGCTGCCGGTGTGAGAGAGCCTAAGCCTGTCTCAGAGTGCAAGGGACAAGCGGAAAGGAATGGTAAATTTCCACTGACAGTTGAAATTTTGTTAAATAGCCTGCTACTGTTGCTTGTATCACTTGAATGAATGCAGGCATATTTCTATGGGCATTTATATGTTCACTCAAACCCAACAGCCACTCTTGCCCCCATCGGGGATGGGCTTTCTCAAGCACAGTGCACCTCCTGCTTGGGTGGGCCACGCTGCGGGTCCTCGCCTGGGGCCGGGCTGCTGCAGGGCACTGAGTCCCCGAGGCACAGCCTGCGAGACACGACAGGAACACCTCTGCTCTTGACTGAGGGCCTCCGTTTCCCCCTGCAGTGTAAGAATGCTGGTGACTGAGTTAGAAGCATGCTTCGAAGCTCTCCGTGTCCTTGCCATCCAGAAGCGGAGCCTGGAAGCTTCCGAATTTCTCCAGAATGCGGTTTACATTCACCTTCGACAGGTGAGTTTATGTCCTTTTACAAGTGGAGGAATTACTGCCGTTTTCCTGGAACTTACTCACCACTAGTCCATCTGATTTTTCTGTGCTAGGATTCAATATGGCCTGGTAAAAATTCTGGAGTCAGATCTTGAAACCCTGATGAAGAGGATTATTTTATTTCTTTATATGATAGTATTTTACTTTCAAAATTCAGAGTTTTCGGTTCTTTCAAAAATTTTTTGGGGGGTTGGAGTAACAACTTTTCTCTTACCATCTTTGTGACCTGTTGCTATATGCCTCTCACCTGTCTTCTGTCACTTGTGAGGCGGTTCCATTTGTGACCCTGTCCGGGTTGTTCATGGTATAAAACATAAAGTCTATAAAAGTACAGTCCCTTTTACTCCGAAGACATTCCACAAATACTACTTAAATCTGGGTGTGGTTTTAAGAAGACAGAATCATTAGAACATGTACTTTCAGGTTGCTAGTGCAAAATCCCCAAATCAATAGTCTAGCTCAACATCTAAAATCTTTCTAATCTACCTTGGATTTGTATGGATAATTGAAGCAGTTTGCTAAGAACTCAAGACCAGGGTTAGAATACTGGCTGGTGTAGATCAGCAGGTCCTCCCAAGCTGATGCTCTGCCAGAGGGCGGGTCCTAGGGGAGAGGGCATGTCCTCCCCTCCCTGAGCTGACATTTTGATGGCAAAGACCTTCATCAGGTGAAGAACTTGGAGTTTCTTCTAAGAACAGTAGGTTTGAAAACAGTCCTAAAAGTGTGGGAGTGACACATTCCATTTGTCTCAAGTAAGGGAGAGTGGCTTTGGGGCCACTTGGGAGACTCATGAGTCCAGGTTGGCAGTGTTGGTGGCTTCCACTTGAGCGGTGGGACGGTCAGTGGGTAAAAGCGAACAGATTGAAGGCATGTTTAGATGGTAAAAAGGAAAGGATGAATGCTGTCTGTGAAGGTAGGATGGAGTAAGGAACAGGTTTCTGGGTGGATTAATGAGGTAAATGATGGTCCTGCTGTGCTCTGAGGAGGGAAAGCTGTAGAGGGAGTTCTAGGGGATAACTGATGAGTTCAGCTGTGTGTAAAGTGAAAGGCTGTTAGATGTGTGGGTTGGAGCTCAGGTGAGAGCCAGTAGTGAGTAGGGGGAGGGGAGAAAGACTTTCAAATAAGTTTGTCTTGTGAACATACAAATAAGGATGAGTAATGACACACTTAAAACCTCTATATTCTGTATTTAAAGCCCAGTAACATTTTGCTATATTGAATGCAGAGGTTCCTAATTTTTTTAATAGAAATAAAATAAATAGAAACAAAATAGTGGAGTTAATGAACATCTTAGTGTTGATGTGTGTCCTTGTATGTATTTTCATACCTCATCTGTTTATAACCATAATCTACAAAAAGTTCGCTTGCTTAGCATAAGAGTTAAACAGAGGGACGTGACACACAGTGTTGGGTCTTGAAGGTGATCTTCTCGGGCAAATTATGTCACCTCTCTGTGCCTTAGTTGCATCTTCTGTGACTGCCCCCGGGCCCCTCATCACAGCTGATTTCCTAGACTAGTTGTTGGGAGGGAGACTGCTGAAGGGAATAAGAAGTGGCAACTTCTAGGGATATTTAAGAGAGAGACAAAAACAGATTAAAGCCTATAAAATGAGTAAAAATACCCTCAAAAGAGAAAGAATCCCGCAGTGTTTTGAGCCCCTTAGCGTAAGGGAAACAAAATCAGGTAGACCCATAGCTCTTGAGCATGTGAGTTTTGTGGGTGGGAGGGTGTCATCAGAAAAGGGTTGAGAAAAGGCCTTTTCATTTCCCTTGACGTTTCCAGTAAGGATGGGGAGCAGAAGAGAAAACCCCCTGCTTCACAGTGGAAGCTGCTGTTTTGTGCAAAACTGACCAAAGGTTGGAGACCAGTCATCAGCGGTGCTGGCAAATGAAGAGACTTCGGGATTGGGTGGGGCACTTGCTGCAACTTCCAGGTGACCTGCTGGCTGGGGGCTGTGAGGCGGGCAATAGGTTTGCAGGGTGACCCGGGCATAATCCCTGGCTCTGAGGCTGCTGGTCTGACTAGCAAACCTGGGCAAGCGCAGTCCTAATGGGGCAGCTCGGGATGTGGCATGGGACACCTGCCATGCTGAGGGCGAGAGGAGGACTTCCCTGAGGGGGTGTCATGTGGAGAGTGGGAACGTGTTCCTGCAGGGGAGGAAGAGCCTCTGAGCAGGGTGCTGGATGCACAGGCAAGACCAGCCTGAGCACGGAGGCTTCTGGGAGCCAGAAGTCATACAGTGGCCCGAACCGCCTTGTTCCTGCGAGACTGCAGGGAAAAGATGCTGAAAAGATAGGCTAGGGTCAGACCCTGTGGTGTTTTATGAGTGACAGTAAAGGAGTGGTCAGACAGGCACGAGAGAACCCTGTGGGCGTCCCAGCTGGGACGTCACGCCGGAGGGAGGAGGAGAGTTATAGACTTTGCGACTTATTAGCTGTGTGACTTTGAGCAAGATCACCCCACCTCTCTCTATATATATCTTCATCTGTAAAGTGACAGAGTGACAAGCTCGTGTCATCAGAAGGCTTAGTTTAGCTCTGATCCTCTTTGTCCAGTCCTGTCAGTGCTGCCCTGTGAGGTTCTGCAGCGGCTGCTCTTACCCTGAGATGGGAGGGCGTAGAGGGACATTGTAGTGCCCGAGGGCAGGAAGGGGTTGCTTTAAAAGCAGACATGTTGCCGCCTGCAGCTGCAGGCCTGCAGGCAGTTTGGTTGAAGGTCTTGCAGGGGACTTTGGAGGCCTTAGGTCGTGGAGAGTACTTTGGACGCCTTAGCTTCGTCTTAAGTCTTGTTTTCCCTTGCGGACCCGATTTGCCTTTGCAGATTGATGCTGAAGATTTGGGCTTCTAGCAAAGCTGTTTTCAGAGATGGGTATATACGTAAAATATAGTATAAAATAAAATGATTTATTTAACGTGTGGGACTTCGCAGCTGTTGGGAACAGCTCTGTTGTCCTGGTCGTCACGGAGGACACCAAGGGTCAGCAGAGCGTGCGGGAGGGCAGGTAGCCTGCAGTGCTGCTGCGGGGTGTTCTCCCGAGTAGAGCACTCTGCTGAGTTGACTCTTCTCTGAGTTTGGTTGCCAGATGAGCAGACAGCAAATTAATGAGTTCTGGTGGGATTGTATAATGAGAGGAAGAAAGAGGAAACCGTAGTTTTTCCAGACAAAAACACGCTTTTGTTTCCTGATCCAGTGTGTTCCATTACAGAATTGATGAGTTGTGTCTATTCTGGGACTTCATTGAAATAAACGTTCAGCCTAAATGTTAAGAGTTATGTTTTACTTGGCTGGAGGACTCGAGCCGGGATGGCAACCTCTCAGATCACTCTGAGGGACTGCTCCCAAGAGGTAGGGGAGGAGCTAGGAGATATAGAAGTTTTACAAGAAAGACCAGGTAGTTGGAACAATAAAATATTGCTTGTTATCTAAAGAAAACCAGATATCTCAAGATCAAGTATTTAGTGCTTTTCTATGTATGGGAGGAAGCAAACATTTGTGTCATTGAATTCATTCCTTTGGCAAGTACCTAGCTATCTAAGGCCAGTATCCTGTCCTTTCTTACTCTGAGTCCACTCAGAGGGCACCACTGTGAGTGGCTGAGAGGCTGGGCTGCAGGCATGCACTCTCTGGGGGGTGGCAGCACCCACTGATGACTTGGTTTCAGCATTCTTTGTTTACTGAAATGGTTGCAGTATTTTCATTCACAGTGCTCCCCCTTGGTCCTAAATTCTGCCAATATTTTGAGAGACATTTCATGACCAATTTTGTCCCACGGTACTAGGATGGCTCAATCCTAGTTCAGGTGAAGAATCTTCTGATCTGCCATTCAAGGTGTTAGTTTTTTATCAGGCCCTGTTGATACTAAAAGTTCTCTGGATCACCTGTCTTACTAGTTTGTTATGATCCAGGAATTGTTTACCCTTCATTGCTCATTCCCATAACTAGAATCACACTATTACAATTACTTTATTCAGGGTTATAAATTTTATCTATTTCTTCAAGATATTTAGCCATCATCAATTTTGTAGGCCTAGTTACACTTTGGGAAATGTAACATACAATTTTATAAAATAGACAGGATATAAGTAATACAGCTAGTATCGTTAATAAAGCCACGATTAAGAATTTAATAGTCGGGAAGTTGTATTTTGGGGTTAAAATTTTGCTTGTGTTTCTGATTGAATTTGAGTGATCTTGTGCGAAAGTTCATATTTATGGTCAGGCTCAGAGCAGGTATTAATTGGTCAGGTGAGGTCTCCCACCTTGTAAGATCAACAGTGGCCTAAAGAGAACTATAATTTCTTTTTAGAATAATGTTTCTGAGGGATATCTAGTTAGAGCCTTGGAGTAGGGAAACCCACCAGGGTAACACAGAAGTACTAGACATAGGTAATTTACCATAAACTTAACAATTGGAGTAATTCATAATCAAAGGTAGGAGAAATTATCACAGTAACTGTTATGCAGGCCTGGTCCGGTGTCTTGGGTCAGCTGTCTACCTCAGATATCGTCTTCTTCTCATCCTGGCCTGGTAGCTTTTTCTCCATTTCGGCATTGTTTTAAGGTGAGCAGTGCTCTATACGCCAGTGCATTGCAGGGGCTATTTCTGATAGGAAATGAACCCGAAAGTCCATTTCCTTCAGCTTTGGTGTGTATGGTCTATTTAGGAGTACCTGATAAAGATCCTTCAATTCAGGTTGGAGACAGTTCTTTAAGTCATGCCTGTTCCAGTTTGTATAATCCCCTGGCTGCAGGTCATGGGGCATTGGAACTTTACCCAAGGATAGATTAGTGAGCTTCAGAAACAAAGCTAGAGTATCCTATTAATAATTCAGTTAAACTGTATAGCAATGTGACATAACAGCAAGGAATGAGGTGGGAAGTGTCTTAGTAAATACAGACGTCAATTAACAAAACTAGAATTTAATATCCACTAAAATATAATCTTTTTTCTCTCTAAAGTTACCCTTATTTTTCTCAAATAAATCCATGTCAAGATTAATTTGTTTACAAGTTGTCTGATTATTTGATCATATAGGCTTTTTTAAATTGGCTGTGTTGGAACTTTTAATTAGGAGTCTCAGGGTAGAATGTTAATAAGGTTTGCTAAGGCCAGGAAAGCCCCGTCAAGGTCTTGTCATGGATTTCTGCCTTACAGATTTAGGTAAATTCTTTTCTCTTTAAAATCCTTAAAATACCTTGAAATTCCTATATCTGTTAGGAGATGATCTTCCTCATTTGTCTGATAGAGCCACTGGGGACCTAAGAGTTTTTAGTCTATTGAGGGATCAGATAGAGAGAAAAGATAACTGTTCCAAGTCTGATTACATAGGTATAATTTATCAAATTGCTGTGAATCATAACTAGCTTAAAGAGAAGAGATTCTTTATGTCTGGGAAGCAGGTTAAAAGCCAGTAGTATTTTAAACAAAATCAAAAATTATAACCATATTCACCAGTTTACTCAGTCCCATGTAACTAATTCTTTTAATCACAGTTTTCATTGGAAATTTAAAATTTCTTACCCAGTTTAGTTCACTGCTATAGTTTGAAATTTATTAGAAATCAGTAAATCTCCTTGAAGAGCAAGCATTTTGCAAAACCATCAGAAGACAACCATTAACTGTCTATAAATGACAAAAGATTTAAAATTATGGTTAAACACCGTTACACTATAATCGATAAAGAAACCTGGTCACTATACCCAGAATTATCACTGGTAACATTTCAGTTATACCAGAATTTTAGGGAGTCCATATAATTTCTAGAATATCTATATTAATAATATTTTCTCATACAATATAACCTTAGAAGATTTATTATTCATTTGACAATACC
Organism: Camelus dromedarius; assembly: GCF_036321535.1. Lineage (NCBI taxonomy): Eukaryota > Metazoa > Chordata > Mammalia > Artiodactyla > Camelidae > Camelus > Camelus dromedarius. Next base: position 21,989,918 of record NC_087460.1, read on the forward strand.
GTGTTATTTAACATGCCAAATGAAATTTACTAGATTAAAATCTCTCTTTGGGATGTTTCAGGGGCCCTCTGTAGCATCCCAAACTTAACTGGAGATTAAAAGAACTTTAATTAGAAAGTGATATTTGGGGAGCTTGTTAAAAGTTTTCAGAGCACTTGGTCAGATAAACATATAGATCACTGTAACGTAGTACTAATTCATTAACAAGAAAATGCGTCAAATGTAATGGCAGAACAGATCAGTTAAGTAGTATAAGAAGTTTTACAATCTGTTACTGAAGGTGGATTAACATTTTAAGAAAATTTTCTCCTCTTAACAGCGAGAAAACCAAATCTAGTCTTGTACCTGCTTACTTCTAAGATTCATTTACTTTGCCCAAGTTGATTCTAAACTTAACCAATTCCGACCACATATGAAACACTTTCCTCAGGGTTCCTCTACCACAAGCCTTCCACAGCTTTCTATACTCATATTAGTGTGTCCCTTATTTTCTCTTCCATTCAGAAGTAACCAGCTTCAGGAGAAATTCACTATTTTTCATTAACAAAATATAATTCCATTCTTATATCTTCCTTTACACATTTATCTTACTTTCCTAGGATACTGAGATCATTCCCTTAATAATAGAGACTAATTCAGTGTGGCATCATCCATTTATTAGTATTTCTAAACACCTTTATTTTCTCTGTAAGAGGAAGTTACATGTTAAGTAATTCATATTTCAATCTTATTTTATCTGAAAATGGCATAGCTATTTAATAAAATCCTATCATTTGACTTAATTTAGCACAACTCTAGAATTTAAAGATACCAAACATTTAGAGATTATCTTAAGCATACATTTTAAAAATATATTTTGAAAATTTACCCAAAGCTCTCATCTCATTTGCATTTAATTTACTTAAAATTTTACCACACCACATTACTGTTTTTTTTTCTTGACAAATCTGCAACAGATATAACAGGATCTTATTTGACTTTCATTTAACCTAGGTACAGTAAAGGCATTATACTTAATATTGATGACTTTAAAGATGTCTATATTAATTAGAACATTCTTAAACTAAACAATATCTAATATTATCTTAATTTTGAATATTTTCCAGTTCACGTGATGCTGAAAGTCAATTTGTTCAGTTTTTATTTTAAAAATAATTAATTTTCAAGCTCTTATTATTTACGTCAATTAAGCAGATCTCTTTGACTTTGATTTTTTTTTTAGCTGTAGAAATATCGCACATCTATAATGTGTACACAGTCTTATAAACAGACAAAAGCCAGAGATCTCATAGCTTCACTTTAAAACTTACTTATAAGATAGGTATAATAATAGTTGGAGTAAAGTGAATTTGCTTGCTCAAATCACTAAGGCTTACTATTTATGAAACAGACATTTAAGATTTCTTGACAAAGTCTGAAGGACCCATCAGAGTTCTGAGTTCTAAAATGCCAAAAATTTCTTGGCGTTAAGTTTTATTTCGTTGCGCTAATTAGGCTCAGTCCTAGGTCACTGTTTGCTGTATTTACATTTCTGATCTGCAAGACAAAGACACAATCTTCCAATTCCCCAGAGAACTGCTCTGTCACTCAGACTCAATTTTATCTCCTTAATTGGCATTTTTTTTATCAGTGAGAAGAGCTGTAAACAAAGTATTCCGTGTTTTAAAGCTTTAAGGTTTACTTTATCATGTTTTCCAAAGCTTGCATAAGGCATTTAGTAAGGTCTCTTTTCCTTGAGTTATAAGTTAAACCCAGGGTAAAACTCTTATTATATTTTTTTATTAGCCACTGAATATTAGTTTTTAGTTTTACGTTATACTGGTCGGCTCAAGTAACTCTATTGGTTTCTTTTACTTTGTTCAATTAATATTTTCTGAGGGACAGATTTGTGCCCAGCCTTATAATACCAAGAAGGGGAAGCGTTTTTCCATTGAAACATATCTATCCCACAACATAATTAAGCAAAAGTTTTATATAAAGACCATTTAAATATACCAATTTTACAAACTTTTATCCCAATTTTATTAAATCTTATACCTTTAATTTTTATATTTATGTTTTAATCAATAATTCTTATTTCTAGAAGGAGTGCCAGAAGCCTTTTTTTTTTTTTTTTTTTTTGTGCATTGTATCTAACTTTATGGAAAAGTCTCTAGGATGCCCAAGTTTCAGCCAAAGAGCTTAGAGCCTTCTCAATTTTTAATTTGATTAATTGGTCTGTTGTCCCAATCATTGATCAAGTATTTCAGTCTATATATACATATATTTAAAACTGTGGCAAATAAAACGGACTTGTATGAACTTTAATGTTGGGGGACAGTAGGTGATCTCTTTGGCCCTTTTTTTTTACTTTATGTAGTGTAGTATCAAAACCTTGTACCTAAATCCAAAAATGTCCATTTTATTTATCTCATTCAAAATAACCATATAAAAATATTTATCCACTTGGGATAAGCCCCTTAACTTTTTTTTTTTTGACATTTTAACAATCCTTCTTCCAGTTATTCAACCTAATTAACATTATTCTAAGTTTTTATTAGCATCTCTAGAACCATTTATTGGAAAGGAAAAACACAAATGTAGCTTTTCAAACCAGTTTTATTTTTTTCACTAAGTTCTTAGGTTAACCATTAGATATATTTTTCTACCTTTAAAATTGATTTTAATAGGTACCAATAAAACAGCTGTTTATAATGAGATCTCTTTCAACTTTCACCAATTTAAAACTTTTTCCAAATTAAAAGATCCATCATATGGCCATCAATTTATATATATATATAATAATATATATATATTATTATTATATAATATCTATATAATATATATATATATAGTGATTTTAAACCAATAAGATGAAGAGGCTCTTCCACATGAGAGTGGGGATGTTGCCTAAATAAAATTCAAAGGTTTACTCTCCAAAAGCTAAGGCCTTTGTGGTCCAGGCTGATGAAACAAAGTTTAAGATGGCAAAATATCTGACAATTGGTACAATCAAAAATTCCTTAGAATCCCAATTTATTTGCGTGGCCACCATATGTACACAATACTTGAACCTTTTGTATGGCAGAGTCCAAGGTTTCCTTTAAAAAAAAAAGTAAACATATATATACATACATACACACACTTAAAACACCCAGAGAAAGATAAAACGTTTACATTTCAAGGACACAGGAAGAGAAATCCAAGTTCCCCCTAACGGGGATTTTGTTTTTATAAGCTCAGAATTCCAAAAAATGTTTTTATCAGGCCTGGTTAGTTACTTTCAGAGTGAGTTTTTTTTTTTTTTTTTCTACTTCCCAATTAATGCTGTAAGTTTTGTACGTACATAAACCTGGCTGGGGTAATAGTTGGAGGCTGGCAATCTGTCATTTTTTCTTTTCTTTTCTGTTTTTTATTTTTTTTGAAAGTTCTATTCCCCACTGTAAGGTCGGGTTCTAAGAATAAATTTGCTAGTAAGTTTTCCCTCAGGGACAAATCTATGGCATGAAGTCTTTGCCTCTACCACTCCTGCAAGATTCTCTGTCACCAGAGAAAGCTGTTACCAGCCAGGAGGAGGGTCCCATTTTTGGAGTTGAAAGGTTACTCATAAGAGTTTTACTTTTATCCTGAAAAATTCAATGGAGGTAACCAAATTGAGGAAAACATTAGACCAGCCTCTTACCTAACCACTCAGCCCTGAACCCAGTGTCTTTCAACTTGGACACACTCGGGACGTCTCCACTGGGTGAGTATTTTCCTGGTATGTTTCCACCAGCCCCACTTCGGACGTCTCCTCAAGGTGGGTATTTCCCGTTATCTTTCAACCAGGCCCCACCCAGTATGTCTCCACTGGGTGGGTAATTCACCCCAGTATCTTTCAACTGGAGGGCCAGTTACCTGGAAACACTGCCAAATAAAACTCAGGATCATCAACCAATATGTGAGTTCCGAGAACCAAGAGAGACTCACCCAAATTCATCTGGACTCCCTGAGGAGGCGGATGGGCACAAAGGGCCACTTATGGTACCAAGGCTCCTGATACTCGGAGAGTTCAGGTGGAGAAATTCTGCTCTGGGTCCCTTCATGGTGTCCAAAACTGTTGACTGAAATACATGTGCAGCCTAAAGGTTAAGAGTTATGTTTTATTTGGCGGGACGACTCGAGCCGTGATGACAGCCTCTCAGATCTCTCTGAGGGACTGCTCCCAAGAGGTTGAGGAGGAGCTAGGATATATAGGAGCTTTACAACAAAGACCAGGTTTTTGGAACAGTAAAAGATTGCTTGTTATCTAAAGAAAGCCAGGTATCTCAAGTTCAAGAATTTAGTGCTTTTTTATGTATGGGAGGAAGCAAACATTTTGGACTCCCTGAATTCATTCTTTAAACAAGCACCTAGCTACCTAGGGCCAGTATCCTGTCCTTTCTTATTCTGAGTCTGCTCAGAGGGCACCATTGTGAGTTGCTGCAGCTGCTGGGCTGCAGGCCTGTCCTCGCTGGGGGATGGCGGCAGCCGCTAATGACTTGGTTTCAGCATTTTTTGTTTACTGACATGGTTGCAGTATTTTCATTCACATTGTAGTATTTTCATTCACGGACTGATTATGGATAATCTGCAAACTTGGAAAGCAACCGAGATGGAATTACTGCAGGTACCTTCTACTTTAATAAGCCGTGTGCAAACATAAACATGGAGGAAGCATACATTTGTATTTGGTGGTGTAGGGAAGGGTTTCTGCACATTACAGGAGAACGCAATGCAGAATTCCTTAAGTACACCTTTCTTTTCTGTAGTGGTTTCTGAGAACAGTTTATGGTAATTAACCAACATTTACAAATGGTGGCACACATTGCATTTAAGAGCTGGCCGGCTGCAAACTTGTGTATTGGACAGGTGGAATTCATAGGAAAGTGGTCAGGTGGATGGGAGAGAGACGGAGACTAGGCCTGGGCCCAGATTCCGGTTTCAATCGCCATTTCCTCACCATACGGCCTTGGACTAGAATGTAGCCTCTCTTAACCTGTTGGTGAATCTGTGAAATGGGCATGATAATATTCGTTTCTTCCTTGGATTGTTGTAAGTTCTAAAGAGTATTGTAGCACACATGAAGCACTTAACACACTGGCACTTAGCAGTGTTCACTGTGTGCTACCGCCCCGCTTGGCGTGTGTCAGAGCCGTAAAGGCAGCATGTGTCTGTTCAGGATGCACTGGTAGCCCCTTGAATAGGTTGTGAATTTGGTGATTTCCTTTAATCTTGGTAACTCTGTGTGCCATGGGCAGTTATTTTCATGGACAGATGAGGAATCTCAGGGTAAAGAAGACTGTGTAATTTGCCCAAAGTCAGACCATAATTTTGGGTGCAGGGGCCTCGGTTCAGCATGGGCCCCAGGGCCTTCTGCCCTCTCCGTTCAGCCCCAGAGCCAGATGTGTGGTCGGCTGTTTCCCAGCCCAGAATATCGGGCAGGCCGCAAGACACACCTGGCCCTGCGCTGCTTGAGCAAAACCTCCGGAGGAGAGGAAGTTACAAAAGGGATAAACATAAAAACAGACGACAGCAAACTGTGATCAGCACTGAGAAGGAAAGGAACACGCCTCGCAATGCAGAGCTGCGAGCTTTCCCATCGGGGCTGCTCTGGGGGAGTTCATCTCAGCTAAACAAACTCTGCTGCTGCACCAAGGCAGGAAGGCAGAGAGCGTGTGGCCAGGTAGACAGGGCCTTGTTAATCATACTCATTCCCCATTAAGCTGCAGCTGTCATGGGCACTTACCTAGTAAACAGATGTCTTCCATAATCATCACGCACTTTTCTTGGTAGTTTTATTGCCCCACATTTGAGATGAGGTCATTGAAGCTGGGGAGTTTGCTGCATGCCCGTGATCACCATGGAAATACCCCCACTGGTCTTTCAACCTAGACTGGTGTGGCTGTCATGTCCCAGCCCTCTGAATGGCATCGTGTTGCTTCTCCCAAGCAGCCCAAATGACTGACATTGATATTCTAAATTCGTAGGAAATGGTATGTGACAATAGGAGAAAAAGGTAGTAAGAAATTGTTTGGAAAACTAGAACAAAATCCAATTCTTCCCCAGCTGGGGGAGCGTACCCTGTGTCACTCACCCCACACACTGCGTGTCACCTCCTCCCTGCCGACTCCGCATTCAGAAGCCACTCTGAGCCTTTGAAGAACATTTTGCCTCATGACACTGTTGACTAGGACCTGCGACCTCTCTGTCCCTGGTTAACTCTCTCTTCAAAGTCATTTAAATTTTTTGCAGGCTCCTCCGCTCAGATGTAAGAATAGCCTCTTTCAACTTCTTGATGCAGCTCCTTAATGAAGATCTCGTGAAGGAAACTTAGTCAAAACCTGGGAGGTATGCACACAGTGACTGCAACCTCAGCACTTTATGAAGTTCAGAATCAGATTTGTGGGTGACTCAGGAAAGGCTTTTTTAAGGTAACAAAGGGAAAGTGAAAGGATGCAAGCTGTGTGAGACTGAAACATCTCGGTCCCAGCCAGCAAGGCACCTGCGTTCAGGATGGTGTGTGGGGAGTGCAGAGTTCTCACAAAGAAAGAAGTGTTGGGATGGGAGGGAGGACAGTTAGGTACTTTACTGTGGAGGGGAAAAGTGGGTTGAACATTTCCTGGTTGAACAAGAGGATTGTGACATGATGTGCTTGTATTTTGGAGAGAAGGGTTTTGTGGGGACAGACCTAGGGTGAACGCTCTGTGGCTGGGGAGTCAGCACAACAGAGAAACACAGAGAACCAGGCAGACCCCAAGGCCCCTGCTGGGGAAGAGGCTGCCTGCCAATTCGAGCCCTGGGGGCAGCTTCTGTCCCTTAGCTGGGGCCTCAGAGCTCCCTTCACAACCCAGTCCTGTTGATACAAGAAAAAAAACGTGAGGCATGAGAAAGGCTGTGTCCCAGGCTTTGGTTGAGCCCCTGGGATGTGTCCCACCAGATTTTGTTCCTTAGCTTCGTGCAGTAAAGAATTCAAGAGCAAGCCAGTGTTGAGTAAAGGTAGATTTATTCAGAGAGATACATTGAAAGGCAAGAGAAACGTCACGAGGTGCGGGGGTTTGATGCTCAGATTAAAAGTAGGTACACACTCCGGCAGAGTGTGGGCTTTCTCCGAAGAGGGAGAGAGAGGGGTGACCGCGAGTTGGGGCTGTGTTGCTCGTTTTCTTGGGCTTGGTGGTTTCATTTGCTAATATGTAGAAGGACCAGCCTAAGGGCAAGGGGCTGGGATTCCCAGGGAGTTGGCCATTTCCCACCCTTTGACCTTTTGTGGCTAGCCTTGGGACTGCCATGGTGCCTGGGGCATGTTATTCACCATGTTACTATTACAATGGGTGTATAATGAAGCTCAAGCTCTGCTAGAAGTTAAATCTCTTCATCCTGAGCCTCAAGGCCTACTGGGGGTTGAATCCTTCACCATTTTGATGTTAATTGCTGTGGCCTTCCTTGAATGGCTGTGCTCTGCCCCTTCCATCCTGTCTCACTGTGATGACACAGAGAGAGCAAAGGCCGGGCCCTGCCTGTGCTCCTGCATTTAACAGCGGGAGGTGTGGGGTGGGCTTATGATGACTCTGAGTGGTGAGAAGGATGTTTCAGATTTTGTCACGTGAGACATGGGGACCTGCCAGCAGCCATCACAGATTTATCTCAAGGGCATTATCGCTTGTGTTGTTACGGAAACAACAGGCCAGCCAAGAAACAAGCACTGAGATTTATTACGCCGGAGGGCTCAGAGGGGCTTCTGTTCTGCAGCTCTGAGCACCTCCAAGACCTGCACATGGGGTTCTATAGGGTTAATTACAAGTAAGGGGCTATTAGCCAATAAGGCTCAAACAACAAAAAGCAAGGAATCCGTACACTGAAGCTTGTGAATTTGGAACAGATCACGTTACTGACAATTGTTGACCTTGGATTTACGAGTTAGCTTATTAGCCCAGTAAACTGACACTAAACTTCAGATTTACGAGTTAGCCCAGCAATACTTAGATCAGTAAACTGACACTTATCACACTTAGATTTGTGACTTAACTCGTTAGCCCAGCTGGGCTTTTCCTTCACAGTGTCACTCATTTTTTCTATATTTTTTTTTCTTTTTAAGTATTTAATCCAAATTTAATATCAGGTTTTTTTGGAAAGAAATTTCTCTTTTTCTTTTCTTTGGGGCTCTTTTGGGGGGGTAGGTAATTAGGTGTATTTATCTGTTAGTGGAGGCCCTGGGGCTTGAACCCGGGACCAAGTGCACGCTAAGCACACGCTCTACCACCCCCCCCATGATCTTTTCTTTTTGCTTTAGCTGCCAAGAATCTTACAGCTGAATTTCTAGTCGGCCTTTAACACTTGCCCTGACTCCAGGGAATCCATTTTTATGACTTTACCTCCCCCTGGTTTCATTTAAGTATTGAATCTCCAATTTCTCGTCACTCTCAGATTTGCCTTTTTGTTGTTATGGTTGTTAAGGTGTGTTTAAAAAATTGTTTAATTTCTCTTTTAGCAGGAGGCTGAAAGTAAATAAATATGTAAACAAACAGCACACTTAAATGCTTTTATACATTCTAAGCTGTTTAGTAGTTACTTAAAAACCGAATTGAATATTAAAGTGATAACATTTTTAAATTATTTTTTAATTTTTTACAAAGATATTGCTGATTTAAAATATGATATGTTTCAGGTGTACAATAGATGCTCCATTTATAGTTACTGTAAACATTGGCTGTATTCCCTGTGTTGTAAGATAAATCCCTGTAGCGTGTTTACATTACATGTTGCAGTTTATATAAGAAAGTTGGGTAATGCAGAGTCTGGGGCATGGCTGTGTCTGACCCAGGGTCACGCTCACCCTGCCTGTCAGAGCCCAGGCCCTCACTCCTGTCTGCAGGGCAGCGAGTGGAGGCAGCCCTCATCAGCTCTGGCACCACCCTCTGAGTGGCAGTGACAGCAGTGTCTGTGTGTGGACGTGCAAAGTGTTGTTCCAGGAGCTTTACATGCATTTCTGCATTTAATAATTAAAGCCCTCCTGTGAGGAAGCGTTTTATGATTTTAATGAATAATACATTTTATTTTGATATTGATAGACTTCAAACCTCCAGAAAATTTACAGAAGTAGTGCAGTAAACGCTTAGATACAGTTCACCTTAAAGGGCACTATTTGTCCTTTTGTGTCTGGCTTATTTTAGCATAAAGTTTCAAGGTTCATCCATATTGTAGCCTGAGTCAGTAATTTATTCTTCTGGTTTTATAATATCCTTTTTCTTTTTTTTCGTTTTTGGTCTATTTAAAAATATTTTCATTGAAGTCTAGTCAGTTTATAATGTTGTGTCAGTTTCTTGTGTACAGCACAACAATTCAGTTAAATAGGAACATACCTGTATTCATTTTCATATTCTATTTAAACATAAGTTACTATAAGATATTAAATATATTCTCCTGTGCTATACAGTATAAACTTGCAGTTTATTCTATACATACTCAGTATCTGCAAATCTTGAACTCCCAATATATTCCTTCCCACACCCTCTCCCCTCTGGTAACCATAGTTTGGTTTCTATGTCTCTGTGTCTGTTTCTGTTCTGTAGATAATTTTATCTTTTTGTGTCTTTGTTTTTTGATTTTTTTTTTTTTTTAGATTCCACATCTGAGCGATCTCATATGGTATTTTTCTTTCTCTTTCTGGCTTACTTTTCTTAGAATGACATTCTCCAGGTCCACTCATGTTGCTGCAAATGGCATTACTTTATTATTATTTTATGGCTGAATAGTAGTCTATTGGAGAAATATACTACAGTCTCTTTATCCAGTCATCTTTCAGTGGACATTTAGGTTTTTTCCATGTCTTGCTATTGAAATAGTGCTGCTGTGAACATTTTGGTGAAAGTGTCTTTTTCAATTAGGGTTCCTTCTGGATATGTGCCTAGGAGTGGGATTGCTGGGTCATATGGGAGGTCAATTTTTTGTCTTTTGAGGAACCTCTACACAGTTTTCCACAATGGCTCCACCAAACTGCATTCCCACCACAGTGTAGGAGGGTTCCCAATTCTCCGCAGCCTCTCCAGCATTTACTGTCTGTGAACTTCTGAATGATGGCTATTCGGACTGGTGAGAGGTGAGACTTGATTGCAGTTTTGATTTGCATTTCTCTGATAATGATATTGAGCATTTTTCTCATGTGCCAATTGGCCATTTGTATGTCTTCATTGGAGAAATGTTTCTTTAGGACTTCTGCCCATTTTTGAATTGAATTGTTTGTTTTTCTTTCTTATTAAGTGTAAAAGCTGTTTACATATTCTGGGAATTAAGCCCTTGTCAGTTTCATTTATTGCAACTATTTTCTCCCATTCCATAAGTTGTCTTTTTGTTTTGCTTGTTGTTCCCTTTTCTGTGCAAAAGCTTGTAAGTTTAATTAGATCCCACTTGTATTATTTTGCTTGTATTTCTATTGCTTGAGTAGACTGCTCTAGGGAAACATTGTTGAGATGTATGTCAGATGTTTTGCCTATGTTTTTTTCTAAGAGGTTTATAGTGTCTTGTCTACATGTTTAAGTCTTTAAGCCATTTTGAATTTATTTTTGTGTATGCTGTGATGGAGTAGCCTAACTTCATTGATTTACATGCAGCTGTCCAGTTTTCCCTACAGCATTTGCTGAAGAGTCTGTCTTTACTCCATTGTATGTTCTCACCTCCTTTGTCAAAGATTCAATGACCAAAAGTTTGTGGGCCTATTCTTGGTAATTTTGTTTATCCGTTCATTGATGGATGGATATTGTTTGTAACTTTTGGCTACTCTGAATGATACTGCCATGAATATTGATGTGCAAGTTTTTGTGAGAATATATTTTCATTCTGTTGGCTGTACAGTTGGCCTGCCATATCTGTAGTTTCCACTTCATGGATCCAGATGGCTGATTGTAAAGGGACTCGAACATCCTTGGATTATGGTATCCAGGGTGGGGGTTTCCTGAAACGAAATCCCGAGGATACTGAGGGTTGACTCTATATGTAGGAGTGGAATTGCTGTGCCATATAATTCTAACCTTTTGAGGAAACACCAGGCTTTTCCAAAGAAGCTGCACCATTGCCCCTTTCCAACGGCTGCGTATTGAGGGTTCCCATTTCTCTGCCTCCTGACCGACACTTGTTATTGTCCATGTTTTGATTATAACCATCCTAGTGAGTGTAAAATCAGATCTCATTTTGATGTTGATTTCGCTAGTGATGCTGAGCATCTTTTCATATGCTTATTGGCCAATTGTGTATCTATTTAAATACTTGGCATATTTAAAAATTGGGTCGATTTTCTTTGCATTGGTCAGTTGTAAGCATTTGTTTTATATCCTGGATACTAGTCTCTTATTAGATATATGCTTTGCAAAATTTTTCTCCTATTCTGCAGATTGTCGTTTCACTTTACTTTTTTTAAACATTAAAACAATTTCTTTCTAGGGGAGGTAATTAGATTTATTCATTTTATTTTTCTTGCTAAGCACGCACTCTATCACTTGAGCTACCCCCTTCCCCTTTCATTTCACTTTCTTGATGATGTCCTTTGTAACAAATGGTTTTAATTCTGATGAAGTCCATTTTATCTTTCTTTTTTTTTCACTTGTGCTCTTGGTATTGTATCTAGGAAGCCATAGCCTATCCTAGGACCACAAAGATTTAAACTATGTCTTCTTTTAGAAAGTTTATACATTTAGTTTTTACGTTTCCGTCTGTGATCCATTTTGAATTAATATTTTATTTGTTATATAAAATACGGGGGTCCAGATTCCAGATTCATTCTTTTGCCTTCAGATACCCAGGTGTCTCTGCACCATTTGTTGAATAGACTATTCTTTCAATGGAGTGTTCTTGGCACATTTCTGGAAAAATGACTGTAAATGTAAGATTCCCCCCTGGATTTTTTATTGTGTCTCATAGATTTATGCATCCAAACTTATGCCAGTACCATAATGACTTGGGTACTATAGATTTGTAGTAACCTTTGAGTGAGTCCTCCAACTTTGCTCTTCTTTTTCAAGATTGTTTTGGCTGACCTGGGTCCCTTGCAATTCCATATGAATTTTGGCATCAGCTTTTCAATTTTTGCAAAGAAGTCAGCTGGAATTTTGATAGGGATTCCATTAAATTTGTAGATCACTTTGGGGAGTCTTAACATTTTTAAAAATATTGTCTACCATTCCATGAACATGGGATGCCTTCCATATATGTAGATCTTTTAATTTTTTTTGGTTTCAAAATGTTCAATGTGCAAATCTTGTAAAACTTTGTTAAATGTCTCACTCATTTTATTTTTAATGCTGTTGTAATTGGAAAGGCTGAGCTTCCTAAGGGTGGGACTATATATCAATTTATATATTTCTAGGATTCCTACACAGCAAATACCCTAGATTTATATTTGCTACATAAATCTATCCACAATTCTTCCCACCCCCATGTCATAAGAAACAAAGACCCAGGTTAAGCTACCTGAACACCTGTGTGGAAGTGAGAAGTGAGACCCTTGGTTGGGGCTTTGTGCAGATTATACTGAAAGCTTATTCATTATGGCTTCATCTTAATTTCTTTTAAACAATCCTCTCAGTGTATATAGTCAGATACATTAAGAACATGGCCTTTTGATGTGTGGAGGAGCTAAGACTATAATTTTCAAATAATTTCTAGTGAGAGTGTTGTACTTGAAACCTAATTTGCATCAATCTTTGAAGATTTATGTTTCAGGAGCTTTGAATATATAATACCTGTCTTTATTCAATAACTACAACTAAATGCTCAAACAACATGTAAGGGTTTGAGCAAACTGCCCCCCCCCCCGTAGTGCTGGTTGGCTGCAGCTGTAACTGGAGTCAAGGCTTACCTATCCCAGTACGCTTGGGCTGATCTGCTCAAAGGGGTTCGTCCAATAGTTTGTCGGTAGTCTTTTGGACAAAGCCATAAAGCATTGATTTAAGGTTGCTGGAATGGAATCTATATTATTAATATTAAGTAAGCACATATTGAGTGCTTACTGTATGTTGGGAATTGTCCCTCAGCTTCACATGAATATTATTTCGCTTAAAACCTCTCATATTTCCTTGTTATTCACACTTTACAGATAAGGAGTCTGAGGATTAGGTCTTCTCTCTTTTGGGGGGAGTTCATTATCAATGATGGGAAGTTGTAAGAAAAATGATATTGATTCATCCAGAGAAAACATTTTTCTGATAGTCAGCACTGAAGAGGGTGATCATTGTTTGAGTGAGACGAGCCCCGGGTTGTACGGAGTCAGCATCCCTGTCCTGGACACGGCACGTGTAGCGCTGCGTGATGGGTGAGGCGGCGCGGCCGCGCAGGGAACGCGGATGCCGGGCCGTTGGGCTGTGCTCAGGCCCGGTGGGGCTTTCTCCTAAGGGAAGTGGAACGTCATTGTCAGATTTTAAGTAGGGGAGTGGGGTGCTCTCGTAGAACACTTTTGTCTTGTAGAATGCTTAGAAACATTTAGAAGACTCGGCAGGAGGTGATGTGATGAGTCAGAGTAGGGTGGCTGTGAGGTGTAGCAGTGTTCAATTTTCAAGTGATTTTCAGTCCCAGGTTTGTGGCTCAGTAGCCGTGTCACTTTGGGTGACACACTCAAGGAAGTGAAACAATTTATCTTATTAATTGAAGCAGTGATATACTGACTTCCCAGGACTGCTGTGGAGATCCAGTGAGATAACATGTGCACAATGAGCAGCGTGGTCCCCAGCACAGAGTCAGTGCTGAGGGAGTGCCAGTGAGAACCTGGTAGGTGAGGTGTGGGTGGTGGGACTCGTTGACTGAGGAAATTGGGCCCTGAAGGAGGGGCCCAGTCACATCTCTGAGTGATGGGACTGAGCTGGGAGATGCAGAGAGACCTTGCCCCCCAACAAGGGGCCCTGGGCAGGACGGCTATGGGAGGAGCACCGTGAAGTCAGCTCTTTGCAGGTGGATTTGGAGGTGCCCTTGAAACATCTAAGTGCAGTGCCACAGTCAGAGGAGGTCTGGGCCCGGGCTGTGCATTTTCCTATAATCTGAATCCCTTAGGACGCCGAGGTATTGATCATTGAACATGAAGACATACTTACAAGACAAGTGAATAGTAGTATCATCTCTGTCATCAAAGCTCACCTCTCTTTATTCATCACTCACTTTGCTAATTGGGAACTTACAGAGCTCACTTCACCGTCCTCACCTGGGCTCAGGCTCCACAGAAAACATCTTGTGAGTCTCCCTCTTTTCCAGAAGAAAACACATTTAGCTGGTAGACTTCTCTACCTTGCCAGACTTAGAATTTTAGTTTGTTGATTTAATTCTGTTTTCTGTTGGCCGTCTCCTGACAGGAGAGACATTTTACCTCATGGTCAGGTTTCATTTAGCTGTTACTGAGAATTGCTGATCTGATCCATAGTGTATGTTTTCTATTAACTTTGTAGAGTACTTATTTTTCTGTTTTTGCCCTTTAATTTTGTTTCCTCTTCAATGTTCTATCCTATTTGGGGCTTTATTTTATTTTTTAATTAAAAAATGTCTGTTAGCAGTTAAGAAAACAAAAGCAAAGAAAAAATGCACATGATAGCTAGATTTAGAAAATATCTAGTGTGTTTTCTGTCTCGGCAATGGAGGGTTCTAGAAACTCTTGAAAACCTTCATTACATAAGTTCCTTAAAATGCTGATTAAGAAATAAGACCTTCCTTCCTCATCTTTCAAGCTGCACAGCTAATTGTCAAGAAAGTGAGGGGAAATCCTCAGAAGCCAAGTCAAACCAGAAAGCAGGGATTCTGGGAGATACGCGAGACTTAGAAGCCCTGGGGGGCCGGTTGGCTCCTGAAATGAGTTTCATTTGCCTTGACAGGAGAGCAAGAGGTGGGCCCCAGGCCTCTCACACTGGGAGTTGGATGGCTGTTCTTATGTAAGGCCAAGCACATCCTGAGAATCCTGCTGTATAAAAGGGTGAATTAGAAAGAAAATTAAAAAAGAATTCCTCAAGTCAAGGAAGTAAGGAAAGTCAATTTTTTTGGAAGCGGGGAAAAATAACATATCCAATGTAAGTATTTAGTTTAAATCTGTTCTGGCATGAGAGGGACAACAAACTCCTGGCAGAAAATCACAGCTCCTCCTGGAAAGAGAAGTTGTGTTTTGAATGAATCAGTGGGCAGCCATTCCGAAAAAGGTCTCCAGAGTCTTCTGGATCAAGATACTGGACCCAAACACCTCCCTTCCATGATCTCATTTAAATAACCAGAAAGGTTTTAAAGGAAAGAAGCCATAATCATAGTTCTATTTATTGACATTAGTATATGCTAGGAATTCAGAGGTGACTATGGAGTTGTCTCCTCTTTTATGGACCTTACTTTCTATTTGACGTAGTTGGGGAACTTGGTAGAGGGTGGTGTTAATCTGTTGCAATTAGCCAGGAGAGGAGATTAAGAAAACAGTGAAGGGTGGGTGACATTTTTAGCTGAGGACACTCCTGTTCAGTTGGTTTGTAATTGCACACTCGTTGAGTTGTCACTGGAGGGAATTGATCTTATGGAATTTGGACTTAACTCAGCCTCTTCAGAATGGACAAGTGAACCTGGAGAAAGACAGACAAATCTGTGCAGACATTAAAGTCCACGTGAACGTGCTGTATCCCTGAGCCAAAGATAGGACAAGTAGGCAGCACTTCTTGAGGACAGAGGAGTGGTTTTTAAGGTTCTCCAAGAATGAATCCCAGGGAACCGAGATGGCCATTTGTCAAACTGTGACTTTGCTCTTTGGACGGTGTACCCACCTAGGTTATTGGCCGTTTATATGTTTCCATTTCTCTTTAATACATGACAGGTGATGAGGACGTGGGCATACACTTTTGACACCTTGTCGAAGTGACTGGGTACCTGCCTAGAAGCGCGGGCACAGCTACGGCTGCGCCATACATCTTGCCGCCCATCCCGCTCCCCGGCTCCGTGATCACGGCAGAGTGGTTCCTTGATGACCTGTCAGTCTCCTCTGTGACATCGTAACCCAACAAAATACCGGAGCGTATTAGCTTGGCTTTGTTCTTTTCCATCCTTCCCTTCGAATGATGATGACTGATAATGGACCCAGTTACGTTTGCAGATGATTTACACGTAGGGCTTTCAGTACAAACCTTGTAATCCCCACTGTGTGATCTAGAGAAGAAAGTTACATTCTTTCCAAATTGTTTTGATGCACTTATGTGGGAAAATGATGTACGTTTGAATATGTATTTCCTCTCTGAATCATCATGGCTCGAGATGAATATTTGTAGACATGGAATGAGTTTTCTGTATTTGAAATATATGGTCCCCTAAATTCTCCCCAGCTTTTTAAAGTCATCACTGGAGTGCTACCTCCAGAGTGTCCCAAAGCATCCACCACTGCCTGTTCTTCGGACACTGTGAGTTTCCAATTTGGAGAAGGCTGCTGGCTGTTGAGGCATTCTCTGGCACATCTCTGGCTGGCTGATGTGAACTTAGCACACAAGACTTGGCAGACAGTATCTAACCATGGTCACGTCCATTTCTGGAACACTCATGGAGGATTTTACACCTATGCTAGTGGAATACGTTATTTCATTTAGTTTTCCCAACAATCATAATTAGATTTTATCACCTGTATTAAAAAGGAAACTGTCAAAGCGAGTGATGTGCAGACTTTGGACTGGAACACGTGTCTTTCTGATTCCTGTCTCTGTTCCCTCCCCGGCCTATCCTTCCACATGGCCAGGAGACTCTTCCTCAGTCTTGAGTTTCCCGCTGATGTTACCACTCTCTTTGTTTCTGGAGAGGAAAAGAAGTCTAAACTTACTTTCCAGTTGGAAATGGAATGGAGAGTTAACGTTGGAAGCCGGGAGAGTCTGTCCTGTGATGAAGCGGTCTCCGAGCTACTTCCATTGGGACGTCACGTCACTGTCTGGGCCCCTTGCACAGCCTGTGCACAGGTGATAAGCCAGATGTGCCGAGCAGTCCTCCCGGACAGGGCAGTGCGTTGGAAATGAGTTTGGGGATTTGGTTTCATTACATAGGTTCTTGAAGGCCTTGGCCTGGCACTTCGAGTGGGACCACTCCCTGTCCCACAGACTCGTGCTCTGGGCCCATGCAGACCTGACGTGGCCTCAGCCTGAGGCTCAGGGCCTGTGGTGATGAGGAGCATTTTAGTCCAGGGTCTGCCGGAGGCTCTGACACTTCTGGGCTGTGGAAATTTGTCCAGGATGATAATAATTCCTCCCCGAGTTTCAGATTTCCTTGCCTGTGAACCGGGGTAGTAATAGTTTCTGAAATGATTGTAATGATTCAGTATGGGCACAGCGTGTGCTGGCAGGTAGCTGGTGTTTAAGGAGCAGAAGTCGCAGTCACTCTGTCAGCCTCTCACTGTGTGCTCTGTGCTTTGAGAGGTTGTGTGTTTGGTGAAAGTCCCGCCCAAACCCTAGGGTCTAGATGAACTGTTGTTCCTTTACTTTCCCTTCCTTTTCCTCTTTCCCTTCTCTGTGTCCCATGTTTAGGTAGCAGATTCCTCTGTTTCAAGGAATACGGGCCTTTCTAGTAAAAGGAGAGGCGGAACGCGGAAAGGTGGGGCCCAGAGGGGGTCTGGAGCGTCTGCACAGCGCTGCTTCCCTGAATTTCTGCATCCGGTCCCATCAGTGCAAGAAGTCAGCCTTCTTCTTCCTTCCTGTGTCGTTGGGTCTCTGTTTTAAGGGAAAATTTTTACGGGTCTTTTTTCAATTACATGTTTCGTTCAGATGCTTGTTGCTTTTCTCCCTGTGCTTCAGCATTCCTAGGAGAGAATTCAGCAGTGCAGCATCCTCTCCGAGCTCTATGATTTGATCGGCTTCCACCGCAAGTCCGCCTTCTTCAAGCGGGTGGCCCCCGTGCAGCGCACGGCCCCCGGCATCCCGGAGCCTGGCTTGAAGACCTGCTACCGACTCCTTCTGCAGACGCTTCCTGGCTACAGTCTGTCGCTGGATCTGCAGGACTTCAGCAAAGGTGTTGGAACTAAAACATTGCTTCAGTCCCATTAGCCATGCCTGGTTTGGGCCCTGCTGTCCTGTCTCATCAGGGTGAATTCTGATTCGTTTAGAACAGGGCTCAGAAGACTTTTTCTGTCAAGGGCTTGGGAGTAAGTATTTCAGGGTCTGCAAACCTCCTGATCTCTGGTGCAGCTGCTCAGCTCTGCTGTTCAGACGCCAGAGCAGCCGGACATTCCACACACCCACAGAGCATTATTAACAGCGGTGGCTGGGGCTGGATTCAGTGTATGAACTGCAGTTTGTCCCCACAGCCTCCTCACTATTGACGCCTGCACCAGAGCGTGCATTTGCGAAAATGGGTGAACCTGCACTGACACGTCATCATCACCCAGAGCCCAGACTTGACACTAGGATTTACACTTGGTGGTGTGAACTCTGTGGGTTTGGACAGATGTGCAATGACATCTATCCACCGTCACAGCATCATACAGAGTAGTCTGTCTTAGTGACCTTAAAATGCTCCATGCTGACCTCATTCATTGCTCCTTCCCCTCTAGCCTCTGACAGCCACTGATCTTTTAGTCTCTGTGGTTTTCCCTTTCCCAGAACACCATACAGTTGGAATCAGAGAGTTGCGGAACCTTCCCAGATTGGCTTCTTTCACTTAGTAATATGCATTTAAGGTTCCTCCATGTCTTTCCATGCCTTGATAACTCATTTCATTTTAGCACCAAATAATAGTCCGTTTTCTGGCTGGACCACAGTTTATCCATTCACCTACTCAAGAACAGCTTAGTTGCTTCTGAGTTCTGGTGATTATGAATAAAGCTGCTATTAACATCTGTATGCAGTTTTGTGTGTGGACATAAGTTTCCATTTCGTCGAGTAAACACCAAGGAGCACAGTTGCGGGATCATATGTTAGGAGTACGTTTAGTTTTGTAAAAAATTGCCAGACCGTCTTCCAAAGTATCTGGGCCATTTTACATTCCCACCAGCAATGCATGAGAATTCCTGTCTCTCCACATCCTCACCAGCATTCAGTGCTGTCAGTGTTCTGCGTTTTGGCAGTTCTGACAGGTGTGCAGTGGTACCTCGCTGTTTCAGTCTGCATCCCCTTGATGACAGATGCTGTGGAGCATCTTTCCATAGACTTCTTCAGCATCTAGATTTCTTCTTTGATGAGGTGTGTGTCCAGGCATTTTGCTCATTTTTTAATCAGGTTGTTCATCCTTCTTTTTGAGTTTAAAGAGATTTTGGTATATTCTGGATATCAGCCCTTTATCAATGTGTCCCTGCCCTTCACCTGCAGCACCGGAGTTGTCCTTTTGGTCTCAGTGGAGTGTCAGCTCTTCAAAGAGGTTCCCTGTCTTCCCTCAGCCTAAATACTGTCCTTGTATTTTTCACTTTCATTGACTCATTTTGTTCTTTTTAAATAGCATTTCCCATAAATTTAAGTACATTAAAAAAAAGGGCAATGATTGAACACCACCTCCCCCACCAGGCTGTGTGCCCTGTGAGAGCAGAGACCCTGTCCCCACTCACCGTTTCCCATGACAGCACATGGCACATGTCCATGTAAAAGTGTGTAACGTGGGGCCAAACCTGATGAGCAGCTATGATGACATGTGTTGGCTACCATTTATTGAGTAGACTTTGTTTCTGATCTTAATTATTAAATCACATGAATGAAACTTGTTTGTTTTGAAAAATAAAACAACAAAGCGCACCTCCATTTGATTGGTAGTTTCTACTTAGCCTTCTGACCCAGGAGGGGATGTTCACCATCATTTTGTGGAGGATGTTGGGGAGGTAAAGTAAGAGAGTGAGATCAAATAAAGTAAAAATGATAACTATCAGTTGGCTTTATTTTCACTAAGACATAAAAGTTACTTTAAACCCTATCTCAGCTGTTGTTCTGTTGTTTTAAACATTTCTCATAGAATTAAATGGAAGCCCACTAAACCCTGAAAGGGAAATTGTGTGCTCAGGTCCTGAAAGTGTTTATGTCTATTTCTTGAAATGCACATTTTCCCTGCTGGTTACAGAAAGTCGAGGCGGGAACACAGCCGTGCGCTGTGTGTCTGCCGGCTTCACGGGCTGCTCACTGTTATTTTCATTTTCTTGTGTTGCAGCTTATGAAGGTTTTCCATGAGGTATATTGCTCAGCCTTTTCCTGAATGAAGGATTGAATTTTCCACAGGAAATCTTATGAAAGAGAGTGACAAGGCACATGGGCTTCCCAAAAAGGAATACTTGATGTAATAAACTCTCACTATGGTGAACTTTTTTACTACAAGCCAGTTGAAATTTTTATCACTAGGTCATAGGCCACAAATCTGTCTTAAGAATAAAAAGATTCAAATTTTATAGAAGAAGCAGTTTGAATCAAGTAGAAATTATGATTTGTACAATAGTTGGTGTTAGAACTTATACTCAGTCTTATCATAATTGCCTGTGGTAGGAACTGGATTATTATTTATTTATTAAAAAAAAAATCCACTAGGTGCTATTTGCCCCATTCTTGATGCAGCAGTGCTGAGGTTAGTTAATTTGGGCCATTTAGGATTCTTAGCTGGGTTTTCTGGACATTGATTTCAGCCTCTTTATCTTTTTTACAATCTCTTCTTTTATGTCGGCCTTTGGTCTTTTGACAACGTGGAAATACTTCACGGATCTGCCTTTCCCTTCTTTCCTGTCTTTGTGGGAAAAGATTTCTGAAAGACAAACTACTAGGATATTAAGGATTTTGTGTGGGGTAAGTTTGTTCAGTTCTAAGGATTTCAATTAATACGTATTAATACTTGTTATTCAGCTAATGACAGTAAAATTATAAACTAACTTAAGTATACATCAGTAAGTATAGTACAATCAGCCCATCACCCAGATTAAGGAATTCACAAACTTTTCCATATTTCCTTTATTCAGACCTTTGTTCTTTTATTTGTCCTTTGTTGAAGTATTTGACAGCAAATCCAAGAAGACATGTCATTTTACCCTATGTGCTCAAGTAGGCATGTCTGAAAAATGAGAGCCTTTTTTTGATCAGGTTTTTCCATTTGACCCATGTGCTCATTAAGTACCAGCTTTATCAGGCATCTCACTAGGCATTAGGGATCCTTGGGGCAATGAGACAGTCCTGGCTCCCAAGGAAGTTAAGGGCTGATGGAAGAAACCAACACAGGAGCTTGGGTACCTCACTTAAGTTCCCTACTGGATGACACCAATTGGACAAAATTTGTGCACAATACAGTAGGATTCACAGAAGGGACTGGTCAGACTTGTAGGGCAGGCCGTGAGAGAGGCGGTCAGCAGGGCTACAAGAGGAGGACTCATTTGATCAAAATCTGAAATCCTTTCTGCCAACCATTCTTCCAAGCCCCCAGGGCCCATCACACACAACCCTGTGCTGTAACTGTTTTTGATTCCAGTTACCACATCTCCTTCAGGAAGGATTTTAAGGTGGAAAATATTTAAAATCCGTAATTGTTGCCAGAAGGGACATAGAACAAGGAACATGTAAACAACACAAATGTCCATCAGCACATGACTGGATAAAGATGAGGTGATACATATATAAAATGGAATACTGCTCAGCCATAAAAGATGCCATTTGCAGCAACATGGATGGACCTGAAGACTGTCATTCTAAGTGAAGTGGGGTGGAAAGAGAAAGAAAAATGCCATATGACTTCATTTATGGGGAATCTAAAATTAATAGCAATAATAATAAGACCACAAATGAACTAAATATTGTTTTGATTTCTTGAATATATGCAAGCACATCTGACTGTCCTTTGTGATTGGATTACCATATTCTGTTTATTCTTTTGTAGATGTCCTTATTCCTCTGGTAACTAATTTTAAAAATCTAAAGCTCTAATCTGTTCTTAGAAACAATAATTAGTACATATATGTAAACTAAAAACTGCAGTATGCTCTATACATGTATTTACATGCAATATGTGTATGTGACGTTGAACTGTAAAAATTCTACCTGATAAAACTAAAAAAGGAAAAAAATAAAAAATTTATTTTAAAAAATCACCCCTCTTTAGATATTAAAACGTTCATTTCTGAGATTCTGTGAAAGACGGCATGGAAGTAGGTTTTTAAGGTTTTCTCCTTGCTCCTCGGTGAGCAGCCTGGGCTGCACAGCTTGGCCGCCACAGGCCCCCAGGACTTGCCGGCTTGCTCCTCACTTGTTGGGAGGAAGATTAGCTGCTTCAGGAATATTTATGCTCTTAGAAGTTGCTGAAAACCCCACAGAGCTTCTGTTTACATGGAGTGTATCTGTCAATATACCCCATTATAGAAATTAGAACAGAAAATTTAAACCCAAGAACTGACAAGCACATGCTGTCCCAGCACATGGTCAAAGCAGTGCTGCCATGGTGGCGTGTGTTGGTTCTAGAAAAAATGCACAATACACTCAAGAATGAGGGTGAACCTACAGATCTCATCTCAGCAATGCTATGAAGAGGTGGGACCCAAAGCCCCTAAAACAGTGCTGAAGTCCCCAGATGTCTCAGAACACACAGAGCCATGGGATCAAGAATCCAGTGTCCAACGGATCATCAGCTGTGGAGACCGCATCCTGGGTCAGGAGGAGCAGAATTAGGGATATCAGGCACACAGTCCTATTGACAGCAAAGCTTTAAAGGTTTTGAATTGACTGAAAGTTTGGCAAAGATTTGCATTTAGACTACTACATTTCCTCTCCTGGAGACGTTAGAA
This sequence comes from Camelus dromedarius, assembly GCF_036321535.1. Classification (NCBI taxonomy): domain Eukaryota; kingdom Metazoa; phylum Chordata; class Mammalia; order Artiodactyla; family Camelidae; genus Camelus; species Camelus dromedarius. Next base: position 22,012,608 of record NC_087460.1, read on the forward strand.
GAAAAACACTGATTAATAGAGGATGATTGTAATGGATTATGATACTGATGACATGGGCTGCGAACACTAACCCTGCACTCAGTGTAGACTAAGCTTTTATGTACACAATTCATTAGGTCTCCACACCCCTGCAACGTGGCATTAAGCTCTCACACAACCTTGAAACCAGTGACTATAAAACAGTCACAAGCCTTCCTCTCCAGCATGAGGTAGCAAATCCAGCAAGGATTTTCAATGACAAAAGCCAAAATCATATATTTTTGGGAAAGAAAGCAAATGAAACACTGAAGAACAATAAACCAAAAGAGCAGATGGAATGGAAAATTTTATTGAAGAAAGCAATGATTGATTCAATTAAAACAGCTAATGTCCCTGGTATAATTGAACCATCAATCAAAATTTTTGGAAAAGTGGGTTGTGAAATTACTGTCTCATTTAATATTGGAATACCTATTTGGACCAATTTGATATGCACCACTGGTGTGAGGTTAGATATTTAGGTAAATAACAATATTCCTATTTTTTAAGTTAACAGGAAACATAACACAGGACTCCAGATTTAGGGAGAGAATGCAAACAACTACTATCATACTCCATCCAGTAAGAACAAGTGTCCCTGAGTCACCAAAGCAATGAGAATTTGCACAAAGAAAACACAGTTCTCCAATTGTGACAAATACGTGACCGTGAGCCATGAGTTACGAGAACAAGCAACTGTTTAAATGCCATGGGCAAATTTTTTTTATCATCTTGAAAACATCACTGATGTTCTAGGTAAGAAAAATAATTGTTTTACTAGCAAATCCAACTGACACAGGGTTTTTTCCAAGTGAGAAGGTGATTCCAAAAAGTGCAGTAAAATGAGTAAAGATCTGCGCAGTGACGGAGATGGTCTTAGACTAACCAGCACCACGATTCCCGGTTTTACACTTGCTCTCTGCTCGTCACCTCTGACACAAGAACTCATCAAATGATTGTTTTTTCTTTAGGGAAAAAAATATAAATAAAATCTAACTACAAGATGTGGTATGTAAAGCGATAATGAAGTTTTCTAACCTTATGATGCAGCCAGTGTAATGTAGCACTTATTCGGGCACTAGAATTTTTTAATTTATTTCTTTTATACCCTATTTCTATCCTAAAGGAGACACTTAAAGTTTTCTACTTTATTCAACGTATCTTGTGAGGGTTGTGATATACACTGGTATGGCAGTTTTAAGAGATTCAAAATCGCCTCTGTGGTTGTGGTCAGGAAAGACAAGGCTCCCTCACAGCTGCGACGGGGAAGGAATCCCCGGAGTCAGCCTCCGGGCAGCTTCTGAACCGCATTTGCTTGCACTTGGCACAGGACACCATCAGCAAGTGTAACTCTGACAAGATTTCCCCGGGGACATGGGAGGTGCTCAAACATTCTGAAGCCACTTGTTTCCCAGTTAGGTAAGGCTTGGAAAAATAGTTTATTAGAAGTGACTCCCTTTGTATGTGCCTTTTGTCCTGAGAGGTCACTAATTAGCATAGAATATAAAATAACCCATAATATAAGAATTTAGGCACCACATCTTTCCATCTACCAGGCTATTTGTTTATCATACTTATAGTTAGGTTACATTTTCTATGATGTTCACTTCCGGGCACCAGAAAAGAAAGGTTACAAAATATTTATTATAAATAGGGGGGACTGGGTCTAAGGGTTAAAAACCACTCCTGCTAACAATAAAAACCATATAATAATTTTAATCTCAGTTGCATCAGACCTTCCAGAATTACACCCTCAATTTCACTGTTAAAACAGTAATGGAATCTCTGTTCTTCCAAGACTCGGGCCTGATCACCACCCATACAGACATCTGTCTGTGGGTCCCTACTTGTCCTCGAGGCCCCCGAACACACCTTATGGGGTGAACTTTCTTCAGTGTCCCTACTGTAGGGGAAACCTGGAAGTCCCAGGCACTGTCCAGGATTCACACCTACCTGCAAAAATCAAAGTCATGTGACTGAAACGGGACAACCCAGGTGGTGTGATAGGGCTGAAAGCTCACCAAAAAACAGGTTTGGGGGCCTTACCCAAGCCCTCTGGCTCCTAACATGTAGAAAGACAGGGAGGCCCAATTAGCCACGAGACTGTGGGCTTCATTACTCCATGAATAAAGGATTTGTGCCGGTGCCACCTTTAGACAGGGAACCCCAGAACCCAAACTTGGAAGCACCCCGTCCCCTCCCCTCTGAACAAATACTCTCTCAAGACACGTAGTGAGAGATGGGAGCCCCGATGAGCTCTGGAATAAGATGCAAACTGAAAGACTGCTGGTAACAAATGGTGTGGAGCTCGGGCAGCCCCCAGGGCCACCAGCCCTTCTGGTACCACTGATGCCCACACTTCCATCCACAACAGTTTCTTCAGGACCCTTACGCACACATAACCATCACACAAAAATGATTGCTTAGACATATTTTAAGAGAAATAATATGAGAATGCCAAATTCAAGACAAGTCAGAGTCAAGACCCCAGAGTATTTACTGAATGAGATCTCACGTGTGCTCTGCATGAGCTTTAAACCCTTAGGACACAGTCATGGAACAGTAGGCATTTTCTTTCTTTCCTCCAAGTTGGCTTTACTGCAGAACTCCTTAGACACAGGAAGACTCTGGATCCCACCTCTACTACTTACACAAAGGGCTCATCTCGCCATTTGGAGTGGGATCAGCGATGGTGCGACTGGCTCCAATGTGCGCACTCCCGTGCCCAGCTCCCCGAGGAGCAGAGCTCCCCCCACGGGCACTGCAGTGCCTGCGAGAATCAGGAGTCTGATGAGTGAGCCTGGGGCGGGCAAGACAGGAAGCAAGTACTGCTTCCTCACACTCTGCAGGTGACCTCTGTGTCATCTTGAATAAATACAGTCAGCATTAAAGATGTTTGACAAGAGGGTAAAAGGTAAGGCCTCCCCAAATCTCCTGGCATTCCTTTAGTGGGAGTCCTGTTAGAACACATGGTGACAAGAGACGCTGGCTTTACATGCGCAAGTTGCCCTCAGGGCTGCAGGGGAGGCCACGGTGCTGCCTCTGCCTCACCTCCTGCCCTCGTCCCCTAGACCTCACAGGCGACGCTGACTCGTATCTCTGACTTTTTCTCCTTGGTATTCCTGCTCTTCCAGCTTTTAAGAGCTCATAAGAACCTCACCAGAAAATCTTTAACAATGAAAGCAAATCAAATGAAATCAACCACAGAAACACACTGCCTTCATCATTACTTTACATTTTAGGAAGAAATTCTGGAAGACGACTCCCTGACCTGAAGGGATGGATGGAGGAGAAAAGAAAAGAAGACAAGCATTTTTGGCCCACAAAAAATGAAAGGTAACCAGATGGTGGCTAGTTTTCATTGCACCTCTCTGGCCGCCCCAATTTCACATGCCCCTCCCAACTCAACTCATCAGAAATCGACTGAAGGAGACGGCTTTGCAAATTTATTGGAAGCCAAAGAAATCGTTCCAGAAACAGTCTCCCAAACCCAGCGAGAACACTGAAAACTGACCAGTGCCAGGATCTGAATACTAAAACACACAGATTCAAACTCCGACACCCTCCCTGGTGCGTGTACTTACCATGCGGGTGTTGCCGTGAAATTTGTCAGCATCCAACATATAAAAATGAATGGGACACCAGTTTTCAACATCACAGTCCCTCTGAAACAACTGGTAGTCAATAAGCGTTTGTCGGCAGCAAAAGTCGATATTCTCCCCTGCACGTGGAGATCAACACACAGAAGAGACTGATGATCCCCGCTGCGAGTGTAGCTAAGTGTGTCTAAGCAAACTGGCTCCATCAGCCTCCTGATGAGCAGGGGAGTGTGTGAGCCGCGGGGCTCTGCAGACTAATGGCCAGGCAAGGAGGGCGCTTCCTTACTTTGGGGAGAAAAACGAGGAAGCAGCACTCGCTGTAAATAAATTCTAATTAAAATTTCAGGTGCAGTTACTGCAGCGTAACCCACGCCAATAGATGAGGCTCCCTCCGTGCTGTCCAGTCATGTGAGCCAGGCTCATTATTGTACCTGTGTGTTTGGCTTAGCAAGTGAATCATGTCTGTTTTCTGGAAATTACATGAGGGTGGAAAACCTTCCAAACATGTTCATTTATTTGCTGTGGAATTTGTTTAATCCTCTTAAGAACATTTACAATGACACCCTTCTTAAATAAGCATCTTTGCCCGAGAGACATTTCCAGGCACATGCGCCGAAACCTAGGACAACCCAGAAGCAAAATGAAATCTGTTTCAGCTGCACAGCACCGCAGAATGCGTCCAGTTTGTGAGTCAAGGATTTTTTTCTCCACACCCTTTTACTCTTCTGCCCAAATTAATCAGCCTCTGCTTCTCTTGTATAGTGAGTATCGTATGACTCATCTTCTCTGCCTGTAAAATGGAAATGGGAGATAATTCTACCCAATAAAATGTCATAGAACTAACCACCAAAATTATATATATTAAAAAAAAAAGCCAGGGCTTTATGCTGTCCAGGGATATGAATCACTTATTTAATGTGTCAATTGTTACAAGAATAAACTTTTCTAAATGTAAAACCTCCTCAGAAATCTTCAAGTACTTTTCAAGAAAAATATCACAGAAAATTTCTGAAAAGTATTTAAAGGAAAATCATTTTTAACTGAATCATATTCTAGGCACACTGAATAAATTCTCTTTAGAGAACTCCTACTTTTTTTTTTAATAAATGACCTATAAAAATACACCCAGCATTAATCAGTAAATCTTCATTCCTTATTTTTAAAATTCTTAAGGCATGCTACTTTTCTTAAATCAAATGAGGAGGTATTCTCAAGCCAATGGACAACGGAATTACCTAAGAGGACATTATAAAGCAGCAAGAGCAACTAGCACTTTGCCAAGCATTCTGCCTGAGAGTCACTCATACCATCTCATTTTGACCTGACCGCTTGGAGGTGAGCTCCATCAGCCATTTAACACATGAAGAAACTGAGGCTCTAGGTGGTCACGTTTCCAGTACTTGATGGAGCCAGGATACAAACCCGGATCTTTGTCTATAGAGCCTGTGCCTTTACCAGATCACACTTAACATTTCTCACTCTTCAAATGCACTCAGTCCCCGAGGTAACACAACTTCCTTGCGTTTCTGAGAGTTTTAGGAAGTACTGAATTACAAGGACTAAGCAGTCATTTGTGTGGGATAATTTTTTATTTTCTGATTTTCCTGAATCAGCTCAGGCTGAATTCATACTACTTACGAGGAGAAGTCCTGAGGCAGAGGAGAGAGGGGAAGATAAGCCAGACATAAACAATTTCAAGAGATCCAATTCATCAAGGAAGAAAAGTATTAAATAAACCACTTCAGCTACACGCTTGTCAATAAACCTTGGTGTCTCTGTCTCAGCCTGAAGGAGGGTAAACCCTCCAGTCCATCTGCCTTCCAGCCACTTACCCTGGATGATCTTGGTTCACTCACCTGTGACACGTGTGTTCTCCAGGGAATCTTTGTACAGATTAAATGATAAAACTGTATGCAAAGGGGATACTTATTTGTTAGACAGTAGGCACTAAACAAATAATAAAATTATTTTATTTCATGAAAATGGGAGGTAGGTCTCCCAATTAAACATTCCTGATAGAATCCCAACAAGGACTTTAATTTATCTGCCAGAAATTGTAAAATAACTTTTCTTTTTAAAAGGCTGTATCCATTCTCCCTACTTTTTACCAATCCTGGCTGTTATCCTGAAAATCTATTCCCAGAACTTGGCATCCATCTCCCATATTTAAATCCTTAAAGTTTGAAATTATGATGAAGCTTGGGCACAAAAAGATTCACACCATAATTCACAGAATAAACAAAGACCACAGGAACAGGGCCACCTCCAGTCCCCATGTGCTCAGGACAGGCTCCAAACTTCATAAAATCAGATGCATGCTGTTTGAACAGAAAGAAAATTGAATGTGATCAAGGAGGCTGACATAGAGCACTGGCCCGCTCACGAGATGACTCCTTCACCCCTCATCTGAATTAAGTCATCTAACAGTTATCAGTTGAGCTCTAACTAAAAGTAAAACAGGGGTAGGGTTGGAAAGTAACATTTTTTCCTACAATATATACATATTGTCAACTAAAAATTGGCACTTGTCATCTGCTCTGATTTGATTAAGTCATGAGCCGCTGCAGCTGCTGACCTTGAACACCCTCTGAAAGTAGTTCAGGGTGGAGATCAGGAATGGGGCGCTCTATCCTCTGGGAAAATGGGCAGAAAATCATTCAGATAGTTAGACATTTTCAGGAAATTTTATGAGCCCAAATTCTTACATCTCCTCCTATCTAGAAAAGCACTAAAATCATTAACAGAGATACCTGTTCCTCGACTAGCAGCAGCCTCTGACTTAATGTATACTTGACTGCACGTCCCCATTCAATGAAATCTCATATAATGCTGAACTCCCCCTCAACTTCAGAGCAGTTCCTCCGAGCTCTCTGAGATGCTGACACCTGGGCTCTGGTCCTCATTTTGCCCTAGATAAAACTTAACCCACAACTCTCACGTTGTGTGGTTTATCAACAGTACCACAAAAATTAAGCTTACATACTTGAACTCATAGTAAACATTCAGTATCGAAAATTTCTTGGCTTAAATTACTTTTTAAAAGTAAATAATTATTCCATTTCTTAAATATAGCATCTTTAAATATAAAGTAACAGATATTTGTGAATCTTAGGAAAATATATTCTGGAAAAATTTTTAGCTAATTAATAAAAAAAGCTATTGTGTGGAGTTATAGAAATTCAGAAGTGGAAAAGAATAGTATTGTAACTCAAGTTCTTGTTTTAATTGCAGAGATCCTGAGGCCTCAAAAGACACATAAATTTGCCTGATTTTATACACTGTCCTTTAACAGAAAGCCTAGAACTAAGATCTTGGTCTTTGAGAAACCAAGACTTGCTCTGCTTATGCAGGGCTGAACCTGATGAAAATGGGTGGTGAGAAAGAACCAGAATGTTGGGGGCTGGGCGAGGCAGTGGAGGAAAGGAGGGTCTCACCTGGTCGTGGGTGAGAAATAGGCTCCCACAGTGCTGGTGTGATGGGCATCCCTCAAGTGCCTGAAAACTACTATTTAGCACACCTGCCACCGAAAAGCACACAAGCTGTTTAACTAGAAGGCTGACCAGGAGTCTTTCTCAGTGACACAACAGGCTATTCTCACGTTAACTCTACAACTACAGGAAGAGAAAGAATAGAAAGCTGATATTAATTATTAATAATTTACACCAAGAGCCAAGGAATTTCCAGGAGAAATATAAAGACTTGTTGGAAGTTTCATTATGTGAACTTAATGCCAATTCAGTTGTCTTAATAATTGTTCTATAAAATATATTGTCCTTTGCTGTTCCAAATCACATTTGAAAGAAATAATGTTTCATAATGATGTTTCTGGAATTTTCTTCTATTTCCTAACACTAAATCTCAGAGCTTTAAAGAAATGGAGGGTTGGAATTTTGTCCACTCTTCTCTAGGCAATTTGTTTTTCCTTCAAAGAACAAGGGGGGAATCACACAGAAAAGCATTTGAGCATCAGGCTACTTATATGTCCTCTGGAAGTCTTGGAAAATAACGTGGAAATGAACAGCAGGACAGAAACCTGGCGGGAGGGTCACTGGCTAGAAGTTGAGAACAAATGTGTTCTCCAACGTGCTCTGGTAGCCACTAGTTTAAATGAACCGAGCAATTGTTCAAGCATACATGCACCTCTACGTGAAAATCTCAACCGTTACCAACCGCTCAGTGCAGCCCAAAGCAATGGGCGGACTGCAGAGGCCCCCGGCGGCTCATCTTGGTGTCTTACACCATGTGCAGGATGATCAGTTCCTCCCCGCCCACTCCCTCCCCTCCCCTCGAGGGAGAAGGCTGGTCCTGAGTTGAGCTTACCTCATAGCAAGCTGTCTCTCAGCCCTCTGTCTAAAGCAAGATAAAAGCAGGAAAGCTACCTGGGACTTTACAGAACTATCCCAAAAGGGAACTGAAGCACCTTTCTTCCCTCTTCTCTGCTGCCTGGAATGTGGACCTGATGGTTGACCCTCAGGCAGCCACTTTGGGCCATCAGGTTGATGGGCTGAAGATAACAGGCATCTTGTTCTCTGACCCAGGGGCCATCATGCAAACCAGCCCTGGGCTACCGATTGCTTGACTTCTTTATGTAAGAGGGAAATACAATTTTAGCATGTTTAAGCCACTGCTGTTATCTGGGGAACTAGGTGGTGTGCATTGCCATGGTAAGACCTAATAATAAAGTTAAATATTCACTGAAAACTATTTACCAAATAGTTAATAAATGATAAAGAGATCTTGATTTTTGTTTTAATGCTATGAAATGTAAATCAAGTTTCAGCATATGCCAGTAAAACAAGACACTGTTTAGATAAAGCAAAACAGAGTTTGTAGAACAGAGACCCAAAGCATCCTCCTCTCCAAGGCACAGAAGGACAGCCGTGACTCTACGTGCCAAGGCTGGAGTCACATGGGCTCCCTGTTTTCCTTGTCTTGGGTTATGTTTTGTTTCCAGCCTTGGGAAAAATGGATAAGACTGCTGGTCAAATCATTTCAGGAGCAGCTTCCATCGTGTAGAACCCCTGTCTCTTCCTTTCCTCTGCCTCCTGGAATGTTCTGACACAATTAATCAGTCCAGCCTTCTAAATTGAGCAAATGGGGCTCAATCAATCTGCTTTTAGACAGAGTTAAAAATAGACATTAAAAAGCATAACTAGGAAATCTTATCTTCCAGAGGTCATTGCACAGATGAAATAGGAGAATATCTGTGAATCACTCTGTAAACACTAAGTGCAATACCAACAATATTAGTACTGGTTCTATGTTACATTCATCAATAAAGGAATACAGAACCCTTTCTTACCAGAAGGAAAAGGTGCTTTGTAATTTTCTGTCACTTTAATTCTTCAAAAGTTTCTATAAAATTGATGTCTTTAAAAAAATCAATGCACATTAGGGACTAATTTTAAATCCTTCACCTCCCCCGGTTTAACACATATCAAGAATATTACCATTTCTAGATATTTTATTTAGGAAAGCCTTTGGTATACATGAGGCACAGAGCACGGCAAAGTGTCAGTATCACTCAGGATAGGAAAACCATGTTGGATACCCTAAGTTGAGGACATGAAGATGATGCCTGACATGTCCCACTGACCTTTCAAGCTATTCTTTTTCAAACACTTGTTTCTTCTTGGTCCAGAACAGACACGCATTTGTTGATGTGAGACTCTTTAAGTGAAAACGTCAACCCATCATTGCCACTTTAGAGACTGAAATCTTACCCTCCTCATCCATGTGGACATAGCATCCTTACTGATTCCTAACATGAAAAATGACCATCGATGACATCTCAGGATGCTCCAATGCAGAGGTTCTCTGCTGCAGTGAGGAGGAAAGAGCCGTGTGCTTCAAGATGTACTTACTGTCTGTAGCTCACTTGGCAATACACGGCAACTTGTCTAAGCTAAAGCTTAAAAGTGGAGAATAGAGACAACATCCATGGCAAAGGGCATTCGGAGGCTAATTCCTTGGCCCCACTTCATCGCTTCTCAAGAGCCGTGGGCAATACCTTGAGAAAGGCAGCAACGTGGTACCCAAGTCATCAAAAAGCTGCACCTCCTACTAGTTGACAGTAAAGCAAGTGTCATCTGGCTCAACAGATCTCCCTGTTTCTCTACAGTGTATGGCTACATTTTCTTTATTTTCTCGGTTGGGGGACACTCCATTTTTGAAAATCCCCCTCCCTGCAGTAGAAGTTCTTAGTTTCCCAATCAGAATGCAGGCTTGAAGGGGGGATAACAGAGGTGATAAAACATAGATCACTATTTATTCCTTGATATATTTTTGGCACATGGACTAAAAATCTTTGGGTCAGTTGGACATCAAGATCATATCTAATTTACACAATTGTCAACTGTCATTTTACTACCAGCTCCTGAAACAGTCACGTGGTCACTAGGTTTTTTTTTTTCCTTCCCTTGACCCTGGATTTGATGATTTCTAACCAGACACAATAGATTTTTGAAAAGAAATCTGGTTCACCTTTTGTTTTTAAACTAAATTTGTGTACCTGACCCTGACTTCACTCTAACATTCACAAAAAGCTATCCAAGGATACCCACTTTTGACATCATCTCTAGATGTCTCGAATACACTGCTGAGCTGATTCTTCCAGATCATTAAAATATATATGCACATTATGCTGTGGTCCTCTTCAATTTGTGGTGTTTTCAGTAATCATTACCTCTTTGGATACTTTATTACACATTTAGCATTTCTTTATCCAATTCAGTTAACATTAGTATATAAGATTTCAAAAGAACTGGTTTCTCAAAATGATGATATTTAACATCTATGGCCTTTTCTTAATCAAGTAATTCTATAAGGCTGTCAAGGACAGCAGTGGAAGTTGTGTGTGGTGATTGTTGCTTCAGAGTCTCCGGTCCTGCCTCATGATCTTGCAGGTGTTTACGCATCCTTGTGAATGTCAACACATCAGTCTATTAGGAGCTGAAATTAAACTACCTGAATGCTAATTTTTCTTTTAAAAACAATAAACTCAATTTCCCCTACCAATTCTTTATTGTTTCTCATACTGAGGCTCACCACTTTTCCTAATATATATGTTTAGTGGGGAGGGGGGCACAGCCCTGAAAGCCTGCAGACAGCACCCACTCTATAAGATTAACCAGAGGTGGCCGTGGATGTTGTGTGACTTCAGCCACTGAGCATGAGCACCTGCTGTCCCTCCAACTGTTCTGCCTCCATTGCTGACAGTCCTGAAGGTCACGGCCTCTTGTAAAATTCTACATTACAGTTCATATATTTTTAAAAGGTATCAAATTGTGAAAGTCGTCTGTTGATTGTGTAAAATGGGGGGTACTTGCCTTTGCTCATTACAGGCTAAACTAAGTCCAGAAGGACACACACACACACACACACACACACACACACACACACACACACACACTCAGTTCTGAGTGCCCCCAAAGGAAAGTTTGAAAGTCTTCGGGACAGTGGTGGCACTCAAATCTTTGGAATTTTGAGCTCTGTGAAAGTATCACTTATTCAGAAATTAAGCATTATAGTTCTAGACCAACAGAATCAGAGTCCCCCACGTTACTTACCAGAATTTTTTTAAAGAAACTATCTTCCCTAAAATCCAATGATAAATCAAATATCCATGGAAAGAATATAGATCAGTAATATCAAGCAACAATTTCTACACTAATGCTGATTAGCCATCAGCCCAAACCAAAGGACATAGAAATAAGACACCTGGAGATAAAGAGATGGAAGAGAGGTATTAAAAAGCAAGAATATAAAAGAAGTAATGGCCCTATGGAAACCTGCTCATTTTTTTGAAATAATTACTTGGTTAAAGGAACTCACTCTTGAGGATTGGTAATGCACCAAGAGGAAATCTAGCAGGGAAAAGAAGCAGAAGCAGGTCTCAGTTTTCTCCGAGGCTGATCCTAAATGAAAAAAAAATTCCTTGGCTTCCACAATACACAACCTGCATTGATGTCTAAGCAGAAGAGTGAGGAGGAGAGAAAACCGAATGTGTGTGGAAGCCATCCTTCACCAACACTGCTGGAAACACAGAATTGTGGTGTTAGGGCACTGCCCGACCAATATATATAACAACAGGAATAAGCTCAAACTAGGTTTCTGAGCGAAAAATGCTTTTAGCTTTAAATCTACTCAAGTAAACATGCAGAGAAATCATGGTAAGTGCTTGAGATTTGGCCTTGCTGTTTAGGTGAGATAAAGGAATTTTTCTACACTTGTTCCATTTTGGAAACATATGTGAGTGGAAGCCAACTTTCACCTAGGTTTTTGAGAACCCAGTTTCTGGTCTCGGGAAATTACGGTACTTACTTATATAAGGGAAGGCATAAGCTCTAGTTGGCTTTTCCATTCCATAGAGCTTTTACTTGAAACCGGCTTTCAGAATCATGCTGAGAAATCAGAGTTAGTGTTTCTATATGTCACTCCACCTTTTATGCTGTATGAAAGAACTCCACACCACATGCTCAATTTTTAGATAATGTATGAGTTTGGAAGCTGTCCTTCAACTAGCTAATTGGGAACCCACAGTTTCTGGGGTAGGGAAACTACGCTACATACATATCTATGGGGATGCACTAGTACCAAAACGGTTTTTCACTGCAAACAGCATTTACTTGCAACCGGCTCTGAAAAACACACTGAGAAATCAGAGTAAGTGTTTCTGTATGTCACTTAACCGTCAATGCTGGACGAAAGAACGCCTCTCCACATGATAACTTCTGACATTTGAATGTGTGTTGGAGGTGTCCTTCAACTTACTTGTTGGAAACCCAGAGTTTCTGGTCTAGGGGAACTACGCTACTTACATATCTAATCGGAGGCAGTCGCTCCAACGCGGTTTTCCTAAGCAAACCACTTTTACTTTGAAACCAGCCTTAGTAAACATGCTGAGAAATCAGAGAATGTGTTTCTACATGTCACTCTGCCTTTTATGATGGATGAAAGAACGCCACTCCAAATGCTCTATTTTCAAATCTGTATATGTATGGAAGCCATCTTTCACCTATTTGTTGGGAACCATAGTTTCAAGACTAGGGGAACTACGCTGCTTTCTTATATTTGGGGACGTCCTAGTACCAACTCACATTTCCAATGCAAACCGCTTTACTTGAAACCGGCTTTGAGAAACATGCTGAGAAATCAGAGATACTGTTTCAGTATGTCACTTAAACTTCAATGCAGGATGAAAGATCGCCTCTTCACATGTCACTTAACCTTCAATGCAGGATGAAAGAACGCCTCTCCACATGCTCACTTATGACAGCTGGATGAGTGTTGGAGACGTCCTTCACTTAAAATGTTGGAAAACAAGAGTTTCTGGTCTAGGGGTACTACGCTGCTTACATATCTAAGGGTAGGCACTCGCTCCAATGCAGTTTTCCACACAAACAGCTTTTACTTTTAAATCGGCTTTAGTAAACATGCTGAGAAATCAGAGAATGTGTTTCTACATGTCACTCTGCCTTTTATGCTGGATGAAAGAACGCCACTCCACATGCTCTATTTTCAGATCTGTATAAGTGTGGAGGCCGTCCTTCACCAAGCTTGTTGGGAACCCAGAATTTCTGGACTAGGGAAACTACGCTGCTTTCATATATATGGAAAAGTACTAGCACCAACTCGGTTTTCCTATGCAAACCGCTTTTACTTGAAACCGGCTTTGTGAAACATTCTGAGAAATCAGAGTAAAAGTTTCTGTATGTCACTTAACCTTCAATGCTGGATGAAAGAACATATCTCCACATGCTCACGTCTGACAGCTGAATGTGTGTTGGAACTGTCCTTCACCTAACTTGCAGTAAACCCATTGTTTCTGGTCTAGGGGTACTACGCTACTAACATGTCTAAGGGGAGGCACTCGCTTCAACGTGGATTTCCACAGCTAACTACTTTTACTTTGAAATAGGCATTAGTAAACATGCTGAGAAATCAGAGAATGTGTTTCTACATGTCACTCTGCCCTTTATGCTGGGTGAAATAAGGCCTCTACACATGCTCTATTTTCAAATCTGTATATGTATGGAAGCCGTCCTTCACCTAGCTCGTTGGGAACCAACAGTTTCTGGACTAGGGAAACAATGCAGCTTTCATATATATGCGAACGAACTAGCACCAACTCTCATTTCCACTGCAAGACGTTTTTATTTGAAACGGATTTCAGAAACATGCTAAGAAATCAGAGTTAGTGTTTCAGTATGTCACTTAACCTCCAATGGTGGAAGAAGGAACGCCTCCCAACATGCTCACTTCTGACATCTAAATGTGAGTTGGAGCCATTCTTCACATAACTTCTTTGAAAACAAGGGTTTCTGGTCTAGGAGAACTACGCTGCTTACATATCTAAGCAGAGCCTCTCGCTCCAAAGTGGTTTTTCACAGCAAACCGCTCTTCCTTAGAAACTGGCATTAGGAAACATGCTGAGAATTCAGAGTATTTCTGTATGTCACTTAACCTTCAATGCTGGATGAAAGAATGCCTTTTCACAAGATCACTTCTGACATTTGAATTTGTGTTGGAGATGTCCTTCTCCTAACATGTTGGAAAACCAGAGTTTCTGGAAAACGGGAACTACCCAGTTTACATATCAAAGCAGAGGAACTCGATTCAAAGCAGTTTACCAAAGCAAAGTGATTTTTCTTTCAAACCAGCATTTCACAGTATACATAAAAGGCAGAGTGAAATGTACAAGCACGTTCTCTGATTTCTCAGTATGTTTCTTAAACCCGGTTTCAAGTAAAAGCGGTTTGCAATGAAAAACTGAGTTGGTGCTAGTACGTCCCCATATATATGAAAGCAGCGAAGTTTACCTTGGACTGAAAATCTGGGTTTCCAACAAGCTAGGTGAAAGGCGGCTTCCACACTCCTACATTCCTGAAAATTGAGCATGTGGAGAGGCGTTCCTTCATCCAGCATAAAAGGCAGAGGGACTTCTAGACACACATTCTCTGATTTCTGAGCATGTTTCTTACGCCGGTTTCAATGTAAAAGCGGTTTGATCTGGAAAACGAAGTTGGAGAGAGAGCCCCCGCTTACATATGTAAGTAGCGTAGTTCCCCTATACAAGAAACTCTGGGGTTCCAACAAGTTAGGTGAAGGACAGCTCCAAGAGAAATTCAGATGTCAAAAGTGAGCTTGTGGAGAGGCTTCTTTCATCCAGCCTTGAAGGTTAAGTTACATACAGAAACAAGCACTCTGATTTCTCAGCATGTTTCTCAAAGCCGGTTTCAAGTAAAAGCCGATTGCAGTGAAAAATCGAGTTCGTGCTAGTACATCCCCATATATTGGAAAGCAGTTTAGTTTACCTTGGACTGAAACACTGGGTTTCCAAAAAGCTAGGTGAAGAACGGCTTTCACACTCGTACAGATCTGATAATTGAGCATGTTGAGAGGCGTTCCTTCATGCAGCATAAAAGGCAGAGGTATTCTAGACACAAATTCTCTGATTTCTAAGCATGTTTCCTAACGCCTTTTTCAATGTAAAACCGGTTTACAGTGGAAAACCACGTTGGAGCGAGTGTCTCCCCTTAGATATGTAAGTAGCGTAGTTCCCCTATACCAGAAACTCTGGGTTTCCAACAAGTTAGCTGAAGGACGGCTCCAACACAAACTCAGATGTCAGAAGTGAGCTTGTGGAGAGGCGTTCTTTCACCCAGCATTGAAGGTTAAGTGACATACAGAAATAATTACTCTGATTTCTCAGCATGTTTCTCAAAGCCGTTTTCAAATAAAAGTGGTTTACAGTAAAAAACCGTGTTGGTGCCAGTATGTCCCCATATATATGAAAGCAGCGTAGTTTACCTTGGACTGAAACTCTGGGTTTCCAACAAGCTAGGTGAAATACGGCTTCCATACTCATATATTTCTGAAAATTGAGAAAGTTGAGAGGCATTCCTTCATGCAGTATAAAAGGCAGAGGTACTCTATACACACAATCTGTGATGTCTCACCATGTTTCCTAACACCGTTTTCAATGTAAAAGCGTTTTGCTGTGGAAAACTGCTTTAGAGAGAGTGCCTCCCCTTCCATATGTAAGAAGCGTAGTTCCCCTATACAAGAAACTTTGGGTTTCCAACTAGTTAGGGGAAGGACGGCTCCAACACAAATACAGATGTCAGAAGTGAGCTTGTGAAGAGGCGTTCTTTTATCCAGCATTAAAGGTTACGTGACATACATAAACATTTACTCTGATTTCTCAGCATGCTTCTCAAGGCCGGTTTCAACTAAAACCCGTTTGCAGTGTAAAACCGAGTTCATGCTTGTTTGTCCGCATATATATGAAAGCAGCTTAGTTTACCTTAACTGAAACTCAGGGTTTCCAACAACCTAGGTGAAGTACGGCTTCCAAAATCATACAGCTCTGAAAATTGAGCTTGTGGAGCGAAGTTCTTTCATAGAGCATAGAATGCAGAGGTATTCTTAACACACACTCTGTGATTTCTCAGCAGGATTCCTACCGCCATTTGCAATGTAAAACCGGTTTACAGTGGAAAACCACGTTGGAGCGAGTGTCTCCCCTTAGATATGTAAGCAGCTTAACTCCTCTATACCTGAAACTCTGCATTTCCAACAAGTTAGTTAAAGAAAGGCTCCAAAACACATTCAGATATCCGAAGTGAGCTTGTGGAGTGGCGTTCCTTCATCCAGCATTGAAGGTTAAGGGACATACAGAAACAATTACTCTGATTTCTCAGCATGTTTCTCAGCCGATTTGAAGTAAAGGCGATTTGCAGTTTAAAATTGAGTACGTACTATTACATCCCGATATATATGGAAGCAGCTTAGTTTACCTTCGACTGAAACTCTGGGTTTCCAACAAGCTAGGTGAATTACAGCTTCCAAACTCATAGAGTTATGAAAATTGAGCATGTTGAGAGGAGTTCCTTCATGCAGAATAAAATGCAGAGGTATTACAGACACACATTCTCTAAAATGTCACCATGTTTCCTAACGCCGTTTTCAATGTAAAAGCAATTTAGTGTGGAAAACCACGTTGGAGTGAGCGCCTGCACTTAGATACGTAAGTAGCTTAGTTCCCCTATAACAGAACCTCTGGTTTTCAAACAAGTTAGGTGAAGGTCGTCTCCAAAACAAATTCAGATGTCACAAGGAAGCCGGTGGAGAGGAGTTTTTTCATCCAGCATTGAAAGTTAAGTGATATACAGAAACAGATTCTCTGAGTTGTCAACATGTTTTTCAAAGCCGATTTCAAATAAAAGCGGTTTGCAGTATAAAACCGAGTCCGAGCTAGAAAGTTCCTATATATATGAAAGAAACGTATTTCCATTGGACTGAAACTCTGGGTTTTCATCAAGGTAGCTGAAGGATGGCTTCAACACTCATTCAACTCTGAATAATGAGAATGGGGAGAGACATTCATTTGTCTAACATAAGGGAATGTTTTGCAGAAGAAACACCTACACTGGATACTCACTATGCTTCCTAGTGCCGGTTTGAAGTTCCTGAAGTTTTCACTGTAAAACCGAGTTGGAGCTAGTACCACCCCATATATATGTATGGAGTGAAGTTTGCGACTATAAAGAAACTTTGTGCTTCCAACAAGCTAAGTGAAGGACGGCTTTCACACACCCTTATCACTCAGAACTGAACATGTGGAGAGAAGTTCGTTCATCTAGCAAAAAACGAACGGGTTGAAGGACAAACTTTTACTCTGGTTTCTCAGGCTGTTTCCTAGTGCCGGTTTTAAGTTCCTGCAGTTTTCACTGTACAACCGAGTTAGAGCTAGTACCTCCCCATATATATGTATGGAATGGAGATTGCGACTGAAAAGAAACTTTGTGTTTCCCAGAAGCAAGGTGAAGGACGGCTTTCACACACTCATATCTCTCAGAACTGAGCACGAGGAGAGACGTTAGTTCATCTAGCAAAAAGGGAACGGGTTGCAGGAGAAACTTTTACTCTGGTTTCTCAGTCTGTTTCCTAGTGCCGGTTTGAAGTCCCTGCAGTTTTCTCTGTACAACAGGGTTGGAGCTAGTACCTCCCCTTATATATGTATGGAGTGGAGTTTGCGACTGAAAAGAAACTTTGTGTTCCCAACAAGCTAGGTGAAGGACGGCTTTCACACACAGTTATCTCTCAGAACTGAGCATGTGGTGAGACGTTCGTTCATCTAGCACAAAGGGAACGGGTTGCAGGAGAAACTTTTACTCTGGTTTCTCAGGCTGTTACCTAGCGCCGCTTTGAAGTTCCTGCAGTTTTCACTGTACAACCGAGATGGAGCTAGTACCTCCCCATATATATGTATGGAGTGGAGGTTGCGACTGAAAAGAAACTTTGTGTTTAAAACAAGATAGGTGAAGGACCGATTTCACACACACTTAACTCTCAGAACTGAGCATGTGGAGAGAAGTTCGTTCATCTAGCACAAAGGGAACGGGTTGCAGGAGAAACTTTTACTCTGTTTTCTCAGGCAGTTTCCTAGTGCCGGTTTGATGTTCCTGCAGTTTTCACTCTACAACCGAGTTAGAGCTAGTACCACCCCATATATATGTATGGATTGGAGATTGCGACTGAAAAGAAATTTTGTGTTTCCAAGAAGCAAGGTGAAGGACGGCTTTCACACACACTTATGTCTCAGAACTGAGCATGTGGAGAGACGTTCGTTCATCTAGCACAAAGGGAACGGGTTGCAGGAGAAACTTTTACTCTGGTTTCTCAGTCTGTTTCCTAGTGCCGGTTTGAAGTTCCTGCAGTTTTCATTGTAAAAAAGGGTTGGAGATAGGACCTCCCCATATATATGTATGTAGAGAAGTTTGCGACTGAAAACAAACTTTGTGTTCCCAACAAGTTATGTGAAGGACGGCTTTCACACACTCTTATATCTCAGAACAGAGCATGTGAAGAGACGTTCGTTGATCTAGCGCAAAGGGAACGGGTTGCAGGAGAAACTTTTACTCTGGTTTCTCAGTCTGTTTCCTAGTGCCGGTTTGAAGTTCCTGCAGTTTTCACTGTAATACCGAGTTGCAGCTAGTCCCTACCCATATATAAGTATGGAGGGGAGGTTGCGACTGAAAAGAAACTTTGTGTTACCAACAATCTAGATGAAGGACGGCTTT
Source organism: Camelus dromedarius (assembly GCF_036321535.1). Taxonomy (NCBI): domain Eukaryota; kingdom Metazoa; phylum Chordata; class Mammalia; order Artiodactyla; family Camelidae; genus Camelus; species Camelus dromedarius. Next base: position 22,031,311 of record NC_087460.1, read on the forward strand.
CACCCACACTTATCTCTCAGAACTGAACATGTTGAGAGACGTTCGTTCATCAAGCACAAAATGAACGGGTTTCAGGAGAAAACTTTACTCTGGTTTCTCAGTCTGTTTCCTAGTGCCGGTTGGAATTTCCTGCAGTTTTCAGTGTAAAACCGGTTTGGAGATAGTACCTAACCATAGATATGCATGGATTGGAGTTTGCAACTGAAAAGAAACATTGTGTTCCCAACAAGCTATGTGAAGGACGGCTTTCACACACACTTAACTTTCAGAACTGAGCATGTGGAGATACGTTCGTTCATCTCGCACAAAATGAACGGTTTGCAGGAGAAACCTTTTCTCTGGTTTCTCAGGCTGTTTCCTAGTGCCGGTTTGATGTTCCTGCATTTTTCACTGTACAACCGAGTTAGAGCTAGTACCTCCCCATATATATGTATGGAGTGGAGGTTGCGACTGAAAAGAAACTTTGTTATTCCAACAAGGAAGGTGAAGGACGGCTTTCACACACTCTTATCACTCAGAAATGAGCATGAGGAGAGACGTTCGTTCATCTAGCACAAAGGGAACGGGTTTCAGGAGAAAGTTTTACTCTGGTTTCTCAGTCTGTTTCCTAGTGCCGGTTTGAATTTCCTGCAGTTTTCACTGTAATACCGAGTTGCAGCTAGTCCCTACCCATATATATGTATGGAGGGGAGGTTGCGACTGAAAAGAAACTTTGTGTTACCAACAATCTAGATGAAGGACGGCTTTCACACACTCTTATCTCTCAGAACTGAGAATGTGGAGAGACGTTCTTTCATCTAACACAAAGGGAACGGTTTGCAGGAGAAAATTTTACTCTGGTTTCTCAGGCTATTTCCTAGTGCCGGTTTGAAGTTCCTGCAGTTTTCACTGTAAAAAAGAGTTGGAGTTAGGACCTCCCCATATATATGTATGGAGTGGAGTTTGCAACTGTAAACTAACTTTGTGTTCCCAACAAGTTATATGAAGGACGGCTTGCACACACACATATCTCTCCGAAATGAGCATGTGTAGAGACGATCGTTCATCTAGCACAAAGGTAACGGGTTGCTGTAGAAACTTTTACTCTGATTTCTCAAGTTGTTTCCTAGTGCCGTTTTGATGTTCCTGCATTTTTCAGAGTAAAACCGAGTTTGATATAGTACCTCCCCATAGATATGCATGGAGTGGTGTTGGCAACTGAAAAGAAACATTGTGTTCCCAACAAGCTAGTTGAAAGACGGCTTTTACCCACACTTATCCCTCAGAACAGAACATGTTGAGGGACGTTCGTTCATGTAGCACAAAATGAACGTCTTGCAGGAAAAACCTTTACAATAGTTTCTCAGGCTGTTTCCTAGTGCCGGGTTGATGTTTCTCCAGTTTTCACTGTACAACCGAGTTGGAGCTAGTACCTCCCCATATATTTGTATGGAGGGGAATTTGTGACTAAAAAGAAACTTTGTTTTTACAACAACTTAGGTGAAGGTCGGCTTTCACACACTCTTTTATCTCAGAACTGAGCATGTGCAGAGACGACCGTTCATCTAGCACAAAGGTAACGGGTTGCAGTACAAACTTTTAATCTGGTTTCTCAGGTTGTTTCCTAGTGCCGGTTTGAAGTTCCTGCAGTTTTCATTGTAAAAAAGGGTTGGAGATAGGACCTCCCCATATATATGTATGTAGAGAAGTTTGCGACTGAAAACAAACTTTGTGTTCCCAACAAGTTATGTGAAGGACGGCGTCACACACTCTTATATCTCAGAACAGAGCATGTGGAGAGACGTTCGTTGATCTAGCACAAAGGGAACGGGTTGCAGGAGAAAGTTTTACTCTGCTTTCTCAGGCTGTTTCCTAGTGCCGGTTTAAATTTCCTGCAATTTTCACTGTACAACCGATTTGGAGCTAGTACCTCCCCTTATATATGTATGGATTGGATTTTGCGATTGAAAAGAAACTTTGTTTTCCCAACAAGCTAGGTGAAGTACGGCTTTCACAAACACTTACCTCTCAGAACTGAGCATGTGGAGAGACGTTCGTTCATCTAGCAAAAAGGGAACGGGTTGCAGGAGAAACTTTTCTCCGAATTTTCAGTCTGTTTCCTAGTGCCGGTTTGAATTTCCTGCAGTTTTCACTGTAAAACCGAGTTGCAGCTAGTCCCTACCCATATATATGTATGGAGTGGAATTTGCGACTGAAAAGAAAATTTGTGTTCCCAACAAGCTAGGTGAAGGACGGCTTTCACACACTCTTGTCTCTCAGATCTGAGCAAGTGGAGAGACCATCGTTCATCAAGCACAAAGTAACGGGTTGCAGTAGAAATTTTACTCTGGTTTCTCACGCTGTTTCCTAGTGCCGGTTTGAAGTTCCTGCAGTTTTCATTGTAACACCGAGTTGGAGCTAGGACCTCCCCATATATATGTATGGAGTGTAGTTTGCGACTGAAAACAAACTTTGTGTTCCCAACAAGTTATATGAAAGAAAGCTATCACACACACTTATCTCTCAGAACTGAGCATGTGGAGAGACGTTCGTTCATATAACACAAAATGAACGGGTGCAGAATAAAATTTTACTCTGGTTTCTCAAGCTGTTTCCTAGTGCCGGTTTGAAGTTTCTGCAGTTTTCAGTGTAAAACCGTGTCGCAGCCAGTCCCAAACCATATATATGCATGGAGTGGTGTTTGCAACAGAAAAGAAACTATATGTTCCCAATAAGCTAGGTGAAGGACGGCTTTCACACACACTTATGTCTCAGAACTGAGCATGAGGAGAAGACATTCTTTCATCTAGCAAAAAGGGAACGGTTTGCAGGAGAAACTTTGTTTCTGGTTTCTCAGGCTGTTTCCTAGTGCCGTTTTGAAGTTCCTGCAGTTTTCACTGTAAAACCGAGTTGGAGCTAGGATCTCCCCATATAAATGTATGGAGTGGAGTTTGAAACTGAAAAGAAACTTTGTGTTCCCAACAAGCTAGTTGAAGGACGGCTTTCACACACACTTATTTCTCAGAACGGAGCATGTGGAGACAAGTTCGTTCATCTAGCACAAAATGAACGGGATGCAGGAGAAAACTTCACTCTAGTTTCTCAGTCTGTTTCCTAGTGCCGGTTTGAATTTCCTGCAGTTTTCACTGTAATACCGAGTTGGAGCTGTACCTCCCCATATATATGTATGGAGTGGAGTTTGCGACTGCAAAGAAACTTTGTTTTCCCAACAAGCTAGGTGAAGGACGGCTTTCACACACAGTTATCTCTCAGAACTGAGCTTGTGGAGAGACGTTCGTTCAGCTAGCACAAAGGGAACGGGTTGGAGTAGAAACTTTTACTCTGGGTTCTAAAACTGTTTCCTAGTGCCGGTTTGACGTTCATGTAGTTTTCACTGTAAAACCGAGTTGAAGCTAGTACCTCCGCATATATATGTTTGGAGTGGTGTTTGCGACTGAAAAGAAACTTTGTTTTCCCTACAAGCTAGGTGAAGTACGGCTTTCACACACTCTAATCTCCAAGATCTGAGCAACTGGAGAGACCATCGTTCATCTAGCACAAAGTAACGGGTTGCAGTAGAAACTTTTACTCTTGTTTCTCACGCTGTTTCGTAGTGCCGGTTTGAAGTTCCTGCAGTTTTCACTGTAAAACCGAGTTGGAGCTAGTTCCTCCCATTATATATGTATGGAGTGGAGGTTGCGAATGAAAACAAACTTTGTGTTCCCAACAAGCTAGGTGAAGGACGGCTTTCACACACACTTATCTCTCAGAAATGAGCATGTGACGAGACGTTCGTTCATCTGGCACAAAGGGAAGGGTTGCAGGAGAAACTTTTACTTTGGTTTCTCAGGTTGTTTCCTAGAGCCAGTTTGAAGTTCCTGCACTTTTCACTGTAAAACCGAGTTGGAACTACTACCTCCCCTTTTACATGTATGGATTGGAGTTTGCGAATGAAAAGAAACTTTGTGTTCCCAACAAGCTAGTTGAAGTACGGCTTTCACACACACTTATCTCCCAGAACTTAGCATGTGGAGACACGTTCGTTCATCTAGCACAAAATGAACGGGTTGCAGGAGAAAACTTTTCTCTGGTTTCTCAGTCTGTTTCCTAGTGCCTGTTTGAATTTCCTGCAGTTTTCACTGTAATACCGTGTTGGAGCTGTACCTCCCCATATATATGTATGGAGTGGAGTTTGCGACTGCAAAAAACTTTGTTTTCCCAACAAGCTAGGTGAAGGACGGCTTTCACACACACTTATCTCTCAGAACTGAGCATGTGGAGACACGTTCGTTCAGCTAGCACAAAGGTAACGGGTTGCAGGAGAAACTTTAATTCTCGTTTCTCAGGCTGTTTCCTAGTGCCGGTTTGAATTTCCTGCAGTTTTCATTGTAAAACCGAGTTGGAGCTAGTACCTCCCCATATATATGTATGGAGTGGAGTTTGAGAATGAAAAGAAACTTTGTTTTCCCAACAAGCTAGGTGAAGGACGGTTTTCATACACTCTTATCTCTCAGAAATGAGCATGTGGAGAGACGTTCGTTCATCTAGCACAGAGGGAACGGGTTGCTGGAGAAAAATTTACTCTGTTTTCTCAGTCTGTTTCCTAGTGTCGGTTTGAATTTCCTGCAGTTTTCACTGTAATACCGAGTTGGAGCTGTACCTCCCCATATATATTTATGGAGTGGAGTTTGCGACTGCAAAGAAACTTTGTTTTCCCAACAAGCTAGGTGAAGGACGGCTTTCACACACACTTTTCTCTCAGAACTGAGCATGAGGAGAGATTTTCTTTCAGCTAGCACAAAGGGAACGGGTTGAAGGAGAAACTTTTACTCTGGTTTCTCAATCAGTTTCCTAGAGCCAGTTTGAAGTTCCTGCAGTTTTCACTGTACAACCGAGTTGGAGATAGGACATCCCTATATATATGTATGGAGTGGAGGTGGCGACTGAAAAGAAACTTTGTGTTCCCAACAAGCTAGTTGAATGACGGCTTTCACCCACACTTATCTCTCAGAACTGAACATGTTGAGAGACGTTAGTTCATCAAGCACAAAATGAACGGGTTTCAGGAGAAAACTTTACTCAGGTTTCTCAGTCTGTTTCCTAGTGCCGGTTTGAATTTCCTGCAGTTTTCAGTGTAAAACCGGTTTGGAGATAGTACCTAACCATAGATATGCATGGATTGGAGTTTGCAACTGAAAAGAAACATTGTGTTCCCAACAAGCTATGTGAAGGACGGCTTTCACACACACTTAACTTTCAGAACTGAGCATGTGGAGATACGTTCGTTCATCTCGCACAAAATGAACGGTTTGCAGGAGAAACCTTTTCTCTGGTTTCTCAGGCTGTTTCCTAGTGCCGGTTTGATGTTCCTGCATTTTTCACTGTACAACCGAGTTAGAGCTAGTACCTCCCCATATATATGTATGGAGTGGATTTTTCGATTGAAAAGAAACTTTGTGTTCCCAACAAGCTAGGTGAAGGACGGCTTTCACACTCACTTACATCTCAGAACTGAGCATGTGGGGAGACGTTCGTTCATCTAGCACAAATTGAACGGGTGATAGGAGATACTTTTACTCTGATTACTCAGGATGTTTCCTAGTGCCGGTTTGAATTTCCTGCAGTTTTCACTGTAAAACCGAGTCGCAGCTAGTCCCTACCCATATACATGCATGGAGTGGAGTTTGCAACTGAAAAGAAACTATATGTTCCCCATAAGCTAGGTGAAGGACGGCTTTCACAAACACTTATGTCTCAGAAATGAGCATGAGGAGCGACGTCCTTTCATCTAGCAAAAATTGAACGGTTTGCAGGAGAACCTTTAATTCTGGTTTCTCAGGCTGTTTCCTAGTGCCGGTTTGAAGTTCCTGCAGTTTTCACTGTAAAATCGAGTTGGAGCTAGGACCACCCCATATAAATATATGGAGTGGAATTTGCGACTGAAAAGAAACTTTGTGTTTCCAACAAGGAAGGTGAAGGACGGCTTTAACACACTCTTATCACTCAGAAATGAGCATGAGGAGAGACGTTCGTTCATCTAGCACAAAGGGAACGGGTTGCAGTAGAAACTTTTACTCTGGTTTCTCAGAGTGTTTCCTAGTGCCGGTTTGAAGTTCCTGCATTTTTCACTGTACAACCGAGTTAGAGCTAGTACCTCCCCATATATATGTATGGAGAGGAGATTGCGACTGAAAAGAAACTTTGTGTTTCCAACAAGGAAGTTGAAGTTCGGCTTTCACAAACTCGTATCACTCAGAAATGAGCATGAGGAGAGACGTTCGTTCATCTAGCACAAAGGGAACGGGTTGCAGGAGAAACTTATACTCTGGTTTCTCAGAGTTTTTCCTAGTGCCAGTTATAAGTTCCTGTATTTTTCACTGTACAACCGAGTTAGAGCTAGTACCTCCCCATATATATGTATGGAGTGGAGATTGCTACTGAAAAGGAACTTTGTGTTCCCAACAAGGAAGTTGAAGAACGGCTTTCACACACTCTTATCACTCAGAAATGAGCATGAGGAGAGACGTTCGTTCATCTAGCACAAAGGGAACGGGTTGCAGGAGAAACTTTTACTCTGGTTTCTCAGGCTGTTACCTAGTGCCGGTTTGAATTTCCTGCAGTTTTCTCTGTAAAACCGATTCGCAGCTAGTCCCTACCCATATATATGCATGGAGTGGGGTTTGCAACTGAAAAGAAACTATGTGTTCCCAATAAGCTAGTTGAATGAAGGCTTTCACACACACTTATCTCTCAGAACAAAACATATTGACAGACGTTCGTTCATCCAGCACAAAATGAACGGGTTGCAGGAGAAACGTTTATTCTTGTTTCTCAGAGTGTTTCCTAGTGCCGGTTTGAAGTTCCTGCAGTTTTCACTGTAAAACCGAGTTGGAGCTAGGACTTCCCCATCTATATGTATGGAGTGGATTTTTCGATTGAAAAGAAACTTTGTGTTCCCAACAAGCTAGGTGAAGGACGGCTTTCACACTCACTTACATCTCAGAACTGAGCATGTGGGGAGAAGTTTGTTCATCTAGCACAAATTGAAAGGGTGACAGGAGAAACTTTTACTCTGATTACTCAGGATGTTTCCTAGTGCCGGTTTGAAGTTCCTGCAGGTTTCACTGTAAAAACGAGTTGGAGCTAGTACATCACCATATATATGTATGGAGTGGAATTTTCGACTGAAAAGAAACTTTGTGTTCCCAATAAGCTGGGTGAAGGACGGCTTTCTCACACTCTTATCTCTCAGAACTGAGCATGTGGAGAGACGTTCGTTAATCTATAAGAAAATGAACCTGTGGAGGAGAAAACTTTACTCTGGTTTCTCAGAGTGTTTCCTAGTGCCGGTTTGAAGTTCCTGCAGTTTTCAGTGTAAAACCGGTTTGGAGATAGTACCTAACCATAGATATGCATGGAGTGGAGTTTGCAACTGAAAAGAAATTTTTTGTTCCCAACAAGCTAGGGGAAGGACGGCTTTCACACACACTTATCTCTCAGAACAGAACCTGTTGAGAGACGTTCGTTCATCTAGCACAAAATGAACGGGTTGCAGGAGAAATATTTTCTCTGTTTTCTCAGGCTGTTTCCTATTGCCGGTTTGAAGTTCCTGCATTTTTAACTGTACAACCGAGTTAGAGCTAGTACCTCCCCATATATATGTATGGAGTGGAGATTGGACTGAAAAGAATCTTTGTGTTTCCAACAAGGAAGGTGAAGGACGGCTTCCACACACTCTTATCACTCAGAAATGAGCATGAGGAGAGACGTTCGTTCATCTAGCACAAAGGGAACGGGTTGCAGGAGAAAATTTTACTCTGGTTTCTCAGGCTGTTTCCTAGTGCCGGTTTGAATTTCCTGCAGTTTTCACTGTAAAACCGAGTCGCAGCTAGTCCCTACCCATATATATGCATGGAGTGGAGTTTGCAACTGAAAAGAAACTATATATTCCCCATAAGATAGGTGAAGGACGGCTTTCACACACACTTATGTCTCAGAAATGAGCATGAGGAGAGACGTTGTTTCATCTAGCAAAAAGGGAACGGTTTGCAAGGGAAACTTTAATTCTGGTTTCGCAGGCTGTTTCCTAGTGCCGGTTTGAAGTTCCTGCAGTTTTCACTGTAAAATCGAGTTGGTGCTTGGTCCTCCCCATATAAATATATGGAGTGGAATTTGCGACTGAAAAGAAAATTTGTGTTCCCAACAAGCTAGTTGACGGACGTCTTTCACACACACTTATCTCTCAGAAATGAGCATGTGGAGAGAGGTTCGTTCATCTAGAACAAAATGAACCTGTGGAGGAGAAAACTTTACTCTGGTTTCTCAGAGTGTTTCCTAGTGCCGGTTTGAATTTCCTGCAGTTTTCAGTGTAAAACCGGGTTGGAGATAGTACCTAACCATAGATATGCATGCAGTGGAGTTTGCAACTGAAAAGAAATTTTTTGTTCCCAACAAGCTAGGGGAAGGACGGCTTTCACACACACTTATCTCTCAGAACAGAACCTGTTGAGAGACGTTCGTTCATCTAGCACAAATTGAACGGGTTGCCGGAGAAATATTTTCTCTGTTTTCTCAGGCTGTTTCATAGTGCCGGTTTGAAGTTCCTGCATTTTTCACTGTACAACCGAGTTAGAGCTAGTACCTCCCCATATATATGTATGGAGTGGAGATTGGACTGAAAAGAAACTTTGTGTTTCCAACAAGGAAGGTGAAGGACGGCATTCACACACTCTTATCACTCAGAAATGAGCATGAGGAGAGACATTCGTTCATTTAGCACAAAGGGAACGGGTTGCAGGAGAAACTTTTACTCTGGTTTCTCACAGTTTTTCCTAGTGCCAGTTATAAGTTCCTGTATTTTTCACTGTACAACCGAGTTAGAGCTAGTACCTCCCCATATATATGTATGGAGTGGAGATTGCGACTGAAAAGAAACTTTGTGTTTCCGACAAGGAAGTTGAAGGACGGCTTTCACACACTCTTATCACTCAGAAATGAGCATGAGGAGAGACGTTCGTTCATCTAGCACAAAGTGAACGGGTTGCAGGAGAAATATATACTCTGGTTTCTCAGAGTGTTTCCTAGTGCCGGTTTGAAGTTCCTGCATTTTTAACTGTACAACCGATTTAAAGCTTGTACCTCCCCATATATATGTATGGAGTGGAGATTGCGACTGAAAAAGAACTTTGTGTTTCCAACAAGGAAGTTGAAGGACGGCTTTCACACACTCTTATCACTCAGAAATGAGCATGAGGAGAGACGTCCGTTCATCTAGCACAAAGGGAACGGGTTGCAGGAGAAACTTTTACTCTGGTTTCTCAGAGTGTTTCCTAGTGCCGGTTTGAAGTTCCTTCAGTTTTCACTGTAAAAACGAGTTGGAGATAGGACTTCCGCATATATATGTATGGAGTGGAAGTTGCGACTGAAAAGAAACTTTGAGTTCCCAACAAGCTAGGTGAAGGACGGCTTTCACACACTCTTATCTCTCTGAACTGAGCATGTGGAGAGACGTTCGTTCATCAAGAAAAAAATGAACCTGTGGATGAGAAAACTTTACTCTGGATTCTCAGAGTGATTCCTAGTGCCGGTTTGAAGTTCCTGCAGTTTTCTGTGTAAAACCGTGTTGGAGATAGTACCTAACCATAGATATGCTTGGAGTGGAGTGTGCAAATGAAAAGAAACTTTGTGTTCCCAACAAGCTAGGTGATGACGGCTTTCACACACACTTATCTCTCAGAACAGAACCAGTTGAGAGACGTTCGTTCATCTAGCACAAAATGAACGGTTTGCAGGAGAAAACATTTCTCTGGTTTCTCAGGCTGTTTCCTATTGCCGGTTTGAAGTTCCTGCATTTTTCACTGTACAACCGAGTTAGAGCTAGTACCTCCCCATATATATGTATGGAGTGGAGAATGCGACTGAAAAGAAACTTTGTGTTTCCGACAAGGAATTTGAAGGACGGCTTTCACACACTCTTATCACTCAGAAATGAGCATGAGAAGAGACGTTCGTTCATCTAGCACAAAGGGAACGAGTTGCAGGAGAAACTTTTACTCTGGTTTCTCAGGCTGTTTCCTAGTGCCGGTTTGAAGTTCCTGCAGTTTTCACTGTAAAACCGAGTCGCAGCCAGTCCCTACCCATATATATGCATGGAGTGGAGTTTGCAACTGAAAAGAATCTATATGTTCCCCATAAGCTAGGTGAAGGACGGCTTTCACACACAATTATGTCTCTGAACTGAGCATGAGGAGAGACGTTCTTTCATCTAGCAAAAAGGGAACGGTTTGCAGGAGAAACCTTAATTCTGGTTTCTCAGGCTGTTTCCTAGTGCCGGTTTGAAGTTCCTGCAGTTTTCACTGTAAAACCGAGTTGGAGCTAGGACCTCCCCATATAAATGTGTGGAGTGGAGTTTGCGACTGAAAAGAAATTTTGTGTTCCCAACAAGCTAGTTGAAGGACGGCTTTCACACACACTTATCTCTCAGAACAAATCATGTTGAGAGACGTTCGTTCATCTAGCACAAAATGAACGGTTTGCAGGAGAAACCTTTATTCTGCTTTCTCAGATTGTTTCCTAGTGCCGGTTTGAAGTTCCTGCAGTTTTCACTGTAAAACCGTGTTGGAGCTAGGACTTCCCAATTTATATGTATGGAGTGGATTTTTCGACTGAAAAGAAACTTTGTGTTCCCAACAAGCTAGGTGAAGGACGGCTTTCACCCTCACTTATGTCTCAGAACTGAGCATGTGGGGAGACGTTCGTTCATCTAGCACAAATTGAACGGGTGACAGGAGAAACTTTTACTCTGATTACTCAGGATGTTTCCTAGTGCCGGTTTAAAGTTCCTGCAGTTTTCACTGTAATACCGTGTTGGAGCTGTACCTCCCCATATATATGTATGGAGTGGAGTTTGCGACTGCAAAGAAACTTTGTTTTCCCAACAAGCTAGGTGAAGGACTGCTTTCACACACACTTATCTCTCAGAACAGAACATGTTGAGAGACGTTCGTTCATCTAGCACAAAGGGAACGGGTTGCAGGAGAAACCTTTATTCTGGTTTCTCAGAGTGTTTCCTAGGGCCGGTTTGAAGTTCCTGCAGTTTTCACTGTAAAATCGAGTTGGAGCTAGGACTTCCCAATCTATATGTATGGAGTGGATTTTTCGACTGAAAAGAAACTTTGTGTTCCCAACAAGCTAGGTGAAGGACGGCTTTCACACTCACTTACATCTCAGAATTGAGCATGTGGGGAGACGTTCGTTCATCTAGCACAAATTGAAAGGGTAACAGCAGAAAGTTTTACTCTGATTACTCAGGATGTTTCCTAGTGCCGGTTTGAAGTTCCTGCAGTTTTCACTGTACAACCGAGTTGGAGGTAGGGCATCCCTATATATATGTATGGATTGAAGGTTGCGACTGAAAAGAAACTTTGTATTCCAAGCAAGCTATGTGAAGGACGGATTTCATCCTCACATATCTCTCAGAACAGATCATGTTGAGAGATGTTCGTTCATCTAGCACATAATGAACGGGTTGCAGGAGAAACCATTACTCTGGTTTCTCATGCTGTTTCCTAGTGCCGGTTTGATGTTCCGGCAGTTTTCAGTGTAAAACCTTGTTGGAGATAGCACCTAACCATAGATATGCATGGATTGGAGTTTGCAACTGAAAAGAAACTTTGTGTTCCCAACAAGCTAGGTGAAGGACGGCTTTCACACACACTTATCTCTCAGAACAGAACCTGTTGAGAGACGTTCGATCATCTAGCACAAAATGAACGGGTGCAGGAGAAACCTTTTCTCTGGTTTCTCAGTCTGTCTCCTAGTGCCGGTTTGAAGTTCCTGCATTTTTCACTGTACAACTGAGTTAGAGCTAGTATCTCCCCATATATATGTATGGAGTGGAGATTGCGACTGAAAAGAAACATTGTGTTTCCAACAAGGAAGGTGAAGGACGGCTTTCACACACTCTTATCACTCAGAAATGAGCATGAGGAGAGACGTTCGTTCATCTAGCACAAAGGGAACGTGTTGCAGGAGAAACTTTTACTCTGGTTCTCAGGATGTTTCCTAGTGCCGGTTTGAAGTTCCTGCAGTTTTCACTGTAAAACCGAGTCGCAGCTAGTCCTTACCCATATATATGCATGGAGTGGAGTTGGCAACTGAAAAGAAATTATATGTTCCCAATAAGCTAGGTGAAGGACGGCTTTCATTCACACTTATGTCTCAGAACTGAGCATGAGGAGCGACGTTCTTTCATCTAGCAAAAAGGGAACGATTTGCGGGAGAAATTTTATTTTTGGGTTCGCAGGCTATTTCCTAGTGCCGGTTTGAAGTTCCCTCATTTTTCACTGTAAAATAGATTTGGAGCTAGAAATTCCCCTTCTATATGTATGGAGTGAATTTTTCGACTGAAAAGAAACTTTGTGTTCCCAACAAGCTAGGTGAAGGACGGCATTTACACTCACTTACAGCTCAGAACTGAGCATGTGGGGAGAAGTTCGTTCATTAGCACAAATTGAAAGGGTGACAGGAGAAACTTTAATCTGATTACTCAGGATGTTTCCTAGTGCCGGTTTGAATTTCCTGCAGTTTTCACTGTAAAAACGAGTTGCAGCTAGTCCCTACCCATATATATGTATGGAGTGGAATTTGCGACTGAAAAGAAAATTTGTGTTCCCAACAAGCTAGGTGAAGGACGGCTTTCACACACTCTTGTCTCTCAGATCTGAGCAAGTGGAGAGACCATCGTTCATCAAGCACAAAGTAACGGGCTGCAGTAGAAATTTTACTCTGGTTTCTCACGCTGTTTCCTAGTGCCGGTTTGAAGTTCCTGCAGTTTTCATTGTAACACCGAGTTGGAGCTAGGACCTCCCCATATATATGTATGGAGTGTAGTTTGCGACTGAAAACAAACTTTGTGTTCCCAACAAGTTATATGAAAGAAAGCTATCACACACACTTATCTCTCAGAACTGAGCATGTGGAGAGACGTTCGTTCATATAACACAAAATGAACGGGTGCAGAATAAAATTTTACTCTGGTTTCTCAAGCTGTTTCCTAGTGCCGGTTTGAAGTTTCTGCAGTTTTCAGTGTAAAACCGTGTCGCAGCCAGTCCCAACCCATATATATGCATGGAGTGGTGTTTGCAACAGAAAAGAAACTATATGTTCCCAATAAGCTAGGTGAAGGACGGCTTTCACACACACTTATGTCTCAGAACTGAGCATGAGGAGAAGACATTCTTTCATCTAGCAAAAAGGGAACGGTTTGCAGGAGAAACTTTGTTTCTGGTTTCTCAGTCTGTTTACTAGTGCCGTTTTGAAGTTCCTGCAGTTTTCACTGTAAAACCGAGTTGGAGCTAGGACCTCCCCATATAAATGTATGGAGTGGAGTTTGAAACTGAAAAGAAACTTTGTGTTCCCAACAAGCTAGTTGAAGGACGGCTTTCACACACACTTATTTCTCAGAACGGAGCATGTGGAGACAAGTTCGTTCATCTAGCACAAAATGAACGGGATGCAGGAGAAAACTTTACTCTAGTTTCTCAGTCTGTTTCCTAGTGCCGGTTTGAATTTCCTGCAGTTTTCACTGTAATACCGAGTTGGAGCTATACCTCCCCATATATATGTATGGAGTGGAGTTTGCGACTGCAAAGAAACTTTGTTTTCCCAACAAGCTAGGTGAAGGATGGCTTTCACACACAGTTATCTCTCAGAACTGAGCTTGTGGAGAGACGTTCGTTCAGCTAGCACAAAGGGAACGGGTTGGAGTAGAAACTTTTACTCTGGGTTCTAAAACTGTTTCCTAGTGCCGGTTTGACGTTCATGTAGTTTTCACTGTAAAACCGAGTTGAAGCTAGTACCTCCGTATATATATGTTTGGAGTGGTGTTTGCGACTGAAAAGAAACTTTGTTTTCCCTACAAGCTAGGTGAAGTACGGCTTTCACACACTCTAATCTCCAAGATCTGAGCAACTGGAGAGACCATCGTTCATCTAGCACAAAGTAACGGGTTGCAGTAGAAACTTTTACTCTTGTTTCTCACGCTGTTTCGTAGTGCCGGTTTGAAGTTCCTGCAGTTTTCACTGTAAAACCGAGTTGGAGCTAGTACCTCCCATTATATATGTATGGAGTGGAGGTTGCGAATGAAAACAAACTTTGTGTTCCCAACAAGCTAGTTGAAGTACGGCTTTCACACACACTTATCTCCGAGAACTTAGCATGTGGAGACACGTTCGTTCATCTAGCACAAAATGAACGGGTTGCAGGAGAAAACTTTTCTCTGGTTTCTCAGTCTGTTTCCTAGTGCCTGTTTGAATTTCCTGCAGTTTTCACTGTAATACCGTATTGGAGCTGTACCTCCCCATATATATGTATGGAGTGGAGTTTGCGACTGCAAAAAACTTTGTTTTCCCAACAAGCTAGGTGAAGGACGGCTTTCACACACACTTATCTCTCAGAACTGAGCATGTGGAGACACGTTCGTTCAGCTAGCACAAAGGTAACGGGTTGCAGGAGAAACTTTAATTCACGTTTCTCAGGCTGTTTCCTAGTGCCGGTTTGAATTTCCTGCAGTTTTCATTGTAAAACCGAGTTGGAGCTAGTACCTCCCCATATATATGTATGGAGTGGAGTTTGAGAATGAAAAGAAACTTTGTTTTCCCAACATGCTAGGTGAAGGACGGTTTTCATACACTCTTATCTCTCAGAAATGAGCATGTGGAGAGACGTTCGTTCATCTAGCACAGAGGGAACAGGTTGCTGGAGAAAAATTTACTCTGTTTTCTCAGTCTGTTTCCTAGTGTCGGTTTGAATTTCCTGCAGTTTTCACTGTAATACCGAGTTGGAGCTGTACCTCCCCATATATATTTATGGAGTGGAGTTTGCGACTGCAAAGAAACTTTGTTTTCCCAACAAGCTAGGTGAAGGACGGCTTTCACACACACTTTTCTCTCAGAACTGAGCATGAGGAGAGATTTTCTTTCAGCTAGCACAAAGGGAACGGGTTGAAGGAGAAACTTTTACTCTGGTTTCTCAATCAGTTTCCTAGAGCCAGTTTGAAGTTCCTGCAGTTTTCACTGTACAACCGAGTTGGAGATAGGACATCCCTATATATATGTATGGAGTGGAGGTGGCGACTGAAAAGAAACTTTGTGTTCCCAACAAGCTAGTTGAATGACGGCTTTCACCCACACTTATCTCTCAGAACTGAACATGTTGAGAGACGTTCGTTCATCAAGCACAAAATGAACGGGTTTCAGGAGAAAACTTTACTCAGGTTTCTCAGTCTGTTTCCTAGTGCCGGTTTGAATTTCCTGCAGTTTTCAGTGTAAAACCGGTTTGGAGATAGTACCTAACCATAGATATGCATGGATTGGAGTTTGCAACTGAAAAGAAACATTGTGTTCCCAACAAGCTATGTGAAGGACGGCTTTCACACACACTTAACTTTCAGAACTGAGCATGTGGAGATACGTTCGTTCATCTCGCACAAAATGAACGGTTTGCAGGAGAAACCTTTTCTCTGGTTTCTCAGGCTGTTTCCTAGTGCCGGTTTGATGTTCCTGCATTTTTCACTGTACAACCGAGTTAGAGCTAGTACCTCCCCATATATATGTATGGAGTGGATTTTTCGATTGAAAAGAAACTTTGTGTTCCCAACAAGCTAGGTGAAGGACGGCTTTCACACTCACTTACATCTCAGAACTGAGCATGTGGGGAGACGTTCGTTCATCTAGCACAAATTGAACGGGTGACAGGAGATACTTTTACTCTGATTACTCAGGATGTTTCCTAGTGCCGGTTTGAAGTTCCTGCAGGTTTCACTGTAAAATAGAGTTGAAGCTAGTACTTCCCCATATATATGTATGGAGTGGAATTAGCGACTGAAAAGAAAGTTGGTGTTCCCAATAAGCTAGGTGAAGTACGGCTTTCACACAATCTTATCTCTCAGAACTGAGCATATGGAGAGACGTTCGTTCATCAATAACAAAATGAACCTGTGGAGGAGAAAACTTTACTCTGGTTTCTCAGAGTGTTTCCTAGTGCCGGTTAGAAGTTCCTGCAATTTTCAGTGTAAAACCGGGTTGGAGATAGTACCT
Organism: Camelus dromedarius; assembly: GCF_036321535.1. Taxonomy (NCBI): domain Eukaryota; kingdom Metazoa; phylum Chordata; class Mammalia; order Artiodactyla; family Camelidae; genus Camelus; species Camelus dromedarius. The sequence goes on from NC_087460.1 coordinate 22,047,387, forward strand.
AACCATAGATATGCATGGAGTGGAGTTTGCAACTGAAAAGAAATTTTTTGTTCCCAACAAGCTAGGTGATAGACGGCTTTCACACACACTTATCTCTCAGAACAGAACCTGTTGAGAGACGTTCGTTCATCTATAACAAAATGAACCTGTGGAGGAGAAAACTTTACTCTGGTTTCTCAGGCTGTTTCCTAGTGCCGGTTTGAATTTCCTGCAGTTTTCACTGTAAAACCGAGTCGCAGCTAGTCCCTACCCATATACATGCATGGAGTGGAGTTTGCAACTGAAAAGAAACTATATGTTCCCCATAAGCTAGGTGAAGGACGGCTTTCACAAACACTTATGTCTCAGAAATGAGCATGAGGAGAGACGTCCTTTCATCTAGCAAAAATTGAACGGTTTGCAGGAGAACCTTTAATTCTGGTTTCTCAGGCTGTTTCCTAGTGCCGGTTTGAAGTTCCTGCAGTTTTCACTGTAAAATCGAGTTGGAGCTAGGACCACCCCATATAAATATATGGAGTGGAATTTGCGACTGAAAAGAAACTTTGTGTTTCCAACAAGGAAGGTGAAGGACGGCTTTAACACACTCTTATCACTCAGAAATGAGCATGAGGAGAGACGTTCGTTCATCTAGCACAAAGGGAACGGGTTGCAGGAGAAACTTTTACTCTGGTTTCTCAGAGTGTTTCCTAGTGCCGGTTTGAAGTTCCTGCATTTTTCACTGTACAACCGAGTTAGAGCTAGTACCTCCCCATATATATGTATGGAGAGGAGATTGCGACTGAAAAGAAACTTTGTGTTTCCAACAAGGAAGTTGAAGTTCGGCTTTCACAAACTCGTATCACTCAGAAATGAGCATGAGGAGAGACGTTCGTTCATCTAGCACAAAGGGAACGGGTTGCAGGAGAAACTTTTACTCTGGTTTCTCAGAGTTTTTCCTAGTGCCAGTTATAAGTTCCTGTATTTTTCACTGTACAACCGAGTTAGAGCTAGTACCTCCCCATATATATGTATGGAGTGGAGATTGCGACTGAAAAGGAACTTTGTGTTCCCAACAAGGAAGTTGAAGAACGGCTTTCACACACTCTTATCACTCAGAAATGAGCATGAGGAGAGACGTTCGTTCATCTAGCACAAAGGGAAAGGGTTGCCGGAGAAACTTTTACTCTGGTTTCTCAGAGTGTTTCCTAGTGCCGGTTTGAAGTTCCTGCAGTTTTCACTGTAAAAACGAGTAGGAGCTAAGACTTCCCCATATATATGTATGGAGTGGAATTTGCGACTGAAAAGAAACTTTGTGTTTCAAACAAGGAAGGTGAAGGACGGCTTTCACACACTCTTATCACTCAGAAATGAGCATGAGGAGAGACGTTCGTTCATCTAGCACAAAGGGAACGGGTTGCAGGAGAAACTTTTACTCTGGTTTCTCAGGCTGTTACCTAGTGCCGGTTTGAATTTCCTGCAGTTTTCTCTGTAAAACCGATTCGCAGCTAGTCCCTACCCATATATATGCATGGAGTGGGGTTTGCAACTGAAAAGAAACTATGTGTTCCCAATAAGCTAGTTGAATGAAGGCTTTCACACACACTTATCTCTCAGAACAAAACATATTGACAGACGTTCGTTCATCCAGCACAAAATGAACGGGTTGCAGGAGAAACGTTTATTCTTGTTTCTCAGAGTGTTTCCTAGTGCCGGTTTGAAGTTCCTGCAGTTTTCACTGTAAAACCGAGTTGGAGCTAGGACTTCCCCATCTATATGTATGGAGTGGATTTTTCGATTGAAAAGAAACTTTGTGTTCCCAACAAGCTAGGTGAAGGACGGCTTTCACACTCACTTACATCTCAGAACTGAGCATGTGGGGAGAAGTTTGTTCATCTAGCACAAATTGAAAGGGTGACAGGAGAAACTTTTACTCTGATTACTCAGGATGTGTCCTAGTGCCGGTTTGAAGTTCCTGCAGGTTTCACTGTAAAAACGAGTTGGAGCTAGTACTTCACCATATATATGTATGGAGTGGAATTTTCGACTGAAAAGAAACTTTGTGTTCCCAATAAGCTGGGTGAAGGACGGCTTTCTCACACTCTTATCTCTCAGAACTGAGCATGTGGAGAGACGTTCGTTAATCTATAAGAAAATGAACCTGTGGAGGAGAAAACTTTACTCTGGTTTCTCAGAGTGTTTCCTAGTGCCGGTTTGAAGTTCCTGCAGTTTTCAGTGTAAAACCGGTTTGGAGATAGTACCTAACCATAGATATGCATGGAGTGGAGTTTGCAACTGAAAAGAAATTTTTTATTCCCAACAAGCTAGGGGAAGGACGGCTTTCACACACACTTATCTCTCAGAACAGAACCTGTTGAGAGACGTTCGTTCATCTAGCACAAAATGAACGGGTTGCAGGAGAAAACATTTCTCTGGTTTCTCAGGCTGTTTCCTATTGCCGGTTTGAAGTTCCTGCATTTTTCACTGTACAACCGAGTTAGAGCTAGTACCTCCCCATATATATGTATGGAGTGGAGAATGCGACTGAAAAGAAACTTTGTGTTTCCGACAAGGAATTTGAAGGACGGCTTTCACACACTCTTATCACTCAGAAATGAGCATGAGAAGAGACGTTCGTTCATCTAGCACAAAGGGAACGAGTTGCAGGAGAAACTTTTACTCTGGTTTCTCAGGCTGTTTCCTAGTGCCGGTTTGAAGTTCCTGCAGTTTTCACTGTAAAACCGAGTCGCAGCCAGTCCCTACCCATATATATGCATGGAGTGGAGTTTGCAACTGAAAAGAATCTATATGTTCCCCATAAGCTAGGTGAAGGACGGCTTTCACACACAATTATGTCTCTGAACTGAGCATGAGGAGAGACGTTCTTTCATCTAGCAAAAAGGGAACGGTTTGCAGGAGAAACCTTAATTCTGGTTTCTCATTCTGTTTCCTAGTGCCGGTTTGAAGTTCCTGCAGTTTTCACTGTAAAACCGAGTTGGAGCTAGGACCTCCCCATATAAATGTGTGGAGTGGAGTTTGCGACTGAAAAGAAATTTTGTGTTCCCAACAAGCTAGTTGAAGGACGGCTTTCACACACACTTATCTCTCAGAACAAATCATGTTGAGAGACGTTCGTTCATCTAGCACAAAATGAACGGTTTGCAGGAGAAACCTTTATTCTGCTTTCTCAGATTGTTTCCTAGTGCCGGTTTGAAGTTCCTGCAGTTTTCACTGTAAAACCGTGTTGGAGCTAGGACTTCCCAATTTATATGTATGGAGTGGATTTTTCGACTGAAAAGAAACTTTGTGTTCCCAACAAGCTAGGTGAAGGACGGCTTTCACCCTCACTTATGTCTCAGAACTGAGCATGTGGGGAGACGTTCGTTCATCTACCACAAATTGAACGGGTGACAGGAGAAACTTTTACTCTGATTACTCAGGATGTTTCCTAGTGCCGGTTTAAAGTTCCTGCAGTTTTCAGTGTAAAATCGTTTTGCAGCTAGGACCACACCATATATATGCATGGAGTAGAGTTTGCAACTGAAAAGTAAATTTGTGTTCCCAACAAGCTAGTTGAATGACGGCTTTCACTCACACTTATCTCTCAGAACAGAACATGTTGAGAGACGTTCGTTCATCAAGCACAAAGGGAACGGTTTGCAGGAGAAATAAATACTCTGGTTTCTCAGAGTGTTTCCTAGTGCCGGTTTGAAGTTCCTGCTTTTTTAACTGTACAACCGATTTAAAGCTTGTACCTCCCCATATATATGTATGGAGTGGAGATTGCGACTGAAAAAGAACTTTGTGTTTCCAACAAGGAAGTTGAAGGACGGCTTTCACACACTCTTATCACTCAGAAATGAGCATGAGGAGAGACGTCCGTTCATCTAGCACAAAGGGAACGGGTTGCAGGAGAAACTTTTACTCTGGTTTCTCAGAGTGTTTCCTAGTGCCGGTTTGAAGTTCCTTCAGTTTTCACTGTAAAAACGAGTTGGAGATAGGACTTCCCCATATATATGTATGGAGTGGAAGTTGCGACTGAAAAGAAACTTTGAGTTCCCAACAAGCTAGGTGAAGGACGGCTTTCACACACTCTTATCTCTCTGAACTGAGCATGTGGAGAGACGTTCGTTCATCAAGAAAAAAATGAACCTGTGGATGAGAAAACTTTACTCTGGTTTCTCAGAGTGATTCCTAGTGCCGGTTTGAAGTTCCTGCAGTTTTCTGTGTAAAACCGTGTTGGAGATAGTACCTAACCATAGATATGCTTGGAGTGGAGTGTGCAAATGAAAAGAAACTTTGTGTTCCCAACAAGCTAGGTGATGACGGCTTTCACACACACTTATCTCTCAGAACAGAACCAGTTGAGAGACGTTCGTTCATCTAGCACAAAATGAACGGTTTGCAGGAGAAAACATTTCTCTGGTTTCTCAGGCTGTTTCCTATTGCCGGTTTGAAGTTCCTGCATTTTTCACTGTACAACCGAGTTAGAGCTAGTACCTCCCCATATATATGTATGGAGTGGAGAATGCGACTGAAAAGAAACTTTGTGTTTCCGACAAGGAATTTGAAGGACGGCTTTCACACACTCTTATCACTCAGAAATGAGCATGAGGAGAGACGTTCGTTCATCTAGCACAAAGGGAACGTGTTGCAGGAGAAACTTTTACTCTGGTTCTCAGGATGTTTCCTAGTGCCGGTTTGAAGTTCCTGCAGTTTTCACTGTAAAACCGAGTCGCAGCTAGTCCTTACCCATATATATGCATGGAGTGGAGTTGGCAACTGAAAAGAAATTATATGTTCCCAATAAGCTAGGTGAAGGACGGCTTTCATTCACACTTATGTCTCAGAACTGAGCATGAGGAGCGACGTTCTTTCATCTAGCAAAAAGGGAACGATTTGCAGGAGAAATTTTATTTTTGGGTTCGCAGGCTATTTCCTAGTGCCGGTTTGAAGTTCCTGCATTTTTCCCTGTAAAATAGATTTGGAGCTAGAAATTCCCCTTCTATATGTATGGAGTGAATTTTTCGACTGAAAAGAAACTTTGTGTTCCCAACAAGCTAGGTGAAGGACGGCATTTACACTCACTTACAGCTCAGAACTGAGCATGTGGGGAGAAGTTCGTTCATTAGCACAAATTGAAAGGGTGACAGGAGAAACTTTAATCTGATTACTCAGGATGTTTCCTAGTGCCGGTTTGAATTTCCTGCAGTTTTCACTGTAAAAACGAGTTGCAGCTAGTACTTCCCTATATATATGTATGGAGTGGAATTTGCGACTGAAAAGAAACTTTGTGTTCCCAACAAGCTAGGTGAACGACGGCTTTCACACATTCTTATCTCTCTGAACTGAGCATGTGGATAGACTTTCGTTCATCTAGAACAAAATGAACCTGTGGAAGACAAAATTTTACTCTGGTTTCTTAGAGTGTTTCCTAGTGCCGGTTTGAAGTTTCTGCAGTTTTCACTGTAAAACCGGGTTGGAGATAGTACCTAACCATAGATATGCATGGAGTGGAGTTTGCAACTGAAAAGAAACTTTGTGTTCCCAACAAGCTAGGTGAAGTACGGCTTTCACTCACACTTATGTCTCAGAACTGAGCATGAGGAGAGACGTTCTTTCAACTAGCAAATAGGGAACGGTTTGCAGGAGAAATTTTAATTCTGGTTTCGCATGCTATTTCCTAGTGCCGGTTTCAAGTTCCTGCAGTTTTCACTGTAAAACAGAGTTGGAGCTAGGACTTCCCCATCTATATGTATGGAGTGGATTTTTCGACTGAAAAGGAACTTTGTGTTCCCAACAACCTAGGTGAAGGACGGCTTTCACACACACTTATGTCTCAGAGTAGATCATGTTGAGAGACGTTCGTTCATCTAGAAGAAAATGAACGGGTTGCAGGAGAAAACTTTTCTCTGGATTTTCAGGCTGTTTCCTAGTGCCGGTTTGAAGTTCCTGCATTTTTCACTGTACAACCGAGTTAGAGCTAGTACCTCCCATTATATATGTATGGAGTGGAGATAGCGACTGGAAAGAAACTTTGTGTTTCAAACAAGGAAGGTGAAGGACGGCTTTCACACACTCTTATCACTCAGAAATGAGCATGAGGAGAGACGTTTGTCCATCTAGCACAAAGGGAACGGGTTGCAGGAGAAACTTTCACTCTGGTTTCTCAGGCTGTTTCCTAGTGCCGGTTTGAAGTTCCTGCAGTTTTCACTGTAATACCGAGTCGCAGCTAGTCCCTACCCATATATATGCATGGAGTGGAGTTTGCAAGTTAAAAGAAACTAAATGTTCCCAATAAGCTAGGCGAAGGGCGGCTTTCACTCACACTTATGTCGCAGAACTGATCATGAGGAGAGACGTACTTTCATCTAGCAAAAAGGGAATGGTTTGCAGGAGAAACTTTAATTCTGGTTTCGCAGGTTGTTTCCTAGTGCCGGTTAGAAGTTCCTGCAGTTTTCACTGTAAAACCGAGTTGGAGCTAGGACTTCCCCATCTATATGTATGGAGTGGAGTTTTCGACTGAAAAGAAACTTTGTGTTCTCAATAAGGTAGGTGAAGGACGGCTTTCACTCTCACTTACCTCTTAGAACAGAGCATGTGGGGAGACGTTCGTTCAACTAGCACAAATTGAATGGGTGGCAGGAGAAAATTTTACTCTGATTACTCAGGATGTTTCCTAGTGCCGTTTTGAAGTTCCTGCAGTTTTCACTGTAAAACCGAGTTTGAACTAGGACCTCCCCTTATATATGTATGGAGTGGGGTTTGCGACTGAAAATAAATTTGTATTCCCAACAAGCTAGTTGAAGGACGGCTTTCACACACACTTATCTCTCAGTACTGAGCATGTGGGGAGACGTTCGTTCAGCTAGCACAAAGGGAACGGGTTGCAGGAGAAACTTTTACTCTGGTTTCTCAGTCTGTTTCCTAGTGCCGTTTTGAAGATCCTGTAGTTTTCACTGTACAACAGAGTTGGAGCTAGGTCATCCCTATATATATGTATGGAGTGGAGGTTGCGACTGAAAAGAAACTTTGTGTTCCCAGCAAGCTAGGTGAAGGACCGCTTTCACACACTCTTATCTCTCAGAACAGAACATGTTGCGAGACGTTCATTCATATAGCACATAATGAAGGAGTTGCAGTAGAAACCTTTACTCTGGTTTCTCAGGCTGTTTCCTAGTGCCGGTTTGAAGTTCCTGTAGTTTTCACTGTAAAAATGAGTTGGAGCTAGGACTTCCCCATCTATATGTATGGAGTGGAATTTGCGACTGAAAAAAACTTTGTTTTTCCAACAAGCTAGGTGAGGGCCGGCTTTCACAAACTCTTATCACTCAGAACTGAGCCTGTGTAGAGACGATCGTTCATCTAGCACAAAGGTAACGGTTTGCAGTAGAAACTTTTACTCTGGATTCTCAGAGTGTTTCCTAGTGCCGGTTTGAAGTTCCTGCAGTTTTCAGTGTAAAACCGTGTTGGATCTAGGACCACCCCATATATATGCATGGAGTAGAGTTAGCAACTGAAAAGAAACTTTGTGTTCCCAACAAGACAGTTAAATGATGGCTTTCACCCACACTTATCACTCAGAACAGAACATGTTGAGAGACGTTCGTTCATCTAGCACAAGTGGAACGGTTTGCAGGAGAAACTTTTACTCTGGTTTCTCAGGCTACTTCCTAGTGCCGGTTTGAAGTTCCTTCATTTTTCACTGTAAAACCGATTCGCAGCTAATCCCTACCCATATATATGCATGGAGTGGAATTTGAAACTGAAAAGAATCTATGTGTTCCCAATAAGCTAGTTGAATAACGGCTTTCACCCACACTTATCTCTCAGAACAGAACATGTTGAGAGACGTTCGTTCATCTAGCACAAAGGGAACGGGTTGCAGGAGAACTTTCACTCTGGTTTCTCAGGCTGCTTCCTAGTGCCGGTTTGAAGTTCCTGCAGTTTTCACTGTAAAAAAGATTCGCAGGTAGTCCCTACCCATATATATGCATGGAGTGGAATTTGCAACTGAAAAGAATCTATGTGTTCCCAATAAGCTAGTTGAATGACGGCTTTCACCCACATTTATCTCTCAGAACAAAACATGTTGAGAGACGTTCGTTCATCTAGCAAAAAATGAACGGATTGCAGGAGAAACCTTTATTCGTGTTTCTCAGAGTTTTTCCTAGTGCCGGTTTGAAGTCCCTGCAGTTTTTACTGTAAAACCGAGTTGGAGGTAGGACATCCCTATATATATGTATGGAGTGAATGTTGCGACTGAAAAGAAACTTTGTGTTCCAAGCAAGCTATGTGAAGGACGGCTTTCACCCTCACATATCTCTCAGAACAGATCATGTTGAGAGACGTTCGTTCATCTAGCACATAATGAACGGGTTGCAGGAGAAACCTTTACTCTGGTTTCTCATGCTGTTTATTAGTGCCGGTTTGAAGTTCCTGCAGTTTTCACTGTAAAACCGGGTTGGAGATAGTCCCTAACCATTGATATGCATGGAGTGGAGTTTGCAACTGAAAAGAAACTTTGTGTTCCCAAGAAGCTAGGTGAAGGACGGCTTTCACATACACTTATCTCTCAGAACAGAACCTGTTGAGAGACGTTCGTTCATCTAGCACAAAATGAACGGGTTGCAGGAGAAACCTTTTCTCTGGTTTCTCAGGCTGTCTCCTAGTGCCGGTTTGAAGTTCCTGCATTTTTCACTGTACAACCGAGTTAGAGCTAGTATCTCCCCATATATATGTATGGAGTGGAGATTGCGACTGAAAAGAAATATTGTGTTTCCAACAAGGAAGGTGAAGGACGGCTTTCACACACTCTTATCACTCAGAAATGAGCATGAGGAGAGACATTCGTTCATCTAGCACAAAGCGAACGTGTTGCAGGAGAAACTTTTACTCTGGTTCTTAGGATGTTTCCTAGTGCCGGTTTGAAGTTCCTGCAGTTTTCACTGTAAAACAGAGTTGGAGCTAGGGATTCCCCATCTATATGTATGGAGTGAATATTTCGACTGAAAAGAAACTTTGTGTTCCCAACAAGCTAGGTGAAGGACGGCATTCACACTCACTTACAGCTCAGAACTGAGCATGTGGGGAGACGTTCGTTCATCTAGCACAAATTGAACGGGTGGCAGGAGAAACTTTTACTCTGATTACTCAGGATGTTTCCTAGTGCCGGTTTGAAGTTCCTGCAGTTTTCACTGTAAAAACGAGTTGGAGGTAGGACTTCCCAATATATATGTATGGAGTGGAATTTGCGACTGAAAAGAAACTTTGTGTTCCCAACAATCTAGGTGAAGGACGGCTTTCACACACTCTTATCTCTCAGAACTGAGCATGTGGAGAGACGTTCGTTCATATAGAACAAAATGAACCTGTGGTGTAGAAAACTTTACTCTGGTTTCTCAGAGTGTTTCCTAGTGCCGGTTTGAAGTTCTTGCAATTTTCAGTGTAAATCCGTGTTTGAGATAGTACCTAACAATAGATATGCATGGAGTGGAGTTTGCAACTGAAGACAAACTTTGTGTTCCCAACAAGCTAGGTGATGGACGGCTTTCACACACACTTATCTCTCAGAACAGAACCTGTTGAGAGACGTTCGTTCATCTAGCACAAAGGGAACGGGTTGCAGGAGAAACTTTTACTCTGGTTTCTGAGGGTGTTTCCTAGTGCCGGTTTGAAGTTCCTGCAGTTTTCACTGTAAAACCGAGTCGCAGCCAGTCCCTACCCATATATATGCATGGAGTGGAGTTTGCAACTGAAAAGAAACTATATGTTCCCTATAAGCAAGGTGAAGGACGGCTTTCACACACACTTATATCTCAGAACTGAGCATGAGGAGAGACGTTCTTTCATCTAGCAAAAAGGGAACGGTTTGCAGGAGAAACTTTAATTCTGGTTTCTGAGGCTGTTTCCTAGTGCCGGTTTGAAGTTCCGGCAGTTTTCACTTTACAACCGAGTTGGAGATAGGACATCCCAATATATATGTATGGAGTGAAGGTTGCGACTGAAAAGAAATTTTGTGTTTCCAGCAAGCTTGTTGAAGGACCGCATTCACACCCTCATATCTCTCAGAACTGAGCATGTGGAGAGACGTTCGTTCATCTAGCACAAAGGGAACGGGTTGCAAGAGAAACTTTTACTCTGGTTCTCAGTCTGTTTCCAAGTGCCGGATTGATGTTCCTGCAGTTTTCACTGTAAAACCGAGTTTGAACTAGGACCTTACCTTATATATGTATGGAGTGGAGTTTGCGACTGAAAATAAATTTGTATTACCAACAAGCTTGTTGAAGGACGGCTTTCACACACACTTATCTCTCAGAACTGAGCATGTGGAGAGACGTTCGTTCATATAGCACATAATGAACGGGTTGCAGGAGAAATCTTTACTCTGTTTTCTCAGGCTGTTTCCTAGTGCCGGTTTGAAGTTCCTGTAGTTTTCACTGTAAAAACGAGTTGGAGCTAAGACTTCCCCATCTATATGTATGGAGTGGAATTTGCGACTGAAAAAAAACTTTGTTTTTCCAACAAGCTAGGTGAAGCCCGGCTTTCACACACTCTTATCACTCAGAACTGAGCCTGTGTAGAGATGATCGTTCATCTAGCACAAAGGTAACGGTTTGCAGTAGAAACTTTTACTCTGGATTCTCAGAGTGTTTCCTAGTGCCGGTTTGAAGTTCCTGCAGTTTTCAGTGTAAAACCGTGTTGGAGCTAGGACCACCCCATATATATGCATGGAGTAGAGTTTGCAACTGAAAAGAAACTTTGTGTTCCCAACAAGATAGTTGAATGACGGCTTTCACCCACACGTATCTCTCAGAACAGAACATGTTGGGAGACGTTCGTTCATCTAGCAAAAATGGAACGGTTTGCAGGAGAAACTTTTACTCTGGTTTCTCAGGCTACTTCCTAGTGCCGGTTTGAAGTTCCTGCAGTTTTCACTGTAAAACCGATTCGCAGCTAATCCCTACCCATATATATGCGTGGAGTGGACTTTGCAACTGTAAAGAATCTATGTGTTCCCAATAAGCTAGTTGAATAACGGCTTTCACCCACAATTATCTCTCAGAACAGAACATGTTGAGAGAAGTTCGTTCATCTAGCACAAAGGGAACGGGTTGCAGGAGAAATTTTACTCTGGTTTCTCAGGCTGCTTCCTAGTGCCGGTTTGAATTTCCTGCAGTTTTCACTGTAAAAAAGATTCGCAGGTAGTCCCTACCCATATATATGCATGGAGTGGAATTTGCAACTGAAAAGAATCTATGTGTTCCCAATAAGCTAGTTGAATGACGGCTTTCACCCACACTTATCTCTCAGAACAAAACATGTTGAGAGACGTTCGTTCATCTAGCACAAAATGAACGGGTTGCAGGAGAAACCTTTATTCTGGTTTCTCAGAGTGTTTCCTAGGGCCGGTTTGAAGTTCCTGCAGTTTTCACTGTAAAATCGAGTTGGAGCTAGGACTTCCCAATCTATATGTATGGAGTGGATTTTTCGACTGAAAAGAAACTTTGTGTTCCCAACAAGCTAGGTGAAGGACGGCTTTCACACTCACTTACATCTCAGAATTGAGCATGTGGGGAGACGTTCGTTCATCTAGCACAAATTGAAAGGGTGACAGCAGAAAGTTTTACTCTGATTACTCAGGATGTTTCCTAGTGCCGGTTTGAAGTTCCTGCAGTTTTCACTGTACAACCGAGTTGGAGGTAGGACATCCCTATATATAAGTATGGAGTGAAAGTTGCGACTGAAAAGAAACTTTGTGTTCCAAGCAAGCTATGTGAAGGACGGCTTTCACCCTCACATATCTCTCAGAACAGATCATGTTGCGAGATATTCGTTCATCTAGCACATAATGAACGGGTTGCAGGAGAAACCATTACTCTGGTTTCTCATGCTGTTTCCTAGTGCCGGTTTGATGTTCCGGCAGTTTTCAGAGTAAAACCGAGTTGGAGCTAAGACCATCCCATATATATGCATGGAGTAGAGTTTGCAACTGAAAAGAAACTTTGTGTTCCCAACAAGCTAGTTGAATGACGGCTTTCACCCACAATTATCTCTCAGAACAGAACATGTTGAGAGACGTTCGTTCATCTAGCACAAAGGGAACGGGTTGCAGGGGAAACTTTTACTCTGGTTTTTCAGGCTGTTTCCTAGTGCCGGTTTGAATTTCCTGCAGTTTTCACTGTAAAACCGACTCGCAGCTTGTCCATACCCTTATATATGCATGGAGTGGGGTTTGCAACTGAAAAGAATCTATGTGTTCCCAATAAGCTAGTTGAATGACGGCTTTCATCCACACTTATTTCTCAGAACAAAACATGTTAAGAGACGTTCGTTCATCTAGCACAAAATGAACGGGTTGCAGGAGAAACCTTTATTCTCGTTTCTCAGACTGTTTCCTAGTGCCGGTTTGAAGTCCCTGCAGTTTTTACTGTAAAACCGAGTTGGAGGTAGGACTTCCCAATCTATATGTATGGAGTGGATTTTTCGACTGAAAAGAAACTTTGTGTTCCCATCAAGCTAGGTGAAGGACGGCTTTCACACTCACTTACATCTCAGAACTGAGCATGTGGAGAGACGATCGTTCATCTAGAACAAAATGAACCTGTGGATGAGAAAACTTTACTCTGGTTTCTCAGAGTGTTTCCTAGTGCCAGTTTGAAGTTCCTGCAGTTTTCAGTGTAAAACCGGGTTGGAGATAGTACCTAACCATAGATATGCATGGAGTGGAGTTTGCAACTGAAAAGAAACTTTGTGTTCCCAACAAGCTAGGTGAAGGACGGCTTTCACACACACTTATCTCTCAGAACAGAACCTGTTGAGAGACGTTCGTTCATCTAGCACAAAATGAACGGGTTGCAGGAGAAACCTTTTCTCTGGTTTCTCAGGCTGTCTCCTAGTGCCGGTTTGAAGTTCCTGCATTTTTCACTGTACAACTGAGTTAGAGCTAGTATCTCCCCATATATATGTATGGAGTGGAGATTGCGACTGAAAAGAAACATTGTTTTTCCAACAAGGAAGGTAAAGGACGGCTTTCACACACTCTTATCACTCAGAACTGAGCATGAGGAGAGACGTTCTTTCATCTAGCAAAAAGGGAACGGTTTGCAGGAGAAATTTTATTTCTGGGTTCGCAGGCTATTTCCTAGTGCCGGTTTGAAGTTCCTGCAGTTTTCACTGTAAAACAGATTTGGAGCTAGAAATTCCCCTTCTATATGTATGGAGTGAATTTTTCGACTGAAAAGAAACTTTGTGTTCCCAACAAGCTAGGTGAAGGACGGCATTTACTCTCACTTACAGCTCAGAACTGAGCATCTGGGGAGAAGTTCGTTCATCTAGCACAAATTGAAAGGGTGACAGTAGAAACTTTAATCTGATTACTCAGGATGTTTCCTAGTGCCGGTTTGAATTTCCTGCAGTTTTCACTGTAAAACGAGTTGCAGCTAGTACTTCCCTATATATATGTATGGAGTGGAATTTGCGACTGAAAAGAAACTTTGTGTTCCCAAAAAGCTAGGTGAACGACGGCTTTCACACAGTCTTATCTCTCTGAACTGAGCATGTGGATAGACTTTCGTTCATCTAGAACAAAATGAACCTGTGGAAGACAAAATTTTACTCTGGTTTCTTAGAGTGTTTCCTAGTGCCGGTTTGAAGTTTCTGCAGTTTTCACTGTAAAATCGGGTTGGAGATAGTACCTAACCATAGATATGCATGGAGTGGAGTTTGCAACTGAAAAGAAACTTTGTGTTCCCAACAAGCTAGGTGAAGGACGGATTTCACTCACACTTATGTCTCAGAACTGAGCATGAGGAGAGACGTTCTTTCAACTAGCAAAAAGGGAACGGTTTGCAGGAGAAATTTTAATTCTGGTTTCGCATGCTATTTCCTAGTGCCGGTTTGAAGTTCCTGCAGTTTTCACTGTAAAACAGAGTTGGAGCTAGGACTTCCCCATCTATATGTATGGAGTGGATTTTTCGACTGAAAAGGAACTTTGTGTTCCCAACAACCTAGGTGAAGGACGGCTTTCACACTCACTTACAGCTCAGAACTGAGCATGTGGGGAGACGTTCGTTCATCTAGCACAAATTGAAAGGGTGACAGGAGAAACTTTTATTCTGATTACTCAGGATGTTTCCTAGTGCCGGTTTGAAGTTCCTGCAGTTTTCACTGTAAAAACGAGTTGCAGCTAGTACTTCCCCATATATATGTATGGAGTGGAATTTGCGACTGAAAACAAACTTTGTGTTCCCAACAAGCTAGATGAAGGACGCCTTTCACACACTCTTATCTCTCAGAACTGAGCATGTGGATAGACGTTCGTTCATCTAGAACAAAATGAACCTGTGGAGGAGAAAACTTTACTCTGGTTTCTTAGAGTGTTTCCTAGTGCCGGTTTGAAGTTTCTGCAGTTTTCACTGTAAAACAGAGTTGGAGATAGTACCTAACCATAGATATGCATGGAGTGGAGTTTGCAACTGAAAAGAAACTTTGTGTTCACAACAAGCTAGGTGAAGGGCGGCTTTCACACACACTTATGTCTCAGAGTAGATCATGTTGAGAGACGTTCGTTCATCTAGAAGAAAATGAACGGGTTGCAGGAGAAAACTTTTCTCTGGATTTTCAGGCTGTTTCCTAGTGCCGGTTTGAAGTTCCTGCATTTTTCACTGTACAACCGAGTTAGAGCTAGTACCTCCCATTATATATGTATGGAGTGGAGATAGCGACTGGAAAGAAACTTTGTGTTTCAAACAAGGAAGGTGAAGGACGGCTTTCACACTCTCTTATCACTCAGAAATGAGCATGAGGAGAGACGTTTGTTCATCTAGCAAAAAGGGAACGGGTTGCAGGAGAAACTTTTACTCTGGTTTCTCAGGCTGTTCCTAGTGCCGGTTTGAAGTTCCTGCAGTTTTCACTGTAATACCGAGTCGCAGCTAGTCCCTACCCACATATATGCATGGAGTGGAGTTTGCAAGTTAAAAGAAACTAAATGTTCCCAATAAGCTAGGCGAAGGGCGGCTTTCACTCACACTTATGTCGCAGAACTGATCATGAGGAGAGAAGTTCTTTCGTCTAGCAAAAAGGGAACGGTTTGCAGGAGAAACTTTAATTCTGGTTTCGCAGGCTGTTTCCTAGTGCCGGTTTGATGTTCCTGCAGTTTTCACTGTAAAACCGAGTTGGAGCTAGGACTTCCCCATCTATATGTATGGAGTGGAGTTTTCGACTGAAATGAAACTTTGTGTTCTCAATAAGGTAGGTGAAGGACGGCTTTCACTCTCACTTACCTCTTAGAACAGAGCATGTGGGGAGACGTTCGTTCAACTAGCACAAATTGAATGGGTGGCAGGAGAATCTTTTACTCTGATTACTCAGGATGTTTCCTCGTGCCGGTTTGAAGTTCCTGCAGTTTTCACTGTAAAACCGAGTTTGAACTAGGACCTCCCCTTATATATGTATGGAGTGGGGTTTGCGACTGAAAATAAATTTGTATTCCCAACAAGCTAGTTGAAGGACGGCTTTCACACAAACTTATCTCTCAGAACTGAGCATGTGGGGAGACGTTCGTTCAGCTAGCACAAAGGGAACGGGTTGAAGGAGAAACTTTTACTCTGGTTTCTCAGGCTACTTCCTAGTGCCGGTTTGAAGTTCCTTCATTTTTCACTGTAGAATCGAGTTGGAGGTAGGACATCCCTATATATATGTATGGAGTGAAGGTTGCGACTGAAAAGAAACTTTGTGTTCCAAGCAAGCTATGTGAAGGACGGCTTTCACCCTCACATATCTCTCAGAACAGATCATGTTGAGAGACGTTCGTTCATCTAGCACATAATGAACGGGTTGCAGGAGAAACCTTTACTCTGGTTTCTCATGCTGTTTCCTAGTGCCGGTTTGAAGTTCCTGCAGTTTTCACTGTAAAAAAGTGTTGTAGCTAGGACTTCCCGTCTATATGTATGGAGTGGAATTTGCGACTGAAAAAAAACTTTGTTTTTCCAACAAGCTAGGTGAAGGACGGCTTTCACACACTCTTATCACTCAGAACTGAGCCTGTGTAGGGACGATCATTCATCTAGCACAAAGGTACCGGTTTGCAGTAGAAACTTTTACTCTGGTTTCTCAGAGTGTTTCCTAGTGCCGGTTTGAAGTTCCTGCAGTTTTCAGAGTAAAACTGAGTTGGAGCTAAGACCATCCCATATATATGCATGGAGTAGAGTTTGCAACTGAAAAGAAACTTTGTGTTCCAATCAAGCTAGGTGAAGGACGGCTTTCACACTCACTTACATCTCAGAACTGAGCATGTGGAGAGACGATCGTTCATCTAGAACAAAATGAACCTGTGGATGAGAAAACTTTACTCTGGTTTCTCAGAGTGTTTCCTAGTGCCGGTTTGAAGTTCCTGCAGTTTTCAGTGTAAAACCGGGTTGGAGATAGTACCTAACCATAGATATGCATGGAGTGGAGTTTGCAACTGAAAAGAAACTTTGTGTTCCCAACAAGCTAGGTGAAGGACGGCTTTCACACACACTTATCTCTCAGAACAGAACCTGTTGAGAGACGTTCGTTCATCTAGCACAAAATGAACGGGTTGCAGGAGAAACCTTTTCTCTGGTTTCTCAGGCTGTCTCCTAGTGCCGGTTTGAAGTTCCTGCATTTTTCACTGTACAACCGAGTTAGAGCTAGTATCTCCCCATATATATGTATGGAGTGGAGATTGCGACTGAAAAGAAACATTGTGTTTCCAACAAGGAAGGTGAAGGACGGCTTTCACACACTCTTATCACTCAGAAATGAGCATGAGGAGAGACGTTCGTTCATCTAGCACAAAGGGAACGTGTTGCAGGAGAAACTTTTACTCTGGTTCTCAGGATGTTTCCTAGTGCCGGTTTGAAGTTCCTGCAGTTTTCACTGTAAAACCGAGTCGCAGCTAGTCCTTACCCATATATATGCATGGAGTGGAGTTGGCAACTGAAAAGAAATTATATGTTCATAATAAGCTAGGTGAAGGACGGCTTTCACTCACACTTATGTCTCAGAACTGAGCATGAGGAGAGACGTTCTTTCATCTAGCAAAATGGGAACGGTTTGCAGGAGAAATTTTATTTCTGGGTTCTCAGGCTATTTCCAAGTGCCGGTTTGAAGTTCCTGCAGTTTTCACTGTAAAACAGAGTTGGAGCTAGGAATTCCCCATCTATATGTATGGAGTGAATTTTTCGACTGAAAAGAAACTTTGTGTTCAGAACAAGCTAGGTGAAGGACGGCATTCACACTCACTTACAGCTCAGAACTGAGCATGTGGGGAGAAGTTCGTTCATCTAGCACAAATTGAAAGGGTGACAGGAGAAACTTTAATCTGATTACTCAGGATGTTTCCTAGTGCCGGTTAGAATTTCCTGCAGTTTTCACTGTAAAAACTAGTTGCAGCTAGTACTTCCCCATATATATGTATGGAGTGGAATTTGCGACTAAAAAGAAACTTTGTGTTCCCAACAAGCTAGGTGAAGGGCGGCTTTCACACACAGTTATGTCTCAGAGCAGAACATGTTGAGAGAGGTTCGTTCATCTAGAAGAAAATGAACGGGTTGCAGGAGAAAACTTTTCTCTGGTTTTTCAGGCTGTTTCCTAGTGCCGGTTGGAAGTTCCTGCATTTTTCACTGTGCAACCGAGTTAGAGCTAGTACCTCCCCTTATATATGTATGGAGTGGTGATAGCGACTGGAAAGAAACTTTGTGTTTCAAACAAGGAAGGTGAAGGTCGGCTTTCACACACTCTTATCACTAAGAAATGAGCATGAGGAGAGACGTTTGTTCATCTAGCACAAAGGGAACGGGTTGCAGGAGAAACTTTCACTCTGGTTTCTCAGGCTGTTTCCTAGTGCCGGTTTGAAGTTCCTGCAGTTTTCACTGTAATACCGAGTCGCAGCTAGTCCCTACCCATATATATGCATGGAGTGGAGTTTGCAAGTTAAAAGAAACTAAATGTTCCCAATAAGCTAGGCGAAGGGCGGCTTTCACTCACCCTTATGTCTCAGAACTGATCATGAGGAGAGACGTACTTTCATCTAGAAAAAAGGGAACGGTTTGCAGGAGAAACTTTAATTCTGGTTTCGCAGGCTGTTTCCTAGTGCCGGTTTGAAGTTCCTGCAGTTTTCACGGTAAAACCGAGTTGGAGCTAGGACTTCCCCATCTATATGTATGGAGTGGAGTTTTCGACTGAAAAGAAACTTTGTGTTCTCAATAAGGTAGTTGAAGGACGGCTTTCACTCTCACTTACCTCTTAGAGCAGAGCATGTGGGGAGACGTTCGTTCATCTAGCACAAATTGAATGGGTGGCAGGAGAAACTTTTACTCTGATTACTCAGGATGTTTCCTAGGTCCGGTTTGAAGTTCCTGCAGTTTTCACTGTAAAACCGAGTTTGAACTAGGACCTCCCCTTATATATGTATGGAGTGGGGTTTGCGACTGAAAATAAATTTGTATTCCCAACAAGCTAGTTGAAGGACGGCTTTCACACACACTTATCTCTCAGAACTGAGCATGTGGGGAGACGTTCGTTCAGCTAGCACAAAGGGAACGGGTTGCAGGAGAAACTTTTACTCTGGTTTCTCAGTCTGTTTCCTAGTGCCGTTTTGAAGATCCTGTAGTTTTCACTGTACAACAGAGTTGGAGCTAGGACATCCCTATATATATGTATGGAGTGGAGGTTGCGAATGAAAAGAAACTTTGTGTTCCCAGCAAGCTAGGTGAAGGACCGCTTTCACACACTCTTATCTCTCAGAACAGAACATGTTGCGAAACGTTCCTTCATATAGCACATAATGAACGGGTTGCAGTAGAAATCTTTACTCTGGTTTCTCAGGCTGTTTCCTAGTGCCGGTTTGAAGTTCCTGCAGTTTTCACTGTAAAAATGTGTTGGAGCTAAGACTTCCCCATCTATATGTATGGAGTGGAATTTGCGACTGAAAAAAAACTTTGTTTTTCCAACAAGCTAGGTGAAGGCCGGCTTTCAC
Source organism: Camelus dromedarius (assembly GCF_036321535.1). Lineage (NCBI taxonomy): Eukaryota > Metazoa > Chordata > Mammalia > Artiodactyla > Camelidae > Camelus > Camelus dromedarius. Next base: position 22,066,366 of record NC_087460.1, read on the forward strand.
AAACTCTTATCACTCAGAACTGAGCCTGTGTAGAGACGATCGTTCATCTAGCACAAAGGTAACGGTTTGCTGTAGAAACTTTTACTCTGGATTCTCAGAGTGTTTCCTAGTGCCGGTTTGAAGTTCCTGCAGTTTTCACTGTAAAACCGTGTTGGAGCTAGTGCCACCCCATATATATGCATGGAGTAGAGTTTGCAACTGAAAAGAAACTTTGTGTTCCCAACAAGACAGTTGAATGACGGCTTTCACCCACACTTATCACTCAGAACAGAACATGTTGTGAGACAATCGTTCAACTAGCACAAATGGAACGGTTTGCAGGAGAAACTTTTACTCTGGTTTCTCAGGCTACTTCCTAGTGCCGGTTTGAATTTCCTGCATTTTTCACTGTAAAACCGATTCGCAGCTAATCCCTACCCATATATATGCATGGAGTGGAATTTGAAACTGAAAAGAATCTATGTGTTCCCAATAAGCTAGTTGAATAACGGCTTTCACCCACACTTATCTCTCAGAACAGAACATGTTGAGAGACGTTCGTTCATCTAGCACAAAGGGAATTGGTTGCAGGAGAACTTTTACTCTGGTTTCTCAGGCTGCTTCCTAGTGCCGGTTTGAAGTTCCTGCAGTTTTCACTGTAAAAAAGATTCGCAGCTAGTCCCTACCCATATATATGCATGGAGTGGAATTTGCAACTGAAAAGAATCTATGTGTTCCCAATAAGCTAGTTGAATGACGGCTTTCACCCACACTTATCTCTCAGAACAAAACATTTTGAGAGACGTTCGTTCATCTAGTACAAAAGGAACGGGTTGCAGGAGAAACCTTTATTCTGGTTTCTCAGAGTGTTTCCTAGGGCCGGTTTGAAGTTCCTGCAGTTTTCACTGTAAAATCGAGTTGGAGCTTGGACTTCCCCATCTATATGTATGGAGTGGATTTTTCGACTGAAAAGAAACTTTGTGTTCCCAACAAGCTAGGTGAAGGACGGCTTTCACACTCACTTACATCTCAGAATTGAGCATGTGGGGAGACGTTCGTTCATGTAGCACAAATTGAAAGTGTGACAGGAGAAACTTTTACTCTGATTACTCAGGATGTTTCCTAGTGCCGGTTTGAAGTTCCTGTAGTTTTCACTCTACAACCGAGTTGAAGGTAGGACATCCCTATATATATGTATGGAGTGAAGGTTGCGACTGAAAAGAAACTTTGTGTTCCAAGCAAGCTATGTGAAGGACGGCTTTCACCCTCACATATCTCTCAGAACAGATCATGTTGAGAGACGTTCGTTCATCTAGCACATAATGAACGGGTTGCAGGAGAAATCTTTACTCTGGTTTCTCAGGCAGTTTCCTAGTGCCGGTTTGAATTTCCTGCAGTTTTCACTGTAAAAAAGTGTTGTAGCTAGGACTTCCCCATCTATATGTATGGAGTGGAATTTGCGACTGAAAAAAAACTTTGTTTTTCCAACAAGCTAGGTGAAGGACGGCTTTCAAACACTCTTATCACTCAGAACTGAGCCTGTGTAGAGACGATCATTCATCTAGCACAAAGGTACCGGTTTGCAGTAGAAACTTTTACTCTGTTTCTCAGAGTGTTTCCTAGTGCCGGTTTGAAGTTCGTGCAGTTTTCAGAGTAAAACCGTGTTGGAGCTAATACCACCCCATATATATGCATGGAGTAGAGTTTGCAACTGAAAAGAAACTTTGTGTTCCCAAGAAGCTAGTTGAATGACGACTTTCACCCACACTTATCTCTCAGAACAGAACATGTGGAGAGACGTTCGTTCATCTAGCACAAAGGGAACGGGTTGCAGGAGAAATTTTTTCTCTGGTTTCTCAGGCTTTTTCCTAGTGCCGGTTTGAGTTCCTGCAGTTTTCACTGTAAAACCGACTCGCAGCTTGTCCCTACCCATATATATGCATGGAGTGGGGTTTGCAACTGAAAAGAATTTATGTGTTCCCATTAAGTTAGTTGAATGACGGCTTTCATCCACACTTATTTCTCAGAACAAAACATGTTGACAGACGTTCGTTCATCTAGCACAAAATGAACGGGTTGCAGGAGAAACCTTTATTCTGGTTTCTCAGAGTGTTTCCTAGTGCCGCTTTGAAGACCCTGCAGTTTTTACTGTAAAACCGTGTTGGAGGTAGGACTTCCAAATCTATATGTATGGAGTGGATTTTTCGACTGAAAAGAAACTTTGTGTTCCCATCAAGCTAGATGAAGGACGGCTTTCACACTCACTTACATCTGAGAACTGAGCATGTGGGGAGACGTAAGTTCATCTAGCACAAATTGAACGGGTGACAGGAGAAATTTTTACGCTGATTACTCAGGATGTTTCCTAGTGCCGGTTTGAAGTTCCTCCATTTTTCACTGTAAAAACGAGTTTGAGCTAAGACTTCCCCATATATATGTATGGAGTGGAATATGCAACTGAAAAAAAAACTTTGTGTTCCCAACAATATAGGTAAAGGAAGGCTTTCACACACTCGTATCTCTCAGAACTGAGCATGTGGAGAGACGATCGTTCATCTAGAACAAAATGTACCTGTGGATGAGAAAAATTTACTCTGGTTTCTCAGAGTGTTTCCTAGCGCCGGTTTGAAGTTCCTGCAGTTTTCAGTGTATAACCGGGTTGGAGATAGTACCTAACCATAGATATGCATGGAGTGGAGTTGGCAACTGAAAAGAAACTTTGTGTTCCCAACAAGCTAGGTGAAGGACGGCTTTCACACACACTTATCTCTTAGAACAGAACCTGTTGAGAGACGTTCGTTCATCTAGCACAAAATGAACGGGTTGCAGGAGAAACCTTTTCTCTGGTTTCTCAGGCTGTCTCCTAGTGCCGGTTTGAAGTTCCTGCATTTTTCACTGTACAACCGAGTTAGAGCTAGTACCTCCCCATATATATGTATGGAGTGGGGATTGCGACTGGAAAGAAACTTTGTGTTTCAAAAAAGGAAGGTGAAGGACGGCTTTCACACACTCTTATCACTCAGAAATGAGCATGAGGAGAGACGATCGTTCATCTAGCAATAAGGGAACGGGTTGCAGGAGAAACTTTCACTCTGGTTTCTGAGGCTGTTTCCTAGTGCCGGTTTGAAGTTCCTGCAGTTTTCACTGTAAAACCGAGTTGGAGCTAGGACTTCCCCATCTATATGTATGGAGTGGAGTTTTCGACTGAAAAGAAACTTTGTGTTCTCAATAAGGTAGTTGAAGGACGGCTTACACTCTCACTTACCTCTTAGAACAGAGCATGTGGGGAGACGTTTGTTCATCTAGCACAAATTGAACGGGTGGCAGGAGAAACTTTTACTCTGATTACTCATGATGTTTCCTAGTGCTGGTTTGAAGTTCCTGCAGTTTTCACTGTAAAACCGAGTTTGAACTAGGACCTCCCCTTATATATTTATGGAGTGGCGTTTGCGACTGAAAATAAATTTGTATTCCCAACAAGCTAGTAGAAGGACGGCTTTCACACACACTTATCTCTCAGAACTGAGCATGTGGGTAGACGTTCGTTCAGCTAGCACAAATGGAACGGGTTGCAGGAGAAACTTTTACTCTGGTTTCTCAGTCTGTTTCCTAGTGCCGTTTAGAAGATCCTGTGGTTTTCACTGTACAACAGAGTTGGAGCTAGGACATCCCTATATATATGTATGGAGTGGAGGTTGCGACTGAAAAGAAACTTTGTGTTCCCAGCAAGCTAGGTGAAGGACCGCTTGCACACACAATTATCTCTCAGAACAGAACATGTTGAGAGACGTTCGTTCATGTAGCACAAAATGAACGGGTTGCAGGAGAAAACTTTACTCTGGTTTCTCAGTCTGTTTCCTAGTGCCGGTTTGAATTTCCTGCAGTTTTAAGTGTAAAACCGTGTTGGAGATAGTACCTAACCAGAGATATGCATGGAGTGGAGTTTGCAACTGAAAAGAAACTTTGTGTTCCCAAGAAGCTATGTGAAGGACGGTTTTCACACACTCTTATCACTCAGAAATGAGCATGAGGAGAGAAGTTCGTTCATCTAGCACAAAGGGACCGTGTTGCAGTAGAAAGTTTTACTCTGGTTTCTCAGGCTGTTTCCTAGTGCCGGTTTGAAATTCCTCCAGTTTTCACTGTAAAACCGATTCGCAGCTAGTCCCTACCCATATATATGCATGGAGTGGAGTTTGCATCTTAAAAGAAACTATGTGTTCCAAATAAGCTAGTTGGATGACGGCTTTCAACCACACTTATCTCTCAGAACAAAACATGTTGACAGACGTTCGTTCATCTAGCACAAAATGAACGGGTTGCATGAGAAACTTTTATTCTTCTTTCTCAGACTGTTTCCTAGTGCCGGTTTGAAGTTCCTGCAGTTTTCACTGTAAAACCGAGTAGGAGCTTGGACTTCCCCATCTATATGTATGGGGTGGATTTTTCGATTGAAAAGAGACTTTGTGTTCTCAAGAAGCTATGTGAAGGACGGCTTTCACACTCACTTATATCTCAGAACTGATCATGTGGGGAGACGTTCGTTCATCTAGCACAAATTGAACGGGTGACAGGAGAAACTTTTACTCTGATTACTCAGGATGTTTCCTAGTGCCGGTTTGAAGTTCTTGCAGTTTTCACTGTAAAATCGAGTTGGAGCTAGGACTTCCCCATATATATGTATGGAGTGGAATTTGCGACTGAAAAGAACCTTGGTGTTGCCAACAATCTAGATGAAGGACGGCTTTCACACAGACTTATCTCTCAGAACAGAACCTGTTGAGAGACGTTCGTTCATCTAGCACAAAATGAACGGGTTGCAGGGAAATATTTTCTCTGGTTTCTCAGGCTGTTTTCTAGTGCCGGTTTGAAGTTCCTGCATTTTTCAGTGTACAACCGAGTTAGAGCTAGTAAGTCCCCATATATATGAATGGAGTGGAGATTGGACTGAAAAGAAACTTTGTGTTTACAACTAGGAAGGTGAAGGACGGCTTTCACACACTCTTATCATTCAGAAATGAGCATGAGGAGAGACGTTCGTTCATCTAGCACAAAGGGAACGGGTTGCAGGAGAAACTTTTACTCTGGTTTCTCAGTCGGTATTCTAGTGCCGGTTTGAATTTCCTGCAGTTTTCACTGTAAAACCGAGTCGCAGCCAGTACCTACCGATATATATACATGGAGTGGAGTTTGCAACTGAAAACAAAATATATGTTCCCAATAAGCTAGGTGAAGGACGGCATTCACACACACTTATGTCTCAGAAATGAGCATGAGGAGAGACGTTCTTTCATCTAGCAAAAAGGGATCGGTTTGCAGGAGAAAATTGAATTCTGGTTTCGCAGGCTGTTTCCTAGTGCCGGTTTGAATTTCCAGCAGTTTTCAGTGTAAAACCGATTTGGAGATAGTAGCTAACCATAGATATGCATGGAGTGGAGTTTGCAACTGAAAAGAAACTTTGTGTTCCCAACAAGCTAGGTGAAGGACGGCTTTCACACACACTTATGTCTCAGAACAGAACCTGTTGAGAGACGTTCGTTCATCTAGAAGAAAATGAACGGGATGCAGGAGAAAACCTTTTTCTGGTTTCTCAGGCTGTTTCCTAGTGCCAGTTTGAAGTTCCTGCATTTTTCACTGTACAACCGATTTAGAGCTAGTACCTCCCTCTATATATGTATGGAGTGGGGATTGCGATTGAAAAGAAACTTTTTGTTTCAAACAAGGAATGTGAAGGACGGCTTTCACACACTTTTATCACTCAGAAATTAGCATGAGGAGAGACGTTCATTCATCTAGCAGAAAGGGAAAAGGTTGCAGGGGAAACATTCACTCTGGTTTCTCAGGCTGTTTCCTAGTGCCGGTTTGAGGTTCCTGCAATTTTCAGTGTAAAACCGAGTCGCAGCTAGTCCCTACCCATATATATGCATGGAGTGGAGTTTGCAAATTAAAAGAATCTATATGTTCCCAACAAGCTATGTGAAGGACACTTTCACCCTCACATATCTCTCAGAACAGAACATGTTGAGAGACGTTCGTTCATCTATCAAAAAATGAACGGGTTGCAGGAGAAAACTTTACTCAGTTTTCTCAGGCTGTTTCCTAGTGCCGGTTTGAAATTCCTGCAGTTTTCAGTGTAAAATCGTGTTGGAGATACTACCTAACCATAGATATGCATGGAGTGGGGTTTGCAACTGAAAAGAAACTTTGTGTTCCCAACAAGCTAGTTGAAGGACGGCTTTCACACACACTTATCCCTCAGAAATGAGCATGCGGAGAGACGTTCGTTCATCTAGCACAAAATGAACAGTTTGCAGGAGTAACAATTTCTCTGGTTTCTCAGGCTGTTTCCTAGTGCCTGTTTGAAGTTCCTGCATTTTTCACTGTACAACCGAGTTAGAGCTAGTACCTCCCCATATATATGTATGAAGTGGAGATTGCGACTGGAAAGAAACTTTGTGTTTCCAACATGGAAGTTGAAGGACGGCTTTCACACACTCTTATCACTCAGAAATGAGCATGAGGAGAGACGTTCGTTCATCTAGCACAAAGGGAACTGGTTGCAGGGGAAACTTTTACTCTGGTTTCTCAGGCTGTTTCCTAGTGCCGGTTTGAAGTTCCTGCAATTTTCATTGTAAAACAGGTTTGGAGATAGTAGCTAACCATAGATATGCATGGAGTGGAGTTTGCAACTGAAAAGAAACTTGGTGTTCCCAACAAGCTAGGTGAAGGACGGCTTTCACACACACTTATCTCTCAGATCTGAGCATGTGGAGAGACGTTCGTAAATCTAGCACCAAGGGAACGGGTTGCAGTAGAAACTATCACTCTGGTTTCTCAGGCTGTTTCCTAGTGCAAGTTTGAAGTTCCTGCAGTTTTCACGGTAAAACCGATTCGCAGCTAGTCCCTACCCATATATATGCATGGAGTGGGGTTTGCAACTGAAAAGAAACTATGTGTTCCCAATAAGCTAGTTGAATGTCGGCTTTCACCCACACTTATCTCTCAGAACAAACATGTTGACAGACGTTCGTTCATCTAGCACAAAATGAACGGTTTGCAGGGGAAATCTTTATTCTGGTTTCTCAGAGTGATTCCTAGTGCCGGTTTGAAGTTCCTGCATTTTTCACTGTAAAACCGAGTTGGAGTTAGGACTTCCCCATGTATACGTATGGAGTGGAGTATTCGACTGAAAAGAAACTTTGTGTTCCCAACAAGCTAGGTGAAGGACGGCTTTCACACTCACTTACATCTCAGAACTGAGCATGTGGGGAGACGTTTGTTCATCTAGCACAAATTGAACGGGTGACAGGAGAAACTTTTTCTCTGATTACTCAGGATGTTTCCTAGTGCCGGTTTGAAGTTCCTGCAGTTTTCACTGTAAAAATGAGTTGGAGCTAAGACTTCCACATATATATGTATGAAGTGGAATTTGCGACTGAAAAGAAACTTTTTTGTTCCCAACAAGCTAGGTGAAGTACGGCTTCCACACACTCTTATCTCTCAGAACTGAGCATGTGGAGAGACGTTCGTTCATTTAGAACAAAATGAACCTGTGGAGTAGAAAACTTTGCTCTGGTTTCTCAGAATTTTTCCTAGTGCCGGTTTGAAGTTCCGGCAGTTTTCAGTGTAAAACCGGTTTGGAGATAGTACCTAACCATAGATATGCATGGAGTGGAGTTTGCAACTGAAAAGAAACTTTGTGTTCCCAACAAGCTATGAGAAGGACGGCTTTCACACACACTTATATCTCAGAACTGAGCATATGGACAGACGTTCGTTCATCTTGCACAAAATGAACGGTTTGCAGGAGAAACCATTTCTCTTGTTCCTCAGGCTGTTTCCTAGTGCCTGTTTGAAGTTCCTGCATTTTACAATGTACAACAGAGTTAGAGCTAGTACCTCCCCATATATATGTATGGAGTGGAGAGTGCGACTGGAAAGAAACTTTGTGTTTCCAACATGGAAGTTGAAGGACGGCTTTCACACCCTCTTATCACTCAGAAATTAGCATGAGAAGAGACGTTCTTTCACCTAGCACAAAGGGAAAGGGTTGCAGGGGAAACTTTTACTCTGGTTTCTCAGGCTGTTTCCTAGTGCCGGTTTGAACTTCCTGCAGTTTTCACTGTAAAAACGAGTTGGAGCTAGGACTTCCACATATATATGTATGGAGTGGAATTTGCGACTGAAAAGAAACTTTGTGTTCCCAACAAGCTATGTGAAGGACGGCTTTCACACACACTTATCCCTCAGAACTAAGCATGTGGAGACACGTTCGTTCATATAGCACAAAATGAACGAGTTGCAGGAGAAAACTTTACTCTGTTTTCTCAGGCTGTTTCCTAGTGTCGGTTTGAAGTTCCTGCAGTTTTCACTGTAAAAACGAGTTGGAGATAGAACCGACCCATATATATGTATGGAGTGGAGTTTGCGACTGAAAATAAACTTTGTGTTCCCAAAAAGTTATGTGAAGTACGGCTTTCACACACACTTATTTCCCAGAACTGAGCATGTGGAGAGACGTTCGTTTATCCAGCACAAAATGAACGGGTTGCCGGAGAAACTTTTTGTCTGGTTTCTCAGGCTGTTTCCTAGTGCCGGTTTGAAATTCCTCCAGTTTTCACTGTAAAACCGATTCGCAGCTAGTCCCTACCCATATATATGCATGGAGTGGAGTTTGCATCTTAAAAGAAACTATGTGTTCCAAATAAGCTAGTTGGATGACGGCTTTCAACCACACTTATCTCTCAGAACAAAACATGTTGACAGACGTTCGTTCATCTAGCACAAAATGAACGGGTTGCATGAGAAACCTTTATTCTTCTTTCTCAGACTGTTTCCTAGTGCCGGTTTGAAGTTCCTGCAGTTTTCACTGTAAAACCGAGTAGGAGCTTGGACTTCCCCATCTATATGTATGGGGTGGATTTTTCGATTGAAAAGAGACTTTGTGTTCTCAAGAAGCTATGTGAAGGACGGCTTTCACACTCACTTATATCTCAGAACTGATCATGTGGGGAGACGTTCGTTCATCTAGCACAAATTGAACGGGTGACAGGAGAAACTTTTACTCTGATTACTCAGGATGTTTCCTAGTGCCGGTTTGAAGTTCTTGCAGTTTTCACTGTAAAATCGAGTTGGAGCTAGGACTTCCCCATATATATGTATGGAGTGGAATTTGCGACTGAAAAGAACCTTGGTGTTGCCAACAATCTAGATGAAGGACGGCTTTCACACAGACTTATCTCTCAGAACAGAACCTGTTGAGAGACGTTCGTTCATCTAGCACAAAATGAACGGGTTGCAGGGAAATATTTTCTCTGGTTTCTCAGGCTGTTTTCTAGTGCCGGTTTGAAGTTCCTGCATTTTTCAGTGTACAACCGAGTTAGAGCTAGTAAGTCCCCATATATATGAATGGAGTGGAGATTGGACTGAAAAGAAACTTTGTGTTTACAACTAGGAAGGTGAAGGACGGCTTTCACACACTCTTATCATTCAGAAATGAGCATGAGGAGAGACGTTCGTTCATCTAGCACAAAGGAACGTGTTGCAGGAGGAACTTTTACTCTGGTTTCTCAGTCTGTTTCCTAGTGCCGGTTTGAATTTCCTGCAGTTTTCACTGTAAAACCGAGTCGCAGCCAGTACCTACCGATATATATGCATGGAGTGGAGTTTGCAACTGAAAACAAAATATATGTTCCCAATAAGCTAGGTGAAGGACGGCATTCACACACACTTATGTCTCAGAAATGAGCATGAGGAGAGACGTTCTTTCATCTAGCAAAAAGGGATCGGTTTGCAGGAGAAAATTGAATTCTGGTTTCGCAGGCTGTTTCCTAGTGCCGGTTTGAATTTCCAGCAGTTTTCAGTGTAAAACCGATTTGGAGATAGTAGCTAACCATAGATATGCATGGAGTGGAGTTTGCAACTGAAAAGAAACTTTGTGTTCCCAACAAGCTAGGTGAAGGACGGCTTTCACACACACTTATGTCTCAGAACAGAACCTGTTGAGAGACGTTCGCTCATCTAGAAGAAAATGAACGGGATGCAGGAGAAAACCTTTTTCTGGTTTCTCAGGCTGTTTCCTAGTGCCAGTTTGAAGTTCCTGCATTTTTCACTGTACAACCGATTTAGAGCTAGTACCTCCCTCTATATATGTATGGAGTGGGGATTGCGATTGAAAAGAAACTTTTTGTTTCAAACAAGGAATGTGAAGGACGGCTTTCACACACTTTTATCACTCAGAAATTAGCATGAGGAGAGACGTTCATTCATCTAGCAGAAAGGGAAAAGGTTGCAGGGGAAACATTCACTCTGGTTTCTCAGGCTGTTTCCTAGTGCCGGTTTGAGGTTCCTGCAATTTTCAGTGTAAAACCGAGTCGCAGCTAGTCCCTACCCATATATATGCATGGAGTGGAGTTTGCAAATTAAAAGAATCTATATGTTCCCAACAAGCTATGTGAAGGACACTTTCACCCTCACATATCTCTCAGAACAGAACATGTTGAGAGACGTTCGTTCATCTATCAAAAAATGAACGGGTTGCAGGAGAAAACTTTACTCTGTTTTCTCAGGCTGTTTCCTAGTGCCGGTTTGAAATTCCTGCAGTTTTCAGTGTAAAATCGTGTTGGAGATACTACCTAACCATAGATATGCTTGGAGTGGGGTTTGCAACTGAAAAGAAACTTTGTGTTCCCAACAAGCTAGTTGAAGGACGGCTTTCACACACACTTATCCCTCAGAAATGAGCATGCGGAGAGACGTTCGTTCATCTAGCACAAAATGAACAGTTTGCAGGAGTAACAATTTCTCTGGTTTCTCAGGCTGTTTCCTAGTGCCTGTTTGAAGTTCCTGCATTTTTCACTGTACAACCGAGTTAGAGCTAGTACCTCCCCATATATATGTATGAAGTGGAGATTGCGACTGGAAAGAAACTTTGTGTTTCCAACATGGAAGTTGAAGGACGGCTTTCACACACTCTTATCACTCAGAAATGAGCATGAGGAGAGACGTTCGTTCATCTAGCACAAAGGGAACTGGTTGCAGGGGAAACTTTTACTCTGGTTTCTCAGGCTGTTTCCTAGTGCCGGTTTGAAGTTCCTGCAATTTTCATTGTAAAACAGGTTTGGAGATAGTAGCTAACCATAGATATGCATGGAGTGGAGTTTGCAACTGAAAAGAAACTTGGTGTTCCCAACAAGCTAGGTGAAGGACGGCTTTCACACACACTTATCTCTCAGATCTGAGCATGTGGAGAGACGTTCGTAAATCTAGCACCAAGGGAACGGGTTGCAGTAGAAACTATCACTCTGGTTTCTCAGGCTGTTTCCTAGTGCCGGTTTGAAGTTCCTGCAGTTTTCACGGTAAAACCGATTCGCAGCTAGTCCCTACCCATATATATGCATGGAGTGGGGTTTGCAACTGAAAAGAAACTATGTGTTCCCAATAAGCTAGTTGAATGTCGGCTTTCACCCACACTTATCTCTCAGAACAAACATGTTGACAGACGTTCGTTCATCTAGCACAAAATGAACGGTTTGCAGGGGAAATCTTTATTCTGGTTTCTCAGAGTGATTCCTAGTGCCGGTTAGAAGTTCCTGCATTTTTCACTGTAAAACCGAGTTGGAGTTAGGACTTCCCCATGTATACGTATGGAGTGGAGTATTCGACTGAAAAGAAACTTTGTGTTCCCAACAAGCTAGGTGAAGGACGGCTTTCACACTCACTTACATCTCAGAACTGAGCATGTGGGGAGACGTTTGTTCATCTAGCACAAATTGAACGGGTGACAGGAGAAACTTTTTCTCTGATTACTCAGGATGTTTCCTAGTGCCGGTTTGAAGTTCCTGCAGTTTTCACTGTAAAAATGAGTTGGAGCTAAGACTTCCACATATATATGTATGAAGTGGAATTTGCGACTGAAAAGAAACTTTTTTGTTCCCAACAAGCTAGGTGAAGTACGGCTTCCACACACTCTTATCTCTCAGAACTGAGCATGTGGAGAGACGTTCGTTCATTTAGAACAAAATGAACCTGTGGAGTAGAAAACTTTGCTCTGGTTTCTCAGAATTTTTCCTAGTGCCGGTTTGAAGTTCCGGCAGTTTTCAGTGTAAAACCGGTTTGGAGATAGTACCTAACCATAGATATGCATGGAGTGGAGTTTGCAACTGAAAAGAAACTTTGTGTTCCCAACAAGCTATGAGAAGGACGGCTTTCACACACACTTATCTCTCAGAACTGAGCATATGGACAGACGTTCGTTCATCTTGCACAAAATGAACGGTTTGCAGGAGAAACCATTTCTCTTGTTCCTCAGGCTGTTTCCTAGTGCCTGTTTGAAGTTCCTGCATTTTACAATGTACAACAGATTTAGAGCTAGTACCTCCCCATATATATGTATGGAGTGGAGAGTGCGACTGGAAAGAAACTTTGTGTTTCCAACATGGAAGTTGAAGGACGGCTTTCACACCCTCTTATCACTCAGAAATTAGCATGAGAAGAGACGTTCTTTCACCTAGCACAAAGGGAACGGGTTGCAGGGGAAACTTTTACTCTGGTTTCTCAGGCTGTTTCCTAGTGCCGGTTTGAACTTCCTGCAGTTTTCACTGTAAAAACGAGTTGGAGCTAGGACTTCCACATATATATGTATGGAGTGGAATTTGCGACTGAAAAGAAACTTTGTGTTCCCAACAAGCTATGTGAAGGACGGCTTTCACACACACTTATCCCTCAGAACTAAGCATGTGGAGACACGTTCGTTCATATAACACAAAATGAACGAGTTGCAGGAGAAAACTTTACTCTGTTTTCTCAGGCTGTTTCCTAGTGTCGGTTTGAAGTTCCTGCAGTTTTCACTGTAAAAACGAGTTGGAGATAGAACCGACCCACATATATGTATGGAGTGGAGTTTGCGACTGAAAATAAACTTTGTGTTTCCAAAAAGTTATGTGACGTACGGCTTTCACACACACTTATTTCCCAGAACTGAGCATGTGGAGAGACGTTCGTTTATCCAGCACAAAATGAACGGGTTGCCGGAGAAACTTTTTGTCTGGTTTCTCAGGCTGTTTCCTAGTGCCGGTTTGAATTTTCTGCAGTTTTCACTGTAAAACCGATTCGCAGCTAGTCCCTACCCATATATATGCATGGAGTGGAGTTTGCATGTTAAAAGAAACTATGTGTTCCAAATAAGCTAGTTGGATGACGGCTTTCAACCACACTTATCTCTCAGAACAAAACATGTTGACAGACGTTCGTTCATCTAGCACAAAATGAACGGGTTGCATGAGAAACCTTTATTCTTCTTTCTCAGACTGTTTCCTAGTGCCGGTTTGAAGTTCCTGCAGTTTTCACTGTAAAACCGAGTAGGAGCTTGGACTTCCCCATCTATATGTATGGGGTGGATTTTTCGATTGAAAAGAGACTTTGTGTTCTCAAGAAGCTATGTGAAGGACGGCTTTCACACTCACTTATATCTCAGAACTGATCATGTGGGGAGACGTTCGTTCATCTAGCACAAATTGAACGGGTGACAGGAGAAACTTTTACTCTGATTACTCAGGATGTTTCCTAGTGCCGGTTTGAAGTTCTTGCAGTTTTCACTGTAAAATCGAGTTGGAGCTAGGACTTCCCCATATATATGTATGGAGTGGAATTTGCGACTGAAAAGAACCTTGGTGTTCCCAACAAGCTAGATGAAGGACGGCTTTCACACAGACTTATCTCTCAGAACAGAACCTGTTGAGAGACGTTCGTTCATCTAGCACAAAATGAACGGGTTGCAGGGAAATATTTTCTCTGGTTTCTCAGGCTGTTTTCTAGTGCCGGTTTGAAGTTCCTGCATTTTTCAGTGTACAACCGAGTTAGAGCTTGTAAGTCCCCATATATATGAATGGAGTGGAGATTGGACTGAAAAGAAACTTTGTGTTTACAACAAGGAAGGTGAAGGACGGCTTTCACACACTCTTATCATTCAGAAATGAGCATGAGGACAGACGTTCGTTCATCTAGCACAAAGGGAACGGGTTGCAGGAGAAACTTTTACTCTGGTTTCTCAGTCGGTATCCTAGTGCCGGTTTGAATTTCCTGCAGTTTTCACTGTAAAACCGAGTCGCAGCCAGTACCTACCCATATATATGCATGGAGTGGAGTTTGCAAGTGAAAAGAAAATATATGTTCCCAATAAGCTAGGTGAAGGACGGCATTCACACACACTTATGTCTCAGAAATGAGCATGAGGAGAGACGTTCTTTCATCTAGCAATAAGGGATCGGTTTGCAGGAGAAACTTGAATTCTGGTTTCGCAGGCTGTTTCCTAGTGCCGGTTTGAATTTCCAGCAGTTTTCAGTGTAAAACCGATTTGGAGATAGTAGCTAACCATAGATATGCATGGAGTGGAGTTTGCAACTGTAAAGAAACTTTGTGTTCCCAACAAGCTAGTTGAAGGATGGCTTTCACACACACTTATCCCTCAGAAATGAGCATGCGGAGAGACGTTCGTTCATCTAGCACAAAATGAACAGTTTGCAGGAGAAACAATTTCTCTGGTTTCTCAGGCTGTTTCTTAGTGCCTGTTTGAAGTTCCTGCATTTTTCACTGTACAACCGAGTTAGAGCTAGTACCTCCCCATATATATGTATGAAGTGGAGATTGCGACTGGAAAGAAACTTTGTGTTTCCAACATGGAAGTTGAAGGACGGCTTTCACACACTCTTATCACTCAGAAATGAGCATGAGGAGAGACGTTCGTTCATCTAGCACAAAGGGAAATGGTTGCAGGAGAAACTTTTACTGTGGTTTCTCAGGCTGTTTCCTAGTGCCGGTTTGAAGTTCCTGCAATTTTCATTGTAAAACAGGGTTGGAGATAGTACCTAACCATAGATATGCATGGATTGGAGTTTGCAACTGAAAAGAAACATGGTGTTCCCAACAAGCTAGGTGAAGGACGGCTTTCACACACACTTATCTCTCAGATCTGAGCATGTGGAGAGACGTTCATAAATCTAGCACTAAGGGAACGGGTTGCAGTAGAAACTATCACTCTGGTTTCTCAGGCTGTTTCCTAGTGCCGGTTTGAAGTTCCTGCAGTTTTCACTGTAAAAATGAGTTGGAGCTAAGACTTCCACATATATATGTATGGAGTGGAATTTGCGAATGGAAAGAAACTTTTTTGTTCCCAACAAGCTAGGTGAAGTACGGCTTGCACACACTCTTATCTCTCAGAACTGAGCATGTGGAGAGACGTTCGTTCATTTAGAACAAAATGAACCTGTGGAGTAGAAAACTTTACTCTGGTTTCTCAGAATTATTCCTAGTGCCGGTTTGAAGTTCCGGCAGTTTTCAGTGTAAAACCGGTTTGGAGAAAGTACCTAACCATAGATATGCATGGAGTGGAGTTTGCAACTGAAAAGAAACTTTGTGTTCCCAACAAGCTATGAGAAGGACGGCTTTCACACACATTTATCTCTCAGAACTGAGCATGTGGACAGACGTTTGTTCATCTTGCACAAAATGAACGGTTTGCAGGAGAAACCATTTCTCTTGTTCCTCAGGCTGTTTCCTAGTGCCTGTTTGAAGTTCCTGCATTTTGCAATGTACAACAGAGTTAGAGCTAGTACCTCCCCATATATATGTATGGAGTGGAGAGTGCGACTGGAAAGAAACTTTGTGTTTCCAACATGGAAGTTGAAGGACGGCTTTCACACCCTCTTATCACTCAGAAATTAGCATGAGGAGAGACGTTCTTTCACCTAGCACAAAGGGAACGGGTTGCAGGGGAAAATTTTACTCTGGTTTCTCAGGCTGTTTCCTAGTGCCGGTTTGAACTTCCTGCAGTTTTCACTGTAAAAACGAGTTGCAGCTAGGACTTCCACATATATATATATGGAGTGGAATTTGTGACTAAAAAGAATCTTTGTGTTCCCAACAAGCTATGTGAAGGACGGCTTTCACACACACTTATCCCTCAGAACTAAGCATGTGGAGACACGTTCGTTCATATACCACAAAATGAACGAGTTGCAGGAGAAATCTTTACTCTGGTTTCTCAGGCTGTTTCCTAGTGTCGGTTTGAAGTTCCTGCAGTTTTCACTGTAAAAACGAGTTGGAGATAGAACCGACCCATATATATGTATGGAGTGGAGTTTGCGACTGAAAATAAACTTTGTGTTCCCAAAAAGTTATGTGAAGTACGGCTTTCACACACACTTATCTCCCAGAACTGAGCATGTGGAGAGACGTTCGTTTATCCAGCACAAAATGAACGGGTTGCCGGAGAAACTTTTTGTCTGGTTTCTCAGACTGTTTCCTAGTGCCTGTTTGAATTTCCTGCAGTTTTCACTGTAAAACCGATTCGCAGCTAGTCCCTACCCATATATATGCATAGAGTGAAGTTTGCAACTGAAAAGAAACTATGTGTTCCCAATAAGCTAGTTAAATGACGGCTTTTACACACACTTATCTCTCAGAACAAAACATGTTGACAGACGTTCGTTCATCTAGCACAAAATGAACGGGTTGCAGGGGAAAACTTTATTCTGGTTTCTCAGAGTGTTTCGTAGTGTCGGTTTGAAGTTCCTGCAGTTTTCACTGTAAAAACGATTTGGAGCTAGGACTTCCCCATATATAAGTATGGAGTGGAATTTGCGACTGAAAAGAAACTTTGTGTTCCCAACAATCTAGTTGAAGGACGGCTTTCACACACACTTAGCTCTCAGAACTGAGAATGTGGAGAGACGTT
The DNA here is from genome assembly GCF_036321535.1 of Camelus dromedarius. Lineage (NCBI taxonomy): Eukaryota > Metazoa > Chordata > Mammalia > Artiodactyla > Camelidae > Camelus > Camelus dromedarius. The sequence continues at coordinate 22,083,074 of NC_087460.1, forward strand.
CGTTCATCTAGAACAAAATGAACCTGTGGAGGAAAAAACTTTACTCTGGTTTCTCAGAGTGTTTCCTAGTGCCGGTTTGAAGTTCCTGCATTTTTCACTGTACAACCGAGTTAGAGCTATTACCTCCCCATATATATGTATGGAGTGGAGATTGCGACTGAAAAGAAACTTTAGTTTCAAACAAGGAAGGTGAAGGACGGCTTTCACACACTCTTATCACTCAGAAATTAGCATGAGGAGAGACGTTCGTTCATCTAGCACAAAGGGAACGTGTTGCAGGAGAAATTTTTACTCTGGTTCTCAGGGTGTTTCCTAGTGCCGGTTTGAGGTTCCTGCAATTTTCACTGTAAAACCGATTCGCAGCTAGTCCCTACCCATATATATGCATGGATTGTGGTTTGCAACTGAAAAGAAACTATGTGTTCCCAATAAGCTAGTTGAATTACGGCTTTCACCCACACTTATCTCTCAGAAAAAAACATGTTGAGAGGCGTTCGTTTATCTAGCACAAAATGAACGGGTTGCAGGGGAAACCTTTATTCTGGTTTCTCAGATTGTTTCCTAGTGACGGTTTGAAGTTCCTGCAGTTTTTACTGTAAAATCGATTTGGAGCTAAGACTTCCCCATCTATATGTATGGAGTGGATTTTCGACTGAAAAGAATCTTTGTGTTCCCAACAAGCTAGGTGAAGGACGGCTTTCACACTCACTTACATCTCAGAACTGAGCATGTGGGGAGACGTTCGTTCATCGAGCACAAATTGAACGGGTGTCAGGAGAAACTTTTACTCTGATTACTCAGGATGTTTCCTAGTGCCGGTTTGAAGTTCCTGCAGTTTTCACTGTAAAAACCAGTTGGAGCTAGGACTTTCCCATATTTATGTATGGAGTGGATTTTGGGACTGAAAAGAAACTTTTTTGTTCCCAACAAGCTGGGTGAAAGACGGCTTTCACACACTCTTATCCCTCAGAACTGAGCATGTGGAGAGACGTTCGTTCATCTAGAACAAAATGAACCTATGGTGGAGAAAACTTTACTATGGTTTCTCAGAGTGTTTCCTAGTGCCGGTTTGAAGTTCCTGCATTTTTCACTGTACAACCGAGTTAGAGCTAGTAGCTCCCCATATATATGTATGGAGTGGAGATGGCGACTGAAAAGAAACTTTGTGTTTCCAAAAAGGAAGGTGAAGGACGGCTTTCACACACTCTTATCACTCAGAAATGAGCATGAGGGGAGACGTTCGTTCATTTAGCACAAAGGGAAAGGGTTGCAGGGAAAAATTTTACTCTGGTTTCTCAGGCTGTTTCCTATTGCCGGTTTGAAGTTCCTGCAGTTTTCACTGTAAAACCGATTCGCAGCTAGTCCCTACCCATATATATGCATGGAGTGGAATTTGCAACTGAAAAGAAACTATGTGTTCCAAATAAGCTAGATGAATGTCGGCTTTCACCCACACTTATCTCTCAGAAAAAAACATGTTGAGAGACGTTCGTTCATCTAGCACAAAATGAACGGGTTGCAGGGGAAACCTTTATTCTGGTTTCTCAGAGTGTTTCCTAGTGCCGATTTGAAGTTCCTGCAGTTTTCACTGTAAAAACGAGTTGGAGCTTGGACTTCCCCATCTATATGTATGGAGTGGATTTTTCGACTGAAAAAAAATTTTGTGTTCCTACAAGCTAGGCGAAGGACGGCTTTCACACACTCTTATCTCTCAGAACTGAGCATGTGGAGACACGTTCGTTCATCTAGCACAAAATGAACGGTTTGCAGGAGAAAAGTTTACTCTGGTTTCTCAGTCTGTTTCCTAGTGCCGGTTTGAATTTCCTGCAGTTTTCACTGTAATAACGAGTTGGAGCTAGTACCTCCCGATAGATATCCATGGAGTGGATATTGCAACTGAAAATAAACTTTGTGTTCCCAACAAGCTAGATGAAGGACGGCTTTCACCCACACATATCTCTCAGAACACAACATGTTGAGAGACGTTCGTTCATCTAGCACAAAATGAACGGGTTGCAGGTGAAAACTTTACTCTTGTTTCTCAGGCTGTTTCCTAGTGCCGGTTTGAAGTTCCTGCAGTTTTCACTTTAAAAACGTGTTGGAGATAGGACCTCCCCATATATATATATGGAGTGGAGTTTGCGGCTGAAAACAAACTTTTTGTTCCCAACAAGTTATGTGAAGGACGTCTTTCACACACACTTATCTCCCAGAAATGAGCATGTGGAGAGACGTTCATTCATCTAGCACAAAATGAACCTGTGGGGGAGAAACTTTTACTATGGTTTCTCTGATTGTTTCCTAGTGCCGGTTTGAAGTTCCTGCAGTTTTCTGTGTAAAACCGGGTTTGAGATAGTAACTAACCATAGATATGCATGGATTGGAGTTTGCAAGCAAAAGAAACTTTGTGTTCCCATCAAGCTAGGTGAAGAACGGCTTTCACACACACTTATCACTCAGAACAGAACCTGTTGAGAGACGTTCTTTCATCTAGAACAAAATGAACGGGTTACAGGAGAAAACTTTTCTCTGGTTTCTAAGGCTGTTTCCTAGTGCCGGTTTGAAGTTCCTGCAGTGTTCACTGTAAAACCGATTCGCATCTAGTCCCTACCCATATATATGCAAGGGGTGGATTTTGCAATTGAAAAGAAACTATGTGTTCCCAATAAGCTAGTTGAATGACGGCTTCATCCACACTTATCTCTCAGAACAAAACATATTGAGAGACGTTCGTTCATCTAGCACAAAATGAACGGGTTGCAATGGACACCTTTATTCTGTTCTTTTAGAGTGTTTCCTAGTGACGGTTTGAATTTCTTGCAGTTTTCACTGTAAAACCGAGTTGGAGCTAGGACTTCCCCATCTATATGTCTGGAGTGGATTTTTCGACTGAAAAGAAACTTTGTGTTCCCAACAAGTTAGGTGAAGCACGGCTTTCACACTCACTTACATCTCAGAACTGAGCATGTGGGGAGACGTTTGTTAATCTAGCAAAAATTGAACGGGTGACAGGAGAAACTATTACTCTGATTACTCAGGATGTATCCTAGTGCCGGTTTGAAGTTCCTGCAGTTTTCACTGTAAAAACCAGTTGGAGCTAGGACTTTCCCATATATATGTATGGAGTGGAATTTGGGACTGAAAAGAAACTTTTTTGTTCCCAACAAGCTAGGTGAAGGACGGCTTCCACACACTCTTATCTCTCAGAGATGAGCATGTGGAGAGACGTTCGTTCATCTAGAACAAAATGAACCTATGGAGGAGAAAAATTTACTATGGTATCTCAGAATGTTTCCTAGTGCCGGATTGATGTTCCTGCATTTTTCACTGTACAACCGAGTTAGAGGTAGTACCTCCCCATATATATGTATGGAGTGGAGATTGCGACTGAAAAGAAACTTTGTGTTTCCAACAAGGAAGTTGAAGGACGGCATTCACACACTCTAATCACTCAGAAATGAGCATGAGGGGAGACGTTGGTTCATCTAGCACAAAGGGAACGGGTTGCAGGAGAATCTTTTACTCTGGTTTCTCAGGTTGTTTCCTAGTGCCGGTTTGAAGTTCCTGCAGTTTTCACTGTAAAACCGATTCGCAGCTAGTCCCTACCCATATATATGCATGGAGTGGAGTTTGCAACTGAAAAGAAACTATGTGTTCCCAATAAGCTAGATGAATGACGGCTTTCACCCACACTTATCTCTCAGAACAAAACATGTTGAGAGACGTTCGTTCATCTAGCACAAAATGAACGGGTTGCAGGGGAAACCTTTATTCTGGTTTCTCAGTGTGTTTCCTAGTGCCGGTATGAAGTTCCTGCAGTTTTCACTGTAAAACAGAGTTGGAGCTAGGACTTCCCATGTATATGTATGGAGTGGATTTTTCGACTGAAAAGAAACTTTGTGTTCCCAACAAGCTAGGTGAAGGACGGCTTTCACACTCACTTACAGCTCAGAACTGTGCATGTGGGGAGACGTTCGTTCATCTAGCACAAATTGAATGGGTGACTGGAGAAACTTTTACTGTGATTACTCAGGATGTTTCCTAGTGCCGGTTTGAAGTTCCTGCAGTTTTCACTGTAATAACGAGTTGGAGCTAGTACCTCCCCATAGATAAGCCTGGAGTGGAGTTTGCAACTGAAAAGAAACTTTGTGTTCCCAACAAGATAGGTGAAGGACGGCTTTCATCCACACATATCTCTCAGAACAGAACATGTTGAGAGACGTTCGATCATCTAGCACAAATTGAACGGGTGACTGGAGAAACTTTTACTGTGATTACTCAGGATCTTTCCTAGTGCCGGTTTGAAGTTCCTGCAGTTTTCACTGTAAAAACGAGTTGGAGCTAGGTCTTCCCCATATATATGTATGGAGTGGAATTTGTGACTGAAAAGAAACTTTGTGTTCCCAACATGCTAGGTGAAGGACGGCTTTCACACACTCTTATCTCTCAGAAATTAGCATGAGGAGAGACGTTCGTTCATCTAGAACAAAATGAACCTGTGGAGGAGAAAACTTTACTCTGGTTTCTCTGAGTGTTTCCTAGTGCCGGTTTGAAGTTCCTGCATTTTTCAGTGTAAAACCGGGTTGGAGATAGTACCTAACCACAGATATGCATGGAGTGGAGTTTGCAACTGAAAAAAACTTTGTGTTCCCAACAAGCTAGTTGAAGGACGGCTTTCACACACTCTTATCTCTCAGAACTGAGCATGTGGAGAGACGTTCGTTCATCTAGAACAAAATGAACCTATGGAGGAGAAAATTTACTCTGGTTTCTCAGAGTGTTTCCTAGTGCCGGTTTGAAGTTCCTGCATTTTTCGCTGTACAACCGAGTTCGAGCTAGTACCTCCCCATATATATGTATGGAGTAGAGATTGCGACTGAAAAGAAACTTTGTGTTTCCAACAAGGAAGGGTAAGGACGGCTTTCACACACTCTTATCTCTCAGAAATTAGCATGTTGAGAGACGTTCGATCATCTAGCACAAAATGAACGGGTTGCAGGAGAAATCTTAACTCTGGTTTCTCATGATGTTTCCTAGTGCCGGTTAGAATTTCCTGCAGTTTTCAGTGTAAAACCGGTTTGGAAATAGTACCTAACCATACATATGCATGGAGTGGAGTTTGCAAATGAAAAGAAACATTGTGTTCCCAACAAGCTATGTGAAGGATGGCTTTCACACACACTTAACTCTCAGAACTGAGCTTGTGGAGATACGTTCGTTCATCTCGCACAAAATGAACGGTTTGCAGGAGAAACCTTTTCTCTGGTTTCTCAGGCTGTTTCCTAGTGCCGGTTTGATGTTCCTGCATTTTTCACTGTACAACCGAGTTAGAGCTAGTACCTCCCCATATATATGTATGGAGTGGAGGTTGCGACTGAAAAGAAACTGTTATTCCAACAAGGAAGGTGAAGGACGGCTTTCACACACTCTTATCACTCAGAAATGAGCATGAGGAGAGACGTTCGTTCATCTAGCACAAAGGGAACGTGTTTCAGGAGAAAGTATTACTCTGGTTTCTCAGGCTGTTTCCTAGTGCCGGTTTGATTTTCCTGCAGTTTTCACTGTAAACCGATTCGCAGCTAGTCCCTACCGATATATATGCATGGAGTGGTGTTGGCAACTGAAAAGAAACTATGTGTTCCCAATAAGCTAGTTGAAAGACGGCTTTCACCCACACTTATCTCTCAGAACAAAACATGTTGACAGACGTTCGTTCATCTAGCACAAAATAAACGGGTTGCAGGAGAAACGTTTATTCTTGTTTCTCAGAGTGTTTCCTAGTGCCGGTTTGAAGTTCCTGCAGTTTTCACTGTAAAACCGAGTTGGAGCTAGGACTTCCCCATCTATATGTATGGAGTGGATTTTTCGATTGAAAAGAAACTTTGTGTTCCCAACAAGCTAGGTGAAGGACGGCTTTCACACTCACTTACATCTCAGAACTGAGCATGTGGGGAGAAGTTCGTTCATCTAGCACAAATTGAACGGTTGACAGGAGATACTTTTTCTCTGATTACTCAGGATGTTTTCTAGTGCCGGTTTGAAGTTCCTGCAGGTTTCACTGTAAAAACGTTTTGGAGCTAGTACTTCCCCATATATATGTATGGAGTGGAATTAGCGACTGAAAAGAAACTTGGTGTTCCCAATAAGCTAAGTGAAGTACGGCTTTCACACAATCTTATCTCTCAGAACTGAGCATATGGAGAGACGTTCGTTCATCAATAACAAAATGAACCTGTGGAGGAGAAAACTTTACTCTGGTTTCTCAGAGTGTTTCCTAGTGCCGGTTTGAAGTTCCTGAAATTTTCAGTGTAAAACCGGGTTGGCGATAGTACCTAACCATAGATATGCATGGAGTGGAGTTAGCAACTGAAAAGAAATTTTTTGTTCCCAACAAGCTAGGTGATAGACGGCTTTCACACACACTTATCTCTCAGAACAGAACCTGTTGAGAGACGTTCGTTCATCTATAACAAAATGAACCTGTGGGGGAGAAAACTTTACTCTGGTTTCTCAGGCTGTTTCCTAGTGCCGGTTTGAAGTTCCTGCATTTTTCACTGTACAACAGAGTTAGAGCTAGTACCTCCCCATATATATGTATGGAGTGGAGGTTGCGACTGAAAAGAAACTATGTGTTCCCAGCAAGCTATTTGAAGGACGGCTTTCACACACTCTTATCTCTCAGAACTGAGCATGTGGAGAGACGTTCGTTCATCTAGAACAAAATGAACTTGTGGAGGAGAAAACTTTACTCTGGATTCTCAGAGTGTTTCCTAGTGCCGGTTTGAAGTTCCTGCATTTTTCAGTGTAAAACCGGGTTGGATATAGTACCTAACCATAGATATGCATGGAGTGGAATTTGCAACTGAAAAGAAACTTTGTGTTCCCAACAAGCTAGGTGAAGGACGGCATTCACACACACTTATCTCTCAGAACAGCACCAGTTGAGAGACGGTCGTTCATCTAGCACAAAATGAACGGTTTGCAGGAGAAAACATTTCTCTGGTTTCTCAGGCTGTTTCCTAGTGCCGGTTTGAAGTTCCTGCAGTTTTCACTGTAAAATCGAGTTGGAGCTAGGACCACCCCATATAAATATATGGAGTGGAATTTGCGACTGAAAAGAAACTTTGTGTTCCCAACAAGCTAGGTGAAGATCGGCTTTCACACACACTTATCTCTCCGAACAGAACCTGTTGAGAGACGTTCGTTCATCTAGCACAAAATGAACGGTTTGCAGGAGAAAACATTTTTCTGGTTTCTCAGGCTGTTTCCTATTGCCGGTTTGAAGTTCCTGCATTTTTCACTGTACAACCGAGTTAGAGCTAGTACCTCCCCATATATATGTATGGAGTGGAGATTGCGACTGAAAAGAAACTTTGTGTTTCCGACAAGGAAGTTGAAGGACGGCTTTCACACACTCTTATCACTCAGAAATGAGCATGAGGAGAGACGTTTTTTCATCTAGCACAAAGGGAACGGGTTGCAGGAGAAACTTTCACTCTGGTTTCTCAGGCTGTTTCCTAGTGCCGGTTTGAAGTTCCTGCAGTTTTCACTGTAAAACCGAGTCGCAGCCAGTCCCTACCCATATATATGCATGGAGTGGAGTTTGCAACTGAAAAGAATCTATATGTTCCCCATAAGCTAGGTGAAGAACGGCTTTCACACACACTTATGTCTCTGAACTGAGCATGAGGAGAGACGTTCTTTCATCTAGCAAAAAGGGAACGGTTTGCAGGAGAAACCTTAATTCTGGTTTCTCATTCTGTTTCCTAGTGCCGGATTGAAGTTCCTTCAGTTTTCACTGTAAAACCGAGTTGGAGCTAGGACCTCCCCATATAAATGTGTGGAGTGGAGTTTGCGACTGAAAAGAAACTTTTGTTCCCAACAAGCTAGGTGAAGGACGGCTTTCACACACACTTATCTCTCAGAACAAATCATGTTGAGAGACGTTCGTTCATCTAGCACAAAATGAACGGGTTGCAGGAGAAACCATTTTTCTGCTTTCTCAGATTGTTTCCTAGTGCCGGTTTGAAGTTCTCCAGTTTTCACTGTAATACCGAGTTGTAGCTAGGACTTCCCAATTTATATGTATGGAGTGGATTTTTCGACTGAAAAGAAACTTTGTGTTCCCAACAAGCTAAGTGAAGGACGGCTTTCACCCTCACTTATGTCTCAGAACTGAGCATGTGGGGAGACGTCGTTCAGCTAGCACAAATTGAACGGGTGACAGGAGAAACTTTTACTCTGATTAGTCAGGATGTTTCCTAGTGCCGGTTTGAAGTTCCTGCAGTTTTCACTGTAATACCGAGTTGGAGCTGTACCTCCCCATATATATGTATGGAGTGGAGTTTGCGACTGCAAAGAAATTTGTTTTTCCAACAAGCTAGGTGAAGGACGGCTTTCACACACACTTATCGTTCAGAACTGAGCATGTGGAGAGACGTTCGTTCAGCTAGCACAAAGGGAACGGGATGCAGGATAACTTTTACTCTGGTTTCTCAGGCTGTTTCCAAGTGCCGGTTTGAAGTTCCTGCAGTTTTCACTGTAAAACCGTTTTGGAACTAGTACCTCCCCATAGATATGCATGGAGTGGAATTAGCAACTCTAAAGAAACTTTGCGTTCCCAACAAGCAAAGTGAAGGCGGCTTTCACCCTCACATATCTCTCAGAACAGAACATGTTGCGAGACGTTCATTCATATAGCACATAATGAACGGGTTGCAGGAGAAATCTTTACTCTGTTTTCTCAGGCTGTTTCCTAGTGCCGGTTTGAAATTCCTGCAGTTTTCACTGTAAAAACGAGTTGGAGCTAGGACTTCCCCATCTATATGTATGGAGTGGAATTTGCGACTGAAAAAAAACTTTGTTTTTCCAACAAGCTAGGTGAAGGCCGGCTTTCACACACTCTTATCACTCAGAACTGAGCCTGTGTAGAGATGATCGTTCATCTAGCACAAAGGTAACGGTTTGCAGTAGAAACTTTTACTCTGGATTCTCAGAGAGTTTCCTAGTGCCGGTTTGAAGTTCCTGCAGTTTTCAGTGTAAAACCGTGTTGGAGCTAGGACCACCCCATATATATGCATGGAGTAGAGTTTGCAACTGAAAAGAAACTTTGTGTTCCCAACAAGATAGTTGAATGACGGCTTTCACCCACACTTATCTCTCAGAACAGAACATGTTGGGAGACGTTCGTTCATCTAGCAAAAATGGAACGGTTTGCAGGAGAAACTTTTACTCTGGTTTCTCAGGCTACTTCCTAGTGCCGGTTTGAAGTTCCTGCAGTTTTCACTGTAAAAACGATTCGCAGCTAATCCCTACCCATATATATGCATGGAGTGGAATTTGCAACTGAAAAGAATCTATGTGTTCCCAATAAGCTAGTTGAATAACGGCTTTCACCCACACTTATCTCTCAGAACAGAACATGTTGAGAGACGTTCGTTCATCTAGCACAAAGGGAACGGTTTGCAGGAGAACTTTTATTCTGGTTTCTCAGGCTGCTTCCTAGTGCCGGTTTGAAGTTCCTGCAGTTTTCACTGTAAAAAAGATTCGCAGGTAGTCCCTACCCATATATATGCATGGAGTGGAATTTGCAACTGAAAAGAATCTATGTGTTCCCAATAAGCTAGTTGAATGACGGCTTTCACCCACACTTATCTCTCAGAACAAAACATGTTGAGAGACGTTCGTTCATCTAGCAAAAAATGAACGGGTTGCAGGAGAAACCTTTATTCTGGTATCTCAGAGTTTTTCCTAGTGCCGGTTTGAAATCCCTGCATTTTTTACTGTAAAACCGAGTTGGAGGTAGGACTTCCCAATCTATATGTATGGAGTTGATTTTTCGTCTTAAAAGAAACTTTGTGTTCCCATCAAGCTAGGTGAAGGACGGCTTTCACACTCACTTACTTCTCAGAACTGAGCATGTAGGGAGACTTTCGTTCATCTAGCACAAAATGAACGGGTTGCAGGAGAAACCTTTATTCTGGTTCCTCAGACTGTTTCCTAATGCCGGTTTGAAGTCCCTGCAGTTTTTACTGTAAAACCGAGGTGGAGGTAGGACTTCCCAATCTATATGTATGGAGTGGATTTTTCGACTGAAAAGAAACTTTGTGTTCCCATCAAGCTAGGTGAAGGACGGCTTTCACACTCACTTACATCCCAGAACTGAGCATGTGGAGAGACCATCGTTCATCTAGAACAAAATGAACCTGTGGATGAGAAAACTTTACTCTGGTTTCTCAGATTGTTTCCTAGTGCCGGTTTGAAGTTCCTGCAGTTTTCAGTGTAAAACCGGGTTGGAGATAGTACCTAACCATAGATATGCATGGAGTGGAGTTTGCAACTGAAAAGAAACTTTGTGTTCCCAACAAGCTAGGTGAAGGACGGCTTTCACACACACTTATCTCTCAGAACAGAACCTGTTGAGAGACGTTCGTTCATCTAGCACAAAATGAACGGGTTGCAGGAGAAACCTTTTCTCTGGTTTCTCAGGCTGTCTCCTAGTGCCGGTTTGAAGTTCCTGCATTTTTCACTGTACAACCGAGTTAGAGCTAGTATCTCCCCATATATATGTATGGAGTGGAGATTGCGACTGAAAAGAAACATTGTGTTTCCAACAAGGAAGGTGAAGGACGGCTTTCATACACTCTTATCACTCAGATATGAGCATGAGGAGAGACATTCGTTCATCTAGCACAAAGGGAACGTGTTGCAGGAGAAACTTTTACTCTGGTTCTCAGGATGTTTCCTAGTGCCGGTTTGAAGTTCCTGCAGTTTTCACTGTAAAACCGAGTCGCAGCTAGTCCTTACCCATATATATGCATGGAGTGGTGTTGGCAACTGAAAAGAAATTATATGTTCCCAATTAGCTAGGTGAAGGACGGCTTTCACTCACACTTATGTCTCAGAACTGAGCCTGAGGAGAGACGTTCTTTCATCTAGCAAAATGGGAACGGTTTGCTGGAGAAATTTTATTTCTGGGTTCGCAGGCTATTTCCTAGTGCCGGTTTGAAGTTCCTGCAGTTTTCACTGTAAAACAGAGTTGGAGCTAGGAATTCCCCATCTATATGTATGGAGAGAATTTTTCGACTGAAAAGAAACTTTGTGTTCAGAACAAGCTAGGTGAAGGACGGCATTCACACTCACTTACAGCTCAGAACTGAGCATTTGGGGAGAAGTTCGTTCATCTAGAACAAAATGACCGTGTGGAAGAGAAAACTTTACTCTGGTTTCTTAGAGTGTTTCCTAGTGCCGGTTTGAAATTTCTGCAGTTTTCACTGTAAAACCGGGTTGGAGATAGTACCTAACCATAGATATGCATGGAGTGGAGTTTGCAACTGAAAAGAAACTTTGTGTTCCCAACAAGCTAGTTGAATGATGGCTTTCACCCACACTTATTTCTCAGAACAGAACATGTTGAGAGACGTTCGTTCATCTAGCACAAAGGGAACGGGTTGCAGGAGAACCTTTTACTCTGGTTTCTCAGGCTGTTTCCTAGTGCCGGTTTGAAGTTCCTGCAGTTTTCACTGTAAAACCGGCTCGCAGCTTCTCCCTACCCTTATATATGCATGGAGTGGGGTTTACAACTGAAAAGAATCTATGTATTCCCAATAAGCTAGTTCAATGACGGCTTTCATCCACACTTATTTCTCAGAACAAAACATGTTAAGAGACGTTCGTTCATCTAGCACAAGATGAACGGGTTGCAGGAGAAACCTTTATTCTGGTTTCTCAGAGTTTTTCCTAGTGCCGGTTTGAAATCCCTGCATTTTTTACTGTAAAACCGAGTTGGAAGTAAGACTTCCCAATCTATAGGTATGGAGATGATTTTTCGTTTGAAAAGAAATTTTGTGTTCCCATCAAGCTAGGTGAAGGACGGCTTTCACACTCACTTACATCTCAGAACTGAGCATGTGGATAGACGTTCGTTCATCTAGAACAAAATGAACCTGTGGAGGAGAAAACTTTACTCTGGTTTCTTAGAGTGTTTCCTAGTGCCGGTTTGAAATTTCTGCAGTTTTCACTGTAAAACCGGGTTGGAGATAGTACCTAACCATAGATATGCATGGAGTGGAGTTTGCAACTGAAAAGAAACTTTGTGTTCCCAACAAGCTAGGTGAAGGGCGGCTTTCACACACACTTATGTCTCAGAGCAGAACATGTTGAGAGAGGTTCGTTCATCTAGAAGAAAATGAACGGGTTGCGGGAGAAAACTTTTCTCTGGTTTTTCAGGCTGTTTCCTAGTGCCGGTTGGAAGTTCCTGCATTTTTCACTGTACAACCGAGTTAGAGCTAGTACCTCCCCTTATATATGTATGGAGTGGAGATAGCGACTGGAAAGAAACTTTGTGTTTCAAACAAGGAAGGTGAAGGACGGCTTTCACACCCTCTTATCACTCAGAAATGAGCATGAGGAGAGACGTTTTTTCATCTAGCACAAAGGGAACGGGTTGCAGGAGAAACTTTCACTCTGGTTTCTCAGGCTGTTTCCTAGTGCCGGTTTGAAGTTCCTGCAGTTTTCACTGTAATACCGAGTCGCAGCTAGTCCCTACCCATATATATGCATGGAGTGGAGTTTGCAAGTTAAAAGAAACTAAATGTTCCCAATAAGCTAGGCGAAGGGCGGCTTTCACTCACACTTATGTCTCAGAACTGATCATGAGGATAGACGTTCTTTCATCTAGGAAAAAGGGAACGGTTTGCAGGAGAAACTTTAATTCTGGTTTCGCAGGCTGTTTCCTAGTGCCGGTTTGATGTTCCTGCAGTTTTCACTGTAAAACCGAGTTGGAGCTAGGGCTTCCCCATCTATATGTATGGAGTGAAGTTTTCGACTGAAAAGAAACTTTGTGTTCTCAATAAGTTAGGTGAAGGACGGCTTTCACTCTCACTTACCTCTTAGAGCAGAGCATGTGGGGAGACGTTCATTCATCTAGCACAAATTGAATGGGTGGCTGGAGAAACTTTTACTCTGATTACTCAGGATGTTTCCTAGTGCCGGTTTGAAGTTCCTGCAGTTTTCACTGTAAAACCGATTTTGAACTAGGACCTCCCCTTATATATGTATGGAGTGTGGTTTGCGACTGAAAATAAATTTGTATTCCCAACAAGCTAGTTGAAGGACGGCTTTCACACACACTTATCTCTCAGAACTGAGCATGTGGGGAGACGTTCGTTCAGCTAGCACAAAGGGAACGGGTTGCAGGAGAAACTTTTACTCTGGTTTCTCAGTCTGTTTCCTTGTGCCGTTTTGAAGATCCTGTAGTTTTCACTGTACAACAGAGTTGGAGCTAGGACATCCCTATATATATGTATGGAGTGGAGGTGGCGACTGAAAAGAAACTTTGTGTTCCCAGCAAGCTAGGTGAAGGACCGCTTTCACACACTCTTATCTCTCAGAACAGAACATGTTGCGAGACGTTCGTTCATATAGCACATAATGAACTGGTTGCAGTAGAAATCTTTACTCTGGTTTCTCAGGCTGTTTCCTAGTGCCGGTTTGAAGTTCCTGCAGTTTTCACGGTAAAAATGTGTTGGAGCTAGGACTTCCCCATCTATATGTATGGAGTGGAATTTGCGACTGAAAAAAACTTGGTTTTTCCAACAAGCTAGGTGAAGGCCGGCTTTCACAAACTCTTATCACTCAGAACTGAGCCTGTGTAGAGACGATCGTTCATCTAGCACAAAGGTAACGGTTTGCTGTAGAAACTTTTGCTCTGGATTCTCAGAGTGTTTCCTAGTGCCGGTTTGAAGTTCCTGCAGTTTTCAGTGTAAAACTGTGTTGGAGCTAGGACCACCTCATATATATGCATGGCGTAGAGTTTGCAACTGAAAAGAAACTTTGTGTTCCCAACAAGATAGTTGAATGACGGCTTTCACCCACACTTATCACTCAGAACAGAACATGTTGAGAGACGATCGTTCATCTAGCACAAATGGAACGGTTTGCAGGAGAATCTTTTACTCTGGTTTCTCAGGCTACTTCCTAGTGCCGGTTTGAAGTTCCTGCATTTTTCACTGTAAAACCGATTCGCAGCTAATCCCTACCCATATATATGCATGGAGTGGAATTTGCAACTGAAAAGAATCTATGTGTTCCCAATAAGCTAGTTGAATAACGGCTTTCACCCACACGTATCTCTCAGAACAGAACATGTTGAGAGACGTTCGTTCATCTAGCACAAAAGGAACGGGTTGCAGGAGAACTTTTACTCTGGATTCTCAGGCTGCTTCCTAGTGCCGGTTTGAAGTTCCTGCAGTTTTCACTGTAAAAAAGATTCGCAGCTAGTCCCTACCCATATATATGCATGGAGTGGAATTTGCAACTGAAAAGAATCTATGTGTTCCCAATAAGCTAGTTAAATGACGGCTTTCACCCACACTTTTCTCTCAGAACAAAACATTTTGAGAGACGTTCGTTCATCTAGTACAAAAGGAACGGGTTGCAGGAGAAACCTTTATTCTGGTTTCTCAGAGTGTTTCCTAGGGCCGGTTTGAAGTTCCTGCAGTTTTCACTGTAAAATCGAGTTGGAGCTAGGACTTCCCAATCTATATGTATGGAGTGGATTTTTCGACTGGAAAGAAACTTTGTGTTCCCAACAAGCTAGGTGAAGGACGGCTTTCACACTCACTTACATCTCAGAATTGAGCATGTGGGGAGACGTTCGTTCATGTAGCACAAATTGAAAGTGTGACAGGAGAAACTTTTACTCTGATTACTCAGGATGTTTCCTAGTGCCGGTTTGAAGTTCCTGTAGTTTTCACTGTACAACCGAGTTGGAGGTAGGACATCCCTATATATATGTATGGAGTGAAGGTTGCGACTGAAAAGAAACTTTGTGTTCCAAGCAAGCTATGTGAAGGACGGCTTCCACCCTCACATATCTCTCAGAACAGATCATGTTGAGAGACGTTCGTTCATCTAGCACATAATGAACGGGTTGCAGGAGAAATCTTTACTCTGGTTTCTCATGCTGTTTCCTAGTGCCGGTTTGAAGTTCCTGCAATTTTCACTGTAAAAAAGTGTTGTAGCTAGGACTTCCCCATCTATATGTATGGAGTGGAATTTGCGACTGAAAAAAAACTTTGTTTTTCCAACAAGCTAGGTGAAGGACGGCTTTCACACACTCTTATCACTCAGATCTGAGCCTGTGTAGAGACGATCATTCATCTAGCACAAAGGTACCGGTTTGCAGTAGAAACTTTTACTCTGTTTCTCAGAGTGTTTCCTAGTGCCGGTTTGAAGTTCGTGCAGTTTTCAGAGTAAAACCGTGTTGGAGCTAATACCACCCCATATATAGGCATGGAGTAGAGTTTGCAACTGAAAAGAAACTTTGTGTTCCCAACAAGCTAGTTGAATGACGGCTTTCACCCACACTTATCTCTCAGAACAGAACATGTTGAGAGACTTTCGTTCATCTAGCACAAAGGGAACGGGTTGCAGGAGAAATTTTTACTCTGGTTTCTCAGGCTTTTTCCTAGTTCCGGTTTGAGTTCCTGCAGTTTTCACTGTAAAACTGACTCGCAGCTTGTCCCTACCCATATATATGCATGGAGTGGGGTTTGCAACTGAAAAGAATCTATGTGTTCCCATTAAGCTAGTTGAATGACGGCTTTCATCCACACTTATCTCTCAGAACAAAACATGTTAAGAGACGTTCGTTCATCTAGCACAAAATGAACGAGTTGCAGGAGAAACCTTTATTCTGGTTTCTCAGAGTGTTTCCTAGTGCCGCTTTGAAGTCCCTGCAGTTTTTACTGTAAAACCTTGTTGGAGGTAGGACTTCCAAATCTATATGTATGGAGTGGATTTTTCGACTGAAAAGAAACTTTGTGTTCCCATCAAGCTAGGTGAAGGACGGCTTTCACACTCACTTACATCTCAGAACTGAGCATGTGGGGAGACGTACGTTCATCTAGCACAAATTGAACGGGTGACAGGAGAAATTTTTACTCTGATTACTCAGGATGTTTCCTAGGGCCGGTTTGAAGTTCCTCCATTTTTCACTGTAAAAACGAGTTTGAGTTAAGACTTCCCCATATATAAGTATGGAGTGGAATTTGCGACTGAAAAGAAACTTTGTGTTCCCAACAAGCTAGGTGAAGACGGCTTTCACACACACTTAGCTCTCAGAACTGAGCATGTGGAGAGACGTTCGTTCATCTAGAACAAAATGAACCTGTGGAGGAGAAAACTTTACTCTGGTTTCTCAGAGTGTTTCCTAGTGCCGGTTTGATGTTCCTGCATTTTTCACTGTACAACCGAGTTAGAGCTATTACATCCCCATATATATGTATCGAGTGGAGATTTCGACTGAAAAGAAACTTTAGTTTCAAACAAGGAAAGTGAAGGACGGCTTTCACACACTCTTGTCACTCAGAAATTAGCATGAGGAGAGACGTTCGTTCATCTAGCACAAAGGGAACGTGTTGCAGGAGAAATTTTTACTCTGGTTTCTCAGGCTGTTTCCTTGTGCTGGTTTGAGGTTCCTGCAATTTTCACTGTAAAACCGATTCGCAGCTAGTCCCTACCCATATATATGCATGGATTGTGGTTTGCAACTGAAAAGAATCTATGTGTTCCCAATAAGCTTGTTGAATGACGGCTTTCACCCACACTTATCTCTCAGAAAAAAACATGTTGAGAGGCGTTCGTTCATCTAGCACAAAATGAACGGGTTGCAGGGGAAACTTTTATTCTGGTTTCTCAGATTGTTTCCTAGTGCCGGTTTGAAGTTCCTGCAGTTTTTACTGTAAAATCGAGTTGGAGGTAGGACTTCCCCATCTATATGTATGGAGTGGATTTTTCGACTGAAAAGAATCTTTGTGTTGCCAACAAGCTAGGTGAAGGACGGCTTTCACACTCACTTACATCTCAGAACAGAGCATGTGGGGAGACGTTCGTTCATCTAGCACAAATTGAACGGGTGACAGGAGAAACTTTTACTCTGATTACTCAGGATGTTTCCTAGTGCCCGTTTGAAGTTCCTGAAGTTTTCACTGCAAAAAAGATTTGGAGCTAGGAATTCCCCATATATAAGTATGGAGTGGAATTTGCGACTGAAAAGAAACTTTGTGTTCCCACAAGCTATGTGAAGGACGGCTTTCACACACTCTTATCTCTCAGAAATGAGCATGTGGAGACACGTTCGTTCATCTAGCACAAAATGAACGGTTTGCAGGAGAAAAGTTTCCTCTGGTTTCTCAGTCTGTTTCCTAGTGCTGGCTTGAATTTCCTGCATTTTTCACTGTAATAACGAGTTGGAGCTAGTACCTCCCTATAGATATGCATTGAGTGGAGTTTGCAACTGAAAGGAAACTTTGTGTTCCCAACAAGCCAGGTGAAGTACGGCTTTCACCCACACATATCTCTCAGAACAGAACATGTTGAGAGAAGTTCGTTCATCTAGCACAAAATGAACGGGTTGCCGGAGAAAACTTTACTCTTGTTTATCAGGGTGTTTCCTAGTGCCGGTTTGAAGTTCCTCCAGGTTTCACTGTAAAAACGAGTTGGAGATAGGGCCTCCCCGTATATATGTATGGAGTGGAGTTTGCAACTGAAAACAAACTTTGTGTTCCCAACAAGTTATTTGAAGTACGGCTTTCACACACACTTATCTCTCAGAACTGAGCATGTGGAGAGACGTTCGTTCATCTAGCACAAAATGAACCTGTGGAGGAGAAACTTTTACTCTGGTTTCTCAGAGTGTTTCCTAGTGCCGGTTTGAAGTTCCTGCAGTTTTCTGTGTAAAACCGGTTTGGAGATATTACCTAACCATAGATATGCAAGAATTGGAGTTTGCAACCAAAAGGAACTTTGTGTTCCCAACAAGCTAGGTGAAGGACGGCTTTCACACAATCTTATCTCTCTGAACTGAGCATGTGGAGAGACTTTCGTTCATCTAGAACAAAATGAACCTGTGGATGAGAAAACTTTACTCTGGTTTCTCAGTCTGATTCCTAGTGCCGGTTTGAATTTCCTGCAGTTTTCTCTGTAAAAACGAGTTTGAGCTAGGACTTCCACATATATATGTATGGAGTGGAGATTGCGACTGGAAAGAAACTTTGTGTTTCCAACATGGAAGGTGAAGGACGGCTTTCTCACACTCATCACTGAGAAATGAGCATGAGGAGAGACGTTCGTTCACCTAGCACAAAGGGAACGGGTTGCAGGGGAAACTTTTCTCTTGTTTCTCAGGCTGTTTCCTAGTGCCGGTTTGAACTTCCTGCAGTTTTCACTGTAAAAACGAGTTTGAGCTAGGACTTCCACATATATATGTATGGAGTGGAATTTGCGACTGAAAAGAAACTTTGTGTTCCCAAAAAGCTATGTGAAGGACGGCTTTAACACACACTTATCCCTCAGAACTGAGCATGAGGAGACATGTTCGTTCATCTAGCACAAAATGAACGGGTTGCAGGAGAAAACATTACTCTGTTTTCTCAGTCTGATTCCTAGTGCCGGTTTGAATTTCCTGCAGTTTTCTCTGTAATAACGTGTTGGAGCTAGTACCTCTCCATAGATATGCATGGAGTGGAGTTTGCAACTGAAAAGGAACTTTGTGTTCCCAACAAGATAGGTGAAGGACGGCTTTCACCCACACATATCTCTCAGAACAGAACATGTTGAGAGACGTTCGATCATCTAGCACAAAATGAACGGGTTGCAGGGGAAACCTTTTCTCTGGTTTCTCAGGCTATTTCCTAGTGTCGGTTTGAAGTTCCTGCAGTTTTCACTGTAATAACGAATAGAAGATAGAACCGACCCATATATATGTATGGAGTGGAGTTTGCGACTGAAAATAAACTTTGTGTTCCCAGCAAGTAATATGAAGTACGGCTGTAACACACACTTATCTCCCAGAACTGAGCATGTGGAGAGACGTTCGTTCATCTAGCAAAAAATGAACGGGTTGCAGGAGAAAACTTTACTCTGATTTCTCAGGCTGTTTCGTAGTGCCAGTTTGAAATTCCTGCATTTTTCACTGTACAACCGAGTTAGAGCTACTACCTCCCCATATATATGTATGGAGTGGAGTTTGCGACTGAAAAGAATCTATGTGTTCCCAACAAGCTAGGTGAAGAACGGCTTTCACACTCACAGACCTGTCCGAACTGAGCATGTGGAGAGACGTTCGTTCATCTAGCACAAAATGAACGGGTTGCAGGTGAAAACTTTACTCTTGTTTCTCAGGCTGTTTCCTAGTGCCGGTTTGAAGTTCCTGAAGTTTTCACTGTAAAAACGAGTTGGAGATAGGACCTCCCCATATATATATATGGAGTGGAGTTTGCGGCTGAAAACAAACTTTTTGTTCCCAACAAGTTATGTGAAGGACGTCTTTCACACACACTTATCTCCCAGAAATGAGCATGTGGAGAGACGTTCGTTCATCTAGCACAAAATGAACCTGTGGGGGAGAAACTTTTACTCTGGTTTCTCAGATTGTTTCCCAGTGACGGTTTGAAATTCCTGCAGTTTTCTGTGTAAAACCGGGTTTGAGATAGTACCTAACCATAGATATGCTTGGATTGGAGTTTGCAAGCAAAAGAAACTTTGTGTTCCCATCAAGCTAGGTGAAGAACGGCTTTCACACACACTTATCACTCAGAACAGAACCTGTTGAGAGACGTTCTTTCATCTAGAACAAAATGAACGGGTTGCAGGAGAAAACTATTCTCTGGTTTCTAAGGCTGTTTCCTAGTGCCGGTTTGAAGTTCCTGCAGTGTTCAATGTAAAACCGATTCGCAGCTAGTCCCTACCCATATATATGCATGGGGTGGAGTTTGCAAGTGAAAAGAAACTATGTGTTCCGTATAAGCTAGTTGAATGACGGCTTTCACCCACACTTATCTCTCAGAACAAAACATGTTGAGAGACGTTCGTTCATCTAGCACAAAATGAACGGGTTGCAATGGACACCTTTATTCTGGTTTTTTAGAGTGTTTCCTAGTGACGGTTTGAATTTCTTGCAGTTTTCACTGTAAAACCGAGTTGGAGCTAGGACTTCCCCATCTATATGTCTGGAGTGGATTTTTCGACTGAAAAGAATCTTTGTGTTCCCAACAAGTTAGGTGAAGCACGGCTTTCACACTCACTTACATCTCAGAACTGAGCATGTGGGGAGACGTTTGTTCATCTAGCAAAAATTGAACGGGTGACAGGAGAAACTATTACTCTGATTACTCAGGATGTATCCTAGTGCCGGTTTGAAGTTCCTGCAGTTTTCACTGTAAAAACCAGTTGGAGCTAGGACTTTCCCATATATATGTATGGAGTGGAATTTGGGACTGAAAAGAAACTTTTTTGTTCCCAACAAGCTAGGTGAAGGACGGCTTTCACACACTCTTATCTCTCAGAGCTGAGCATGTGGAGAGACGTTCGTTCATCTAGAACAAAATGAACCTATGGAGGAGAAAACTTTACTATGGTTTCTCAGAATGTTTCCTAGTGCCGGATTGAAGTTCCTGCATTTTTCACTGTACAACCGATTTAGAGCTAGTACCTCCCCATATATATGTATGGAGTGGAGATAGCGACTGAAAAGAAACTTTGTGTTTCCAACAAGGAAGTTGAAGGACGGCATTCACACACTCTTATCACTCAGAAATGAGCATGAGGGGAGACGTTGGTTCATCTAGCACAAAGGGAACGGGTTGCAGGAGAAACTTTTACTCTGGTTTCTCAGGCTGTTTCCTAGTGCCGGTTTGAAGTTCCTGCAGTTTTCACTGTAAAACCGATTTGCAGCTAGTCCCTACCCATATATATGCATGGAGTGGGGTTTGCAACTGAAAAGAAACTATGTTTTCCCAATAAGCTAGATGAATGACGGCTTTCACCTACACTTATCTCTCAGAACAAAACATGTTGAGAGACGTTCGTTCATCTAGCACAAAATGAACGGGTTGCAGGGGAAACCTTTATTCTGGTTTCTCAGTGTGTTTTCTAGTGCCGGTATGAAGTTCCTGCAGTTTTCACTTTAAAACAGAGTTGGAGCTAGGACTTCCCATCTATATGTATGGAGTGGATTTTTCGACTGAAAAGAAACTTTGTGTTCCCAACAAGCTAGGTGAAGGACGGCTTTCACACTCACTTACCGCTCAGAACTCAGCATGTGGGGAGACGTTCGTTCATCTAGCACAAATTGAACGGGTGACTGGAGAAACTTTTACTGTGATTACAAAGGATCTTTCCTAGTGCCGGTTTGAAGTTCCTGCAGTTTTCACTGTAAAAACGAGTTGGAGCTAGGTCTTCCCCATATATATGTATGGAGTAGAGATTGCGACTGAAAAGAAACTTTGTGTTTCCAACAAGGAAGGGTAAGGACGGCTTTCACACACTCTTATCACTCAGAAATGAGCATGAGGAGAGACGTTCGTTCATCTAGCACAAAGGTAACAGTTTGTATGAGAAACTTTTACTCTGGATTCTCAGGCTGTTTAATAGTGCCGGTTTGAAGTTCCTGCAGTTATCACTGTAAAACCGATTCGCAGCTAGTCCCTACCCATATATATGCATTGAGTGGAGTTTGCAACTGAAAAGAACCTATGTGTTCCCAATAAGCTAGTTGAATGACGGCTTTCACCCACACTTATCTCTCAGAACAAAACATGTTGAGAGACGTTCGTTCATCTAGCACAAAATGAACGGGTTGCAGGAGAAACCGTTATTCTAGCTTCTCAGAGTGTTTCCTAGTGCCGGTTTGAAGTTCCTGCAGTTTTCAGTGTAAAGCACAGTTGGAGCTAAGACTTTCCCATCTATATGTATGGAGTGGATTTTTCGACTGAAAAGAAAATTTGTGTTCCCAACAAGCTAGGTGAAAGACGGCTTTCACACTCACTTACATCTCAGAACTGAGCATGTGGGGAGACGTTCGTTCATCAAGCAAAAATTGGACGGGTGACTGGAGAAACTTATACTGTGATTATTCAGGATGTTTCCTAGTGCCGGTTTGAAGTTCCTGCAGTTTTCACTGTAAAAACTAGTTGGAGCTAGGTCTTCCCCATATATATGTATGGATTTGAATTTGTGACTGAAAAGAAACTTTGTGTTCCAAACAAGCTAGTTGAAGGACGGCTTTCACACACTCTTATCTCTCAGAAATTAGCATGAGGAGAGACGTTCGTTCATCTAGAACAAAATAAACCTGTGGAGGAGAAAATTTTACTCTGGTTTCTCAGTCTGATTCCTAGTGCCAGTTAGAATTTCCTGCATTTTTCACTGTAATAACGAGTTGGAGCTAGTACCTCCCCATAGATAAGCTTGGAATGGAGTTTGCAACTGAAAAGAAACTTTGTGTTCCCAACAAGATAGGTGAAGGACGGCTTTCACCCACACATATCTCTCAGAACAGAACATGTTGAGAGACGTTCGATCATCTAGCACAAAATGAACGGGTTGCAGGAGAAAACTTTTCTCTTGTTTCTCAGGCTGTTTCCTAGTGTCAGTTTGAAGTTCCTGCAGTTTTCACTGTAAAAACGAGTTGGAGATAGAACCGACCCATATATATGTATGGAGTGGAGTTTGCGACTGAAAATAAACTTTGTGTTTCCAACAAGTAATGTGAAGTACGGCTGTCACACACACTTATCCCCCAGAACTGAGCATGTGGAGAGACGTTCGTTAATCTAGCAAAAAATGAACGGGTTGCAGGAGAAAATTTTGCTCTGATTTCTCAGGCTGTTTCCTACTGCCAGTTTGAAATTCCTGCATTTTTCACTGTACAACCGAGTTAGAGCTAGTACCTCCCCATATATATGTATGGAGTGGAGTTTGTGACTGAAAAGAATCTATGTGTTCCCAACAAGCTATGTGAAGAACGGTTTTCACACTCACAGACCTGTCAGAACTGAGCATGTGGAGAGACGTTCGTTCATCTAGCACAAAATGAACGGGTTGCCGGAGAATCTTTTACTCTGGGTTCTCAGGCTGTTTCCTAGTGCCGGTTTGAAGTTCCTGCAGTTTTCACTGTAAAACCGATTCGCAGCTAGTCCCTACCCATATATATGCATGGAGTGGAGTTTGCAACTGAAAAGAATCTATGTGTTCCCAATAAGCTAGTTAAATGAAGGCTTTCACCCACACTTATCTCTCAGAACAAAACATGTTGAGAGACGTTCGTTCATCTAGCACAAAATGAACGGGTTGCAGGGGAAACCTTTATTCTGGTTTTTCAGAGTGTTTCCTAGTGCTGGTTTGAAGTTCCTGCAGTTTTCAGTGTAAAAGAGTGTTGGAGCTAGGACTTCCCCATCTATATGTATGGAGTGGATTTTTCGACTGAAAAGAAACTTTGTGTTCCCAACAAGCTAGGTGAAGGACGGCTTTCACACTCACTTACATCTCAGAACTGAGCATGTGGGGAGACGTTCATTCATCTAGCACAAAGGGAACGGGTTGCAGGAGGAACTTATACTCTAGTTTTTCAGATTGTTTCCTAGTGCCGGTTTGGATTTCCTGCAGTTTTCACTGTAAAACCGAGTTGGAGCTAGTACCTCCCCATAGATATGCATGGAGTGGAATTTGCAACTGAAAAGAAACTTTGTTTTCCCAACAAGCTATGTGTAGGACGGCTTTCACCCTCAAATATCCTTCAGAACAGAACATGTTGAGAGACGTTCGTTCATCTAGCACAAAATGAACGGGTTGCAGGAGAAACTTTTACTCTGGTTTCTCAGGCTGTTTCCTAGTGTCGGTTTGAAGTTCCTGCAGTTTTCACTGTTAAAAAAGAGTTGAGCTATGACTTCCCCATATATAAGTATGGAGTGGAATTTGCGACTGAAAAGAAACTCTGTGTTCCCAACAAGCTAGTTGAAGGACGGCTTTCACACACTCTTATCTCTCAGAACTGAGAATGTGGAGAGACGTTCGTTCATCTAGAACAAAATGAACCTGTGGAGTACAAAACTTTACTCTGGTTTCTCATAGTGTTTCCTAGTGCCGGTTTGAAGTTCCTGCATTTTTCACTGTACAACCGATTTAGAGCTATTAACTCCCCATATATATGTATGGAGTGGAGATTGCGACTGAAAAGAAACTTTAGTTTCCAACAAGGAAGGTGAAGGACGGCTTTCACACACTCTTATCACTCAGAAATTAGCATGAGGAGAGACGTTCGTTCATCTAGCACAAAGGGAACGTGTTGCAGGGGAAATTTTTACTCTGGTTTCTCAGGCTGTTTCCTAGTGCCGGTTTGAAGTTCCTGCAGTTTTTACTTTAAAACCGAGTTGGAGCTAGGAGTTCCCCATCTATATGTATGGAGTGGAGTTTTCGACTATAAAGAAACTTTGTGTTCCCAACAAGCTAGGTGAAGGACGGCTTTCACAATCACTTACATCTCAGAACTGAGCATGTGGTGAGACGTTCGTTCATCTAGCACAAATTGAACGGGTGACTGGAGAAACTTTTACTGTGATAACTCAGGATGTTTCCTAGTGCCGGTTTGAAGTTCCTGCAGTTTTCACTGTAATAACGAGTTGGAGAAAGTACCTCCCGATAGATATGCATGGAGTGGAGTTTGCAACTGTAAAGAAACTTTGTGTTCCCAACAAGCTAGGTGAAGGACGGCTTTCACCCACACATATCTCTCAGAACAGAACATGTTGAGAGACGTTCGTTCATCTAGCACAAAATGAACGGGTTGCAGGAGAAAACTTTAATCTTGTTTCTCAGGCTGTTTCCTAGTGCCGGTTTGAAGTTCCTGCAGTTTTCACTGTAAAAACGAGTTGGAGATAGGACCTCCCCATATATATATATGGAGTGGAGTTTGCGACTGGAAACAAACTTGGTGTTCCCAACAAGTTATGTGAAGGACGGCTTTCACACACACTTATCTCCCAGAAATGAGCATGTGGAGAGACGTTCGTTCATCTAGCACAAAATGAACCTGTGGAGGAGAAACTTTTACTCTGGTTTCTCAGAGTGTTTCCTAGTGCCGGTTTGAAGTTCCTGCAGTTTTCTGTGTAAAACCGGGTTGGAGATAGTACCTAACCATAGATATGCATGGATTGGAGTTTGCAAGCAAAAGAAACTTTGTGTTCCCAAGAAGCTAGGTGAAGAACGGCTTTCACACACACATATCTCTCAGAACAGAACCTGTTGAGAGACATTCTTTCATACAGAACAAAATGAACGGGTTGCAGAAGAAAACTTTTCTCTGGTTTCTCAGGCTGTTTCCTAGTGCCGGTTTGAAGTTCCTGCAGTGTTCACTGTAAAACCGATTCGCAGCTAGTCCCTACCCATATATATGCATGGGGTGGAGTTTGCAACTGAAAAGAAACTATGTGTTCCCAATAAGCTAGTTGAATGACGACTTTCACCCACACTTATCTCTCAGAAAAAAACATGTTGAGAGACGTTCGTTCATCTAGCACAAAATGAACGGGTTGCAGGGGAAACCTTTATTCTGGTTTTTCAGAGTGTTTCCTAGTGCCGGTTTGAATTTCTTGCAGTTTTCACTGTAAAACCTAGTTGGAGCTAGGACTTCCCCATATATATGTATGGAGTGGAGATTGCGACTGAAAAGAAACTTTGTGTTTCCAACAAGGAAGTTGAAGGACGGCTTTCACACACTCTTATCACTCAGAAATGAGCATGAGGGGAGACGTTCTTTCATCCAGCACAAAGGGAACGGGTTGCAGGAAAAACTTTTACTCTGGTTTCTCAGGCTGTTTCCTAGTGCCGGTTTGAAGTTCCTGCAGTTTTCACTGTAAAAACGATTCTCAGCTAGTCCCTACCAATATATATGCATGGAGTGGAGTTTGCAACTGAAAAGAAACTATGTGTTCCCAATAAGCTAGATGAATGACGGCTTTCACCCACACTTATCTCTCAGAACAAAACATGTTGAGAGACTATCGTTCATCTAGCACAAAATTAAAGGGTTGCAGGGGAAACCTTTATTCTGGTTTCTCAGAGTGTTTCCAAGTGCCGGTATGAAGTTCCTGCAGTTTTCACTGTAAAACAGATTTGGAGCTAGGACTTCCCATCTATATGTATAGAGTGGATTTTTCGACTGAAAAGAAACTTTGTGTTCCCAACAAGCTAGGTGAAGGACGGCTTTCACACTCACTTACATTTCAGAACTGAGCATGTGGGGAGACGTTCGTTCATCTAGCACAAATTGAACGGTTGACTGGAGAAACTTTTACTGTGATTACTCAGGATGTTTCCTAGTGCCGTTTTGAAGTTCCTGCAGTTTTCACTGTAAAAACGAGTTTGAGCTAGGTCTTCCCCATATATATGTATGGAGTGGAATTTGTGACTGAAAAGAAACATTGTGTTCCCAACAAGCTAGGTGAAGGACGGCTTTCACACACTCTTATCTCTCAGAAATTAGCATGAGGAGAGACGTTCGTTCATCTACAACAAAATGAACCTGTGGAGGAGAAAACTTTACTCTGGATTCTCTGAGTGTTTCCTAGTGCCGATTTGAATTTCCTGCAGTTTTCAGTGTAAAACCGGGTTGGAGATAGTACCTAACCATAGATATGCATGGAGTGGAGTTTGCATCTGAAAAGAAACTTTGTGTTCCCAACAAGCTAGGTGAAGGATTGCTTTCACACACTCTTATCTCTCAGAACTTAGCATGTGGAGAGATGTTCGTTCATCTAGCACAAAATGAACGGGTTGCAGGAGAAAACTTTTCTCTGGTTTCTCAGGCTGTTTCCTAGTGCCGGTTTGAAGTTCCTGCAGTTTTCACAGTAAAAATGATTTGGAGATAGGACATCCCTATATATATGTTTGGAGTGGAGGTTGCGACTGAAAAGAAGGTTTGTGTTCCCAACAAGCTAGATGAAGGACGGCTTTCACACACTATTATCTCTCAGAACTTAGCGTGTTGAGAAACGTTCGTTCAGCTAGCACAATGGGAAAGTGTTGCAGGAGAAACTTTTACTCTGGTTTCTCAGTCTGTTTCCTAGTGCCATTTTGAAGTTCCTGCAGTTTTCACTGTACAACCGAGTTTTAGCTAGGACATCCCTATATATATGTATGGAGTGGATTTTTTGACTGAAAAGAAACTTTGTGTTTCCAACAAGGAAGTTGAAGGACGGCTTTCACACACTCTTATCACTCAGAAATGAGCATGAGGAAAGACTTTCGTTCATCTAGCACAAAGGGAACGGGTTGCAGGAGAAACTTTTACTCTAGTTTCTCAGGCGTTTTCCTATTGCCGTTTTGAATTTCCTGCAGTTTTCACTGTAAAACCGATTTGTTGCTAGTACCGCAACATAGATATGCATGGAGAGGAGTTTGCAACTGAAAAGAAACTTTGTGTTCCCAACAAGCTATGTGAATGACGGTTTCATCCTCACATATCTCTCAGAACAGAACATGTTGAGAGACGTTCGTTCATCTAGCACAAAATGAACAGGTTGCAGGAGAAACTTTTACTCTGGTTTCTCAGGCTTTTTCCTAGTGTAGGTTTGAAGTTCCTACAGTTTTCACTGTAAAAAAGATTTGGAGCTAGTACTTCCCCATATAAAAGTATGGAGTGGAATTTGTGACTGAAAAGAAACTTTGTGTTCCCAACAAGCAGGTTGAAGTACGGCTTTCACACACTCTTATCTCTCAGAACTGAGCATGTGCAGAGACGTTCGTTCATCTAGAACAAAATGAACCTGTGGAGGAGAAAACTTTACTCTGGTTTCTCAGAGTGTTTCCTAGTGCCGGTTTGAAGTTCCTGCATTTTTCACTATGCAACAGAGTTAGAGATATTACCTCCCCATATATATGTATGGAGTGGAGATTGCGACTGAAAAGAAACTTTGTGTTTCCAACAAGGAAGGTGAAGGACGGCTTTCACACACTCTTATCACTCAGAATTGAGCATGAGGAGAGACGTTCGTTCATGTAGCACAAAGGGAAAGGGTTGCAGAAGAAATTTTTACTCTGGATTCTCAGGCTGTTTCCTAGTGCCGGTTTGAAGTTCCTGTAGTTTTCACTGTAAAACCGACTCTCAGCTAGTCCCTACCTATAAATATGTATGGAGTGGGGTTTGCAACTGAAAAGAAACTATGTGTTCCCAATAAGCTAGTTGAATGATGGCTTTCACCCACACTTATCTCTCAGAACAAAACATGTTGAGAGACGTTCGTTCATCTAGCACAAAATGAACGGGTTGCAGGGGAAACATTTATTCTGGTCTCTCAGAGTGTTTCCTAGTGCCGGTTTGAATTTCCTGCAGTTTTCACTGTAAAACCTAGTTGGAGCTAGGACTTCCCCATATATATGTATGGAGTGGATTTTTCGACTGAAAAGAAACTTTGTGTTCCCAACAAGCTACGTGAAGGACGGCTTTCACACTCACTTACATCTCAGAACTGAGCATGTGGGGAGACGTTCGTTCATCTAGCACAAATTGAAAGGTTGACAGGAGAAAATTTTACTGTGATTACTCAGGGTGTTTCCTAGTGCCGGTTTGAATTTCCTGCAGTTTTCACTGTAAAAACGAGTTGGAGCTAGGACTTCCCCATATATATGTATGGAGTGGAATTAGCGACTGAAAAGGAACTTTGTGTTCCCACAAGCTAGGTGAAGAATGGCTTTCACACACTCTTATCTCTCAGAACTGAGCATGTCGAGACACGTTCGTTCATCTAGCACAAAATGAACGGTTTGCAGGAGAAAAGTTTACTCTGGTTTCTCAGTCTGTTTCCTAGTGCCGGTTTGAAATTCTGCAGTTTTCACTGTAAAAACGAGTTGGAGCTAGTACCTCCCGATAGATATGAATGGAGTGGAGATTGCAACTGAAAAGAAACTTTGTGTTCCCAACAAGCTAGTTGAAGGACGGCTTTCACCCACAAATATCTCTCAGAACAGAACATGTTGAGAGACGTTCGTTCATCTAGCACAAAATGAACCTGTGGAGGAGAATCTTTTACTCTGATTTCTCAGAGTGTTTCCTTGTGCCGGTTTGAATTTCCTGCAGTTTTCTCTGTAAAACCGGGTTGGAGATAATACCTAACCATAGATATGCATGGAGTGGAGTTTGCAACTCAAAAGAAACTTTGTCTTCCCAACAAGCTAGGTGAAGGACGGCTTTCACACACACTTATCTCTCAGAACAGAAACTGTTGAGAGACTTTCGTTCATCTAGCACAAAATGAACGGGTTGCAGGAGAAAACTTTACTCTGATTTCTCAGGCTATTTCCTAGTGCCGGTTTAAATTCCTGCATTTTTCAGTGTACAACAGAGTTAGAGCTAGTACCTCCCCATATATATGTATGGAGTGGAGTTTGCGACTTAAAACAAACTGTGTGTTCTCAACAAGCTAGTTGAAGGACGGCTTTCACACTCACAGACCTGTCAGAACTGAGCATGTGGAGAGACGTTCGTTCATCTAGTACAAAATGAATGGGTTGCCGGAGAAACTTTTACTCTGTTTTCTCAGGGTGTTTCCTAGTGCCGGTTTGAATTTCCTGCAGTTTTCACTGTAATAACGAGTTGGAGCTAGTACATCCCCATAGATATGCATGGAGTGGAATTTGCAACTGAAAAGAAACTTTGTGTTCCCAACAAGCTAGGTGAAGGAAGGCTTTCACCCACACATATCTCTCAGAACAGAACATGTTGAGAGACGATCGTTCATCTAGCACAAAATGAACCTGTGGAGGAGAAACTTTTACTCTGGTTTCTCAGAGTGTTTCCTTGTGCCGGTTTGAAGTTCCTGCAGTTTTCTGTGTAAAACCGGGTTGGAGATAGTACCTAACCAAAGATATGCATGGAGTGGAGTTTGCAACTCAAAAGAAAATTTGTGTTCCCAACAAGCTAGTTGAAGGACGGCTTTCACACACACTTATCTATCACAACAGAACCTGTTGAGAGACGTTCGTTCATCTAGCACAAAATGAACTGGTTGCAGGAGAAAACTTTACTCTTGTTTCTCAGGCTGTTTCCTAGTGCCGGTTTGAAATTCCTGCATTTTTCACTGTACAACCGAGTTAGAGCTAGTACCTCCCCATATATATGTATGGAGTGGGGTTTGCGACTGAAAAGAAACTGTGTGTTCCCAACAAGCTAGGTGAAGTTCGGCTTTCACACTCACAGACCTGTCAGAACTGAGCATGTGGAGAGACGTTCCTTCATCTAGCACAAATGAACGGGTTGCCAGAGAAACTTTTACTCTGGTTTCTCAGGCTGTTTCCTAGTGCCGGTTTGAAGTTCCTGCAGTTTTCACGGTAAAACCGAGTTGGAGCTAGGACTTCCCCATCGATATGTATGGAGTGGATTTTTCGACTGAAAAGAAACTTTGTTTTCCCAACAAGCTAGGTGAAGGACGGCTTTCACACACACATATCTCTGAGAACTGAGCATGTGGAGACACATTCGTTCTACTAGCACAAATGGAACGGGTTGCAGGAAAAACTTTTACTCTGATTTCTCAGGCTGTTTCCTAGAGACGGTTTGACGTTCCTGCAGTTTTCACTGTAAAACCGAGTTGCAGCAAGTACCTCCCCATATATATGTATGGAGTGGAGTTTTTGACTGAAAAGAAACTTTGTGTTCCCAACATGGTAGGTGAAGGACGGCTTTCACACTCACTTACATCTCAGAACTGAGCATGTGGGGAGACGTTCGTTCATCTAGCACATATTGAACGGGAGGCAGGAGAAACTTTTACTCTGATTACTCAGGATGTTTCCTAGTGCCGGTTTGAAGTTCCTGCAGATTTCACTGTAAAACCGATTTGCAACAAGTACATCCCCATATATATGTATGGAGTGGAATTTGCGACTGAAAAGAAACTTTCTGTTCCCAACAAGCTAGGTGAAGGACGGCTTTCACACACACTTATCTCTCAGAAGTGAGCATGAGGAGACACTTTCGTTCTACTAGCACAAAGGGACGGGTTGCAGGAAAAACTTTTCTCTGATTTCTCAGGCTCTTTCCTAGAGACGGTTTGACGTTCCTGCAGTTTTCACTGTAAAACCGATTTGCAACAAGTACATCCCCATATATATGTATGGAGTGGAGTTTGCGACTGCAAAGAAACTTTGTTTTCCCAACAAGCTAGGAGAAGGACGGCTTTAACACACTCTTATCACTCAGAACTGAGCATGTGGAGAGACGATCGTTCATCTAGAACAAAATGATCCTGTGGAGGAGAAAACTTTACTCTGGTTTCTCAGAGTGTTTCCTAGTGCCGGTTTGAATTTCCTGCAGTTTTCAGTGTAAAACCGGGGTGGAGATATTACCTAACCATAGATATGCATGGAGTGGAGTCTGCAACTGAAAAGAAACTTTGTGTTCCCAACAAGCTAAGTGAAGTACGGCTTTCACACACACTTATCTCTCAGAACAGAACCTGTTGAGGGACGTTCATTCATCTAGCACAAAATGAACGGGTTGCAGGAGAAATCTTTTCTCTGGTTTCTCAGTCTGTTTCCTAGTGCGGTTTTGAAGTTCCTGCATTTTTCACTATACAACCGAGTTAGAGTTAGTACCTCCCCATTTATATGTATGGAGTGGAGATTGCGACTGAAAAGGAACTTTTTGTTTCCAACAAGGAAGCTGAAGGACGGCTTTCACACACTCTTATCACTCAGAAATTAGCATGAGGAGAGACGTTCGTTCATCTAGCACAAAGGGAATGGGTTGCAGGAGAAAATTTTACTCTGGTTTCTCAGGCTGTTTCCTAGAGCCGGTTTGAAGTTCCTGCAGTTTTCACTGTAAAACCGAGTCACAGCTAGTCCCTACCCATATATATGCATGGAGAGGAGTTTGCAACTGAAAAGAAACTATGTGTTCCCAATAAGCTAGTTGTTTGACGGCTTTCACCCACAATTATCTCTCAGAACAAAACATGTTGAGAGACGTTCGTTCATCTAGCACAAAATGAACGGGTTGCAGGGAAACCATTATTCTGGTTTCTCAGATTGTTTCCTAGTGCCGGTTTGAAGTTCCTGCTTTTTTCACTGTAAAACCGATTTGGAGCTAGGACTTCCCCATCTATATGTATGGAGTGGAATTTTCGACTGAAAAGAAACTTTGTGTTCCCAAGAAGCTAGTTGAATTACGGCTTTCATACACTCATATCTCCCAGAACTGAGCAAGTGGAGAGACGTTCGGTAATCTAGCACAAAATAAATGGGTTGCCGGAGAAACTTTAATTCTGGTTTTGCAGACTGTTTCCTAGTGCCGGTTTGAAGTTCCTGCAGTTTTCACTGTAAAACCGAGTTTGAACTAGGTCCTCCCCTTTTATATGTATGGAGTGGAGTATGCGACTGAAAATAAATTTGAATTCCCAACAAGCTAGTTGAAGGACGTCTTTCACACACAGTTATCTCTCAGAACTGAGCATGTGGAGACACTTTCGTTCATCTAGCACAAAATGAACGGGTTGCAGGAAAAACTTTTCTCTGATTTCTCAGGCTGTTTCCTAGAGATGTTTTGACGTTCCTGCATTTTTCACTGTAAAACCGAGTTGCAGCAAGTACCTCCCCATATATATGAATTGAGTGGAGTTTGCGACTGCAAAGAAACTTTGTTTTCCCAACAAGCTATGAGAAGGACAGCTTTCACACACTCTTATCACTCAGAACTGAGCATGTGGGGAGACGTTCGTTCATCTAGCACAAATTGAACGGTTGACAGGAGAAACTTTTACTCTGATTACTGAGGATGTTTCCTAGTGCCGATTTGAAGTTCCTGCAGTTTTCACTGTAAAAACGAGTTGGAGCTATGACTTTCCCATATATATGTATGGAGTGGAATTTGCGACTGGAAAGAAACTTTGTGTTCCCAACGATCTAGGTGAAGGACGGCTTTCACACACTCTTATCTCTCAGAACTGAGCATGTGGAGAGACGTTCGTTCATCTAGAACAAAATGAATCTGTGGAGGAGAAAACTTTACTCTGCTTTCTCAGAATGTTTCCTAGTGCCGTTTTGAAGTTCCTGCATTTTTCACTGTACAACCGAGTTAGAGCTAGTACCTCCTCATAAATTTGTATGGAGTGGAGATTGCGACTGAAAAGAAACTTTGTGTTTCCAACAAGGAAGGTGAAGGACGGCTTTCACACACTCTTATCACTCAGTAATTAGCATGAGGGGAGACGTTCTTTCATCTAGCACAAAGGGAACGTGTTGCAGGAGAAACTTTTACTCTGGTTTCTCAGGCTGTTTCCTAGTGCCGGTTTGAATTTCCTGCAGTTTTCACTGTAAAACCGATTCGCAGCTAGTCTCTACCCATATATATGCATGGAGTGGAGTTTGCAACTGAAAAGAATCTATGTGTTCCCAATAAGGTAGTTGAATGACGGCTTTCACCCACACTTATCTCTCAGAACAAAACATGTTGAGAGACGTTCGTTCATCTAGCACAAAATGAACGGGTTGCAGGGGAAACCTTTATTCTGGTTTCTCAGAGTGTTTCCTAGTGCCGGTTTGAAATTCCTGCAGTTTTCAGTGTAAAACCGGGTTGGAGATAGTACCTAACCTTAGATATGCATGGAGTGGAGTTTGCAACTCAAAAGAAACTTTGTGTTCCCAACAAGCTAGGTGAAGGACGGCTTTCAAACACACTTATCTCTCAGAAGTGAGCATGAGGAGACACTTTCGTTCTACTAGCACAAAGGGACGGGTTGCAGGAAAAACTTTTCTCTGATTTCTCAGGCTGTTTCCTAGAGACGGTTTGACGTTCCTGCAGTTTTCACTGTAAAACCGAGTTGCAACAAGTACATCCCCATATATATGTATTGACTGGAGTTTGTGACTGCAAAGAAACTTTGTTTTCCCAACAAGCTAGGAGAAGGACGGCTTTCACACACTCTTATCACTCAGAACTGAGCATGTGGAGAGACGATCGTTCATCTAGAACAAAATGATCCTGTGGAGGAGAAAACTTTACTCTGGTTTCTCAGAGTGTTTCCTAGTGCCGGTTTGAAGTTCCTGCAGTTTTCAGTGTAAAACCGGGTTGGAGATAGTACCTAGCCATAGATATGCATGGAGTGGAGTCTGCATGTGAAAAGAAACTTTGTGTTCCCAACAAGATAAGTGAAGTACGGCTTTCACACACACTTATCTCTCAGAACAGAACCTGTTGAGGGACGTTCGTTCATCTAGCACAAAATGAACGGGTTGCAGGAGAAACCTTTTCTCTGGTTTCTCAGGCTGTTTCCTAGTGCGGTTTTGAAGTTCCTGCATTTTACACTGTACAACCGAGTTAGAGTTAGTACCTACCCATATGTATGTATGGATTGGAGATTGCGACTGAAAAGGAAATTTGTGTTTCCAACAAGGAAGCTGAAGGACGGCTTTCACCCACACATATCTCTCAGAACAAAACATGTTGAGAGATGTTCGTTCATCTAGCACAAAATGAACGGGTTGCAGGGGAAATCTTTATTCTGGTTTCTCAGATTGTTTCCTAGTGCGGGTTTGAAGTTCCTGCTGTTTTCACTGTAAAACCGAGTTGGAGCTAGGACTTCCCCATCTATATTTATGGAGTGGAATTTTCGACTGAAAAGAAACTTTGTGTTCCAAAGAAGCTAGTTGAAGGACGGCTTTCACACTCACTTACAACTCAGAACTGAGCATGTGGGGAGACGTTCGTTCATCTAGCACAAATTGAACGGGAGACAGGAGAAACTTTTACTCTGATTTCTCAGGATGTTTCCTAGTGCCGGTTTTAAGTTCCTGCAGGTTTCACTGTAAAAACGAGTTGGAGCAAGTACTTCACCATCTATATGTATGGAGTGGAATTTGCGACTGAAAAGAAAATTTGTGTTCCCAACAAGATAG
This sequence comes from Camelus dromedarius, assembly GCF_036321535.1. NCBI lineage: Eukaryota > Metazoa > Chordata > Mammalia > Artiodactyla > Camelidae > Camelus > Camelus dromedarius. The sequence goes on from NC_087460.1 coordinate 22,117,802, forward strand.
TTGAAGGACGGCTTTCACACAATCTTATCTCCCAGAACTGAGCAAGTGGAGAGACGTTCGTTAATCTAGCACAAAATGAACCTGTGGAGGAGAAACTTTTACTCTGTTTCTCAGAGTGTTTCCTAGTGCTGGTTTGAAGTTCCTGCAGTTTTCAGTGTAAAACCGGGTTGGAGATAGTACCTAACCTTAGATATGCATGGAGTGGGGTTTGCAAATCAAAAGAAACTTTGTGTTCCCAACAAGCTAGGTGAAGGACGGCTTTCACACTCACAGACATGTAAGAACTGAGCATGTGGAGAGACGTTCGTTCATCTAGCAAAAAATAAACGGGTTGCCGGAGAAACTTTAATTCTGGTTTTGCAGACTGTTTCCTAGTGCCGGTTTGAAGTTCCTGCAGTTTTCAGTGTAAAACCGGGTTGGAGATAGTACCTAACCATAGATATGCATGGAGTGGAGTTTGCATCTGAAAAGAAACTTTGTGTTCCCAACAAGCTAGGTGAAGGATTGCTTTCACACACTCTTATCTCTCAGAACTTAGCATGTGGAGAGATGTTCGTTCATCTAGCACAAAATGAACGGGTTGCAGGAGAAAACTTTTCTCTGGTTTCTCAGGCTGTTTCCTAGTGCCGGTTTGAAGTTCCTGCAGTTTTCACAGTAAAAATGATTTGGAGATAGGACATCCCTATATATATGTTTGGAGTGGAGGTTGCGACTGAAAAGAAGGTTTGTGTTCCCAACAAGCTAGATGAAGGACGGCTTTCACACACTATTATCTCTCAGAACTTAGCGTGTTGAGAAACGTTCGTTCAGCTAGCACAATGGGAAAGTGTTGCAGGAGAAACTTTTACTCTGGTTTCTCAGTCTGTTTCCTAGTGCCATTTTGAAGTTCCTGCAGTTTTCACTGTACAACCGAGTTTTAGCTAGGACATCCCTATATATATGTATGGAGTGGATTTTTTGACTGAAAAGAAACTTTGTGTTTCCAACAAGGAAGTTGAAGGACGGCTTTCACACACTCTTATCACTCAGAAATGAGCATGAGGAAAGACTTTCGTTCATCTAGCACAAAGGGAACGGGTTGCAGGAGAAACTTTTACTCTAGTTTCTCAGGCGTTTTCCTATTGCCGTTTTGAATTTCCTGCAGTTTTCACTGTAAAACCGATTTGTTGCTAGTACCGCAACATAGATATGCATGGAGAGGAGTTTGCAACTGAAAAGAAACTTTGTGTTCCCAACAAGCTATGTGAATGACGGTTTCATCCTCACATATCTCTCAGAACAGAACATGTTGAGAGACGTTCGTTCATCTAGCACAAAATGAACAGGTTGCAGGAGAAACTTTTACTCTGGTTTCTCAGGCTTTTTCCTAGTGTAGGTTTGAAGTTCCTACAGTTTTCACTGTAAAAAAGATTTGGAGCTAGTACTTCCCCATATAAAAGTATGGAGTGGAATTTGTGACTGAAAAGAAACTTTGTGTTCCCAACAAGCAGGTTGAAGTACGGCTTTCACACACTCTTATTTCTCAGAACTGAGCATGTGCAGAGACGTTCGTTCATCTAGAACAAAATGAACCTGTGGAGGAGAAAACTTTACTCTGGTTTCTCAGAGTGTTTCCTAGTGCCGGTTTGAAGTTCCTGCATTTTTCACTATGCAACAGAGTTAGAGATATTACCTCCCCATATATATGTATGGAGTGGAGATTGCGACTGAAAAGAAACTTTGTGTTTCCAACAAGGAAGGTGAAGGACGGCTTTCACACACTCTTATCACTCAGAATTGAGCATGAGGAGAGACGTTCGTTCATGTAGCACAAAGGGAAAGGGTTGCAGAAGAAATTTTTACTCTGGATTCTCAGGCTGTTTCCTAGTGCCGGTTTGAAGTTCCTGTAGTTTTCACTGTAAAACCGACTCTCAGCTAGTCCCTACCTATAAATATGTATGGAGTGGGGTTTGCAACTGAAAAGAAACTATGTGTTCCCAATAAGCTAGTTGAATGATGGCTTTCACCCACACTTATCTCTCAGAACAAAACATGTTGAGAGACGTTCGTTCATCTAGCACAAAATGAACGGGTTGCAGGGAAACCATTATTCTGGTTTCTCAGATTGTTTCCTAGTGCCGGTTTGAAGTTCCTGCTTTTTTCACTGTAAAACCGATTTGGAGCTAGGACTTCCCCATCTATATGTATGGAGTGGAATTTTCGACTGAAAAGAAACTTTGTGTTCCCAAGAAGCTAGTTGAATTACGGCTTTCATACACTCATATCTCCCAGAACTGAGCAAGTGGAGAGACGTTCGGTAATCTAGCACAAAATAAATGGGTTGCCGGAGAAACTTTAATTCTGGTTTTGCAGACTGTTTCCTAGTGCCGGTTTGAAGTTCCTGCAGTTTTCACTGTAAAACCGAGTTTGAACTAGGTCCTCCCCTTTTATATGTATGGAGTGGAGTATGCGACTGAAAATAAATTTGAATTCCCAACAAGCTAGTTGAAGGACGTCTTTCACACACAGTTATCTCTCAGAACTGAGCATGTGGAGACACTTTCGTTCATCTAGCACAAAATGAACGGGTTGCAGGAAAAACTTTTCTCTGATTTCTCAGGCTGTTTCCTAGAGATGTTTTGACGTTCCTGCATTTTTCACTGTAAAACCGAGTTGCAGCAAGTACCTCCCCATATATATGAATTGAGTGGAGTTTGCGACTGCAAAGAAACTTTGTTTTCCCAACAAGCTATGAGAAGGACAGCTTTCACACACTCTTATCACTCAGAACTGAGCATGTGGGGAGACGTTCGTTCATCTAGCACAAATTGAACGGTTGACAGGAGAAACTTTTACTCTGATTACTGAGGATGTTTCCTAGTGCCGATTTGAAGTTCCTGCAGTTTTCACTGTAAAAACGAGTTGGAGCTATGACTTTCCCATATATATGTATGGAGTGGAATTTGCGACTGGAAAGAAACTTTGTGTTCCCAACGATCTAGGTGAAGGACGGCTTTCACACACTCTTATCTCTCAGAACTGAGCATGTGGAGAGACGTTCGTTCATCTAGAACAAAATGAATCTGTGGAGGAGAAAACTTTACTCTGCTTTCTCAGAATGTTTCCTAGTGCCGTTTTGAAGTTCCTGCATTTTTCACTGTACAACCGAGTTAGAGCTAGTACCTCCTCATAAATTTGTATGGAGTGGAGATTGCGACTGAAAAGAAACTTTGTGTTTCCAACAAGGAAGGTGAAGGACGGCTTTCACACACTCTTATCACTCAGTAATTAGCATGAGGGGAGACGTTCTTTCATCTAGCACAAAGGGAACGTGTTGCAGGAGAAACTTTTACTCTGGTTTCTCAGGCTGTTTCCTAGTGCCGGTTTGAATTTCCTGCAGTTTTCACTGTAAAACCGATTCGCAGCTAGTCTCTACCCATATATATGCATGGAGTGGAGTTTGCAACTGAAAAGAATCTATGTGTTCCCAATAAGGTAGTTGAATGACGGCTTTCACCCACACTTATCTCTCAGAACAAAACATGTTGAGAGACGTTCGTTCATCTAGCACAAAATGAACGGGTTGCAGGGGAAACCTTTATTCTGGTTTCTCAGAGTGTTTCCTAGTGCCGGTTTGAAATTCCTGCAGTTTTCAGTGTAAAACCGGGTTGGAGATAGTACCTAACCTTAGATATGCATGGAGTGGAGTTTGCAACTCAAAAGAAACTTTGTGTTCCCAACAAGCTAGGTGAAGGACGGCTTTCAAACACACTTATCTCTCAGAAGTGAGCATGAGGAGACACTTTCGTTCTACTAGCACAAAGGGACGGGTTGCAGGAAAAACTTTTCTCTGATTTCTCAGGCTGTTTCCTAGAGACGGTTTGACGTTCCTGCAGTTTTCACTGTAAAACCGAGTTGCAACAAGTACATCCCCATATATATGTATTGACTGGAGTTTGTGACTGCAAAGAAACTTTGTTTTCCCAACAAGCTAGGAGAAGGACGGCTTTCACACACTCTTATCACTCAGAACTGAGCATGTGGAGAGACGATCGTTCATCTAGAACAAAATGATCCTGTGGAGGAGAAAACTTTACTCTGGTTTCTCAGAGTGTTTCCTAGTGCCGGTTTGAAGTTCCTGCAGTTTTCAGTGTAAAACCGGGTTGGAGATAGTACCTAGCCATAGATATGCATGGAGTGGAGTCTGCATGTGAAAAGAAACTTTGTGTTCCCAACAAGATAAGTGAAGTACGGCTTTCACACACACTTATCTCTCAGAACAGAACCTGTTGAGGGACGTTCGTTCATCTAGCACAAAATGAACGGGTTGCAGGAGAAACCTTTTCTCTGGTTTCTCAGGCTGTTTCCTAGTGCGGTTTTGAAGTTCCTGCATTTTACACTGTACAACCGAGTTAGAGTTAGTACCTACCCATATGTATGTATGGATTGGAGATTGCGACTGAAAAGGAAATTTGTGTTTCCAACAAGGAAGCTGAAGGACGGCTTTCACCCACACATATCTCTCAGAACAAAACATGTTGAGAGATGTTCGTTCATCTAGCACAAAATGAACGGGTTGCAGGGGAAATCTTTATTCTGGTTTCTCAGATTGTTTCCTAGTGCGGGTTTGAAGTTCCTGCTGTTTTCACTGTAAAACCGAGTTGGAGCTAGGACTTCCCCATCTATATTTATGGAGTGGAATTTTCGACTGAAAAGAAACTTTGTGTTCCAAAGAAGCTAGTTGAAGGACGGCTTTCACACTCACTTACAACTCAGAACTGAGCATGTGGGGAGACGTTCGTTCATCTAGCACAAATTGAACGGGAGACAGGAGAAACTTTTACTCTGATTTCTCAGGATGTTTCCTAGTGCCGGTTTTAAGTTCCTGCAGGTTTCACTGTAAAAACGAGTTGGAGCAAGTACTTCACCATCTATATGTATGGAGTGGAATTTGCGACTGAAAAGAAAATTTGTGTTCCCAACAAGATAGTTGAAGGACGGCTTTCACACAATCTTATCTCCCAGAACTGAGCAAGTGGAGAGACGTTCGTTAATCTAGCACAAAATGAACCTGTGGAGGAGAAACTTTTACTCTGTTTCTCAGAGTGTTTCCTAGTGCTGGTTTGAAGTTCCTGCAGTTTTCAGTGTAAAACCGGGTTGGAGATAGTACCTAACCTTAGATATGCATGGAGTGGGGTTTGCAAATCAAAAGAAACTTTGTGTTCCCAACAAGCTAGGTGAAGGACGGCTTTCACACTCACAGACATGTAAGAACTGAGCATGTGGAGAGACGTTCGTTCATCTAGCAAAAAATAAACGGGTTGCCGGAGAAACTTTAATTCTGGTTTTGCAGACTGTTTCCTAGTGCCGGTTTGAAGTTCCTGCAGTTTTCACGGTAAAACCGAGTTTGAACTAGGTCCTCCCCTTTTATATGTATGGAGTGGGGTATGCGACTGAAAATAAATTTGAATTCCCAACAAGCTAGTTGAAGGAAGTCTTTCACACACACTTATCTCTCAGAACTGAGCATGTGGAGACACTTTCGTTCATCTAGCACAAAAAGAACGGGTTGCAGGAAAAACTTTTCTCTGATTTCTCAGGCTGTTTACTAGAGACGGTTTGACGTTCCTGCAGTTTTCACTGTAAAACCGAGTTGCAGCAAGTACCTCCCCATATATATGTATGGAGTGGATTTTGCGACTTCAAAGAAATTTTGTTTTCCCAACAAGCTATTTGAAGGACAGCTTTCACACACTCTTATCACTCAGAACTTAGCATGTGGAGAGACGTTCTTTCATCTAGCAGAAAATGAACGGGTTGCAGGGGAAACCTTTACTCTGGTTTCTCAGAGTGTTTCTTAGTGCCGGTTTGAGGTTCCTGCAGTTTTCACTGTAAAAACGATTTGGAGATAGGACCTCCCCATATATATGTATGGAGTGGAATTTTCGAATGAAAACAAACATTGTGTTCCCAACAAGTTATGTGAAGGACGGCTTTCACACACAGTTATCTCTCAGAACTGAGCATGTGGAGAGACGTTCGTTCATCTAGCACAAAATGAACCTGTGGAGGAGAAACTTTTACTCTGGTTTCTCAGATTGTTTTCTATTGGCAATTTGAAGTTCCTGAAGTTTTCAGTGTAAAACCGGTTTGGAGATAGTACCTAACCATAGATATGCATGGAGTGGTGTTTGCAACTCAAAAGAAACTTTGTGTTCCCAACAAGCTAGGTGAAGGACGGCTTTCACACACACTTATCTCTCAGAACAGAACCTGTTGAGAGATGTTCGTTCATCTAGCACAAAATGAACGGGTTGCAGGGGAAAACTTTTCTCTGGTTTCTCAGGCTGTTTCCTAGTGCCGGTTTGAAGTTCCTACGTTTTTCACTGTACAACCGATTTAGAGCTAGTACCTCACCATATATATGTATGGAGTGGAGTTACCGACTGAAAGAAACTAAGTGTTTCCAACAAGGTAGGTGAAGGACGGCTTTCACACTCACAGACCTGTCAGAACTGAGCATGTGGAGAGACGTTCGTTCATCTAGCACAAAATGAACGGGTTGCCTGAGAAACTTTTACTTTGGTTCTCAGTCTGTTTCCTAGTGCCGGATTGAATTTCCTGCAGTTTTCAGTGTAAAACCGAGTTGGAACTAGGACCTCCACTTATATATGTATGGAGTGGAGTTTGCGACTGAAAATAAATTTGTATTCCCAACAACCTAGTTGAAGGACGGCTTTCACACACACTTATCTCTGAGAACTGAGCATGTGGAGACACTTTCGTTCTACTAGCACAAAGGGAACGGGTTGCAGGAAAAACTTTTACTCTGATTTCTCAGGCTGTTTCCTAGAGACGGTTTGACGTTCCTGCAGTTTTCACTGTAAAACCGAGTTGCAGCATGTACCTCCCCATATATATGTATGGAGTGGAGTTTTTGACTGAAAAGAAACTTTGTGTTCCCAACAAGGTAGGTGAAGGACGGCTTTCACACTCACTTACATCTCAGAACTGAGCATGTGGGGAGACGTTCGTTCATCTAGCACAAATTGAAAGGGAGGCAGGAGAAACTTTTACTCTGATTACTCAGGATGTTTCCTAGTGCCGGTTTGAAGTTCCTGCAGTTTTCACTGTAAAACCGAATTGGAGCTAGGACCTCCCCATATAAATGTATGGAGTGGAATTTGGGATTGAAAAGAAACTTTCTGTTCCCAACAAGCTATTTGAAGGACGGCTTTCACACACACTTATCTCTCAGAACTGAGCATGTGGAGACGCGTTCGTTCATCTAGCAAAAAATGAACGGGTTGCAGGAAAAACTTTTACTCTGATTTCTCAGGCTGTTTCCTAGTGCCGGTTTGAAGTTCCTACGTTTTTCACTGTACAACCGATTTAGAGCTAGTACCTCCCCATATATATGTATGGAGTGGAGTTTTTGACTGAAAAGAAACTTTGTGTTCCCAACAAGGTAGGTGAAGGACGGCTTTCACACTCACTTACATCTCAGAACTGAGCATGTGGGGAGACGTTCGTTCATCTAGCACAAATTGAAAGGGAGGCAGGAGAAACTTTTACTCTGATTACTCAGGATGTTTCCTAGTGCCGGTTTGAAGTTCCTGCAGTTTTCACTGTAAAACCGAATTGGAGCTATGACCTCCCCATATAAATGTATGGAGTGGAATTTGGGATTGAAAAGAAACTTTCTGTTCCCAACAAGCTATTTGAAGGACGGCTTTCACACACACTTATCTCTCAGAACTGAGCATGTGGAGACGCGTTCGTTCATCTAGCACAAAATGAACGGGTTGCAGGAGAAAACTTTACTCTTGTTTCTCAGGCTGTTTCCTAGTGCCGGTTTGAAATTCCTGCATTTTTCACTCTACAACCGAGTTAGAGCTAGTACCTCCCCATATATATGTATGGAGTGGAGTTTGAGACTGAAAAGAAACTGTGTGTTCCCAACAAGCTAGGTGAAGTTCGGCTTTCACACACACTTATCTCTCAGAACTGAGCATGTGGAGAGACGTTCGTTCATCTGGCACAAAGGGAACGGGTTGCAGGAAAATTTTCACTCTTGTTTCTCAGGCTGTTTCCTAGTGCCGGTTTGAAGTTACTGCAGTTTTCACGGTAAAACCGATTCGCAGCTATTCCCTACCCATATATATGCATGGGGTGGAGTTTGCAACTGAAAAGAAACTATGTGTTCCCAATAAGCTAGTTGAATGACGGCTTTCACCCACACTTATCTCTCAGAACAAAACATGTTGAGAGACGTTCATTCATCTAGCACAAAATGAACGGTTTGCAGGGGAAAACTTTATTCTGGTTTCTAGAGTGTTTCCTACTGCCGGTTTGAATTTCCTGCAGTTTTCAGTGTAAAACCGAGTTGGAGCTAGGCCTTCCCCATCTATATGTATGGAGTGGATTTTTCGACTGAAAAGAAACTTTGTGTTCCCAACAAGCTAGGTAAAGGGCGGCTTTCACACTCACTTACATCTCAGAACTGAGCATGTGGGGAGACGTTCGTTCATCTAGCACAAATTGAACCGTTGACAGGAGAAACTTTTACGCTGATTACTCAGGATGTTTCCTAGTGCCGGTTTGAAGTTCCTGCAGTTTTCAGTGTAAAAACGAGTTGGAGCTATGAGTTTCCCATATATATGTATGGAGTGGAATTTGCGACTGTAAAGAAACTTTGTGTTCCCAACAATCTAGGTGAAGGACGGCTTTCACACACAGTTATCTCTCAGAACTGAGCATGTGGAGAGACGTTCGTTCATCTAGCACAAAATGAAACTGTGGAGGAGAAACTTTTACTCTGGTTTCTCAGATTGTTTTCTATTGGCAATTTGAAGTTCCTGAAGTTTTCAGTGTAAAACCGGTTTGGAGATAGTACCTAACCATAGATATGCATGGAGTGGTGTTTGCAACTCAAAAGAAACTTTGTGTTCCCAACAAGCTAGGTGAAGGACGGCTTTCACACACACTTATCTCTCAGAACAGAACCTGTTGAGAGATGTTCGTTCATCTAGCACAAAATGAACGGGTTGCAGGGGAAAACTTTTCTCTGGTTTCTCAGGCTGTTTCCTAGTGCCGGTTTGAAGTTCCTACGTTTTTCACTGTACAACCGATTTAGAGCTAGTACCTCACCATATATATGTATGGAGTGGAGTTACCGACTGAAAGAAACTAAGTGTTTCCAACAAGGTAGGTGAAGGACGGCTTTCACACTCACAGACCTGTCAGAACTGAGCATGTGGAGAGACGTTAGTTCATCTAGCACAAAATGAACGGGTTGCCTGAGAAACTTTTACTTTGGTTCTCAGTCTGTTTCCTAGTGCCGGATTGAATTTCCTGCAGTTTTCAGTGTAAAACCGAGTTGGAACTAGGACCTCCACTTATATATGTATGGAGTGGAGTTTGCGACTGAAAATAAATTTGTATTCCCAACAACCTAGTTGAAGGACGGCTTTCACACACACTTATCTCTGAGAACTGAGCATGTGGAGACACTTTCGTTCTACTAGCACAAAGGGAACGGGTTGCAGGAAAAACTTTTACTCTGATTTCTCAGGCTGTTTCCTAGAGACGGTTTGACGTTCCTGCAGTTTTCACTGTAAAACCGAGTTGCAGCATGTACCTCCCCATATATATGTATGGAGTGGAGTTTTTGACTGAAAAGAAACTTTGTGTTCCCAACAAGGTAGGTGAAGGACGGCTTTCACACTCACTTACATCTCAGAACTGAGCATGTGGGGAGACGTTCGTTCATCTAGCACAAATTGAAAGGGAGGCAGGAGAAACTTTTACTCTGATTACTCAGGATGTTTCCTAGTGCCGGTTTGAAGTTCCTGCAGTTTTCACTGTAAAACCGAATTGGAGCTATGACCTCCCCATATAAATGTATGGAGTGGAATTTGGGATTGAAAAGAAACTTTCTGTTCCCAACAAGCTATTTGAAGGACGGCTTTCACACACACTTATCTCTCAGAACTGAGCATGTGGAGACGCGTTCGTTCATCTAGCAAAAAATGAACGGGTTGCAGGAGAAAACTTTACTCTTCTTTCTGAGTCTGTTTCCTAGTGCCGGTTTGAATTTCCTGCAGTTTTCACTGTAATAACGTGTTGGAGCTAGTACCTCCCCATAGATATGCATGGAGTGGAGTTTGCAACTGAAAAGAAACTTTGTGTTCCCAACAAGCTAGGTGAAGGAAGGCTTTAACCCACACATATATCTCAGAACAGAACATGTTGAGAGACGTTCGTTCATCTAGCACAAAATGAACCTGTGGAGGAGAAACTATTACTCTGATTTCTCAGAGTGTTTCCTAGTGCCGGTTTGAAGTTCCTGCAGTTTTCTGTGTAAAACCGTGTTGGAGATAGTACCTAACCATAGATATGCATGGAGTGGAGTTTGCAACTCAAAAGAAACTTTGTGTTCCCAACAAGCTAGGTGAAGGACGGCTTTCACACACACTTATTTCTCAGAACAGAACCTGTTGAGAGAAGTTCGTTCATCTAGCACAAAATGAACGGGTTGCAGGAGAAAACTTTACTCTGGTTTCTCAGGCTGTTTCCTAGTGCCGCTTTGAAATTCCTGCATTTTTCACTCTACAACCGAGTTAGAGCTAGTACCTCCCCATATATATGTATGGAGTGGAGTTTGCGACTGAAAAGAAACATGGTGTTCCCAACAAGCTAGGTGAAGGACGGCTTTCACACACACTTATCTCTCAGAACTGAGCATGTGGAGAGACGTTCGTTCATCTGGCACAAAGGGAACGGGTTGCAGGAAAATTTTCACTCTTGTTTCTTAGGCTGTTTCCTAGTGCCGGTTTGAAGTTACTGCAGTTTTCACGGTAAAACCGATTCGCAGCTATTCCCTACCCATATATATGCATGGGGTGGAGTTTGCAACTGAAAAGAAACTATGTGTTCCCAATAAGCTAGTTGAATGACGGCTTTCACCCACACTTATCTCTCAGAACAAAACATGTTGAGAGACGTTCATTCATCTAGCACAAAATGAACGGTTTGCAGGGGAAAACTTTATTCTGGTTTCTCAGAGTGTTTCCTACTGCCGGTTTGAATTTCCTGCAGTTTTCAGTGTAAAACCGATTTGGAACTAGGCCTTCCCCATCTATATGTATGGAGTGTATTTCTCGACTGAAAAGAAACTTTGTGTTCCCAACAAGCTAGGTAAAGGGCGGCTTTCACACTCACTTACATCTCAGAACTGAGCATGTGGGGAGACGTTCGTTCATCTAGCACAAATTGAACCGTTGACAGGAGAAACTTTTACTCTGATTACTCAGGATGTTTCCTAGTGCCGGTTTGAAGTTCCTGCAGTTTTCAGTGTAAAAACGAGTTGGAGCTATGACTTTCCCATATATATGTATGGAGTGGAATTTGCGACTGTAAAGAAACTTTGTGTTCCCAACAATCTAGGTGAAGGACGGCTTTCACACACTCTTATCTCTCAGTACTGAGCATGTGGAGAGACGTTCGTTCATCTAGAACAAAATGAATCTGTGGAGGAGAAAACTTTACTCTGGTTTCTCAGAGTGTTTCCTAGTGCCGGTTTGAAGTTCCTGCATTTTTCACTGTACAACAGAGTTAGTGCTAGTACTTCCTCATAAATATGTATGGAGTGGAGATTGCGACTGAAAAGAAACTTTGTGTTTCCAACAAGGAAGATGAAGGACGGCTTTCACACACTCTTATCACTCAGAAATTAGCATGAGGAGAGACGTTCGTTCATCTAGCACAAAGGGAACGGGTTGCAGGAGAAACTTTTACTCTGGTTTCTCAAGCTTTTTCCTAGTGCCGGTTTGAAGTTCCTGCAGTTTTCACTGTAAAACCGATTCGCAGCTAGTCTCTACCCATATATATGCATGGAGTGAAGTTTGCAACTGAAAAGAATCTATGTGTTTTCAATAAGCTAGTTGAATGACAGCTTTCACCCACACTTATCTCTCAGAACAAAACATGTTCAGAGACGTTCGTTCATCTAGCACAAAATGAACGGGTTGCAGGGGAAACCTTTATTCTGGTTTCTCAGAGTGTTTCCTAGTGCCGGTTTGAAGTTGCTGCAGTTTTCACTGTAAAAACGAGTTGGAGATAGGACCTCACCATATATATGTATGGAGTGGGGTTTGCGACTGAAAACAAACTTTGTGTTCAAAACAAGTTATGTGAAGGACGGCTTTCAAACACACATATCTCCCAGAAATGAGCATGTGGAGAAATGTTCGTTCATCTAGCACAAAATGAACCTGTGGAGGAGAAACTTTTACTCTGGATTCTCAGAGTGTTTCCTAGTGCCGGTTTGAAGTTCCTGCAGTTTTCAGTGTAAAACCGGGTTGGAGATAGTACCTAACCTTAGATATGCATGGAGTGGAGTTAGCAACTCAAAAGAAACTTTGTGTTCCCAACAAGCTAGGTGAAGGACGGCTTTCACACACACTTATCTCTAAGAAGTGAACATGAGGAGACACTTTCGTTCTACTAGCACAAAGGGAACGAGTTGCAGGAAAAACTTTCACTCTGGTTTCTCAGGCTGTTTCCTAGAGACGGTATGATGTTCCTGCAGTATTCATTGTAAAAACGAGTTGCAACAAGTACATCCCCTTATATATGTATGGAGAGGAGTTTGCGACTGCAAAGAAACTTTTTTTTCCCAACAAGCTAGTTGAAGGACGGCTTTCACACACTCTTATCACTCAGAACTGAGCATGTGGAGAGACGATCGTTCATCTAGAACAAAATGATCCTGTGGAGGAGAAAACTTTACTCTGGTTTCTCAGAGTGTTTCCTAGTGCCGGTTTGAATTTCCTGCAGTTTTCACTGTAAAACCGAGTCGCAGCTAGTCCCTAACCATATATATGCATGGAGAGGAGTTTGCAACTGAAAAGAAACTATATGTTCCCAATAAGCTAGTTGAATGACGGCTTTCACCCACACATAAATTTCAGAACAAAACATGTTGAGAGACGTTCGTTCATCTAGCACAAAATGAACGGGTTGCAGGGGAAACTTTTATTCTGGTTTCTCAGATTGTTACCTAGTGCCGGTTTGAAGTTCCTGCTGTTTTCACTGTAAAACCGAGTTGGAGCTAGGACTTCCCCATGTATATGTATGAAGTGGAATTTTCGTTTGAAAAGAAACTTTGTGTTCCCAAGAAGCTAGTTGAAGAACGGCTTTCACACTCACTTACAACTCAGAACTGAGCATGTGGGGAGACGTTCGTTCATCTAGCACAAATTGAAAGGGAGGCAGGAGAAACTTTTACTCTGATTACTCAGGATGTTTCCTAGTGCCGGTTTGAAGTTCCTGCAGTTTTCACTGTAAAACCGAATTGGAGCTAGGACCTCCCCATATAAATGTATGGAGTGGAATTTGGGATTGAAAAGAAACTTTCTGTTCCCAACAAGCTATTTGAAGGACGGCTTTCACACACACTTATCTCTCAGAACTGAGCATGTGGAGACGCGTTCGTTCATCTAGCAAAAAATGAACGGGTTGCAGGAAAAACTTTTACTCTGATTTCTCAGGCTGTTTCCTAGTGCCGGTTTGAAGTTCCTACGTTTTTCACTGTACAACCGATTTAGAGCTAGTACCTCCCCATATATATGTATGGAGTGGAGTTTTTGACTGAAAAGAAACTTTGTGTTCCCAACAAGGTAGGTGAAGGACGGCTTTCACACTCACTTACATCTCAGAACTGAGCATGTGGGGAGACGTTCGTTCATCTAGCACAAATTGAAAGGGAGGCAGGAGAAACTTTTACTCTGATTACTCAGGATGTTTCCTAGTGCCGGTTTGAAGTTCCTGCAGTTTTCACTGTAAAACCGAATTGGAGCTATGACCTCCCCATATAAATGTATGGAGTGGAATTTGGGATTGAAAAGAAACTTTCTGTTCCCAACAAGCTATTTGAAGGACGGCTTTCACACACACTTATCTCTCAGAACTGAGCATGTGGAGACGCGTTCGTTCATCTAGCACAAAATGAACGGGTTGCAGGAGAAAACTTTACTCTTGTTTCTCAGGCTGTTTCCTAGTGCCGGTTTGAAATTCCTGCATTTTTCACTCTACAACCGAGTTAGAGCTAGTACCTCCCCATATATATGTATGGAGTGGAGTTTGAGACTGAAAAGAAACTGTGTGTTCCCAACAAGCTAGGTGAAGTTCGGCTTTCACACACACTTATCTCTCAGAACTGAGCATGTGGAGAGACGTTCGTTCATCTGGCACAAAGGGAACGGGTTGCAGGAAAATTTTCACTCTTGTTTCTCAGGCTGTTTCCTAGTGCCGGTTTGAAGTTACTGCAGTTTTCACGGTAAAACCGATTCGCAGCTATTCCCTACCCATATATATGCATGGGGTGGAGTTTGCAACTGAAAAGAAACTATGTGTTCCCAATAAGCTAGTTGAATGACGGCTTTCACCCACACTTATCTCTCAGAACAAAACATGTTGAGAGACGTTCATTCATCTAGCACAAAATGAACGGTTTGCAGGGGAAAACTTTATTCTGGTTTCTAGAGTGTTTCCTACTGCCGGTTTGAATTTCCTGCAGTTTTCAGTGTAAAACCGAGTTGGAGCTAGGCCTTCCCCATCTATATGTATGGAGTGGATTTTTCGACTGAAAAGAAACTTTGTGTTCCCAACAAGCTAGGTAAAGGGCGGCTTTCACACTCACTTACATCTCAGAACTGAGCATGTGGGGAGACGTTCGTTCATCTAGCACAAATTGAACCGTTGACAGGAGAAACTTTTACGCTGATTACTCAGGATGTTTCCTAGTGCCGGTTTGAAGTTCCTGCAGTTTTCAGTGTAAAAACGAGTTGGAGCTATGAGTTTCCCATATATATGTATGGAGTGGAATTTGCGACTGTAAAGAAACTTTGTGTTCCCAACAATCTAGGTGAAGGACGGCTTTCACACACAGTTATCTCTCAGAACTGAGCATGTGGAGAGACGTTCGTTCATCTAGCACAAAATGAAACTGTGGAGGAGAAACTTTTACTCTGGTTTCTCAGATTGTTTTCTATTGGCAATTTGAAGTTCCTGAAGTTTTCAGTGTAAAACCGGTTTGGAGATAGTACCTAACCATAGATATGCATGGAGTGGTGTTTGCAACTCAAAAGAAACTTTGTGTTCCCAACAAGCTAGGTGAAGGACGGCTTTCACACACACTTATCTCTCAGAACAGAACCTGTTGAGAGATGTTCGTTCATCTAGCACAAAATGAACGGGTTGCAGGGGAAAACTTTTCTCTGGTTTCTCAGGCTGTTTCCTAGTGCCGGTTTGAAGTTCCTACGTTTTTCACTGTACAACCGATTTAGAGCTAGTACCTCACCATATATATGTATGGAGTGGAGTTACCGACTGAAAGAAACTAAGTGTTTCCAACAAGGTAGGTGAAGGACGGCTTTCACACTCACAGACCTGTCAGAACTGAGCATGTGGAGAGACGTTAGTTCATCTAGCACAAAATGAACGGGTTGCCTGAGAAACTTTTACTTTGGTTCTCAGTCTGTTTCCTAGTGCCGGATTGAATTTCCTGCAGTTTTCAGTGTAAAACCGAGTTGGAACTAGGACCTCCACTTATATATGTATGGAGTGGAGTTTGCGACTGAAAATAAATTTGTATTCCCAACAACCTAGTTGAAGGACGGCTTTCACACACACTTATCTCTGAGAACTGAGCATGTGGAGACACTTTCGTTCTACTAGCACAAAGGGAACGGGTTGCAGGAAAAACTTTTACTCTGATTTCTCAGGCTGTTTCCTAGAGACGGTTTGACGTTCCTGCAGTTTTCACTGTAAAACCGAGTTGCAGCATGTACCTCCCCATATATATGTATGGAGTGGAGTTTTTGACTGAAAAGAAACTTTGTGTTCCCAACAAGGTAGGTGAAGGACGGCTTTCACACTCACTTACATCTCAGAACTGAGCATGTGGGGAGACGTTCGTTCATCTAGCACAAATTGAAAGGGAGGCAGGAGAAACTTTTACTCTGATTACTCAGGATGTTTCCTAGTGCCGGTTTGAAGTTCCTGCAGTTTTCACTGTAAAACCGAATTGGAGCTATGACCTCCCCATATAAATGTATGGAGTGGAATTTGGGATTGAAAAGAAACTTTCTGTTCCCAACAAGCTATTTGAAGGACGGCTTTCACACACACTTATCTCTCAGAACTGAGCATGTGGAGACGCGTTCGTTCATCTAGCAAAAAATGAACGGGTTGCAGGAGAAAACTTTACTCTTCTTTCTGAGTCTGTTTCCTAGTGCCGGTTTGAATTTCCTGCAGTTTTCACTGTAATAACGTGTTGGAGCTAGTACCTCCCCATAGATATGCATGGAGTGGAGTTTGCAACTGAAAAGAAACTTTGTGTTCCCAACAAGCTAGGTGAAGGAAGGCTTTAACCCACACATATATCTCAGAACAGAACATGTTGAGAGACGTTCGTTCATCTAGCACAAAATGAACCTGTGGAGGAGAAACTATTACTCTGATTTCTCAGAGTGTTTCCTAGTGCCGGTTTGAAGTTCCTGCAGTTTTCTGTGTAAAACCGTGTTGGAGATAGTACCTAACCATAGATATGCATGGAGTGGAGTTTGCAACTCAAAAGAAACTTTGTGTTCCCAACAAGCTAGGTGAAGGACGGCTTTCACACACACTTATTTCTCAGAACAGAACCTGTTGAGAGAAGTTCGTTCATCTAGCACAAAATGAACGGGTTGCAGGAGAAAACTTTACTCTGGTTTCTCAGGCTGTTTCCTAGTGCCGCTTTGAAATTCCTGCATTTTTCACTCTACAACCGAGTTAGAGCTAGTACCTCCCCATATATATGTATGGAGTGGAGTTTGCGACTGAAAAGAAACATGGTGTTCCCAACAAGCTAGGTGAAGGACGGCTTTCACACACACTTATCTCTCAGAACTGAGCATGTGGAGAGACGTTCGTTCATCTGGCACAAAGGGAACGGGTTGCAGGAAAATTTTCACTCTTGTTTCTTAGGCTGTTTCCTAGTGCCGGTTTGAAGTTACTGCAGTTTTCACGGTAAAACCGATTCGCAGCTATTCCCTACCCATATATATGCATGGGGTGGAGTTTGCAACTGAAAAGAAACTATGTGTTCCCAATAAGCTAGTTGAATGACGGCTTTCACCCACACTTATCTCTCAGAACAAAACATGTTGAGAGACGTTCATTCATCTAGCACAAAATGAACGGTTTGCAGGGGAAAACTTTATTCTGGTTTCTCAGAGTGTTTCCTACTGCCGGTTTGAATTTCCTGCAGTTTTCAGTGTAAAACCGATTTGGAACTAGGCCTTCCCCATCTATATGTATGGAGTGTATTTCTCGACTGAAAAGAAACTTTGTGTTCCCAACAAGCTAGGTAAAGGGCGGCTTTCACACTCACTTACATCTCAGAACTGAGCATGTGGGGAGACGTTCGTTCATCTAGCACAAATTGAACCGTTGACAGGAGAAACTTTTACTCTGATTACTCAGGATGTTTCCTAGTGCCGGTTTGAAGTTCCTGCAGTTTTCAGTGTAAAAACGAGTTGGAGCTATGACTTTCCCATATATATGTATGGAGTGGAATTTGCGACTGTAAAGAAACTTTGTGTTCCCAACAATCTAGGTGAAGGACGGCTTTCACACACTCTTATCTCTCAGTACTGAGCATGTGGAGAGACGTTCGTTCATCTAGAACAAAATGAATCTGTGGAGGAGAAAACTTTACTCTGGTTTCTCAGAGTGTTTCCTAGTGCCGGTTTGAAGTTCCTGCATTTTTCACTGTACAACAGAGTTAGTGCTAGTACTTCCTCATAAATATGTATGGAGTGGAGATTGCGACTGAAAAGAAACTTTGTGTTTCCAACAAGGAAGATGAAGGACGGCTTTCACACACTCTTATCACTCAGAAATTAGCATGAGGAGAGACGTTCGTTCATCTAGCACAAAGGGAACGGGTTGCAGGAGAAACTTTTACTCTGGTTTCTCAAGCTTTTTCCTAGTGCCGGTTTGAAGTTCCTGCAGTTTTCACTGTAAAACCGATTCGCAGCTAGTCTCTACCCATATATATGCATGGAGTGAAGTTTGCAACTGAAAAGAATCTATGTGTTTTCAATAAGCTAGTTGAATGACAGCTTTCACCCACACTTATCTCTCAGAACAAAACATGTTCAGAGACGTTCGTTCATCTAGCACAAAATGAACGGGTTGCAGGGGAAACCTTTATTCTGGTTTCTCAGAGTGTTTCCTAGTGCCGGTTTGAAGTTGCTGCAGTTTTCACTGTAAAAACGAGTTGGAGATAGGACCTCACCATATATATGTATGGAGTGGGGTTTGCGACTGAAAACAAACTTTGTGTTCAAAACAAGTTATGTGAAGGACGGCTTTCAAACACACATATCTCCCAGAAATGAGCATGTGGAGAAATGTTCGTTCATCTAGCACAAAATGAACCTGTGGAGGAGAAACTTTTACTCTGGATTCTCAGAGTGTTTCCTAGTGCCGGTTTGAAGTTCCTGCAGTTTTCAGTGTAAAACCGGGTTGGAGATAGTACCTAACCTTAGATATGCATGGAGTGGAGTTAGCAACTCAAAAGAAACTTTGTGTTCCCAACAAGCTAGGTGAAGGACGGCTTTCACACACACTTATCTCTAAGAAGTGAACATGAGGAGACACTTTCGTTCTACTAGCACAAAGGGAACGAGTTGCAGGAAAAACTTTCACTCTGGTTTCTCAGGCTGTTTCCTAGAGACGGTATGATGTTCCTGCAGTATTCATTGTAAAAACGAGTTGCAACAAGTACATCCCCTTATATATGTATGGAGAGGAGTTTGCGACTGCAAAGAAACTTTTTTTTCCCAACAAGCTAGTTGAAGGACGGCTTTCACACACTCTTATCACTCAGAACTGAGCATGTGGAGAGACGATCGTTCATCTAGAACAAAATGATCCTGTGGAGGAGAAAACTTTACTCTGGTTTCTCAGAGTGTTTCCTAGTGCCGGTTTGAATTTCCTGCAGTTTTCACTGTAAAACCGAGTCGCAGCTAGTCCCTAACCATATATATGCATGGAGAGGAGTTTGCAACTGAAAAGAAACTATATGTTCCCAATAAGCTAGTTGAATGACGGCTTTCACCCACACATAAATTTCAGAACAAAACATGTTGAGAGACGTTCGTTCATCTAGCACAAAATGAACGGGTTGCAGGGGAAACTTTTATTCTGGTTTCTCAGATTGTTACCTAGTGCCGGTTTGAAGTTCCTGCTGTTTTCACTGTAAAACCGAGTTGGAGCTAGGACTTCCCCATGTATATGTATGAAGTGGAATTTTCGTTTGAAAAGAAACTTTGTGTTCCCAAGAAGCTAGTTGAAGAACGGCTTTCACACTCACTTACAACTCAGAACTGAGCATGTGGGGAGACGTTCGTTCATCTAGCACAAATTGAACGGGAGACAGGAGAAACTTTTACTCTGATTACTCAGGATGTTTCCTAGTGCCGGTTTGAAGTTCCTGCAGGTTTCACTGTACAACCGAGTTAGAGCTAGTACCTCCCCATATATATGTATGGAGTGCAATTTGCGACTGAAAAGTAACTTTGCTTTTCCAACTAGCTAGTTGAAGGACGGCTTTCACACACACTTATCTCTCAGAACTGAGCATGTGTAGAGACGTTCGTTCAGCTAGCACAAAGTGAACGTTTTGCAAGAGAAACTTTTACTCTGGTTTCTCAGTGTGTTTCATAGTGCCGGTTTGATTTTCCTGCAGTTTTCACTGTACAACCGATTTAGAGCTAGTACCTCCCCATATATATATATATGGAGTGGAGATTGCTACTGAAAGAAACTTTGTGTTTCCAACAAGGACGGTGAAGGAAGGCTTTCACACACTCTTATCACTCAGAAATTAGCATGAGTAGAGACTTTCTTTCATCTAGCACAAAGGGAACGCGTTGCAGGAGAAAATTTTACTCTGGTTTCTCAGGCTGTTTCCTAGTGCCGGTTTGAAGTTCCTGTAGTTTTCACTGTAAAAACGATTCGCAGCTAGTCCCTACCCATATATATGCATGGAGTGGAGTTTGCAACTGAAAAGAAACTATGTGTTCCCAATAAGCTAGTTGAATGACGGCTTTCACCCACACATATCACTCAGAAAAAAACATGTTGAGAGACGTTCGCTCATCTAGCACAAAATGAACGGGTTGCAGGAGAAACTTTTACTCTGGTTTCTCAGTGTGTTTCCTAGTGCCGGTTGAATTTCCTGCAGTTTTCACTGTAAAACCCAGTTGGAGCTAGTACCTCCCCATAGATATGCATGGAGTGGATTTTTCGACTGAAAAGAAACTTTGTGTTCCCAACAAGGTATTTGAAGGACAGATTTCACTCTCACATATCTCTCAGAACAGAACATGTTGAGAGACGTTCTTTCATCCAGCAAAAATTGAACGGATTGCAGGAGAAAACTTTACTCAGGTTTCTCAGGCTGTTTCCTAGTGCCGGTTTGAAGTTCCTGCAGTTTTCACTGTAAAAACGAGTTGGAGCTAGTACCTCCCCTTATATATTTATGGAGTGGAATTTGCTACTTAAAAGAAACTTTGTTTTTCCAACAATCTAGGTGAAGGACGGCTTTCACACACTCTTATCACTCAGAACTGAGCATGTGAAGAGACGTTCGTTCATCTAGAACAAAATGAACCTGTGTAGGAGAAAATTTACTCTGGTTTCTCAGAGTGTTTCCTAGTGCCGGTTTGAAGTTCCTGCAGTTTTCAGTGTAAAACCGGGTTGGAGATAATACCTAACCATAGATATGCATGGAGTGGGGTTTGCAACTTATAAGAAACTTTGTGTTCCCAACAAGCTAGGTGAAGGACGGCTTTCACACACACTTATCTCTCAGAACAGAACCTGTTGAGAGACGTTCGTTCATCTAGCACAAAATGAACGGGTTGCAGGAGAAATCTTTTCTCTGGTTTCTCAGGGTGTTTCCTAGTGCCGGTTTGAAGTTCCTGCATTTTTCACTGTACCACCGATTTAGAGCTAGTACTTCCCCATATATATTTATGGAGTGGAGATTGCGACTGAAAAGAAACTTTCTGTTTCCAACAAGGACGGTGAAGGAAGGCTTTCACACACTCTTATTCACTCAGAAATTAGCATGAGGAAAAACGTTCGTTCATCTAGCACAAAGGGAACGGGTTGCAGGAGAAGCTTTTACTCTGGTTTCTCAGGCTGTTTCCTAGTGCCGGTTTGTAGTTCCTGTAGTTTTCACTGTAAAACCGATTCGCAGCTAGTCCTTACCCATATATATGCATGGAGTGGAGTTTGCAACTGAAAAGAAACTATGTGTTCCCAATAAGCTAGTTGAATGTCGGCTTTCACCCACACTTATCTCTCAGAACAAAACATGTTGAGAGACGTTCGTTCATCTAACACAAAATGAACGGGTTGCAGGGGAAAACTTTATTCTGGTTTCTCAGAATGTTTCCTTGTGCCGGTTTGAAGTTCCTGCAGTTTTCAGTGTAAAACCGATTCGCAGCCAGTCCCTACCCATATATATGCATGGAGTGGAATTTCCAACTGAAAAGAATTTATGTGTTCCCAATAAGATAGGTGAAGTACGGCTTTCACACACACTTATATCTCAGAAGTGAGCATGAGTAGAGACGTTCTTTCATCTAGCAAAAAGGTAACGGTTTGCAGGAGAAACTTTTATTCTGGTTTCGCAGGCTGTTTCCTAGTGCCGGTTTGAAGTTCCTGCAGTTTTCACTGTAAAACCGAGTTGGAGCTAGGACTACCCCATCTATATGTATGGAGTGGGTTTTTCGACTGAAAAGTAACTTTCTGTTCCCAACAAGCTAGGTGAAGGACGGCTTTCACACTCACTTACCTCTCAGAACAGATCATGTGGAGACACGTTCGTTCATCTAGCACAAATTGAACAGGTGGCAGGAGAGACTTTTACTCTGATTACTCAGGATGTTTCCTAGTTCCGGTTTGAAGTTCCTGCAGTTTTCACTGTAAAATCGAGTTGGAGCTTGTACCTCCCTATATAAATGTATGGAGTGGAGTTTGCGACTGAAAAGAAACTTTGTGTTCCCAGCAAGCTAGTTGAAGGACGGCTTTCACACACACTTATCTCTCAGAACTGAGCATGTGGAGACACGTTCGTTCATCTAGCACAAAATGAACAGGTTGCAGGAGAAAACTTTACTCTGGTTTGTCAGTCTGTTTCCTAGTGCCGGTTTGAAATTCCTCCAGTTTTCACTCTACAACCGAATTGGAGCTAGGACATCCCTATATATATGTATGGAGTGGAGGTTGTGTTGAAAAGAAACTTTGTGTTTCCAGCCAGCTAGTTTAAGGACCGCTTTCACACACTCATATCTCTCAGAACTGAGCATGTGGAGAGACGTTCGTTCATCTAGCAAAAAGGGAACGGGTTGCAGAAGAAACTTTACTCTGGTTTCTCAGGCTGTTTCCTAGTGCCGGTTTGAATTTCCTGCAGTTTTCACTGTAAAACCCAGTTGGAGCTAGTACTTCCCCATAGATATGCATGGATTGGGGTTTGCAAATGAAAAGAAACTTTGTGTTCCCAGCAAGCTAGTTTAAGGACCGCTTTCACCCACACATATCTCTCAGAACAGAACATGTTGACAGACGTTCGTTCATCTAGCACAAAATGAACGGGTTGCACGAGAAATCGTTACCCTTGTTTCTCAGGCTGTTACCTAGTGCCGGTTTGAATTTCCTGCAGTTTTCACTGTAAAAACGAGTTGGAGCTAGTACCTCCCCTTATATATTTATGGAGTGGAATTTGCTACTTAAAAGAAACTTTGTTTTTCCAACAAGCTATGTGAAGGACGGCTTTCACACACTCTTATCACTCAGAACTGAGCATGTGGAGAGACGTTTGTTTATCTAGAACAAAATGAACCTGTGGAGGAGAAAACTTTACTCTGGTTTCTCAGAGTGTTTCCTAGTGCCGGTTTGAAGTTCCTGCAGTTTTCACTGTAAAACCGGGTTGGAGATTGTACCTAACCATAGATATGCATGAAGTGGAGTTTGCAACTGAAGAGAAACTTTGTATTCCCAACAAGCTAGGTGAAGGACGGCTTTCACACACACTTATATCTCCGAACAGATTCTGTTGAGAGACGTTCGTTCATCTAGCACAAAATGAACGGGTTGCAGGAGAAATCATTTCTCTGGTTTCTCAGGCTGTTTCCTAGTGCCGGTTTGAATTTCCTGCAGTTTTCACTGTAAAACCGAGTTGGAGCAAGGACATCCCCATCTATATGTATGGAGTGGAGTTTTCGACTGAAAAGAAACTTTGTGTTCCCAACTAGTTAGGTGAAGTACGGCTTTCACACTCACTTAACTCTCAGAACTGAGCATGTGGGGAGACGTTCGTCCATCTAGCAGAAATTGAACGGGTGGCAGGAGAAACTTTTACTCTGATTACTCAGGATGATTCCTAGTGCCGGTTTGAAGTCCCTGCAGTTTTCACTTAAAACCGTGTTGGAGCTAGGACCTCCCCATATAAATGTATGGAGTGGAATTTGCGACTGAAAAGAAACTTTGTGTTCCCAACAAGCTAGTTGAAGGGCGGCATTCACACACACTTATTTCTCAGAACTGAGCATGTGGAGACACGTTCGTTCATCTAGCACAAAATGAACGGGTTGCAGGAGAAAACTTTACTCTGGTTTCTCAGTCTGTTTCCTAGTGCCGGTTTGAATTTCCTGCAGTTTTCACTGTAATAACGATTTGGAGCTAGTACCTCCTCATAGATATGCATGGAGTGGAGTTTGCAACTGAAAAGAATCTTTGTGTTCCCAACAAGCTATGTGAAGGACGGCTTTCACCCACAAATATCTCTCAGAACGGAACATGTTGAGAGACGTTCGTTCATTTAGCACAAAATGAACGGGTTGCAGGTGAAAATTTTTCTCTGTTTTCTCAGGCTCTTTCCTAGTGCCGGTTTGAAGTTCCTGCAGTTTTCACTGTAAAACCGAGTTTGAACTAGCAACTCCACTTATGTATGTATGGAGTGGAGTATGCGACTGAAAATAAATTTGTATTTCAAACAAGTTAGTTGAAGGACGGCTTTCACACACACTTATCTCTCAGAACTGAGCATGTGGAGACACTTTCTTTCTACTACCACAAAGGGAACGGGTTGCAGGTTAATCTTTTACACAGATTTCTCAGGCTGTTTCCTAGAGACGGTTTGACCTTCCTGCAGTTTTCACTGTAAAACCGATTTGCAGCAAGTATCTCCCCATATATATATATGAAGTGAAGTTTGCGACTGCAAAGAAACTTTTTTTTCCCAACAAGCTATGTGAAGGACGGCTTTCACACACACTTATCTCTCAGAACTGAGCATGTGGAGAGACGTTCGTTCAGCTAGCACAAACGGAACGGGTTGCAGGAGAAACTTTTACTCTGGTTTCTCAGTCTGATTCCTAGTGCCGTTTTGAAGTTCCTGCAGTTTTCACTGTAAAACCGAGTTGGAGCTAGGTCATCCCTATATATATGTATGTAGTGGAGGTTGCGACTGAAAAGTATCTTTGTGTTCCCAGCAAGCTAGGTTAAGGAGCGCTTTCACACACTCATATCTCTGAGAACTGAGCATGTGGAGAGACGTTTGTTCATCTAGCACAAAGGGAACGGGTTGCAGGAGAAACTTTTACTCTGGTTTCTCAGGCTGTTTCCTAGTGCCGGTTTGAATTTCCTGTAGTTTTCACTGTAAAACCGATTCGCAGCTAGTCCCTACCCATATATATGCATGAGGTGGAGTTAGCAACTGAAAAGGAACTATGTGTTCCAAATAAGCTAGTTGAATGACGGGTTTCACCCACACTTATCTCTCAGAAAAAAACATGTTGAGAGACGTTCGTTCATCTAGCACAAAATGAACGGGTTGCAGGGGAAAACTTTATTCTGTTTTCTCAGATTGTTTCCTTGTGTCGGTTTGAAGTTCCTGCATTTTTCACTGTAAAACCGAGTTGGATCTTGGACTTCCCCATCTATATGTATGGAGTGGGTTTTTCGACTGAAAAGAAACTTTGTGTTCCCAACTAGTTAGGTGAAGTACGGCTTTCACACTCACTGAACTCTCAGAACTGAGCATGTGGGGAGACGTTCGTCCATCTAGCAGAAATTGAACGGGTGGCAGGAGAAACTTTTACTCTGATTACTCAGGATGATTCCTAGTGCCGGTTTGAAGTCCCTGCAGTTTTCACTTAAAACCGTGTTGGAGCTAGGACCTCCCCATATAAATGTATGGAGTGGAATTTGCGACTGAAAAGAAACTTTGTGTTCCCAACAAGCTAGTTGAAGGGCGGCATTCACACACACTTATTTCTCAGAACTGAGCATGTGGAGACACGTTCGTTCATCTAGCACAAAATGAACGGGTTGCTGGAGAAAACTTTACTCTGGTTTCTCAGTCTGTTTCCTAGTGCCGGTTTGAATTTCCTGCAGTTTTCACTGTAATAACGATTTGGAGCTAGTACCTCCTCATAGATATGCATGGAGTGGAGTTTGCAACTGAAAAGAATCTTTGTGTTCCCAACAAGCTATGTGAAGGACGGCTTTCACCCACAAATATCTCTCAGAATGGAACATGTTGAGAGACGTTCGTTCATTTAGCACAAAATGAACGGGTTGCAGGTGAAAATTTTTCTCTGTTTTCTCAGGCTCTTTCCTAGTGCCGGTTTGAAGTTCCTGCAGTTTTCACTGTAAAACCGAGTTTGAACTAGCAACTCCACTTATGTATGTATGGAGTGGAGTATGCGACTGAAAATAAATTTGTATTCCAAACAAGCTAGTTGAAGGACGGCTTTCACACACACTTATCTCTCAGAACTGAGCAAGTGGAGACACTTTCTTTCTACTACCACAAAGGGAACGGGTTGCAGGTTAAACTTTTACACAGATTTCTCAGGCTATTTCCTAGAGACGGTTTGACCT
This sequence comes from Camelus dromedarius, assembly GCF_036321535.1. Lineage (NCBI taxonomy): Eukaryota > Metazoa > Chordata > Mammalia > Artiodactyla > Camelidae > Camelus > Camelus dromedarius. The sequence goes on from NC_087460.1 coordinate 22,143,791, forward strand.
TCCTGCAGTTTTCACTGTAAAACCGATTTGTAGCAAGTATCTCCCCATATATATATATGAAGTGAAGTTTGCGACTGCAAAGAAACTTTTTTTTCCCAACAAGCTATGTGAAGGACGGTTTCACACACACTTATCTCTCAGAACTGAGCATGTGGAGAGACGTTCGTTCAGCTAGCACAAACGGAACGGGTTGCAGGAGAAACTTTTACTCTGGTTTCTCAGTCTGATTCCTAGTGCCGTTTTGAAGTTCCTGCAGTTTTCACTGTAAAACCGAGTTGGAGCTAGGTCATCCCTATATATATGTATGTAGTGGAGGTTGCGACTGAAAAGTATCTTTGTGTTCCCAGCAAGCTAGGTTAAGGAGCGCTTTCACACACTCATATCTCTGAGAACTGAGCATGTGGAGAGACGTTTGTTCATCTAGCACAAAGGGAACGGGTTGCAGGAGAAACTTTTACTCTGGTTTCTCAGGCTGTTTCCTAGTGCCGGTTTGAATTTCCTGTAGTTTTCACTGTAAAACCGATTCGCAGCTAGTCCCTACCCATATATATGCATGAGGTGGAGTTAGCAACTGAAAAGGAACTATGTGTTCCGAATAAGCTAGTTGAATGACGGGTTTCACCCACACTTATCTCTCAGAAAAAAACATGTTGAGAGACGTTCGTTCATCTTGCACAAAATGAACGGTTTGCAGGGGAAAACTTTATTCTGGTTTCTCAGATTGTTTCCTTGTGTCGGTTTGAAGTTCCTGCATTTTTCACTGTAAAACCGAGTTCGATCTTGGACTTCCCCATCTATATGTATGGAGTGGGTTTTTCGACTGAAAAGAAACTTTGTGTTCCCAACAAGCTAGGTGAAAGACGGCTTTCACACTCACTTACATCTCAGAACTGAGCATGTGGGGAGACGTTCGTGCATCTAGCACAAATTGAAAGGGTGACAAGAGAAACTTTTACTCTGATTACTCAGGATCTTTCCTAGTGCCGGTTTGAAGATCCTACAGGTTTCAGTGAAAAAAACGAGTTGGAGCTTGGACTTCCCCATATATAGGTATGGAGTGGAATTTGTGACTGAAAAGAAACTTTGTGTTCCCAACAAGCTAGGTGAAGGACGGCTTTCACACACTCTTATCTCTCAGAACTGAGCATGTGGAGAGACGTTCGTTCATCTAGAACAAAATGAACCTGTGGAGGAGAAAATTTACTCTTGTTTCTCAGGCTGTTTCCTAGTGCCGGTTTGAATTTCCTGCAGTTTTCACTGTAAAACCGAGTCGCAGCTTGTCCCTACCCATATATATGCATGGAGTGGAGATTGCAACTGAAAAGAAACTATATGTTCCCAATAAGCTAGGTGAAGGAAGGCTTTCACACACACTTATGTCTCAGAACTGAGCATGAGGAGAGACGTTCTTTCATCTAGCAAAATGGGAAGGGTTTGCAGGTGAAACTTTAATTCTGGTTTCACAGACTGTTTCCTAGTGCCGGTTTGAAGTTCCTGCAGTTTTCACTGTAAAACAGAGTTGGAGCTTGGGCTTCCCCATCTATAAGTATGGAGTGGAGTTTACGATTGAAAAGAAACTTTGTGTTCCCAACAAGGTAGGTGAAGGACGGCTTTCACATTCAATTACCTCTCAGAACTGAGCATGTGGGGAGACGTTTGTTCATCTAGCACAAATTGAACGGGTGTCAGTATGAACTTTTTCTCTGATTACTCAGGATGTTTCCTAGTGCCGGTTTGAAGTTCCTGCAGTTTTCACTGTAAAACCGAGTTGGAGAAAATACCTCCCAATAGAAATGTATGGAGTGGAATTTGCGACTGAAAATAAATTTGTATTCCCTACAAGCTAGTTGAAGGACGGCTTTAACACACACTTATCTCTCAGAAATGAGCATGAGGAGAGACGGTCGTTCATCTACCACAAAGGGAACGGGTTGCAGGAGAAACTTTTACTCTGATTTCTCAGGCTTTTTCCTAGTGCCGGTTTGAAGTTACTGCAGTTTTCACTGCAAAATCAATTCGCAGCTTTTCCCTACCCATATATATGCATGGAGTGGAGTTTCCAACTGAAAAGAATCTATGTGTTCCCAATAAGCGAGGTGAAGTACGGCTTTCACACCCACTTATGTCTTAGAAGTGAGCATGGGGAGAGATGTTCTTTCGTCTAGCAAAAGGTAACGGTTTGCAGGAGAAACTTTTATTCTGGTTTCGCAGGCTGTTTCCTAGTGCCGGTTTAAAGTTCCTGCAGTTTTCACTGTAAAACCGAGTTGGAGCTAGGACTTCCCCATTTATATGTATGGAGTGGAGTTTTCGAGTGAAAAGAAACTTTGTGTTCCCAACTAGTTAGGTGAAGTACGGCTTTCACACTCACTTAACTCTCAGAACTGAGCATGTGGGGAGACGTTCGTTCATCTAGCACAAAATGAACGGGTTGCAAGAGAAAACTTTACTCTGGTTTCTCAGTCTGTTTCCTAGTGCCGGTTTGAATTTCCTGCTGTTTTCACTGTAATAACGAGTTGGAGCTAGTACCTCCCCATAGATATGCATGGAGTGGAGTTTGCAACTGAAAAGAAACTTTGTGTTCCCAACAAGCTATGTGAAGGACGGCTGTCACCCACACATATCTCTCAGAACAGAACATGTTGAGAGACGTTCGTTCATTTAGCACAAAATGAACGGGTTGCAGGAGAAAACATTTCTCTTGTTTCTCAGGCTGTTTCCTAGTGCCGGTTTGACGTTCCTGCAGTTTACAGTGTAAAAACGAGTTGGAGATAGGAACTACCCATATATATGTATGGAGTGGATTTTGCGACTGAAAACAAACTTTGTGTTCCCAACAAGTTATGTGAAGGACGGCTTTCACACACATTTAACTCCCAGAACTGAGCATGTGGAGAGACGTTCGTTCATCTAGCAAAAAATGAACGGGTTTCCGGAGAAACTTTTACTCTGGTTCTCAGTCTGTTTCGTAGTGCCGGTTTGAAGTTCCTGCAGTTTTCACTGTAAAACCGAGTTTGAACTAGGTCTTCCCCTTATGAATGTATGGAGTGGAGCATGCGACTGAAAATAAATTTGTATTCCCAACAAGCTAGTTGAAGGACGGCTTTCACACACACTTATCTCTCAGTACTGAGCATGTGGAGAGACGTTCGTTCAGCTAGCACAAAGGGAACGGGTTGCAGGAGAAACTTTTACTCTAGTATCTCAGGCTGTTTCCTAGTACCGGTTTGAAGTTCCTGCAGTTTTCACTGTAAAACCGATTTGGAGCTAGTACCTCCCCATAGATATGCATGGAGTGGAATTTGCAACTGAAAAGAAACTTTGTGTTCCCAAAAAGCTATGTGAAGGACGGCTTTCACCCTCACATATCTCTCAGAACAGAACATGTTGAGAGACGTTCGTTCATCTAGCACAAAATGAACGGGTTGCAGGAGAAAACTTTATTCTGGTTTCTCAGGCTGTTTCCTAGTGCCGGTTTGAAGTTCCTGCAGTTTTCACCGGAAAAACATGTTGGAGCTAGTACCTCCCCATATATATATGTATGGAGTTTAATCTGCGACTGAAAAGAAACTTTGTTTTTCCAACAATCTATGTGAAGGACGGCTTTCACACACACTTATCACTCAGAACTGAGCATGTGAAGAGACGTTCGTTCATCTAGAACAAAATGAACCTGTGTAGGAGAAAATTTACTCTGGTTTCTCAGAGTGTTTCCTAGTGCCGGTTTGAAGTTCCTGCAGTTTTCAGTGTAAAACCGGGTTGGAGATAATACCTAACCATAGATATGCATGGAGTGGGTTTTGCAACTTATAAGAAACTTTGTGTTCCCAACAAGCTAGGTGAAGGACGGCTTTCACACACACTTATCTCTCAGAACAGAACCTGTTGAGAGACGTTCGTTCATCTAGCACAAAATGAACGGGTTGCAGGAGAAACCTTTTCTCTGGTTTCTCAGGGTGTTTCCTAGTGCCGGTTTGAAGTTCCTGCATTTTTCACTGTACCACCGATTTAGAGCTAGTACTTCCCCATATATATTTATGGAGTGGAGATTGCGACTGAAAAGAAACTTTTTGTTTCCAACAAGGACGGTGAAGGAAGGCTTTCACACACTCTTATTCACTCAGAAATTAGCATGAGGAAAGACGTTCGTTCATCTAGCACAAAGGGAACGGGTTGCAGGAGAAGCTTTTACTCTGGTTTCTCAGGCTGTTTCCTAGTGCCAGTTTGAAGTTCCTGTAGTTTTCACTGTAAAACCGATTCGCAGCTAGTCCCTACCCATATATATGCATGGAGTGGAGTTTGCAACTGAAAAGAAACTATGTGTTCCCAATTAGCTAGTTGAATGTCGGCTTTCACCCACACTTATCTCTCAGAACAAAACATGTTGTGAGACGTTCGTTCATCTAGCACAAAATGAACGGGTTGCAGTGGAAAGCTTTATTCTGGTTTCTCAGAGTTTTTCCTTGTGCCGGTTTGAAGTTCCTGCAGTTTTCAGTGTAAAACCGATTCGCAGCCAGTCCCTACCCTTATATATGCATGGAGTGGAATTTCCAACTGAAAAGAATTTATGTGTTCCCAATAAGCTAGGTGAAGTACGGCTTTCACACACACTTATGTCTCAGAAGTGAGCATGAATAGAGACGTTCTTTCATCTAGCAAAAAGGTAACGGTTTGCAGGAGAAACTTTTATTCTGGTTTCGCAGGCTGTTTCCTAGTGCCGGTTTGAAGTTCCTGCAGTTTTCACTGTAAAACCGAGTTGGAGCTAGGACTACCCCATCTATATGTATGGAGTGGGTTTTTCGACTGAAAAGTAACTTTGTGTTCCCAACAAGCTAGGTGAAGGACGGCTTTCACACTCACTTACCTCTCAGAACAGATCATGTGGAGACACGTTCGTTCATCTAGCACAAATTGAACAGGTGGCAGGAGAGACTTTTACTCTGATTACTCAGGATATTTCCTAGTTCCGGTTTGAAGTTCCTGCAGTTTTCACTGTAAAATCGAGTTGGAGCTAGTACCTCCCTATATAAATGTATGGAGTGGAGTTTGCGACTGAAAAGAAACTTTGTGTTCCCAGCAAGCTAGTTGAAGGACGGCTTTCACACACACTTATCTCTCAGAACTGAGCATGTGGAGACACGTTCGTTCATCTAGCACAAAATGAACAGGTTGCAGGAGAAAACTTTACTCTGGTTTGTCAGTCTGTTTCCGAGTGCCCGTTTGAAATTCCTCCAGTTTTCACTCTACAACCGAATTGGAGCTAGGACATCCCTATATATATGTATGGAGTGGAGGTTGTGTTGAAAAGAAACTTTGTGTTTCCAGCCAGCTAGTTTAAGGACCGCTTTCACACACTCATATCTCTCAGAACTGAGCATGTGGAGAGACGTTCGTTCATCTAGCAAAAATGGAACGGGTTGCAGAAGAAACATTTACTCTGGTTTCTCAGGCTGTTTCCTAGTGCCGGTTTGAATTTCCTGCAGTTTTCACTGTAAAACCCAGTTGGAGCTAGTACATCCCCATAGATATGCATGGATTGGAGTTTGCAACTGAAAAGAAACTTTGTGTTCCCAGCAAGCTAATTTAAGGACCGCTTTCACCCACACATATCTCTCAGAATAGAACATGTTGACAGACGTTCGTTCATCTAGCACAAAATGAACGGGTTGCACGAGAAATCATTACTCTTGTTTCTCAGGCTGTTACCTAGTGCCGGTTTGAATTACCTGCAGTTTTCACTGTAAAAACGAGTTGGAGCTAGTACCTCCCCATATATATGTATGGAGTGCAATTTGCGACTGAAAAGAAACTTTGTTTTTCCAACTAGCTATTTGAAGGACGGCTTTCACACACACTTATCTCTCAGAATTGTGCATGTGGAGAGACGTTCTCACAGCTAGCACAAAGGGAACGGGTTGAAGGAGATACTTTTACTCTGGTTTCTACGTCTGTTTCCTAGTTCCGTTTTGAAATTCCTGCAGTTTTCACTGTAAAACCGAGTTGGAGCTATTACATTCCTCTATTTATATATGTAGTGGAGGTTGTGACTGAAAACAAACTTTGTGTTCCCAGCAAGCTAGGATAAGGACCGCTTTCACACACTCATATCTCTCAGAACTGAGCATGTGGAGAGACGTTTGTTCATCTAGCACAAAGGGAAAGGGTTGCAGGAGAAACTTTTACTCTATTATCTCAGGCTGTTTCCTAGTACCAGTATGAAGTTCCTGCAGTTTTCACTGTAAAACCGTGTTGGAGCTAGTACCTCCCCATAGATATGCATGGAGTGGAGTTTGCAACTGAAAAGGAACTTTGTATTCCCAACAAGCTATGTGAAGTACGGCTTACACCCTCACATATCTCTCAGAACAGAACATGTTGAGAGACGTTCTTTCATCTAGCACAAAATGAACGGGTTGCAGGAGAAAACTTTTTTCTGGATTCTCAGGCTGTTTCGTAGTGCCGGTTTGAAGTTCCTGCAGTTTTCACTGTAAAAACTTGTTGGAGCTAGTACCTCCCCATATATATGTATGGAGTGGAATCTGCGACTGAAAAGAAACTTTGTTTTTCCAACAACCTAGGTGAAGGACGGCTTTCACACACTCTTATCACTCAGAACTGAGCTTGTGAAGAGACGTTCGTTCATCTAGAACAGAGTGAACCTGTGGAGGAGAAAACTTTACTCTGGTTTCTCAGAGTGTTTCCTAGTGCTGGTTTGAAGTTCCTGCAGTTTTCACTGTAAAACCGATTTGGAGCTGGGACTTCCCCATCTATATGTATGGAGTGGGTTTTTCGACTGAAAAGAAACTTTGTGTTCCCAACAAGCTAGGTGAAGTACGGCTTTCACACTCAGATACCTCTCAGAACAGATCATGTGGGGAGACGTTCGTTCATCTAGCACAAATAGAACAGGTGGCAGGAGAGACTTTTACTCTGATTACTCAGGATGTTTCCTAGTTCCGGTTTGAATTTTGCAGTTTTCACTGTAAAATCGAGTTGGAGCTAGTACCTCCCTATTTAAATGTATGGATTTTAGATTGCGACTGAAAAGAAACTTTGTGTTCCCAACAAGCTAGTTGAAGGACGGCTTTCACACACAATTATCTCTCAGAACTGAGCATGTGGAGACACGTTCGTTCATCTAGCACAAAATGAACAGGTTGCAGGAGATAACTTTACTCTGGTTTGTCAGTCTGTTTCCTAGTGCCGGTTTGAAGTTCCTGCAGTTTTCAGTGTAAAACCGGGTTGGAGATAGTACCTAACCATAGATATGCATGGAGTGGAGTTTGCATCTCAAAAGAAACTTTGTGTTCCCAACAAGCTAGGTGAAGTACGGCTTTCACCCACACATATCTCCCCGAACAGAACCTGTTGAGAGACGTTCGTTCTTCTAGCACAAAATGAACGGGTTGGAGGAGAAACCATTTCTCTGGTTTCTCAGTCTGTTTCCTTGTGCCGGTTTGAAGTTCTTGCATTGTTCACAGTACAACAGTGTTAGAGCTAGTACCTCCCCATATATATGTATGGAGTGGAGATTGTGACTGAAAAGAAACTTTGTGTTTCCAACAAAGATTGTGAAGGACGGCTTTCACACACTCTTATCACTCAGAAATGAGCATGAGGAGAGACGTTCGTTCATCTAGCACAAAGGGAACGGGTTGCAGTGAAACTTTTACTTTGGTTTCTCAGGCTGTTTCCTAGTGCCGGTTTGAAGTTCTTGCAGTTTTCACTGTAAAACCGATTTGCAGCTAGTCCCTACCCATATATATGCATGGAGTGGAGATTGCAACTGAAAAGAAACTATATGTTCCCAATAAGCTAGGTGAAGGACGGCTTTCACACACACTTATGTCTCAGAACTGAGCATGAGGGGAGACGTTCTTTCATCTAGTAAAAAGGGAAGGGTTTGCAGGTGAAACTTTAATTCTGGTTTCGCAGACTGTTTCCTAGTGCCGGTTTGAAGTTCCTACCGTTTTCACTGTAAAACAGAGTTGGAGCTAGGACTTCCCATCTATATGTATGGAGTGGAGTTTACGACTGAAAACAAACTTTGTGTTCCCAACAAGGTAGGTGAAGGACGGCTTTCACACTCACTTAGTTCTCAGAACTGAGCATGTGGGGAGACGTTTGTTCATCTAGCACAAATTGAACGGGTATCAGTAGAAACTTATTCTCTGATTACTCAGGATGTTTCCTAGTGCCGGTTTGAAGTTCCTGCAGTTTTCACTGTAAAACCGAGTTGGAGCTAGGACCTCCCCATAGAAATATATGGATTGGAATTTGTGACTGAAAATAAATTTATATTCCCTACAAGCTAGTTGAAGGACGGCTTTCACACACACTTATCACTCAGAACTGAGCATGTGGAGACACGTTCGTTATTCTAGCACAAAATGAACGGGTTGCAGGAGAAAACTTTACTCTGGTTTCTCAGTCTGTTTCCTAGTGCCGGATTGAAATTACTCCAGTTTTCACTGTACAACCGATTTGGAGCTAGGACATCCCTATATATATGTATGGAGTGGATGTTGTGTTGAAAAGAAACTTTGTGTTCCCAACAAGCTAGGTGAAGGACCGCTTTCACACACTCATATCTCTCAGAACTGAGCATGTGGAGAGACGTTCGTTCATCTAGCAAAAAGGGAACGGATTGCAGAAGAAACTTTTACTCTGTTTTCTCAGGCTGTTTCCTAGTGCCAGTTGGAATTTCCTGCAGTTTTCACTGTAAAACCAAGTTGGAGCTAGTACCTCCCCATAGATATGCATGGAGTGGAGTTTGCAACTGAAAAGAAACTTTGTTTTTCCAACTAGCTAGTTGAAGGACGGCTTTCACACACACTTATCTCTCAGAACTGAGCATGTGGAGATACGTTCGTTCAGCTAGCACAAAGGGAACGGGATGCAGGAGATACTTTTACTCTGGTTTCTCAGTCTGTTTCCTAGTGCCATTTTGAAGTTCCTGCAGTTTTCACTGTAAAACCGATTTGGAGCAAGGACATCCCTATATATATGTATGTATTGCAGGTTGCGACTGAAAAGAAACTTTGTGTTCCCAGCAAGCTAGTTTAAGGACCGCTTTCACACACTCATATCTCTCAGAACTGAGCATGTGGAGAGAAGTTTGTTCATCTAGCACAAAGGGAAAGGGTTGCAGGAGAAACTTTTACTCTAGTATCTCAGGCTGTTTACTAGTACCGGTATGACGTTCCTGCAGTTTTCACTGTAAAACAGAGTTGGAGCTAGTACCTCCCCAAAGATATGCATGGAGTGGAGTTTGCAACTGAAAAGAAACTTTGTGTTCCCAACAAGCTATGTGAAGGACGGCTTACACCCTCACATATCTCTCAGAACAGAACATGTTGAGAGACGTTCGTTCATCTAGCACAAAATGAACGGGTTGCAGGAGAAACCTTTTTTCTGGATTCTCAGGCTGTTTCCTAGTGCCGGTTTGAAGTTCCTGCAGTGTTCACTGTAAAACCGAGTCGCAGCTAGTCCCTACCCATATATATGCATGGAGTGGAGATTGCAACTGAAAAGAAACTAAATGTTCCCAATAAGCTAGGTGAAGGGCAGCTTTCACACACACTTATGTCTCAGAACTGAGCATGAGGATAGACGTTCTTTCATCTAGCAAAAAGGGAAGGGTTTGCAGGTGAAACTTTATTTCTGGTTTCGCAGACTGTTTCCTAGTGCCGGTTTGAAGTTCCTGCAGTTTTCACTGTAAAACCGAGTTGGAGCTAGGACTTCCCCATCTATATGTATGGAGTGGAGTTTACGACTGAAAAGAAACTTTGTGTTCCCAACAAGGTAGGTGAAGGACGGCTTTCACACTCACTTACTTCTGAGAACTGAGCATGTGGGGAGAAGTTGGTTCATCTAGCTCAAATTGAACGGGTGTCAGTAGAAACTTATTCTCTGATTACTCAGGATGTTTCCTAGTGCCGGTTTGAAGTTCCTGCAGTTTTCACTGTAAAACCGAGTTGGAGCTAGTACCTCCCCATAGGAATATATGGAGTGGATTTTGCGACTGAAATAAATTTTTATTCCCTACAAGCTAGTTGAAGGACGGCTTTCACACACACTTATCTCTCAGAACTGAGCATGTGGAGACACGTTCGTTATTCTAGCACAAAATGAACGGGTTGCAGGAGAAAACTTTACTCTGGTTTCTCAGTCTGTTTTCTAGTGCCGGTTTGAATTTCCTGCAGATTTCACTGTAATAGCGAGTCGGAGCTAGGACCTCCCCATAGATATGCAGGGAGAGGAGTTTGCAACTGAAAAGAAACTTTGTGTTCCCAACAAGCTATGTGAAGTACGGCTTTCATCCACACATATCTACCAGACCAGAACCTGTTGAGAGACGTTCGTTCATCTAGCACAAAATGAACGGGTTGCAGGAGAAACCATTTCTTTAGTTTCTCAGGCTGTTTCCTAGTTCCGGTTTGAATTTCCTGCAGTTGTCACGGTAAAACCGTGTTGGAGCTAGGACTTCCCCATCTATATGTATGGAGTGGAGTTTTCGACTGAAAAGTAACTTTGTGTTCCCAACAAGGTAGGTGAAGTACGGCTTTCACACTCACTTAACTCTCAGAACTGAGCATGTGGGGAGACGTTCGTTCATCTAGCACAAAGAGAATGTGTTGCAGGAGAAACTTTTACTCTGGTTTCTCAGGCTGTTTCCTAGGGCGTGTTTGAAGTTCCTGAAGTTTTCAGTGTAAAACCGGGTTGGAGTTTGTACCTAACCATAGATATGCATGGAGTGGAGTTTGCAACTGAAAAGAAACTATATGTTCCCAATAAGCTAGTTGAAGTACGGCTTTCATACACACTTATTTCTGAGAACTGAGCATGAGGAGAGACGACCTTTCATCTAGCAAAATGGGAACGGTTTGCAGGAGAAACTTTAATTCTGGTTTGGCAGGCTGTTTCCTAGTGCCGGTTTGAAGTTTCTGCAGTTTTCACTGTAAAACAGAGTAGGAGCTAGGACTTCCCCATCTATATGTATGGAGTGGAGTTATCGACTGAAAAGAATCTTTGTGTTCCAAAGAAGGTAGGTGAAGTTCGGCTTTAACACTCACTTACTTCTCAGAACTGAGCATGTGGGGAGACGTTCATTCATCTAGCACAAATTGAACGGGTGGCAGGAGAAACTTTTACTCTGGTTTCTCAGGCTGTTTCCAAGTGCCGGTTTGAAGTTCCTGCAGATTTCACTATAAAACCGATTCGCAGCTACTCCCTACCCATATATATGCATGCAGTGGAGTTTGCAACTGAAAAGAAACTATGTGTTCCCAATAAGCTAGTTGAATGACGGCTTTCACCCACACATATCTCCCAGAAAAGAACCTGTTGAGAGACGTACGTTCATCTAACACAAAATTAACGGTTTGCAGGGGAAAACTTTACTCTGGTTTCTCAGGCTGTTTCCTAGTGCCGGATTGAAGTTCCTGCAGTTTTCACTGTAAAAAAGAGTTGGAGATAGGACCTCCCCATATATATGTATGGAGTGGAGTTTGCAACTGAAAACAAACTTTGTTTTCCCAACAAGTTATGTGAAGGAAGGCTTTCACACACACATATCTCTCAGAACTGAGCATGTGGAGAGACGTTCGTTCATCAAGCACAAAATGAACTTGTGTAGGAGAAACTTTTACTCTGGTTCTCAGAGTGTTTCCTAGTACCGATTTGAAGTTCCTGCAGTTTTCAGTGTAAAACTGGCTTGGAGATAGTACCTAACCTTAGATATGCATGCAGTGGAGTTTGCAACTCAAAAGAAATTTTGTGTTGCCAACAAGCTAGGTGAAGGATGGCTTTCACACACACATATCTCCCAGAACAGAACCTGTTGAGAGACGTTCGTTCATCTAGCACAAATTGAACAGGTGGCAGGAGAGACTTTTACTCTGATTACTCAGGATGATTCCTAGTGCCGGTTTAAAGTTCCTGCAGTTTTCACTGTAAAACCGAGTTGGAGCTAGGACCTCCGTATATAAATATATGGAGTGGAGTTTGCGACTGAAAAGAAACTTTGTGTTCCCAACAAGATAGTTGAAGCACGGCTTTAACACACTTATCTCTGAGAACTGAGCATGTGGAGAGACGCTCGTTCATCTAGGACAAAATGAACGGGTTGCAGGGGAAAACTTTACTCTGGTTTCTCAGTCTCTTTCCTAGGGCCGGTGTGAAATTCCTCCAGTTTTCACTGTACAACCGAGTTGGAGCCAGGACATCCCTATATATATGTATGGAGTGGAGGTTGTGTTGAAAAGAATCTTTGTGTTCCCAGCAAGCTAGGTGAAGGACCGCTTTCACACACTCTTATCTCTCAGAACTGAGCAGGTGGAGAGACGTACGTTCATCTAGCAAAAAAGGAACGGGTTGCAGTAGAAACTTTTACTCTGGTTTCTCAGGCTGTTTCCTAGTGCCGGTTTGAAGTTCCTGCAGTTTTCACAGTAAAACCGAGTTGGAGCTAGTACCTCCCCATGGATATGCATGGAGTGGGGTTAGCAACTGAAAAGAAACTTTGTGTTCCCAACAAGCTATATGAAGGACAGCTTTCACCCACACATATCTCTCAGAACAGAACATGTTGACAGACGTTCGTTCATCTAGCACAAAATGAACGGGTTGCAGGAGAAAACTTTACTCTGTTTTCTCAGGCTGTTACCTAGTGCCGGTTTGAATTTCCTGCAGTTTTCACTGTAAAAACGAGTTGGAGCTAGTACCTCCCCATATATATGTATGGAGTGGCATTTGCGACTGAAAAGAAACTTTGTTTTTCCAACAAGCTAGTTGAAGTACGGCTTTCAATCACACTTATCTCTCAGAACTGAGCATGTGAAGAGACGTTCGTTCAGCTAGCACAAAGGGAACGGTTTGCAGGAGAAACCTTTACTCTGGTTTTTCAGTCTGTTTCGTAGTGCCGTTTTGAAGTTACTGCAGTTTTCTCTGTACAACCGTGGTGGAGCTAGGACATCCCTATATATATGTATGGATTGGAGTTTGCGATTGAAAAGAAACTTTGTGTTCCCAGCATGCTAAGTGAAGGACCGCTTTCACACACTCATAACTCTCAGAAATGAGCATGTGGAGAGACGTTCGTTCATCTAGCACAAAGTGAACGGGTTGCAAGAGAAACTTTTACTCTGGTTTCTCAGTGTGTTTCCTAGTGCCGGTTTGAAGTTCCTGCAGTTTTCACTGTAAAACCGAGATGGAGCTAGTACTTCGCCATAGATATGCATGGAGTGTATTTTTCGACTGAAAAGAAACTTTGTGTTCCCAACAAGCTATTTGAAGGACGGATTTCACCCTCACAAATCTCACAGAACAGAACATGTTGAGAGACGTTCGTTCATCAAGCACAAAGTGAACGGGTTGCAGGAGAAACCTTTACTCTTGTTTCTCAGGCTGTTTCCTAGTTCCGGTTTGAATTTCCTGCAGTTTTCACGGTAAAACCGAGTTGGAGCTAGGACTTCCCCGTCTATATGTATGGAGTGGAATTTTCGACTGAAAAGAAACTTTGTGTTCCCAACAAGGTAGGTGAAGTACGGCTTTCACACTCACTTAACTCTCAGAACTGAGCATGTGGGGAGACGTTCGTTCATCAAGCACAAAGAGAACGGGTTGCAGGAGAAACTTTTACTCTGGTTTCTCAGGCTGTTTCCTCGGGCCGGTTTGAAGTTCCTGCAGTTTTCACTGTAAAACCGAGTCGCAGCTAGTACCTACCCATATATATGCATGGAGTGGAGTTTGCAACTGAAAAGAAACTATATGTTCCCAATAAGCTAGTTGAAGGACGGCTTTCACACACACTTATGTCTGAGAACTGAGCATGAGGAGAGACGTTCTTTCATCTAGCAAAATGGGAACGGTTTGCAGGAGAAACTTTAATTCTGTTTTTGCAGTCTGTTTCCTAGTGCCGGTTTGAAGTTCCTGCAGTTTTCAGTTTAAAACCGAGTTGGAGCTAGGACTTCCCCATCTATATGTATGGAGTGGATTTTTCGACTGAAAAAAACATTTTGTTCCCAACAAGCTAGGTCAAGGACGGCTTTCACACACTCTTATCTCTCAGAACTGAGCATGTGGATACACGTTCGTTCATCTAGAACAAAATTAACCTGTGGAGGAGAAAACTTTACTCTGGTTTCTCAGAGTGTTTCCAAGTGCCGGTTTGATGTTCCTGCAGTTTTCAGTGTAAAACCGGTTTGGAGATAGTACCTAACCATAGATATGCATGGAGTGGTGTTTGCAACTCAAAAGAAACTTTGTGTTACCAACAAGATAGGTGAAGGACGGCTTTCACCCACACATATATCCCAGAAAAGAACCTGTTGAGAGACATTCGTTCATCTTGCACAAAATGAACTGGTTGCAGGAGAAAACTTTACTCTGTTTTCTCAGGCTGTTACCTAGTGCCGGTTTGAATTTCCTGCAGTTTTCACTGTAAAAACGAGTTGGAGCTAGTACCTCCCCATATATATGTATGGAGTGGCATTTGCGACTGAAAAGATACTTTGTTTTTCCCACAAGCTAGTTGAAGTACGGCTTTCAATCACACTTATCTCTCAGAACTGAGCATGTGAAGAGACGTTCGTTCAGCTAGCACAAAGGGAACGGTTTGCAGGAGAAACCTTTACTCTGGTTTTTCAGTCTGTTTCGTAGTGCCGTTTTGAAGTTACTGCAGTTTTTTCTGTACAACCGTGGTGGAGCTAGGACATCCCTATATATATGTATGGATTGGAGTTTGCGATTGAAAAGAAACTTTGTGTTCCCAGCATGCTAAGTGAAGGACCGCTTTCACACACTCATAACTCTCAGAAATGAGCATGTGGAGAGACGTTCGTTCATCTAGCACAAAGTGAACGGGTTGCAAGAGAAACTTTTACTCTGGTTTCTCAGTGTGTTTCCTAGTGCCGGTTTGAAGTTCCTGCAGTTTTCACTGTAAAACCGAGATGGAGCTAGTACTTCGCCATAGATATGCATGGAGTGTATTTTTCGACCGAAAAGAAACTTTGTGTTCCCAACAAGCTATTTGAAGGACGGATTTCACCCTCACAAATCTCACAGAACAGAACATGTTGAGAGACGTTCGTTCATCAAGCACAAACTGAACGGGTTGCAGGAGAAACCTTTACTCTGGATTCTCAGGCTGTTTCCTAGTTCCGGTTTGAATTTCCTGCAGTTTTCACGGTAAAACCGAGTTGGAGCTAGGACTTCCCCGTCTATATGTATGGAGTGGAATTTTCGACTGAAAAGAAACTTTGTGTTCCCAACAAGGTAGGTGAAGTACGGCTTTCACACTCACTTAACTCTCAGAACTGAGCATGTGGGGAGACGTTCGTTCATCTAGCACAAAGAGAATGTGTTGCAGGAGAAACTTTTACTCTGGTTTCTCAGGCTGTTTCCTAGGGCTTGTTTGAAGTTCCTGAAGTTTTCAGTGTAAAACCGGGTTGGAGTTTGTACCTAACCATAGATATGCATGGAGTGGAGTTTGCAACTGAAAAGAAACTATATGTTCCCAATAAGCTAGTTGAAGTACGGCTTTCATACACACTTATTTCTGAGAACTGAGCATGAGGAGAGACGACCTTTCATCTAGCAAAATGGGAACGGTTTGCAGGAGAAACTTTAATTCTGGTTTGGCAGGCTGTTTCCTAGTGCCGGTTTGAAGTTTCTGCAGTTTTCACTGTAAAACAGAGTAGGAGCTAGGACTTCCCCATCTATATGTATGGAGTGGAGTTATCAACTGAAAAGAATCTTTGTGTTCCAAAGAAGGTAGGTGAAGGTCGGCTTTAACACTCACTTACTTCTCAGAACTGAGCATGTGGGGAGACGTTCATTCATCTAGCACAAATTGAACGGGTGGCAGGAGAAACTTTTACTCTGGTTTCTCAGGCTGTTTCCAAGTGCCGGTTTGAAGTTCCTGCAGATTTCACTATAAAACCGATTCGCAGCTACTCCCTACCCATATATATGCATGCAGTGGAGTTTGCAACTGAAAAGAAACTATGTGTTCCCAATAAGCTAGTTGAATGACGGCTTTCACCCACACATATCTCCCAGAAAAGAACCTGTTGAGAGACGTACGTTCATCTAACACAAAATTAACGGTTTGCAGGGGAAAACTTTACTCTGGTTTCTCAGGCTGTTTCCTAGTGCCGGATTGAAGTTCCTGCAGTTTTCACTGTAAAAAAGAGTTGGAGATAGGACCTCCCCATATATATGTATGGAGTGGAGTTTGCAACTGAAAACAAACTTTGTTTTCCCAACAAGTTATGTGAAGGAAGGCTTTCACACACACATATCTCTCAGAACTGAGCATGTGGAGAGACGTTCGTTCATCAAGCACAAAATGAACTTGTGTAGGAGAAACTTTTACTCTGGTTCTCAGAGTGTTTCCTAGTACCGATTTGAAGTTCCTGCAGTTTTCAGTGTAAAACTGGCTTGGAGATAGTACCTAACCTTAGATATGCATGCAGTGGAGTTTGCAACTCAAAAGAAATTTTGTGTTGCCAACAAGCTAGGTGAAGGATGGCTTTCACACACACATATCTCCCAGAACAGAACCTGTTGAGAGACGTTCGTTCATCTAGCACAAATTGAACAGGTGGCAGGAGAGACTTTTACTCTGATTACTCAGGATGATTCCTAGTGCCGGTTTAAAGTTCCTGCAGTTTTCACTGTAAAACCGAGTTGGAGCTAGGACCTCCGTATATAAATATATGGAGTGGAGTTTGCGACTGAAAAGAAACTTTGTGTTCCCAACAAGATAGTTGAAGCACGGCTTTAACACACTTATCTCTGAGAACTGAGCATGTGGAGAGACGCTCGTTCATCTAGGACAAAATGAACGGGTTGCAGGAGAAAACTTTACTCTGGTTTCTCAGTCTCTTTCCTAGGGCCGGTGTGAAATTCCTCCAGTTTTCACTGTACAACCGAGTTGGAGCCAGGACATCCCTATATATATGTATGGAGTGGAGGTTGTGTTGAAAAGAATCTTTGTGTTCCCAGCAAGCTAGGTGAAGGACCGCTTTCACACACTCTTATCTCTCAGAACTGAGCAGGTGGAGAGACGTACGTTCATCTAGCAAAAAAGGAACGGGTTGCAGTAGAAACTTTTACTCTGGTTTCTCAGGCTGTTTCCTAGTGCCGGTTTGAAGTTCCTGCAGTTTTCACAGTAAAACCGAGTTGGAGCTAGTACCTCCCCATGGATATGCATGGAGTGGGGTTAGCAACTGAAAAGAAACTTTGTGTTCCCAACAAGCTATATGAAGGACAGCTTTCACCCACACATATCTCTCAGAACAGAACATGTTGACAGACGTTCGTTCATCTAGCACAAAATGAACGGGTTGCAGGAGAAAACTTTACTCTGTTTTCTCAGGCTGTTACCTAGTGCCGGTTTGAATTTCCTGCAGTTTTCACTGTAAAAACGAGTTGGAGCTAGTACCTCCCCATATATATGTATGGAGTGGCATTTGCGACTGAAAAGAAACTTTGTTTTTCCAACAAGCTAGTTGAAGTACGGCTTTCAATCACACTTATCTCTCAGAACTGAGCATGTGAAGAGACGTTCGTTCAGCTAGCACAAAGGGAACGGTTTGCAGGAGAAACCTTTACTCTGGTTTTTCAGTCTGTTTCGTAGTGCCGTTTTGAAGTTACTGCAGTTTTCTCTGTACAACCGTGGTGGAGCTAGGACATCCCTATATATATGTATGGATTGGAGTTTGCGATTGGAAAGAAACTTTGTGTTCCCAGCATGCTAAGTGAAGGACCGCTTTCACACACTCATAACTCTCAGAAATGAGCATGTGGAGAGACGTTCGTTCATCTAGCACAAAGTGAACGGGTTGCAAGAGAAACTTTTACTCTGGTTTCTCAGTGTGTTTCCTAGTGCCGGTTTGAAGTTCCTGCAGTTTTCACTGTAAAACCGAGATGGAGCTAGTACTTTGCCATAGATATGCATGGAGTGTATTTTTCGACCGAAAAGAAACTTTGTGTTCCCAACAAGCTATTTGAAGGACGGATTTCACCCTCACAAATCTCACAGAACAGAACATGTTGAGAGACGTTCGTTCATCAAGCACAAAGTGAACGGGTTGCAGGAGAAACCTTTACTCTTGTTTCTCAGGCTGTTTCCTAGTTCCGGTTTGAATTTCCTGCAGTTTTCACGGTAAAACCGAGTTGGAGCTAGGACTTCCCCGTCTATATGTATGGAGTGGAATTTTCGACTGAAAAGAAACTTTGTGTTCCCAACAAGGTAGGTGAAGTACGGCTTTCACACTCACTTAACTCTCAGAACTGAGCATGTGGGAGACGTTCGTTCATCTAGCACAAAGAGAACGGGTTGCAGGAGAAACTTTTACTCTGGTTTCTCAGGCTGTTTCCTCGGGCCGGTTTGAAGTTCCTGCAGTTTTCACTGTAAAACCGAGTCGCAGCTAGTCCCTACCCATATATATGCATGGAGTGGAGTTTGCAACTGAAAAGATACTATATGTTCCCAATAAGCTAGTTGAAGGACGGCTTTCACACACACTTATGTCTGAGAACTGAGCATGAGGAGAGACGTTCTTTCATCTAGCAAAATGGGAACGGTTTGCAGGAGAAACTTTAATTCTGTATTCGCAGTCTGTTTCCTAGTGCCGGTTTGAAGTTCCTGCAGTTTTCAGTGTAAAACCGAGTTGGAGCTAGGACTTCCCCATCTATATGTATGGAGTGGATTTTTCGACTGAAAAAAACATTTTGTTCCCAACAAGCTAGGTCAAGGACGGCTTTCACACACTCTTATCTCTCAGAACTGAGCATGTGGATACACGTTCGTTCATCTAGAACAAAATTAACCTGTGGAGGAGAAAACTTTACTCTGGTTTCTCAGAGTGTTTCCTAGTGCCGGTTTGATGTTCCTGCAGTTTTTAGTGTAAAACCGGTTTGGAGATAGTACCTAACCATAGATATGCATGGAGTGGTGTTTGCAACTCAAAAGAAACTTTGTGTTACCAACAAGATAGGTGAAGGACGGCTTTCACCCACACATATATCGCAGAAAAGAACCTGTTGAGAGACATTCGTTCATCTTGCACAAAATGAACGGGTTGCAGGAGAAAACTTTACTCTGTTTTCTCAGGCTGTTACCTAGTGCCGGTTTGAATTTCCTGCAGTTTTCACTGTAAAAACGAGTTGGAGCTAGTACCTCCCCATATATATGTATGGAGTGGCATTTGCGACTGAAAAGAAACTTTGTTTTTCCAACAAGCTAGTTGAAGTACGGCTTTCAATCACACTTATCTCTCAGAACTGAGCATGTGAAGAGACGTTCGTTCAGCTAGCACAAAGGGAACGGTTTGCAGGAGAAACCTTTACTCTGGTTTTTCAGTCTGTTTCGTAGTGCCGTTTTGAAGTTACTGCAGTTTTCTCTGTACAACCGTGGTGGAGCTAGGACATCCCTATATATATGTATGGATTGGAGTTTGCGATTGAAAAGAAACTTTGTGTTCCCAGCATGCTAAGTGAAGGACCGCTTTCACACACTCATAACTCTCAGAAATGAGCATGTGGAGAGACGTTCGTTCATCTAGCACAAAGTGAACGGGTTGCAAGAGAAACTTTTACTCTGGTTTCTCAGTGTGTTTCCTAGTGCCGGTTTGAAGTTCCTGCAGTTTTCACTGTAAAACCGAGATGGAGCTAGTACTTCGCCATAGATATGCATGGAGTGTATTTTTCGACCGAAAAGAAACTTTGTGTTCCCAACAAGCTATTTGAAGGACGGATTTCACCCTCACAAATCTCACAGAACAGAACATGTTGAGAGACGTTCGTTCATCAAGCACAAAGTGAACGGGTTGCAGGAGAAACCTTTACTCTTGTTTCTCAGGCTGTTTCCTAGTTCCGGTTTGAATTTCCTGCAGTTTTCACGGTAAAACCGAGTTGGAGCTAGGACTTCCCCGTCTATATGTATGGAGTGGAATTTTCGACTGAAAAGAAACTTTGTGTTCCCAACAAGGTAGGTGAAGTACGGCTTTCACACTCACTTAACTCTCAGAAGTGAGCATGTGGGGAGACGTTCGTTCATCTAGCACAAAGAGAACGGGTTGCAGGAGAAACTTTTACTCTGGTTTCTCAGGCTGTTTCCTCGGGCCGGTTTGAAGTTCCTGCAGTTTTCACTGTAAAACCGAGTCGCAGCTAGTCCCTACCCATATATATGCATGGAGTGGAGTTTGCAACTGAAAAGAAACTATATGTTCCCAATAAGCTAGTTGAAGGACGGCTTTCACACACACTTATGTCTGAGAACTGAGCATGAGGAGAGACGTTCTTTCATCTAGCAAAATGGGAACGGTTTGCAGGAGAAACTTTAATTCTGTTTTCGCAGTCTGTTTCCTAGTGCCGGTTTGATGTTCCTGCAGTTTTCAGTGTAAAACCGAGTTGGAGCTAGGACTTCCCCATCTATATGTATGGAGTGGATTTTTCGACTGAAAAAAACATTTTGTTCCCAACAAGCTAGGTCAAGGACGGCTTTCACACACTCTTATCTCTCAGAACTGAGCATGTGGATACACGTTCGTTCATCTAGAACAAAATTAACCTGTGGAGGAGAAAACTTTACTCTGGTTTCTCAGAGTGTTTCCTAGTGCCGGTTTGATGTTCCTGCAGTTTTCAGTGTAAAACCGGTTTGGAGATAGTACCTAACCATAGATATGCATGGAGTGGTGTTTGCAACTCAAAAGAAACTTTGTGTTACCAACAAGATAGGTGAAGGACGGCTTTCACCCACACATATATCCCAGAAAAGAACCTGTTGAGAGACATTCGTTCATCTTGCACAAAATGAACGGGTTGCAGGAGAAACCTTTTCTCTGGTTTCTCAGGCTGTTTCCTAGTGCCGGTTTGAAGTTCCTGCATTTTTCACTGTACAACCGATTTAGAGCTAGTACCTCCCCATATATATGTATAGAGTGGAGATTGGGACTGAAAACAAACTTTGTGTTTCCAACAAGGAAGGTGAAGGACGGTTTTCACACACTCTTATCACTCAGAAATGAGCATGAGGAGAGACGTTCGTTCATCTAGCACAAAGGGAACTGGTTGCAGTGAAACTTTTACTCTGGTTTCTCAGGCTGTTTCCTAGAGCCGGTTTGAAGTTCCTGCAGTTTTCACTGTAAAACTGAGTCGCAGCTAGTCCCTACCCATATATAAGCCTGGAGTGTAGATTGCAACTGAAAAGAAACTATATGTTCCCAATCAGCTAGGTGAAGGACGGCTTTCACACACACTTATGTCTCAGAACTGAGCATGAGGAGAGACGTTCTTTCATCTAGCATAAAGGGAAGGGTTTGCAGGTGAAACTTTAATTTTGGTTTTGTAGACTGTTTCCTAGTACCGGTTTGAATTTCCTGCAGTTTTCACTGTAAAACCGAGTTGGAGCTAGGACTTACCCATCTATATGTATGGAGTGGAGTTTGCGACTGAAAACAAACTTTGTGTTCCCAACAAGTTATGTGAAGGAAGGCTTTGACACACACATATTTCCCAGAACTTAGCATGTGGAGAGACGTTCGTTCATCTAGCACAAAATGAACCTGTGGAGGAAAAACTTTTACTCTGGTTTCTCAGAGTGTTTCCTAGTACCGATTTGAAGTTCCTGCAGTTTTCAGTGTAAAACCGGGTTGGAGATAGTACCTAACCAAAGATATGCATGGAGTGGAGTTTGCAACTCAAAAGAAATTTTGTGTTGCCAACAAGCTAGGTGAAGGATGGCTTTCACACACACACATCTCTCAGAAAAGAACTTGTTGAGAGAAGTTCTTTCATCTAGCACAATTTGAACAGGTGGCAGGAGAGACTTTTACTCTGATTACTCAGGATGTTTCCTAGTGCCGGTTTCAAGTTCCTGCAGTTTTCATTGTAAAACCGAGTTGGAGCTAGGACTTCCATATATAAATATATGGATTGGAGTTTGCGACTGAAAAGAAACTTTGTGTTCCCAACAAGCTAGTTGAAGGACGGCTTTCACACACAATTATCTCTCAGAACTGAGCATGTGGAGAGACGTTCGTTCATCTAGCACAAAATGAACCTGTGGAGGAGAACTTTTACTCTGGTTTCTCAGAGTGTTTCCTAGTGCCGGTTTGAAATTCCTGCATTTTTCACTGTACAACCGAGTTATAGCTAGTATCTCCCCATATATATTTATGGAGTGGAGTTTGCGACTGAAAAAACTATGTGTTCCCAACAAGCTAGGTGAAGGACGGCTTTTAAACTCACAGACCTGTCAGAACTGAGCATGTGGAGAGACGTTCGTTCATCTAGCAAAAAATGAAGGGGTTGCCGGTGGAACTTTTACTCTGGTTCTCTGTCTGTTTCCTAGTGCCGCTTTGAAGTTCCTGCAGTTTTCACTGTAAAACCGAGTTGGAACTAGGACCTCCCCTTATATATGTATGGAGTGGAGTTTGCGACTGAAAATAAATTTGTATTCCCAACAAGCTAGTTGAAGGACGGCTTTCACACACACTTATTTCTGAGAACTGAGCATGTGGAGACACTTTCGTTCTACTAGCACAAAGTAACGGTTTGCTGTAGAAAATTTTATTCTGGTTTATCAGAGTGTTTCCTAGTGCCGGTTTGAATTTCCTGCAGTTTTCACTGTACAACCGAGTTAGAGCTAGTACCTCCCCATATATATGTATGGAGTGGAGATTGCGAGTGAAAAGAAACTTTGTGTTTCCAACAAGGAAGTTGAAGGACGGCTTTCACACACTCTTATCTCTCAGAAATTAGCATGAGGAGAGTCGTTCATTCATCTATCACAAAGGGAACGGGTTGCAGGAGAAACTTTCACTCTGGTTTCTCAGGCTGTTTCCTAGTGCCGGTTTGAAATTCCTCCAGTTTTCACTGTACAACCGAGTTGGAGCTAGGACATCCCTATATATATGTATGGAGTGGAAGTTGCGTTGAAAAGAAACTTTGTGTTCCCAGTAAGCTAGGTGAAGGACCGCTTTCACACACTCATATCTCTCAGAACTGAGCATGTGGAGAGACGTTCGTTCATCTAGCAAAAATGGAACGGGTTGCAGGAGAAACTTTTACTCTGGTTTCTCAGGCTGTTTCCTAGTGCCGGTTTGAAGTTCCTGCAGTTTTCACTGTAATACCGTGTTGGAGCTTGTACCTAACCATAGATATGCATGGAGAGGAGTTTGCAACTGAAAAGAAACTTTGTGTTTCCAACAAGCTAGGTGAAGGACGGCTTTCAACCACACATATCTCCGAGAACAGAACCTGAAGAGAGACGTTCGTTCATCTAGCACAAATTGAACCTGTGGTGGAGAAACTTTTACTCTGGTTTCTCAGAGTGTTTCCTAGTGCCGATTTGAAGTTCCTGCAGTTTTCAGTGTAATACCGGTTTGGAGATTGTACCTAACCATAGATATGCATGGAGTGGATTTTGCAACTCAAAAGTAACTTTGTGATGCCAACAAGCTATGTGAAGGACGGCTTTCACACACACTTATCTCTCAGAAAAAAACATGTTGAGAGACGTTCGTTCATCTCGCACAAAATGAACGGGTTGCAGGGGAAAACTTTACTCTGGTTTCTCAGGCTGTTTCCTAGTGCCGGTTTGAAGTTCCTGCAGTTTTCACTGTAAAACCGAGATGGAGCTAGTACTTCACCATAGATATGCATGGAGTGTATTTTTCGACTGAAAAGAAACTTTGTGTTCCCAACAAGCTATTTGAAGGACGGATTTCACCCTCACATATCTCACAGAACAGTACATGTAGAGACGTTCGTTCATCAAGCACAAATTGAGCGGGTTGCAGGAGAAACCTTTACTCTGGTTTCTCAGGCTGTTTCCTAGTTCCGGTTTGAATTTCCTGCAGTTTTCACTGTAAAACCGAGTCGCAGCTAGTCCCTACCCATATATATGCATGGAGTGGAATTTGCAACTGAAAAGAAACTATATGTTCCCAATAAGCTAGTTGAAGGACGGCTTTCACACACACTTATGTCTGAGAACTGAGCATGAGGAGAGACGTTCTTTCATCTAGCAAAATGGGAACAGTTTGCAGGAGAAACTTTAATTCTGTTTTCGCAGGCTGTTTCCTAGTGCCGGTTTGAAGTTCCTGCAGTTTTCAATGTAAAACCGAGTTCGAGCTAGGACTTCCCCATCTATATGTATGGAGTGTATTTTTCGACTGAAAAGAAACTTTTTGTTCCCAACAAGCTTGGTCAAGGACGGCTTTTACACACTCTTATCTCTCAGAACTGAGCATGTGGATACACGTTCGTTCATCTAGAACAAAATTAACCTGTGGAGGAGAAAACTTTACTCTGGTTTCTCAGAGTGTTTCCTAGTGCCGGTTTGAAGTTCCTGCAGTTTTCAGTGTAAAACCGGGTTGGAGATAGTACCTAACCATAGATATGCATGGAGTGGAGTTTGCAACTCAAAAGAAACTTTGTGTTACCAACAAGCTAGTTGAAGGACGGCTTTCACCCACACATATATCCCAGAAAAGAACCTGTTGAGAGACGTACGTTCATCTAGCACAAATTGAACGGGTTGCAGGAGAAACCTTTTCTCTGGTTTCTCAGGCTGTTTCCTAGTGCTGGTTTGAAGTTCCTGCATTTTTCACTGTACAACCGAGTTAGAGCTATTACCTCCCCATATATATGTATAGAGTGGAGATTGGGACTGAAAACAAACTTTGTGTTTCCAACAAGGAAGGTGAAGGACGGTTTTCACACACTCTTATCACTCAGAAATGAGCATGAGGAGAGACGTTCGTTCATCTAGCACAAAGGGAACTGGTTGCAGTGAAACTTTTACTCTGGTTCCTCAGGCTGTTTCCTAGAGCCGATTTGAAGTTCCTGCAGTTTTCACTGTAAAACTGAGTCGCAGCTAGTCCCTACCCATATATAAGCCTGGATTGGAGATTGCAACTGAAAAGAAACTATATGTTCCCAATCAGCTAGGTGAAGGACGGCTTTCACACCCACTTATGTCTCAGAACTGAGCATGAGGAGAGACGTTCTTTCATCTAGCATAAAGGGAAGGGTTTGCAGGTGAAACTTTAATTTTGGTTTTGTAGACTGTTTCCTAGTACCGGTTTGAATTTCCTGCAGTTTTCACTGTAAAACCGAGTTGGAGCTAGGTATTCCCCATCTATATGTATGGAGTGGAGTTTGCGACTGAAAACAAACTTTGTGTTCCCAACAAGTTATGTGAAGGAAGGCTTTCACACACACATATTTCTCAGAACTTATCATGTGGAGAGACGTTCGTTCATCTAGCACAAAATGAACCTGTGGAGGAGAAACTTTTACTCTGGTTTCTCAGAGTGTTTCCTAGTACCGATTTGAAGTTCCTGCAGTTTTCAGTGTAAAACCGGGTTGGAGATAGTACCTAACCAAAGATATGCATGGAGTGGAGTTTGCAACTCAAAAGAAATTTTGTGTTGCCAACAAGCTAGGTGAAGGATGGCTTTCACACAAACACATCTCTCAGAAAAGAACTTGATGAGAGAAGTTCATTCATCTAGCACAATTTGAACAGGTGGCAGGAGAGACTTTTACTCTGATTACTCAGGATGTTTCCTAGTGCCGGTTTCAATTTCCTGCAGTTTTCACTGTAAAACCGAGTTGGAGCTAGGACTTCCCCATCTATATATATGGAGTGGAGTTTTCGACTGAAAAGAAACTTTGTTTTCCCATCAAGGTAGGTGAAGGACGGCTTTCACACTCACTTACCTCTCAGAAATGAGCATATGGGGATACGGTCGTTCATCTAGCACAAATTGAACGGGTGGCAGGAGAAACTTTTACTCTGATTACTCAGGATGTTTCCTAGTGCCGGTTTGAAGTTCCTGCAGTTTTCACTGTAAATCCGAGTTTGAACTAGGACCTCCCCTTATATATGAATGGAGTGGAGTTTGCAAGTGAAAATAAATTTGTATTCCAAACAAGCTAGTTGAAGGACGGCTTTCACAAACACTTATCTCTCAGAACTGAGCATGTGGAGAGACTTTCGTTCAGCTAGCAAAAAGGGAAAGGGTTGCAGGAGAAACTTTTACTCTGGTCTCTCAGTCTGTTCCCTAGTGCCGTTTTGATGTTCCTGCAGTTTTCACTTTACAACCGATTTGGAGCTAGGACATCCCTATATATATGTATGGATTGGATGTTGCTACTGAAAAGAAACTTTGTGTTTCCAACAAGGAATTTGAAGGACGGCTTTCACACACTCTTATCACTTAGAAATTAGCATGAGGAGAGAAGTTCGTTCATCTAGCACAAAGGGAACGGGTTGCAGTGGAACTTTTACTCTGGTTTCTCAGGCTGTTTCCTAGTGCCTGTTTGAAGTTCCTCAGTTTTCACTGTAAAACCGAGTCACAGCTAGTCCCTACCCATATATATGCATGGAGTGGAGTTTGCGACTGCAAAGAAACTTTGTTTTCCCAACAAGCTAGGTGAAGGACGGCTTTCACACACTCTTATCACTCAGAACAGAGCATGTGTAGAGACGTTCGTTCATCTAGCACAAAATGAACGGGTTGCATGAGAAAACTTTCTCTGGTTTCTCAGGCTGTTTCCTAGTGCCGGTTTGAATTTCCTGCAGTTTTCAGTGTAAAACCGGGTTGGAGATAGTTCCTAACAATAGATATGTATGGAGTGGAGTTTGTAACTGAAAAGAAACTTTGTGTTCCCAACAAGCTAGGTGAAGGACGGCTTTCACACACACTTAACTCTCAGAACAGATCCTGTTGAGAGACGTTCGTTCATCTAGCACAAAATGAATGGGTGCAGGAGAAACATTTTCTCTGGTTTCTCAGGCTGTTTCCTAGTGCCTGTTTGAATTTCCTGCAGGTTTCACTGTACAACCGAGTTAAAGCTAATACCTCCCCATATATATGTATGGAGTGGAGATTGTGAGTGAAAAGAAACCTTGTGTTTCCAACAAGGAAAGTGAAGGACCGCTTTCACACACTCTTATCACTCAGAAATGAGCATGAGGAGAGACGTTCGTTCAACTACCACAAAGGGAACGGGTTGCAGGAGAAACTTTTACTCTGGTTTCTCAGGCTGTTTCCTAGTGCCGGTTTGAATTTCCTGCAGTTTTCACTGTAAAACCGATTCGCAGCTAGTCCCTACCCATATATATGCATGGAATGGAGTTTGCAACTGAAAAGAATCTATGTGTTCCCAATAAGCTAGGTGAAGGACGGCTTTCACACACACTTATGTCTCAGAAATGAGCATGAGGAGAGACGTTCTTTCATCTAGCAAAAAGGGAAAGGTTTGCAGGAGAAACTTTTATTCTGGTTTCGCAGGCTGTTTCATAGTGCCGGTTTGAAGTTCCTGCAGTTTTCACTGTAAAACCGAGTTGGAGCTAGGACTTCCCCATCTATATGTATGGAGTGGGTTTTTCGACTGAAAACAAACTTTGTATTTCCAACAAGCTAGGTGAAGGACGGCTTTCACACTCACTTACCTCTCAGAACTGAGCATGTGGGGAGACGTTCGTTCATCTAGCACAAATTGAACAGGTGGCAGGAGAGACTTTTACTCTGATTACTCAGGATGTTTCCTAGTGCCGGTTTGAAGTTCCTGCAGTTTTCAATGTAAAACCGAGTTGGAGCTAGGACCTCCCCATATAAATGTATGGAGTGGAGATTGCGACTGAAAAGAAACTTTGTGTTCCCAACAAGCTAGTTGAAGGACGGCTTTCACACACACTTATCTCTCAGAACTGAGCATGTGGAGACACGTTCGTTCATCTAGCACAAAATGAATGGGTTGCAGGAGAAAACTTTACTCTGGTTTCGCAGTCTGTTTCCTAGTGTCGGTTTGAAATTCCTCCAGTTTTCACTGTACAACCGAGTTGGAGCTAGGACATCCCTATATATTTGTATGGAGTGGAGGAAGTGTTGAAAACAAACTTTGTGTTCCCAGCAAGCTAGGTGAAGGACCGCTTTCACACACTCATATCTCTCAGAACTGAGCATGTGGAGAGACGTTCGTTCATCTAGCAAAAAGGGAACGGGTTGCAGGAGAAACTTTTACTCTGGTTTCTCAGGCTCTTTCCTAGTGCCGGTTTGAAGTTCCTGCAGTTTTCACTGTAAAACCGAGTTGGAGCTATTACCTACCCATAGATATGCATGGAGTGGAGTTTGCGACTGAAAAGAAACATTGTGTTCCCAACAAGTTATGTGAAGGACGGCTTTCACACACAATTATCTCTCAGAACTGAGCATGTGGAGAGACGTTCGTACATCTAGCACAAAATGAACCTGTGGAGGAGAAACTTTCACTCTGGTTTCTCAGAGTGTTTCCTAGTGCCGATTTGAAGTTCCTGCAGTTTTCAGTGTAAAACCGGGATGGAGATAGTACCTAATAATTGATATGCATGGAGTGTAGTTTGCAACTGAAAAGAATCTTTGTGTTCCCAACAAGCTAGGTGAAGGACGGCTTTCACACACACTTATCTCTCAGAACAGAACCTGTTGAGAGACGTTCGTTCATCTAGCACAAAATGAACGGGTTGCAGGAGAAAACTTTACTCTGGTTTCTCAGGCTGTTTCCTAGTGCCGGTTTGGAAGTTCCTGCATTTTTCACTGTACAACCGTGTTAGAGCTAGTACCTCCCCATATATATGTATGGAGTGGAGTTTGCTACTGAAAGAAACTATGTGTTTCCAACAAGCTAGTTGAAGGACGTGTTTCACACTCACAGACCTGTCAGAACTGAGCATGTGGAGAGACGTTAGTTCATCTAGCACAAAATGAACGGGTGGCAGGAGAAACTTTAATTCCGGTTTCGCAGACTCTTTCCTAGTGCCGGTTTGAAGTTCCTGCCTATTTCACTGTAAAACCAAGTTGGAGCTAGGATCTCCCCATATAAATATTTGGAGTGGAGTTTGCAAATGAAAAGAAACTTTATGTTCCCAATAAGCTAGTTGAAGGACGGTTTTCACACACACTTATATCTCAGAACTGAGCATGAGGAGAGACGTTCTTTCATCTAGCAAAAAGGGAACGGTTTGCAGGAGAAACTATAATTCTGGTTTCGCAGACTCTTTCCTAGTGCCGGTTTGAAGTTCCTGCAGTTTTCACTGTAATACCGAGTTGGAGCTAGGACCTCCCTATATAAATGTATGGAGTGGAGATTGCGACTGAAAAGAAACTTTGTGTTCCCAACAAGCTAGTTGAAGGACGGCTTTCACACACTTATCTCTCAGAACTGAGCATGTGGAGACACGTTCGTTCATCTAGCACAAAATGAACGGGTTGCCGGAGAAAACGTTACTCTGGTTTCTCAGTCTGTTTCCTAGTGTCGGTTTGAAGTTCCTGCAGTTTTCACTGTAAAACCGAGTTAGAACTAGGGCCTCCTCTTATATATGTATGGAGTGGAGTTTGCGACTGAAAATAAATTTGTATTCCCAACAAGCTAGTTGAAGGACGGCTTTCACACACACTTATCTCTGAGAACTGAGCATGTGGAGACACTTTCGTTCTACTAGCACAAAGGGAACAGTTTGCAGGAAAACTTTTTCTCTGATAACTCAGGCTGTTTCCTAGAGACGGTTTGAAGTTCCTGCAGTTTTCTCTGTAAAACCGAGTTGCAGCAAGTACCACCCCATTTATATGTATGGAGTGGAGTTTGCGACTGCAAAGAAACTTTGTTTTCCCAACAAGCTAGGTGAAGGACGGCTTTCACACACTCTTATCACTCAGAACAGAGCATGTGTAGAGACGTTCGTTCATCTAGCACAAAATGAACGGGTTGCATGAGAAAACTTTCTCTGGTTTCTCAGGCTGTCTCCTAGTGCCTGTTTGAATTTCCTGCAGGTTTCACTGTACAACCGTGTTAAAGCTAATACCTCCCCATATATATGTATGGAGTGGAGATTGTGAGTGAAAAGAAACCTTGTGTTTCCAACAAGGAAAGTGAAGGACGGCTTTCACACACTCTTATCACTTAGAAATGAGCAGGAGGAGAGACGTTCGTTCATCTAAAACAAAGGGAACGGGTTGCAGGAGAAACTTTTACTCTGGATTCTCAGGCTGTTTCCTAGTGCCGGTTTGAAGTTCCTGCAGTTTTCACTGTAAAACCGATTCGCAGCTAGTCCCTACTCATATATATGCATGGAATGGAGTATGCAACTGAAAAGAATCTATGTGTTCCCAATAAGCTAGGTGAAGGACGGTTTTCACACACACTTATGTCTCAGTAATGAGCATGAGGAGAGACGTTCTTTCATCTATGAAAAATGGAAATGTTTGCAGGGGAAACTTTTATTCTGGTTTCGCAGGCTTTTTCCTAGTGCCGGTTTGAAGTTCCTGCAGTTTTCA
Organism: Camelus dromedarius; assembly: GCF_036321535.1. NCBI lineage: Eukaryota > Metazoa > Chordata > Mammalia > Artiodactyla > Camelidae > Camelus > Camelus dromedarius. The sequence continues at coordinate 22,174,123 of NC_087460.1, forward strand.
CTGTAAAAATGAGTTGGAGCTAGGACTTCCCCATCTATATGTATGGAGTGGGTTTTTCGACTGAAAAGAAACTTTGTGTTCCCAACAAGCTAGGTGAAGGACGGCTTTCACACTCACTTACCTCTCAGAACTGAGCATGTGGGGAGACGTTCGTTCATCTAGCACAAATTGAACAGGTGGCAGGAGAGACTTTTACTCTGATTACTCAGGATGTTTCCTAGTGCCGGTTTGAAGTTCCTGCAGTTTTCACTGTAAAACCGAGTTGGAGCTAGGACCTCCCCATATAAATGTATAGAGTGGAGTTTGCGACTGATAAGAAACTTTGTGTTCCCAACAAGCTAGTTGAAGGACGGCTTTCACACACACTTATCTCTCAGAACTGAGCATGTGGAGACACGTTCGTTCATCTAGCACAAAATGAATGGGTTGCAGGTGAAAACTTTACTCTGGTTTCTCAGTCTGTTTCCTAGTGTCGGTTTGAAATTCCTCCAGTTTTCACTGTACAACCGATTTTTAGCTAGGACATCCCTATATATTTGTATGGAGTGGAGGAAGTGTTGAAAAGAAACTTTGTGTTCCCAGCAAGCTAGGTGAAGGACCGCTTCCACACACTCATATCTCTCAGAACTGAGCATGTGGAGAGACGTTCGTTCATCTAGCAAAAAGGGAACGGGTTGCAGGAGAAACTTTTACTCTGGTTTCTCAGGCTCTTTCCTAGTGCCGGTTTGAAGTTCCTGCAGTTTTCACTGTAAAACCGAGTTGGAGCTATTACCTACCCATAGATATGCATGGAGTGGAGTTTGCGACTGAAAACAAACATTGTCTTCCCAGCAAGTTATGTGAAGGACGGCTTTCACACACACTTATCTCTCAGAACTGAGCATGTGGAGAGACGTTCGTACATCTAGCACAAAATGAACCTGTGGAGTAGAAACTTTCACTCTGGTTTCTCAGAGTGTTTGCTAGTGCAGATTTGAAGTTCCTGCAGTTTTCAGTGTAATCCCGGGATGGAGATAGTACCTAATAATTGATATGCATGGAGTGTAGTTTGCAACTGAAAAGAATCTTTGTGTTCCCAACAAGCTAGTTGAAGGACGGCTTTCACACACACTTATCTCTCAGAACAGAACCTGTTGAGAGACGTTCGTTCATCTAGCACAAAATGAACGGGTTGCAGGAGAAAACTTTACTCTGGTTTCTCAGTCTGTTTCCTAGTGCCGGTTTGAAGTTCCTGCATTTTTCACTGTACAACCGTGTTAGAGCTAGTACCTCCCCATATATATGTATGGAGTGGAGTTTGCGACTGAAAGAAACTATGTGTTTCCAACAAGCTAGTTGAAGGACGTGTTTCACACTCACAGACCTGTCAGAACTGAGCATGTGGAGAGACGTTAGTTCATCTAGCACAAAATGAACGGGTGGCAGGAGAAACTTTATTTCTGGTTTCGCAGACTCTTTCCTAGTGCCGGTTTGAAGTTCCTGCCGATTTCACTGTAAAACCGAGTTGGAGCTAGGATCTCCCCATATAAATATTTGGAGTGGAGTTTGCAAATGAAAAGAAACTTTATGTTCCCAATAAGCTAGGTGAAGCACGGCTTTCACACACACTTATGTCTCAGAACTGAGCATGAGGAGAGACGTTCTTTCATCTATCCAAAAGGGAATGGTTTGCAGGAGAAACTATAATTCTGGTTTCGCAGACTCTTTCCTAGTGCCGGTTTGAAGTTCCTGCAGTTTTCACTGTAATACCGAGTTGGAGCTAGGACCTCCCCTTATAAATGTATGGAGTGGAGATTGCGACTGAAAAGAAACTTTGTGTTCCCAACAAGATAGTTGAAGGACGGCTTTCACACACTTATCTCTCAGAAATGAGCATGTGGAGACACGTTCGTTCATCTAGCACAAAATGAACGCGTTGCAGGAGAAAACGTTACTCTGGTTTCTCAGTCTGTTTCCTAGTGCCGGTTTGAATTTCCTGCAGTTTTCACTGTAAAACCGAGTTGGAGCTAGTACCTCCCCATAGATATGCATGGAGTGGAGTTTGCAAATGAAAAGAAACTTTGTGTTCCCAACAAGCTAGGTGAAGGACGGCTTTCACACACACATATCTCCCAGAACAGAACCTGTTGAGAGACGTTCGTTCATCTAGCACAAAATGAACGGGATGCAGGAGAAAACTTTACTCTGGTTTCTCAGTCTGTTTCCTAGTGCCGGTTTGAAGTTCCTGCATTTTTCACTGTACAACCGTGTTAGAGCTAGTACCTCCCCATATATATGTATGGAGTGGAGTTTGCGACTGAAAGAAACTATGTGTTTCCAACAAGCTAGTGGAAGGACGTGTTTCACACTCACAGACCTGTCAGAACTGAGCATGTGGAGAGACGTTAGTTCATCTAGCACAAAATGAACGGGGGGCAGGAGAAACTTTATTTCTGGTTTCGCAGACTCTTTCCTAGTGCCGGATTGAAGTTCCTGCCGATTTCACTGTAAAACCGAGTTGGAGCTAGAATCTCCCCATATAAATATTTGGAGTGGAGTTTGCAAATGAAAAGAAACTTTATGTTCCCAATAAGCTAGGTGAAGGACGGCTTTCACACACACTTATGTCTCAGAACTGAGCATGAGGAGAGACGTTCTTTCATCTAGCCAAAAGGGAACGGTTTGCAGGAGAAACTATAATTCTGGTTTCGCAGACTCTTTCCTAGTGCCGGTTTGAAGTTCCTGCAGTTTTCACTGTAATACCGAGTTGGAGCTAGGACCTCCCCATATAAATGTATGGAGTGGAGTTTGCGACTGAAAAGAAACTTTGTGTTCCCAACAAGATAGTTGAAGGACGGCTTTCACACACTTATCTCTCAGAAATGAGCATGTGGAGACACGTTCGTTCATCCAGCACAAAATGAACGCGTTGTGGAGAAAACGTTACTCTGGTTTCTAAGTCTGTTTCCTAGTGCCGGTTTGAATTTCCTGCAGTTTTCGCTGTAATACCGAGTTTGAGCTAGTACATCCCCATAGATATGCATGGAGTGGAGTTTGCAAATGAAAAGAAACTTTGTGTTACCAACAAGCTAGTTGAAGGACGGCTTTCACCCACACATATCTCCCAGAACAGAACCTGTTGAGAGACGTTCGTTCATCTACCACAAATTGAAAGGGTTCCAGGGGAAACCTTAACTGTGGTTTCTCAGTCTGTTTCCTAGTGTCCGATTGAAGTTCCTGCAGTTTTCACTGTAAAAACGAGTTGTAAATAGGACCTCCCCAAATATATGTATGGAGTGGGTTTTTCGACTGAAAAGAAACTTTGTGTTCCCAACAAGCTAGGTGAAGGACGGCTTTCACACACACTTATGTCTCAGAAATGACCATGAGGAGAGACGTTCTTTCATCTAGCAAAAAGGGAAAGGTTTGCAGGAGAAACTTTTATTCTGGTTTCGCAGGCTGTTTCCTAGTGCCGGTTTGAAGTTCCTGCAGTTTTCACTGTAAAACGGAGTTGGAGCTAGGACTTCCCCATCTATATGTATGGAGTGGGTTTTTCGACTGAAAAGAAACTTTGTATTTCCAACAAGCTAGGTGAAGGACGGCTTTCACACTCACTTACCTCTCAGAACTGAGCTTGTGGGGAGACGTTCGTTCATCTAGCACAAATTGAACAGGTGGCAGGAGAGACTTTTACTCTGATTACTCAGGATGTTTCCTAGTGCCGGTTTGAAGTTCCTGCAGTTTTCACTGTAAAACCGAGTTGGAGCTAGGACCTACCCATATAAATGTATAGAGTGGAGTTTGCGACTGATAAGAAACTTTGTGTTCCCAACAAGCTAGTTGAAGGACGGCTTTCACACACACTTATCTCTCAGAACTGAGCATGTGGAGACACGTTCGTTCATCTAGCACAAAATGAATGGGTTGCAGGAGAAAACTTTACTCTGGTTTCGCAGTCTGTTTCCTAGTGTCGGTTTGAAATTCCTCCAGTTTTCACTGTACAACCGAGTTGAGCTAGGACATCCCTATATATTTGTATGGAGTGGAGGAAGTGTTGAAAACAAACTTTGTGTTCCCAGCAAGCTAGGTGAAGGACCGCTTTCACACACTCATATCTCTCAGAACTGAGCATGTGGAGAGACGTTCGTTCATCTAGCAAAAATGGAACGGGTTGCAGGAGAAACTTTTACTCTGGTTTCTCAGGCTCTTTCCTAGTGCCGGTTTGAAGTTCCTGCAGTTTTCACTGTAAAACCTAGTTGGAGTTATTACCTACCCATAGATATGCATGGAGTGGAGTTTGCGACTGAAAAGAAACATTGTGTTCCGAACAAGTTATGTGAAGGACGGCTTTCACACACAATTATCTCTCAGAACTGAGCATGTGGAGAGACGTTCGTACATCTAGCACAAAATGAACCTGTGGAGGAGAAACTTTCACTCTGGTTTCTCAGAGTGTTTCCTAGTGCCGATTTGAAGTTCCTGCAGTTTTCAGTGTAAAACCGGGATGGAGATAGTACCTAATAATTGATATGCATGGAGTGTAGTTTGCAACTGAAAAGAATGTTTGTGTTCCCAACAAGCTAGGTGAAGGACGGCTTTCAAACACACTTATCTCTCAGAACAGAACCTGTTGAGAGACGTTCGTTCATCTAGCACAAAATGAACGGGTTGCAGGAGAAAACTTTACTCTGGTTTCTCAGGCTGTTTCCTAGTGCCGGTTTCGAAGTTCCTGCATTTTTCACTGTACAACCGTGTTAGAGCTAGTACCTCCCCATATATATGTATGTAGTGGAGTTTGCTACTGAAAGAAACTATGTGTTTCCAACAAGATAGTTGAAGGACTTGTTTCACACTCACAGACCTGTCAGAACTGAGCATGTGGAGAGACGTTAGTTCATCTAGCACAAAATGAACGGGTGGCAGGAGAAACTTTAATTCTGGTTTCGCAGACTCTTTCCTAGTGCCGGTTTGAAGTTCCTGCCGATTTCACTGTAAAACCGAGTTGGAGCTAGGATCTCCCCATATAAATATTTGGAGTGGAGTTTGCAAATGAAAAGAAACTTTATGTTCCCAATAAGCTAGGTGAAGGACGGCTTTCACACACACTTATATCTCAGAACTGAGCATGAGGAGAGACGTTCTTTCATCTAGCAAAAAGGGAACGGTTTGCAGGAGAAACTATAATTCTGGTTTCGCAGACTCTTTCCTAGTGCCTGTTTGAAGTTCCTGCAGTTTTCACTGTAATACCGAGTTGGAGCTAGGTCCTCCCCATATAAATGTATGGAGTGGAGATTGCGACTGAAAAGAAACTTTGTGTTCCCAACAAGCTAGTTGAAGGACGGCTTTCACACACTTATCTCTCAGAACTGAGCATGTGGAGACACGTTCGTTCATCTAGCAAAAAATGAACGCGTTGCAGGAGAAAACGTTACTCTGGTTTCTCAGTCTGTTTCCTAGTGCCGGTTTAAATTTCCTGCAGTTTTCACTGTAATACCGATTTGGAGCTTGTACCTCCCCATAGATATGCATGGAGTGGAGTTTGCAAATGAAAAGAAACTTTGTGTTCCCAACAAGCTAGGTTAAGGACGGCTTTCACACACACTTAACTCTCAGAACAGAACCTGTTGAGAGACGTTCGTTCATCTAGCACAAAATGAACGGGTTGCCGGAGAAACTTTTACTCTGGTTCTCAGTCTGTTTCCTAGTGTCGGTTTGAAGTTCCTGCAGTTTTCACTGTAAAACCGAGTTAGAACTAGGGCCTCCTCTTATATATGTATGGAGTGGAGTTTGCGACTGAAAATAAATTTGTATTCCCAACAAGCTAGATGAAGGACGGCTTTCACACACACTTATCTCTGAGAACTGAGCATGTGGAGACACTTTCGTTCTACTAGCACAAAGGGAACAGTTTGCAGGAAAACTTTTTCTCTGATAACTCAGGCTGTTTCCTAGAGACGGTTTGAAGTTCCTGCAGTTTTCTCTGTAAAACCGAGTTGCAGCAAGTACCACCCCATATATATGTATGGAGTGGAGTTTGCGACTGCAAAGAAACTTTGTTTTCCCAACAAGCTAGGTGAAGGACGGCTTTCACACACTCTTATCACTCAGAACAGAGCATGTGTAGAGACGTTCGTTCATCTAGCACAAAATGAACGGGTTGCATGAGAAAACTTTCTCTGGTTTCTCAGGCTGTCTCCTAGTGCCTGTTTGAATTTCCTGCAGGTTTCACTGTACAACCGTGTTAAAGCTAATACCTCCCCATATATATGTATGGAGTGGAGATTGTGAGTGAAAAGAAACCTTGTGTTTCCAACAAGGAAAGTGAAGGACGGCTTTCTCACACTCTTATCACTCAGAAATGAGCAGGAGGAGAGACGTTCGTTCATCTAAAACAAAGGGAACGGGTTGCAGGAGAAACTTTTACTCTGGTTTCTCAGGCTGTTTCCTAGTGCCGGTTTGAAGTTCCTGCAGTTTTCACTGTACAACCGTGTTAGAGCTAGTACCTCCCCATATATATGTATGGAGTGGAGTTTGCGACTGAAAGAAACTATGTGTTTCCAACAAGCTAGTTGAAGGACGTGTTTCACACTCACAGACCTGTCAGAACTGAGCATGTGGAGAGACGTTAGTTCATCTAGCACAAAATGAACGGGTGGCAGGAGAAACTTTATTTCTGGTTTCGCAGACTCTTTCCTAGTGCCGGTTTGAAGTTCCTGCCGATTTCACTGTAAAACCGAGTTGGAGCTAGGATCTCCCCATATAAATATTTGGAGTGGAGTTTGCAAATGAAAAGAAACTTTATGTTCCCAATAAGCTAGGTGAAGCACGGCTTTCACACACACTTATGTCTCAGAACTGAGCATGAGGAGAGACGTTCTTTCATCTATCCAAAAGGGAATGGTTTGCAGGAGAAACTATAATTCTGGTTTCGCAGACTCTTTCCTAGTGCCGGTTTGAAGTTCCTGCAGTTTTCACTGTAATACCGAGTTGGAGCTAGGACCTCCCCTTATAAATGTATGGAGTGGAGATTGCGACTGAAAAGAAACTTTGTGTTCCCAACAAGATAGTTGAAGGACGGCTTTCACACACTTATCTCTCAGAAATGAGCATGTGGAGACACGTTCGTTCATCTAGCACAAAATGAACGCGTTGCAGGAGAAAACGTTACTCTGGTTTCTCAGTCTGTTTCCTAGTGCCGGTTTGAATTTCCTGCAGTTTTCACTGTAAAACCGAGTTGGAGCTAGTACCTCCCCATAGATATGCATGGATTGGAGTTTGCAAATGAAAAGAAACTTTGTGTTCCCAACAAGCTAGGTGAAGGACGGCTTTCACACACACATATCTCCCAGAACAGAACCTGTTGAGAGACGTTCGTTCATCTAGCACAAAATGAACGGGATGCAGGAGAAAACTTTACTCTGGTTTCTCAGTCTGTTTCCTAGTGCCGGTTTGAAGTTCCTGCATTTTTCACTGTACAACCGTGTTAGAGCTAGTACCTCCCCATATATATGTATGGAGTGGAGTTTGCGACTGAAAGAAACTATGTGTTTCCAACAAGCTAGTGGAAGGACGTGTTTCACACTCACAGACCTGTCAGAACTGAGCATGTGGAGAGACGTTAGTTCATCTAGCACAAAATGAACGGGTGGCAGGAGAAACTTTATTTCTGGTTTCGCAGACTCTTTCCTAGTGCCGGATTGAAGTTCCTGCCGATTTCACTGTAAAACCGAGTTGGAGCTAGAATCTCCCCATATAAATATTTGGAGTGGAGTTTGCAAATGAAAAGAAACTTTATGTTCCCAATAAGCTAGGTGAAGGACGGCTTTCACACACACTTATGTCTCAGAACTGAGCATGAGGAGAGACGTTCTTTCATCTAGCCAAAAGGGAACGGTTTGCAGGAGAAACTATAATTCTGGTTTCGCAGACTCTTTCCTAGTGCCGGTTTGAAGTTCCTGCAGTTTTCACTGTAATACCGAGTTGGAGCTAGGACCTCCCCATATAAATGTATGGAGTGGAGTTTGCGACTGAAAAGAAACTTTGTGTTCCCAACAAGATATTTGAAGGACGGCTTTCACACACTTATCTCTCAGAAATGAGCATGTGGAGACACGTTCGTTCATCCAGCACAAAATGAACGCGTTGTGGAGAAAACGTTACTCTGGTTTCTCAGTCTGTTTCCTAGTGCCGGTTTGAATTTCCTGCAGTTTTCGCTGTAATACCGAGTTTGAGCTAGTACCTCCCCATAGATATGCATGGAGTGGAGTTTGCAAATGAAAAGAAACTTTGTGTTACCAACAAGCTAGTTGAAGGACGGCTTTCACCCACACATATCTCCCAGAACAGAACCTGTTGAGAGACGTTCGTTCATCTACCACAAATTGAAAGGGTTCCAGGGGAAACCTTAACTGTGGTTTCTCAGTCTGTTTCCTAGTGTCCGATTGAAGTTCCTGCAGTTTTCACTGTAAAAACGAGTTGCAAATAGGACCTCCCCAAATATATGTATGGAGTGGGTTTTTCGACTGAAAAGAAACTTTGTGTTCCCAACAAGCTAGGTGAAGGACGGCTTTCACACACACTTATGTCTCAGAAATGACCATGAGGAGAGACGTTCTTTCATCTAGCAAAAAGGGAAAGGTTTGCAGGAGAAACTTTTATTCTGGTTTCGCAGGCTGTTTCCTAGTGCCGGTTTGAAGTTCCTGCAGTTTTCACTGTAAAACCGAGTTGGAGCTAGGACCTACCCATATAAATGTATAGAGTGGAGTTTGCGACTGATAAGAAACTTTGTGTTCCCAACAAGCTAGTTGAAGGACGGCTTTCACACACACTTATCTCTCAGAACTGAGCATGTGGAGACACGTTCGTTCATCTAGCACAAAATGAATGGGTTGCAGGAGAAAACTTTACTCTGGTTTCGCAGTCTGTTTCCTAGTGTCGGTTTGAAATTCCTCCAGTTTTCACTGTACAACCGAGTTGAGCTAGGACATCCCTATATATTTGTATGGAGTGGAGGAAGTGTTGAAAACAAACTTTGTGTTCCCAGCAAGCTAGGTGAAGGACCGCTTTCACACACTCATATCTCTCAGAACTGAGCATGTGGAGAGACGTTCGTTCATCTAGCAAAAATGGAACGGGTTGCAGGAGAAACTTTTACTCTGGTTTCTCAGGCTCTTTCCTAGTGCCGGTTTGAAGTTCCTGCAGTTTTCACTGTAAAACCTAGTTGGAGTTATTACCTACCCATAGATATGCATGGAGTGGAGTTTGCGACTGAAAAGAAACATTGTGTTCCCAACAAGTTATGTGAAGGACGGCTTTCACACACAATTATCTCTCAGAACTGAGCATGTGGAGAGACGTTCGTACATCTAGCACAAAATGAACCTGTGGAGGAGAAACTTTCACTCTGGTTTCTCAGAGTGTTTCCTAGTGCCGATTTGAAGTTCCTGCAGTTTTCAGTGTAAAACCGGGATGGAGATAGTACCTAATAATTGATATGCATGGAGTGTAGTTTGCAACTGAAAAGAATGTTTGTGTTCCCAACAAGCTAGGTGAAGGACGGCTTTCAAACACACTTATCTCTCAGAACAGAACCTGTTGAGAGACGTTCGTTCATCTAGCACAAAATGAACGGGTTGCAGGAGAAAACTTTACTCTGGTTTCTCAGGCTGTTTCCTAGTGCCGGTTTCGAAGTTCCTGCATTTTTCACTGTACAACCGTGTTAGAGCTAGTACCTCCCCATATATATGTATGGAGTGGAGTTTGCTACTGAAAGAAACTATGTGTTTCCAACAAGATAGTTGAAGGACTTGTTTCACACTCACAGACCTGTCAGAACTGAGCATGTGGAGAGACGTTAGTTCATCTAGCACAAAATGAACGGGTGGCAGGAGAAACTTTAATTCTGGTTTCGCAGACTCTTTCCTAGTGCCGGTTTGAAGTTCCTGCCGATTTCACTGTAAAACCGAGTTGGAGCTAGGATCTCCCCATATAAATATTTGGAGTGGAGTTTGCAAATGAAAAGAAACTTTATGTTCCCAATAAGCTAGGTGAAGGACGGCTTTCACACACACTTATATCTCAGAACTGAGCATGAGGAGAGACGTTCTTTCATCTAGCAAAAAGGGAACGGTTTGCAGGAGAAACTATAATTCTGGTTTCGCAGACTCTTTCCTAGTGCCTGTTTGAAGTTCCTGCAGTTTTCACTGTAATACCGAGTTGGAGCTAGGACCTCCCCATATAAATGTATGGAGTGGAGATTGCGACTGAAAAGAAACTTTGTGTTCCCAACAAGCTAGTTGAAGGACGGCTTTCACACACTTATCTCTCAGAACTGAGCATGTGGAGACACGTTCGTTCATCTAGCAAAAAATGAACGCGTTGCAGGAGAAAACGTTACTCTGGTTTCTCAGTCTGTTTCCTAGTGCCGGTTTAAATTTCCTGCAGTTTTCACTGTAATACCGATTTGGAGCTTGTACCTCCCCATAGATATGCATGGAGTGGAGTTTGCAAATGAAAAGAAACTTTGTGTTCCCAACAAGCTAGGTTAAGGACGGCTTTCACACACACTTAACTCTCAGAACAGAACCTGTTGAGAGACGTTCGTTCATCTAGCACAAAATGAACGGGTTGCCGGAGAAACTTTTACTCTGGTTCTCAGTCTGTTTCCTAGTGTCGGTTTGAAGTTCCTGCAGTTTTCACTGTAAAACCGAGTTAGAACTAGGGCCTCCTCTTATATATGTATGGAGTGGAGTTTGCGACTGAAAATAAATTTGTATTCCCAACAAGCTAGTTGAAGGACGGCTTTCACACACACTTATCTCTGAGAACTGAGCATGTGGAGACACTTTCGTTCTACTAGCACAAAGGGAACAGTTTGCAGGAAAACTTTTTCTCTGATAACTCAGGCTGTTTCCTAGAGACGGTTTGAAGTTCCTGCAGTTTTCTCTGTAAAACCGAGTTGCAGCAAGTACCACCCCATATATATGTATGGAGTGGAGTTTGCGACTGCAAAGAAACTTTGTTTTCCCAACAAGCTAGGTGAAGGACGGCTTTCACACACTCTTATCACTCAGAACAGAGCATGTGTAGAGACGTTCGTTCATCTAGCACAAAATGAACGGGTTGCATGAGAAAACTTTCTCTGGTTTCTCAGGCTGTCTCCTAGTGCCTGTTTGAATTTCCTGCAGGTTTCACTGTACAACCGTGTTAAAGCTAATACCTCCCCATATATATGTATGGAGTGGAGATTGTGAGTGAAAAGAAACCTTGTGTTTCCAACAAGGAAAGTGAAGGACGGCTTTCACACACTCTTATCACTCAGAAATGAGCAGGAGGAGAGACGTTCGTTCATCTAAAACAAAGGGAACGGGTTGCAGGAGAAACTTTTACTCTGGTTTCTCAGGCTGTTTCCTAGTGCCGGTTTGAAGTTCCTGCAGTTTTCACTGTAAAACCGATTCGCAGCTAGTCCCTACCCATATATATGCATGGAATGGATTATGCAACTGAAAAGAATCTATGTGTTCCCAATAAGCTAGGTGAAGGACGGTTTTCACACACACTTATGTCTCAGTAATGAGCATGAGGAGAGACGTTCTTTCATCTAGGAAAAAGGGAAATGTTTGCAGGAGAAACTTTTATTCTGGTTTCGCAGGCTGTTTCCTAGTGCCGGTTTGAAGTTCCTGCAGTTTTCACTGTAAAACCGAGTTGGAGCTAGGACCTCCCCATATAAATGTATAGAGTGGAGTTTGCGACTGATAAGAAACTTTGTGTTCCCAACAAGCTAGTTGAAGGACGGCTTTCACACACACTTATCTCTCAGAACTGAGCATGTGGAGACACGTTCGTTCATCTAGCACAAAATGAATGGGTTGCAGGTGAAAACTTTACTCTGGTTTCTCAGTCTGTTTCCTAGTGTCGGTTTGAAATTCCTCCAGTTTTCACTGTACAACCGATTTGGAGCTAGGACATCCCTATATATTTGTATGGAGTGGAGGAAGTGTTGAAAAGAAACTTTGTGTTCCCAGCAAGCTAGGTGAAGGACCGCTTCCACACACTCATATCTCTCAGAACTGAGCATGTGGAGAGACGTTCGTTCATCTAGCAAAAAGGGAACGGGTTGCAGGAGAAACTTTTACTCTGGTTTCTCAGGCTCTTTCCTAGTGCCGGTTTGAAGTTCCTGCAGTTTTCACTGTAAAACAGAGTTGGAGCTATTACCTACCCATAGATATGCATGGAGTGGAGTTTGCAACTGAAAACAAACATTGTCTTCCCAACAAGTTATGTGAAGGACGGCTTTCACACACACTTATCTCTAAGAACTGAGCATGTGGAGAGACGTTCGTACATCTAGCACAAAATGAACCTGTGGAGTAGAAACTTTCACTCTGGTTTCTCAGAGTGTTTCCTAGTGCCGATTTGAAGTTCCTGCAGTTTTCAGTGTAAACCCGGGATGGAGATAGTACCTAATAATTGATATGCATGGAGTGTAGTTTGCAACTGAAAAGAATCTTTGTGTTCCCAACAAGCTAGGTGAAGGACGGCTTTCACACACACTTATCTCTCAGAACAGAACCTGTTGAGAGACGTTCGTTCATCTAGCACAAAATGAACGGGTTGCAGGAGAAAACTTTACTCTGGTTTCTCAGGCTGTTTCCTAGTGCCGGTTTCGAAGTTCCTGCATTTTTCACTGTACAACCGTGTTAGAGCTAGTACCTCCCCATATATATGTATGGAGTGGAGTTTGCGACTGAAAGAAACTATGTGTTTCCAACAAGCTAGTGGAAGGACGTGTTTCACACTCACAGACCTGTCAGAACTGAGCATGTGTAGAGACGTTAGTTCATCTAGCACAAAATGAACGGGTGGCAGGAGAAACTTTATTTCTGGTTTCGCAGACTCTTTCCTAGTGCCGGTTTGAAGTTCCTGCCGATTTCACTGTAAAACCGAGTTGGAGCTAGGATCTCCCCATATAAATATTTGGAGTGGAGTTTGCAAATGAAAAGAAACTTTATGTTCCCAATAAGCTAGGTGAAGCACGGCTTTCACACACACTTATGTCTCAGAAGTGAGCATGAATAGAGACGTTCTTTCATCTAGCAAAAAGGTAACGGTTTGCAGGAGAAACTTTTATTCTGGTTTCGCAGGCTGTTTCCTAGTGCCGGTTTAAATTTCCTGCAGTTTTCACTGTAATACCGATTTGGAGCTAGTACCTCCCCATAGATATGCATGGAATGGAGTTTGCAAATGAAAAGAAACTTTGTGTTCCCAACAAGCTAGGTGAAGGACGGCTTTCACACACACTTAACTCTCAGAACAGATCCTGTTGAGAGACGTTCGTTCATCTAGCACAAAATGAACGGGTTGCCGGAGAACCTTTTACTCTGGTTCTCAGTCTGTTTCCTAGTGTCGGTTTGAAGTTCCTGCAGTTTTCACTGTCAAACCGAGTTAGAACTAGGGCCTGCTCTTATATATGTATGGAGTGGAGTTTGCGACTGAAAATAAATTTGTATTCCCAACAAGCTAGTTGAAGGACGGCTTTCACACACACTTATCTCTGAGAACTGAGCATGTGGAGACACTTTCGTTCTACTAGCACAAAGGGAACAGTTTGCAGGAAAACTTTTTCTCTGATAACTCAGGCTGTTTCCTAGAGACGGTTTGAAGTTCCTGCAGTTTTCTCTGTAAAACCGAGTTGCAGCAAGTACCACCCCATATATATGTATGGAGTGGAGTTTGCGACTGCAAAGAAACTTTGTTTTCCCAACAAGCTAGGTGAAGGACGGCTTTCACACACTCTTATCACTCAGAACAGAGCATGTGTAGAGACGTTCGTTCATCTAGCACAAAATGAACGGGTTGCATGAGAAAACTTTCTCTGGTTTCTCAGGCTGTCTCCTAGTGCCTGTTTGAATTTCCTGCAGGTTTCACTGTACAACCGTGTTAAAGCTAATACCTCCGCATATATATGTATGGAGTGGAGATTGTGAGTGAAAAGAAACCTTGTGTTTCCAACAAGGAAAGTGAAGGACGGCTTTCACACACTCTTATCACTCAGAAATGAGCAGGAGGAGAGACGTTCGTTCATCTAAAACAAAGGGAACGGGTTGCAGGAGAAACTTTTACTCTGGTTTCTCAGGCTGTTTCCTAGTGCCGGTTTGAAGTTCCTGCAGTTTTCACTGTAAAACCGATTCGCAGCTAGTCCCTACCCATATATATGCATGGAATGGAGTATGCAACTGAAAAGAATCTATGTGTTCCCAATAAGCTAGGTGAAGGACGGTTTTCACACACACTTATGTCTCAGTAATGAGCATGAGGAGAGACGTTCTTTCATCTAGGAAAAAGGGAAAGGTTTGCAGGAGAAACTTTTATTCTGGTTTCGCAGGCTGTTTCCTAGTGCCGGTTTGAAGTTCCTGCAGTTTTCACTGTAAAACCGAGTTGGAGCTAGGACTTCCCCATCTATATGTATGGAGTGGGTTTTTCGACTGAAAAGAAACTTTGTGTTCCCAACAAGCTAGTTGAAGGACGGCTTTCACACACACTTATCTCTCAGAACTGAGCATGTGGAGCCACGTTCGTTCATCTAGCACAAATTGAACAGGTGGCAGGAGAGACTTTTACACTGATTACTCAGGATGTTTCCTAGTGCCGGTTTGAAGTTCCTGCAGTTTTCACTGTAAAACCGAGTTGGAGCTAGGACCTCCCCATATAAATGTATAGAGTGGAGTTTGCGACTGAAAAGAAACTTTGTGTTCCCAACAAGCTAGTTGAAGGAAGGCTTTCACACTCACTTACCTCTCAGAACTGAGCATGTGGGGAGACGTTCGTTCATCTAGCACAAATTGAACAGGTGGCAGGAGAGACTTTTACTCTGATTACTCAGGATGTTTCCTAGTGCCGGTTTGAAGTTCCTGCAGTTTTCACTGTAAAACCGAGTTGGAGCTAGGACCTCCCCATATAAATGTATAGAGTGGAGTTTGCGACTGATAAGAAACTTTGTGTTCCCAACAAGCTAGTTGAAGGACGGCTTTCACACACACTTATCTCTCAGAACTGAGCATGTGGAGACACGTTCGTTCATCTAGCACAAAATGAATGGGTTGCAGGTGAAAACTTTACTCTGGTTTCTCAGTCTGTTTCCTAGTGTCGGTTTGAAATTCCTCCAGTTTTCACTGTACAACCGATTTGGAGCTAGGACATCCCTATATATTTGTATGGAGTGGAGGAAGTGTTGAAAAGAAACTTTGTGTTCCCAGCAAGCTAGGTGAAGGACCGCTTCCACACACTCATATCTCTCAGAACTGAGCATGTGGAGAGACGTTCGTTCATCTAGCAAAAAGGGAACGGGTTGCAGGAGAAACTTTTACTCTGGTTTCTCAGTCTGTTTCCTAGTGCCGGTTTAAATTTCCTGCAGTTTTCACTGTAATACCGATTTGGAGCTTGTACCTCCCCATAGATATGCATGGAGTGGAGTTTGCAAATGAAAAGAAACTTTGTGTTCCCAACAAGCTAGGTTAAGGACGGCTTTCACACACACTTAACTCTCAGAACAGAACCTGTTGAGAGACGTTCGTTCATCTAGCACAAAATGAACGGGTTGCCGGAGAAACTTTTACTCTGGTTCTCAGTCTGTTTCCTAGTGTCGGTTTGAAGTTCCTGCAGTTTTCACTGTAAAACCGAGTTAGAACTAGGGCCTCCTCTTATATATGTATGGAGTGGAGTTTGCGACTGAAAATAAATTTGTATTCCCAACAAGCTAGTTGAAGGACGGCTTTCACACACACTTATCTCTGAGAACTGAGCATGTGGAGACACTTTCGTTCTACTAGCACAAAGGGAACAGTTTGCAGGAAAACTTTTTCTCTGATAACTCAGGCTGTTTCCTAGAGACGGTTTGAAGTTCCTGCAGTTTTCTCTGTAAAACCGAGTTGCAGCAAGTACCACCCCATATATATGTATGGAGTGGAGTTTGCGACTGCAAAGAAACTTTGTTTTCCCAACAAGCTAGGTGAAGGACGGCTTTCACACACTCTTATCACTCAGAACAGAGCATGTGTAGAGACGTTCGTTCATCTAGCACAAAATGAACGGGTTGCATGAGAAAACTTTCTCTGGTTTCTCAGGCTGTCTCCTAGTGCCTGTTTGAATTTCCTGCAGGTTTCACTGTACAACCGTGTTAAAGCTAATACCTCCCCATATATATGTATGGAGTGGAGATTGTGAGTGAAAAGAAACCTTGTGTTTCCAACAAGGAAAGTGAAGGACGGCTTTCACACACTCTTATCACTCAGAAATGAGCAGGAGGAGAGACGTTCGTTCATCTAAAACAAAGGGAACGGGTTGCAGGAGAAACTTTTACTCTGGTTTCTCAGGCTGTTTCCTAGTGCCGGTTTGAAGTTCCTGCAGTTTTCACTGTAAAACCGATTCGCAGCTAGTCCCTACCCATATATATGCATGGAATGGATTATGCAACTGAAAAGAATCTATGTGTTCCCAATAAGCTAGGTGAAGGACGGTTTTCACACACACTTATGTCTCAGTAATGAGCATGAGGAGAGACGTTCTTTCATCTAGGAAAAAGGGAAATGTTTGCAGGAGAAACTTTTATTCTGGTTTCGCAGGCTGTTTCCTAGTGCCGGTTTGAAGTTCCTGCAGTTTTCACTGTAAAACCGAGTTGGAGCTAGGACCTCCCCATATAAATGTATAGAGTGGAGTTTGCGACTGATAAGAAACTTTGTGTTCCCAACAAGCTAGTTGAAGGACGGCTTTCACACACACTTATCTCTCAGAACTGAGCATGTGGAGACACGTTCGTTCATCTAGCACAAAATGAATGGGTTGCAGGTGAAAACTTTACTCTGGTTTCTCAGTCTGTTTCCTAGTGTCGGTTTGAAATTCCTCCAGTTTTCACTGTACAACCGATTTGGAGCTAGGACATCCCTATATATTTGTATGGAGTGGAGGAAGTGTTGAAAAGAAACTTTGTGTTCCCAGCAAGCTAGGTGAAGGACCGCTTCCACACACTCATATCTCTCAGAACTGAGCATGTGGAGAGACGTTCGTTCATCTAGCAAAAAGGGAACGGGTTGCAGGAGAAACTTTTACTCTGGTTTCTCAGGCTCTTTCCTAGTGCCGGTTTGAAGTTCCTGCAGTTTTCACTGTAAAACAGAGTTGGAGCTATTACCTACCCATAGATATGCATGGAGTGGAGTTTGCAACTGAAAACAAACATTGTCTTCCCAACAAGTTATGTGAAGGACGGCTTTCACACACACTTATCTCTAAGAACTGAGCATGTGGAGAGACGTTCGTACATCTAGCACAAAATGAACCTGTGGAGTAGAAACTTTCACTCTGGTTTCTCAGAGTGTTTCCTAGTGCCGATTTGAAGTTCCTGCAGTTTTCAGTGTAAACCCGGGATGGAGATAGTACCTAATAATTGATATGCATGGAGTGTAGTTTGCAACTGAAAAGAATCTTTGTGTTCCCAACAAGCTAGGTGAAGGACGGCTTTCACACACACTTATCTCTCAGAACAGAACCTGTTGAGAGACGTTCGTTCATCTAGCACAAAATGAACGGGTTGCAGGAGAAAACTTTACTCTGGTTTCTCAGGCTGTTTCCTAGTGCCGGTTTCGAAGTTCCTGCATTTTTCACTGTACAACCGTGTTAGAGCTAGTACCTCCCCATATATATGTATGGAGTGGAGTTTGCGACTGAAAGAAACTATGTGTTTCCAACAAGCTAGTGGAAGGACGTGTTTCACACTCACAGACCTGTCAGAACTGAGCATGTGTAGAGACGTTAGTTCATCTAGCACAAAATGAACGGGTGGCAGGAGAAACTTTATTTCTGGTTTCGCAGACTCTTTCCTAGTGCCGGTTTGAAGTTCCTGCCGATTTCACTGTAAAACCGAGTTGGAGCTAGGATCTCCCCATATAAATATTTGGAGTGGAGTTTGCAAATGAAAAGAAACTTTATGTTCCCAATAAGCTAGGTGAAGCACGGCTTTCACACACACTTATGTCTCAGAAGTGAGCATGAATAGAGACGTTCTTTCATCTAGCAAAAAGTTAACGGTTTGCAGGAGAAACTTTTATTCTGGTTTCGCAGGCTGTTTCCTAGTGCCGGTTTAAATTTCCTGCAGTTTTCACTGTAATACCGATTTGGAGCTAGTACCTCCCCATAGATATGCATGGAATGGAGTTTGCAAATGAAAAGAAACTTTGTGTTCCCAACAAGCTAGGTGAAGGACGGCTTTCACACACACTTAACTCTCAGAACAGATCCTGTTGAGAGACGTTCGTTCATCTAGCACAAAATGAACGGGTTGCCGGAGAACCTTTTACTCTGGTTCTCAGTCTGTTTCCTAGTGTCGGTTTGAAGTTCCTGCAGTTTTCACTGTCAAACCGAGTTAGAACTAGGGCCTGCTCTTATATATGTATGGAGTGGAGTTTGCGACTGAAAATAAATTTGTATTCCCAACAAGCTAGTTGAAGGACGGCTTTCACACACACTTATCTCTGAGAACTGAGCATGTGGAGACACTTTCGTTCTACTAGCACAAAGGGAACAGTTTGCAGGAAAACTTTTTCTCTGATAACTCAGGCTGTTTCCTAGAGACGGTTTGAAGTTCCTGCAGTTTTCTCTGTAAAACCGAGTTGCAGCAAGTACCACCCCATATATATGTATGGAGTGGAGTTTGCGACTGCAAAGAAACTTTGTTTTCCCAACAAGCTAGGTGAAGGACGGCTTTCACACACTCTTATCACTCAGAACAGAGCATGTGTAGAGACGTTCGTTCATCTAGCACAAAATGAACGGGTTGCATGAGAAAACTTTCTCTGGTTTCTCAGGCTGTCTCCTAGTGCCTGTTTGAATTTCCTGCAGGTTTCACTGTACAACCGTGTTAAAGCTAATACCTCCGCATATATATGTATGGAGTGGAGATTGTGAGTGAAAAGAAACCTTGTGTTTCCAACAAGGAAAGTGAAGGACGGCTTTCACACACTCTTATCACTCAGAAATGAGCAGGAGGAGAGACGTTCGTTCATCTAAAACAAAGGGAACGGGTTGCAGGAGAAACTTTTACTCTGGTTTCTCAGGCTGTTTCCTAGTGCCGGTTTGAAGTTCCTGCAGTTTTCACTGTAAAACCGATTCGCAGCTAGTCCCTACCCATATATATGCATGGAATGGAGTATGCAACTGAAAAGAATCTATGTGTTCCCAATAAGCTAGGTGAAGGACGGTTTTCACACACACTTATGTCTCAGTAATGAGCATGAGGAGAGACGTTCTTTCATCTAGGAAAAAGGGAAAGGTTTGCAGGAGAAACTTTTATTCTGGTTTCGCAGGCTGTTTCCTAGTGCCGGTTTGAAGTTCCTGCAGTTTTCACTGTAAAACCGAGTTGGAGCTAGGACTTCCCCATCTATATGTATGGAGTGGGTTTTTCGACTGAAAAGAAACTTTGTGTTCCCAACAAGCTAGTTGAAGGACGGCTTTCACACACACTTATCTCTCAGAACTGAGCATGTGGAGCCACGTTCGTTCATCTAGCACAAATTGAACAGGTGGCAGGAGAGACTTTTACACTGATTACTCAGGATGTTTCCTAGTGCCGGTTTGAAGTTCCTGCAGTTTTCACTGTAAAACCGAGTTGGAGCTAGGACCTCCCCATATAAATGTATAGAGTGGAGTTTGCGACTGAAAAGAAACTTTGTGTTCCCAACAAGCTAGTTGAAGGAAGGCTTTCACACTCACTTCCCTCTCAGAACTGAGCATGTGGGGAGACGTTCGTTCATCTAGCACAAATTGAACAGGTGGCAGGAGAGACTTTTACTCTGATTACTCAGGATGTTTCCTAGTGCCGGTTTGAAGTTCCTGCAGTTTTCACTGTAAAACCGAGTTGGAGCTAGGACCTCCCCATATAAATGTATAGAGTGGAGTTTGCGACTGATAAGAAACTTTGTGTTCCCAACAAGCTAGTTGAAGGACGGCTTTCACACACACTTATCTCTCAGAACTGAGCATGTGGAGACACGTTCGTTCATCTAGCACAAAATGAATGGGTTGCAGGTGAAAACTTTACTCTGGTTTCTCAGTCTGTTTCCTAGTGTCGGTTTGAAATTCCTCCAGTTTTCACTGTACAACCGATTTGGAGCTAGGACATCCCTATATATTTGTATGGAGTGGAGGAAGTGTTGAAAAGAAACTTTGTGTTCCCAGCAAGCTAGGTGAAGGACCGCTTCCACACACTCATATCTCTCAGAACTGAGCATGTGGAGAGACGTTCGTTCATCTAGCAAAAAGGGAACGGGTTGCAGGAGAAACTTTTACTCTGGTTTCTCAGACTCTTTCCTAGTGCCGGTTTGAAGTTCCTGCAGTTTTCACTGTAAAACAGAGTTGGAGCTATTACCTACCCATAGATATGCATGGAGTGGAGTTTGCGACTGAAAACAAACATTGTCTTCCCAACAAGTTATGTGAAGGACGGCTTTCACTCACACTTATCTCTCAGAACTGAGCATGTGGAGAGACGTTCGTCCATCTAGCACAAAATGAACCTGTGGAGTAGAAACTTTCACTCTGGTTTCTCAGAGTGTTTCCTAGTGCCGATTTGAAGTTCCTGCAGTTTTCAGTGTAAACCCGGGATGGAGATAGTACCTAATAATTGATATGCATGGAGTGTAGTTTGCAACTGAAAAGAATCTTTGTGTTCCCAGCAAGCTAGTTGAAGGACGGCTTTCACACACACTTATCTCTCAGAACAGAACCTGTTGAGAGACGTTCGTTCATCTAGCACAAAATGAACGGGTTGCAGGAGAAAACTTTCCTCTGGTTTCTCAGTCTGTTTCCTAGTGCCGGTTTGAAGTTCCTGCATTTTTCACTGTACAACCGTGTTAGAGCTAGTACCTCCCCATATATATGTATGGAGTGGAGTTTGCGACTGAAAGAAACTATGTGTTTCCAACAAGCTAGTTGAAGGACGTGTTTCACACTCACAGACCTGTCAGAACTGAGCATGTGGAGAGACGTTAGTTCATCTAGCACAAAATGAACGGGTGGCAGGAGAAACTTTATTTCTGGTTTCGCAGACTCTTTCCTAGTGCCGGTTTGAAGTTCCTGCCGATTTCACTGTAAAACCGAGTTGGAGCTAGAATCTCCCCATATAAATATTTGGAGTGGAGTTTGCAAATGAAAAGAAACTTTATGTTCCCAATAAGCTAGGTGAAGGACGGCTTTCACACACACTTATGTCTCAGAACTGAGCATGAGGAGAGACGTTCTTTCATCTAGCCAAAAGGGAACGGTTTGCAGGAGAAACTATAATTCTGGTTTCGCAGACTCTTTCCTAGTGCCGGTTTGAAGTTCCTGCAGTTTTCACTGTAATACCGAGTTGGAGCTAGGACCTCCCCATATAAATGTATGGAGTGGAGTTTGCGACTGAAAAGAAACTTTGTGTTCCCAACAAGATAGTTGAAGGACGGCTTTCACACACTTATCTCTCAGAAATGAGCATGTGGAGACACGTTCGTTCATCTAGCACAAAATGAACGCGTTGTGGAGAAAACGATACTCTGGTTTCTCAGTCTGTTTCCTAGTGCCGGTTTGAATTTCCTGCAGTTTTCGCTGTAATACCGAGTTTGAGCTAGTACCTCCCCATAGATATGCATGGAGTGGAGTTTGCAAATGAAAAGAAACTTTGTGTTACCAACAAGCTAGTTGAATGACGGCTTTCACCCACACATATCTCCCAGAAAAGAACCTGTTGAGAGACGTTCGTTCATCTACCACAAAATGAAAGGGTTCCAGGGGAAACCTTAACTGTGGTTTCTCAGTCTGTTTCCTAGTGTCCGATTGAAGTTCCTGCAGTTTTCACTGTAAAAACGAGTTGCAAATAGGACCTGCCCATATATATGTATGGAGTGGGTTTTTCGAATGAAAAGAAACTTTGTGTTCCCAACAAGCTAGGTGAAGGGCGGCTTTCACACCCACTTACCTCTCAGAACTGAGCATGTGGGGAGACGTTCGTTCATCTAGCACAAATTGAACAGGTGGCAGGAGAGACTTTTACTCTGATTAATCAGGATGTTTCCTAGTGCCGGTTTGAAATTCCTGCAGTTTTCACTGTAAAACCGAGTTAGAACTAGGGCCTCCTCTTATATATGTATGGAGTGGAGTTTGCGACTGAAAATAAATTTGTATTCCCAACAAGCTAGTTGAAGGACGGCTTTCACACACACTTATCTCTGAGAACTGAGCATTTGGAGACACTTTCGTTCTACTAGCACAAAGGGAACGGGTTGCAGGAAAACTTTTTCTCTGATATCTCAGGCTGTTTCCGAGAGAAGGTTTGACGTTCCTGCAGTTTTCACTGTAAAACCGAGTTGCAACAAGTACCTCCCCATATATATGTACGGAGTGGAGTTTGCGACTGCAAAGAAACTTTGTTTTCCCAACAAGCTAGGTGAAGGACGGCTTTCACACACTCTTAGCACTCAGAACAGAGCATGTGTAGAGACGTTCGTTCATCTAGCACAAAATGAACGGGTTGCATGAGAAAATTTCTCTGGTTTCTCAGGCTGTTTCCTAATGCCGGTTTGAATTTCCTGCAGTTTTCAGTGTAAAACCGGGTTGGAGATAGTACCTAACCATAGATATGCATGGAGTGGAGTTTGCAACTGAAAAGAAACTTTGTGTTCCCAACAAGCTAGGTGAAGGACGGCTTTCACACACACTTAACTCTCAGAACAGATCCTGTTGAGAGACGTTCGTTCATCTAGCACAAAATGAATGGGTTGCAGGAGAAACATTTTCTCTGGTTTCTCAGGCTGTTTCCTAGTGCCTGTTTGAATTTCCTGCAGGTTTCACTGTACAACCGTGTTAAAGCTAATACCTCCCCATATATATGTATGGAGTGGAGATTGTGAGTGAAAAGAAACCTTGTGTTTCCAACAAGGAAAATTAAGGACGGCTTTCACACACTCTTATCACTCAGAAATGAGCATGAGGAGAGACGTTCTTTCATCTAGCACAAAATGAATGGGTTGCAGGTGAAAACTTTACTCTGGTTTCTCAGTCTGTTTCCTAGTGTCGGTTTGAAATTCCTCCAGTTTTCACTATACAACCGAGTTGGAGCTAGGACATACCTATATAATTGTATGGAGTGGAGGAAGTGTTGAAAAGAATCTTTGTGTTCCCAGCAAGCTAGGTGAAGGACCGCTTTCACACACTCATATCTCTCAGAAATGAGCATGAGGAGAGACGTTCTTTCATCTAGCAAAAAGGGAAAGTTTTGCAGGAGAAACTTTTATTCTGGTTTCGCAGGCTGTTTCCTAGTGCCGGTTTGAAGTTCCTGCAGTTTCACTGTAAAACCGAGTTGGAGCTAGGACTTCCCCATCTATATGTATGGAGTGGGTTTTTCGACTGAAAAGAAACTTTGTGTTCCCAACAAGCTAGTTGAAGAACGGCTTTCACACTCAGTTACCTCTCAGAACAGAGCATGTGGGGAGACGTTCGTTCATCTAGCACAAATTGAACAGTTGGCAGGAGAGACTTTTACTCTGATTACTCAGGATGTTTCCTAGTGCCGGTTTGAAGTTCCTGCAGTTTTCACTGTAAAACCGAGTTGGAGCTAGGACCTCCCCATATAAATGTATAGAGTGGAGTTTGCGACTGATAAGAAACTTTGTGTTCCCAACAAGCTAGTTGAAGGACGGCTTTCACACACACTTATCTTTCAGAACTGAGCATGTGGAGACACGTTCGTTCATCTAGCACGAAATGAATGGGTTGCAGGTGAAAACTTTACTCTGGTTTCTCAGTCTGTTTCCTAGTGTCGGTTTGAAATTCATCCAGTTTTCACTGTACAACCGAGTTGGAGCTAGGACATCCCTATATATTTGTATGGAGTGGAGGAAGTGTTGAAAAGAAACTTTGTGTTCCCAGCAAGCTAGGTGAAGTACCGCTTTCACACACTCATATCTCTCAGAACTGAGCATGTGGAGAGACGTTCGTTCATCTAGCAAAAAGGGAACGGGTTGCCGGAGAAACTTTTACTCTGGTTCTCAGGCTCTTTCCTAGTGCCGGTTTGAAGTTCCTGCAGTTTTCACTGTAAAACCGAGTTAGAACTAGGGCCTCCTCTTATATATGTATGGAGTGGAGTTTGCGACTGAAAATAAATTTGTATTCCCAACAAGCTTGTTGAAGGACGGCTTTCATACACACTTATCTCTGAGAACTGAGCATGTGGAGACACTTTCGTTCTACTAGCACAAAGGGAACAGGTTGCAGGAAAACTTTTTCTCTGATATCTCAGGCTGTTTCCTAGAGACGGTTTGACGTTCCTGCAGTTTTCACTGTAAAACCGAGTTGCAGCAAGTACCACCCCATATATATGTATGGAGTGGAGTTTGCGACTGCAAAGAAACTTTGTTTTCCCAACAAGCTAGGTGAAGGACGGCTTTCACACACTCTTAGCACTCAGAACAGAGCATGTGTGGAGACGTTCGTTCATCTAGAACAAAATGAACGGGTTGCATGAGAAAACATTCTCTGGTTTCTCAGGCTGTTTCCTAATGCCGGTTTGAATTTCCTGCAGTTTTCAGTGTAAAACCGGGTTGGAGATAGTACCTAACCATAGATATGCATGGAGTGGAGTTTGCAACTGAAAAGAAACTTTGTGTTCCCAACAAGCTAGGTGAAGGACGGCTTTCACACACTCTTAACTCTCAGAACAGATCCTGTTGAGAGACGTTCGTTCATCTAGCACAAAATGAATGGGTTGCAGGAGAAACATTTTCTCTGGTTACTCAGGCTGTTTCCTAGTGCCTGTTTGAATTTCCTGCAGGTTTCACTGTACAACCGTGTTAAAGCTAATACCTCCCCATATATATGTATGGAGTGGAGATTGTGAGTGAAAAGAAACCTTGTGTTTCCAACAAGGAAAGTGAAGGACGGCTTTCACACACTCTTATCACTCAGAAATGAGCATGAGGAGAGACGTTCTTTCATCTAGCAAAAAGGGAAAGGTTTGCAGGAGAAACTTTTATTCTGGTTTCGCAGGCTGTTTCCTAGTGCCGGTTTGAAGTTCCTGCAGTTTTCACTGTAAAACCGAGTTGGAGCTAGGACTTCCCCATCTATATGTATGGAGTGGGTTTTTCGACTGAAAAGAAACTTTGTGTTCCCAACAAGCTAGGTGAAGGACGGCTTTCACACTCACTTACCTGTCAGAACTGAGCATGTGGGGAGACGTTCGTTCATCTAGCACAAATTGAACAGGTGGCAGAAGAGACTTTTACTCTGATTACTCAGGAAGTTTCCTAGTGCCGGTTTGAAGTTCCTGCAGTTTTCACTGTAAACCCGAGTTGGAGCTAGGACCTCCCCATATAAATGTATAGAGTGGAGTTTGCGACTGATAAGAAACTTTGTGTTCCCAACAAGCTAGTTGAAGGACGGCTTTCACACACACTTATCTCTCAGAACTGAGCATGTGGAGACACGTTCGTTCATCTAGCACAAAATGAATGGGTTGCAGGTGAAAACTTTACTCTGGTTTCTCAGTCTGTTTCCTAGTGTCGGTTTGAAATTCATCCAGTTTTCACTGTACAAACGAGTTGGAGCTAGGACATTCCTATATATTTGTATGGAGTGGAGGAATTGTTGAAAAGAAACTTTGTGTTCCCAGCAAGCTAGGTGAAAGACCGCTTTCACACACTCATATCTCTCAGAACTGAGCATGTGGAGAGACGTTCGTTCATCTAGCAAAAAGGGAACGGTCTGCAGGAGAAACTTTTACTCTGGTTTCTCAGGCTCTTTCCTAGTGCCGGTTTGAAGTTCCTGCAGTTTTCACTGTAAAACCGAGTTGGAGCTATTACCTACCCATTGATATGCATGGAGTGGAGTTTGCGAATGAAAACAAACATTGTGTTCCCAACAAGTTATGTGAAGGACGGCTTTCACTCACACTTATCTCTCAGAACTGAGCATGTGGAGAGACGTTCGTACATCTAGCACAAAATGAACCTGTGGAGGAGAAACTTTCACTCTGGTTTCTCAGAGTGTTTCCTAGTGCCGATTTGAAGTTCCTGCAGTTTTCAGTGTAAAACCGGGATGGAGATAGTACCTAATAATTGATATGCATGGAGTGTAGTTTGCAACTGAAAAGAATCTTTGTGTTCCCAACAAGCTAGTTGAAGGACGGCTTTCACACACACTTATCTCTCAGAACAGAACCTGTTGAGAGACGTTCGTTCATCTAGCACAAAATGAACGGGTTGCAGGAGAAAACTTTACTCTGGTTTCTCAGGCTGTTTCCTAGTGCCGGTTTCGAAGTTCCTGCATTTTTCACTGTACAACCGTGTTAGAGCTAGTACCTCCCCATATATATGTATGGAGTGGAGTTTGCTACTGAAAGAAACTATGTGTTTCCAACAAGCTAGTTGAAGGACGTGTTTCACACTCACAGACCTGTCAGAACTGAGCATGTGGAGAGACGTTAGTTCATCTAGCACAAAATGAACGGGTGGCAGGAGAAACTTTATTTCTGGTTTCGCAGACTCTTTCCTAGTGCCGGTTTGAAGTTCCTGCAATTTTCACTGTAATAGCGAGTTGGAGCTAGCACCTCCCCATATAAATGTATGGAGTGGAGATTGCGACTGAAAAGAAACTTTGTGTTCCCAACAAGCTAGTTGAAGGACGGCTTTCACACACTTATCTCTCAGAACTGAGCATGTGGAGACACGTTCGTTCATCTAGCAAAAAATGAACGCGTTGCAGGAGAAAACGTTACTCTGGTTTCTCAGTCTGTTTCCTAGTGCCGGTTTAAATTTCCTGCAGTTTTCACTGTAATAACGATTTGGAGCTAGTACCTCCCCATAGATATGCATGGAATGGAGTTTGCAAATGAAAAGAAACTTTGTGTTCCCAACAAGCTAGGTGAAGGACGGCTTTCACACACACTTAACTCTCAGAACAGATCCTGTTGAGAGACGTTCGTTCATCTAGCACAAAATGAACGGGTTGCCGGAGAACCTTTTACTCTGGTTCTCAGTCTGTTTCCTAGTGTCGGTTTGAAGTTCCTGCAGTTTTCACTGTCAAACCGAGTTAGAACTAGGGCCTCCTCTTATATATGTATGGAGTGGAGTTTGCGACTTAAAATAAATTTGTATTCCCAACAAGCTAGTTGAAGGACGGCTTTCACACACACTTATCTCTGAGAACTGAGCATGTGGAGACACTTTCGTTCTACTAGCACAAAGGGAACAGTTTGCAGGAAAACTTTTTCTCTGATAACTCAGGCTGTTTCCTAGAGACGGTTTGAAGTTCCTGCAGTTTTCTCTGTAAAACCGAGTTGCAGCAAGTACCACCCCATATATATGTATGGAGTGGAGTTTGCGACTGCAAAGAAACTTTGTTTTCCCAACAAGCTATGTGAAGGACGGCTTTCACACACTCTTATCACTCAGAACAGAGCATGTGTAGAGACGTTCGTTCATCTAGCACAAAATGAACGGGTTGCATGAGAAAACTTTCTCTGGTTTCTCAGGCTGTCTCCTAGTGCCTGTTTGAATTTCCTGCAGGTTTCACTGTACAACCGTGTTAAAGCTAGTACCTCCGCATATATATGTATGGAGTGGAGATTGTGAGTGAAAAGAAACCTTGTGTTTCCAACAAGGAAAGTGAAGGACGGCTTTCACACACTCTTATCACTCAGAAATGAGCAGGAGGAGAGATGTTCGTTCATCTAAAACAAAGGGAACGGGTTGCAGGAGAAACTTTTACTCTGGTTTCTCAGGCTGTTTCCTAGTGCCGGTTTGAAGTTCCTGCAGTTTTCACTGTAAAACCGATTCGCAGCTAGTCCCTACCCATATATATGCATGGAATGGAGTATGCAACTGAAAAGAATCTATGTGTTCCCAATAAGCTAGGTGAAGGACGGTTTTCACACACACTTATGTCTCAGTAATGAGCATGAGGAGAGACGTTCTTTCATCTAGGAAAAAGGGAAAGGTTTGCAGGAGAAACTTTTATTCTGGTTTCGCAGGCTGTTTCCTAGTGCCGGTTTGAAGTTTCTGCAGTTTTCACTGTAAAACCGAGTTGGAGCTAGGACTTCCCCATCTATATGTATGGAGTGGGTTTTTCGACTGAAAAGAAACTTTGTGTTCTCAACAAGCTAGTTGAAGGACGGCTTTCACACACACTTATCTCTCAGAACTGAGCATGTGGAGACACGTTCGTTCATCTAGCACAAATTGAACAGGTGGCAGGAGAGACTTTTACTCTGATTACTCAGGATGTTTCCTAGTGCCGGTTTGAAGTTCCTGCAGTTTTCAGTGTAAAACCGGGATGGAGATAGTACCTAATAATTGATATGCATGGAGTGTAGTTTGCAACTGAAAAGAATCTTTGTGTTCCCAACAAGCTAGTTGAAGGACGGCTTTCACACACACTTATCTCTCAGAACAGAACCTGTTGAGAGACGTTCGTTCATCTAGCACAAAATGAACGGGTTGCAGGAGAAAACTTTACTCTGGTTTCTCAGGCTGTTTCCTAGTGCCGGTTTCGAAGTTCCTGCATTTTTCACTGTACAACCGTGTTAGAGCTAGTACCTCCCCATATATATGTATGGAGTGGAGTTTGCTACTGAAAGAAACTATGTGTTTCCAACAAGCTAGTTGAAGGACGTGTTTCACACTCACAGACCTGTCAGAACTGAGCATGTGGAGAGACGTTAGTTCATCTAGCACAAAATGAACGGGTGGCAGGAGAAACTTTATTTCTGGTTTCGCAGACTCTTTCCTAGTGCCGGTTTGAATTTCCTGCAGTTTTCACTGTAATACCGAGTTGGAGCTAGGACCTCCCCATATAAATGTATGGAGTGGAGATTGCGACTGAAAAGAAACTTTGTGTTCCCAACAAGCTAGTTGAAGGACGGCTTTCACACACTTATCTCTCAGAACTGAGCATGTGGAGACACGTTCGTTCATCTAGCAAAAAATGAACGCGTTGCAGGAGAAAACGTTACTCTGGTTTCTCAGTCTGTTTCCTAGTGCCGGTTTAAATTTCCTGCAGTTTTCACTGTAATAACGATTTGGAGCTAGTACCTCCCCATAGATATGCATGGAATGGAGTTTGCAAATGAAAAGAAACTTTGTGTTCCCAACAAGCTAGGTGAAGGACGGCTTTCACACACACTTAACTCTCAGAACAGATCCTGTTGAGAGACGTTCGTTCATCTAGCACAAAATGAACGGGTTGCCGGAGAACCTTTTACTCTGGTTCTCAGTCTGTTTCCTAGTGTCGGTTTGAAGTTCCTGCAGTTTTCACTGTCAAACCGAGTTAGAACTAGGGCCTCCTCTTATATATGTATGGAGTGGAGTTTGCGACTGAAAATAAATTTGTATTCCCAACAAGCTAGTTGAAGGACGGCTTTCACACACACTTATCTCTGAGAACTGAGCATGTGGAGACACTTTCGTTCTACTAGCACAAAGGGAACAGTTTGCAGGAAAACTTTTTCTCTGATAACTCAGGCTGTTTCCTAGAGACGGTTTGAAGTTCCTGCAGTTTTCTCTGTAAAACCGAGTTGCAGCAAGTACCACCCCATATATATGTATGGAGTGGAGTTTGCGACTGCAAAGAAACTTTGTTTTCCCAACAAGCTAGGTGAAGGACGGCTTTCACACACTCTTATCACTCAGAACAGAGCATGTGTAGAGACGTTCGTTCATCTAGCACAAAATGAACGGGTTGCATGAGAAAACTTTCTCTGGTTTCTCAGGCTGTCTCCTAGTGCCTGTTTGAATTTCCTGCAGGTTTCACTGTACAACCGTGTTAAAGCTAATACCTCCGCATATATATGTATGGAGTGGAGATTGTGAGTGAAAAGAAACCTTGTGTTTCCAACAAGGAAAGTGAAGGACGGCTTTCACACACTCTTATCACTCAGAAATTAGCAGGAGGAGAGACGTTCGTTCATCTAAAACAAAGGGAACGGGTTGCAGGAGAAACTTTTACTCTGGTTTCTCAGGCTGTTTCCTAGTGCCGGTTTGAAGTTCCTGCAGTTTTCACTGTAAAACCGATTCGCAGCTAGTCCCTACCCATATATATGCATGGAATGGAGTATGCAACTGAAAAGAATCTATGTGTTCCCAATAAGCTAGATGAAGGACGGTTTTCACACACACTTATGTCTCAGTAATGAGCATGAGGAGAGACGTTCTTTCATCTAGGAAAAAGGGAAAGGTTTGCAGGAGAAACTTTTATTCTGGTATCGCAGGCTGTTTCCTAGTGCCGGTTTGAAGTTTCTGCAGTTTTCACTGTAAAACCGAGTTGGAGCTAGGACTTCCCCATCTATATGTATGGAGTGGGTTTTTCGACTGAAAAGAAACTTTGTGTTCCCAACAAGCTAGTTGAAGGACGGCTTTCACACACACTTATCTCTCAGAACTGAGCATGTGGAGACACGTTCGTTCATCTAGCACAAATTGAACAGGTGGCAGGAGAGACTTTTACTCTGATTACTCAGGATGTTTCCTAGTGCCGGTTTGAAGTTCCTGCAGTTTTCACTGTAAAACCGAGTTGGAGCTAGGACCTCCCCATATAAATGTATAGAGTGGAGTTTGCGACTGAAAAGAAACTTTGTGTTCCCAACAAGCTAGTTGAAGGACGGCTTTCACACTCACTTACCTCTCAGAACTGAGCATGTGGGGAGACGTTCGTTCATCTAGCACAAATTGAACAGGTGGCAGGAGAGACTTTTACTCTGATTACTCAGGATGTTTCCTAGTGCCGGTTTGAAGTTCCTGCAGTTTTCACTGTAAAACCGAGTTGGAGCTAGGACCTCCCCATCTATATGTATGGAGTGGAGTTTGCGACTGATAAGAAACTTTGTGTTCCCAACAAGCTAGTTGAAGGACGGCTTTCACACACACTTATCTCTCAGAACTGAGCATGTGGAGACACGTTCGTTCATCTAGCACAAAATGAATGGGTTGCAGGTGAAAACTTTACTCTGGTTTCTCAGTCTGTTTCCTAGTGTCGGTTTGAAATTCCTCCAGTTTTCACTGTACAACCGAGTTGGAGCTAGGACATCCCTATATATTTGTATGGAGTGGGTTTTTCGAATGAAAAGAAACTTTGTGTTCCCAACAAGCTAGGTGAAGGACGGCTTTCACACCCACTTACCTCTCAGAACTGAGCATGTGTGGAGACGTTCGTTCATCTAGCACAAATTGAACAGGTGGCAGGAGAGACTTTTACTCTGATTAATCAGGATGTTTCCTAGTGCCGGTTTGAAGTTCCTGCAGTTTTCACTGTAAAACCGAGTTAGAACTAGGGCCTCCTCTTATATATGTATGGAGTGGAGTTTGCGACTGAAAATAAATTTGTATTCCCAACAAGCTAGTTGAAGGACGGCTTTCACACACACTTATCTCTGAGAACTGAGCATTTGGAGACACTTTCGTTCTACTAGCACAAAGGGAACGGGTTGCAGGAAAACTTTTTCTCTGATATCTCAGGCTGTTTCCGAGAGAAGGTTTGACGTTCCTGCAGTTTTCACTGTAAAACCGAGTTGCAGCAAGTACCTCCCCATATATATGTACGGAGTGGAGTTTGCGACTGCAAAGAAACTTTGTTTTCCCAACAAGCTAGGTGAAGGACGGCTTTCACACACTCTTAGCACTCAGAACAGAGCATGTGTAGAGACGTTCGTTCATCTAGCACAAAATGAACGGGTTGCATGAGAAAATTTCTCTGGTTTCTCAGGCTGTTTCCTAATGCCGGTTTGAATTTCCTGCAGTTTTCAGTGTAAAACCGGGTTGGAGATAGTACCTAACCATAGATATGCATGGAGTGGAGTTTGCAACTGAAAAGAAACTTTGTGTTCCCAACAAGCTAGGTGAAGGACGGCTTTCACACACACTTAACTCTCAGAACAGATCCTGTTGAGAGACGTTCGTTCATCTAGCACAAAATGAATGGGTTGCAGGAGAAACATTTTCTCTGGTTTCTCAGGCTGTTTCCTAGTGCCTGTTTGAATTTCCTGCAGGTTTCACTGTACAACCGTGTTAAAGCTAATACCTCCCCATATATATGTATGGAGTGGAGATTGTGAGTGAAAAGAAACCTTGTGTTTCCAACAAGGAAAATGAAGGACGGCTTTCACACACTCTTATCACTCAGAAATGAGCATGAGGAGAGACGTTCTTTCATCTAGCACAAAATGAATGGGTTGCAGGTGAAAACTTTACTCTGGTTTCTCAGTCTGTTTCCTAGTGTCGGTTTGAAATTCCTCCAGTTTTCACTGTACAACCGAGTTGGAGCTAGGACATACCTATATAATTGTATGGAGTGGAGGAAGTGTTGAAAAGAATCTTTGTGTTCCCAGCAAGCTAGGTGAAGGACCGCTTTCACACACTCATATCTCTCAGAAATGAGCATGAGGAGAGACGTTCTTTCATCTAGCAAAAAGGGAAAGTTTTGCAGGAGAAACTTTTATTCTGGTTTCGCAGGCTGTTTCCTAGTGCCGGTTTGAAGTTCCTGCAGTTTCACTGTAAAACCGAGTTGGAGCTAGGACTTCCCCATCTATATGTATGGAGTGGGTTTTTCGACTGAAAAGAAACTTTGTGTTCCCAACAAGCTAGTTGAAGAACGGCTTTCACACTCAGTTACCTCTCAGAACAGAGCATGTGGGGAGACGTTCGTTCATCTAGCACAAATTGAACAGTTGGCAGGAGAGACTTTTACTCTGATTACTCAGGATGTTTCCTAGTGCCGGTTTGAAGTTCCTGCAGTTTTCACTGTAAAACCGAGTTGGAGCTAGGACCTCCCCATATAAATGTATAGAGTGGAGTTTGCGACTGATAAGAAACTTTGTGTTCCCAACAAGCTAGTTGAAGGACGGCTTTCACACACACTTATCTTTCAGAACTGAGCATGTGGAGACACGTTCGTTCATCTAGCACGAAATGAATGGGTTGCAGGTGAAAACTTTACTCTGGTTTCTCAGTCTGTTTCCTAGTGTCGGTTTGAAATTCATCCAGTTTTCACTGTACAACCGAGTTGGAGCTAGGACATCCCTATATATTTGTATGGAGTGGAGGAAGTGTTGAAAAGAAACTTTGTGTTCCCAGCAAGCTAGGTGAAGTACCGCTTTCACACACTCATATCTCTCAGAACTGAGCATGTGGAGAGACGTTCGTTCATCTAGCAAAAAGGGAACGGGTTGCCGGAGAAACTTTTACTCTGGTTCTCAGGCTCTTTCCTAGTGCCGGTTTGAAGTTCCTGCAGTTTTCACTGTAAAACCGAGTTAGAACTAGGGCCTCCTCTTATATATGTATGGAGTGGAGTTTGCGACTGAAAATAAATTTGTATTCCCAACAAGCTTGTTGAAGGACGGCTTTCACACACACTTATCTCTGAGAACTGAGCATGTGGAGACACTTTCGTTCTACTAGCACAAAGGGAACAGGTTGCAGGAAAACTTTTTCTCTGATATCTCAGGCTGTTTCCTAGAGACGGTTTGACGTTCCTGCAGTTTTCACTGTAAAACCGAGTTGCAGCAAGTACCACCCCATATATATGTATGGAGTGGAGTTTGCGACTGCAAAGAAACTTTGTTTTCCCAACAAGCTAGGTGAAGGACGGCTTTCACACACTCTTAGCACTCAGAACAGAGCATGTGTGGAGACGTTCGTTCATCTAGAACAAAATGAACGGGTTGCATGAGAAAACATTCTCTGGTTTCTCAGGCTGTTTCCTAATGCCGGTTTGAATTTCCTGCAGTTTTCAGTGTAAAACCGGGTTGGAGATAGTACCTAACCATAGATATGCATGGAGTGGAGTTTGCAACTGAAAAGAAACTTTGTGTTCCCAACAAGCTAGGTGAAGGACGGCTTTCACACACTCTTAACTCTCAGAACAGTTCCTGTTGAGAGACGTTCGTTCATCTAGCACAAAATGAATGGGTTGCAGGAGAAACATTTTCTCTGGTTACTCAGGCTGTTTCCTAGTGCCTGTTTGAATTTCCTGCAGGTTTCACTGTACAACCGTGTTAAAGCTAATACCTCCCCATATATATGTATGGAGTGGAGATTGTGAGTGAAAAGAAACCTTGTGTTTCCAACAAGGAAATTGAAGGACAGCTTTCACACACTCTTATCACTCAGAAATGAGCATGAGGAGAGACGTTCTTTCATCTAGCAAAAAGGGAAAGGTTTGCAGGAGAAACTTTTATTCTGGTTTCGCAGGCTGTTTCCTAGTGCCGGTTTGAAGTTCCTGCAGTTTTCACTGTAAAACCGAGTTGGAGCTAGGACTTCCCCATCTATATGTATGGAGTGGGTTTTTCGACTGAAAAGAAACTTTGTGTTCCCAACAAGCTAGGTGAAGAACGGCTTTCACACTCACTTACCTCTCAGAACTGAGCATGTGGGGAGACGTTCGTTCATCTAGCACAAATTGAACAGGTGGCAGAAGAGACTTTTACTCTGATTACTCAGGATGTTTCCTAGTGCCGGTTTGAAGTTCCTGCAGTTTTCACTGTAAACCCGAGTTGGAGCTAGGACCTCCCCATATAAATGTATAGAGTGGAGTTTGCCACTGATAAGAAACTTTGTTTTCCCAACAAGCTAGTTGAAGGACGGCTTTCACACACACTTAAATCTCAGAACTGAGCATGTGGAGACACGTTCGTTCATCTAGCACAAAATGAATGGGTTGCAGGTGAAAACTTTACTCTGGTTTCTCAGTCTGTTTCCTAGTGTCGGTTTGAAATTCATCCAGTTTTCACTGTACAAACGAGTTGGAGCTAGGACATTCCTATATATTTGTATGGAGTGGAGGAAGTGTTGCAAAGAAACTTTGTGTTCCCAGCAAGCTAGGTGAAAGACCGCTTTCACACACTCATATCTCTCAGAACTGAGCATGTGGAGAGACGTTCGTTCATCTAGCAAAAAGGGAACTGTCTGCAGGAGAAACTTTTACTCTGGTTTCTCAGGCTCTTTCCTAGTGCCGGTTTGAAGTTCCTGCAGTTTTCACTGTAAAACCGAGTTGGAGCTATTACCTACCCATAGATATGCATGGAGTGGAGTTTGCGAATGAAAACAAACATTGTGTTCCCAACAAGTTATGTGAAGGACGGCTTTCACTCACACTTATCTCTCAGAACTGAGCATGTGGAGAGACGTTCGTACATCTAGCACAAAATGAACCTGTGGAGGAGAAACTTTCACTCTGGTTTCTCAGAGTGTTTCCTAGTGCCGATTTGAAGTTCCTGCAGTTTTCAGTGTAAAACCGGGATGGAGATAGTACCTAATAATTGATATGCATGGAGTGTAGTTTGCAACTGAAAAGAATCTTTGTGTTTCCAACAAGCTAGTTGAAGGACGGCTTTCACACACACTTATCTGTCAGAACAGAACCTGTTGAGAGACTTTCGTTCATCTAGCACAAAATGAACGGGTTGCAGGAGAAAACTTTACTCTGGTTTCTCAGTCTGTTTCCTAGTGCCGGTTTGAAGTTCCTGCATTTTTCACTGTACAACCGTGTTAGAGCTAGTACCTCCCCATATATATGTATGGAGTGGAGTTTGCGACTGAAAGAAACTATGTGTTTCCAACAAGCTAGTTGAAGGACGTGTTTCACACTCACAGACCTGTCAGAACTGAGCATGTGGAGAGACGTTAGTTCATCTAGCACAAAATGAACGGGTGGCAGGAGAAACTTTATTTCTGGTTTCGCAGATTCTTTCCTTGTGCCGGTTTGAAGTTCCTGCCGATTTCACTGTAAAACCGAGTTGGAGCTAGGATCTCCCCATATAAATATTTGGAGTGGAGTTTGCAAATGAAAAGAAATTTTATGTTCCCAATAAGCTAGGTGAAGGACGGCTTTCACACACACTTATGTCTCAGAACTGAGCATGAGGAGAGACGTTCTTTCATCTAGCCTAAAGGGAACGGTTTGCAGTAGAAACTATAATTCTGGTTTCGCAGACTCTTTCCTAGTGCCGGTTTGAAGTTCCTTCAGTTTTCACTGTAATACCGAGTTGGAGCTAGGACCTCCCCATATAAATGTATGGAGTGGAGTTTGCGACTGAAAAGAAACTTTGTGTTCCCAACAAGCTAGTTGAAGTACGGCTTTCACACACTTATCTCTCAGAAATGAGCATGTGGAGACACGTTCATTCATCTAGCACAAAATGAACGCGTTGCATGTGAAAACGTTACTCTGGTTTCTCAGTCTGTTTCCTAGTGCCGGTTTGAATATCCTGCAGTTTTCACTGTAATACCGAGTTGGAGCTAGTACCTACCCATAGATATGCATGGAGTGGAGTTTGCAAATGAAAAGAAACTTTGTGTTACCAACAAGCTAGTTGAAGGACGGCTTTCACCCACACATATCTCCCAGAACAGAACCTGTTGAGAGACGTTCGTTCATCTAGCACAAAAGGAACGGGTTGCAGGGGAAACATTTACTGTGTTTTCTCAGTCTGTTTCCTAGAGTCCGATTGAAGTTCCTGCAGTTTTCACTGTAAAAACGAGTTGCAAATAGGACCTCCCCATATATATGTATGGAGTGGATTTTGCGACTGAAAACAAACATTGTGTTCCCAACAAGTTATGTGAAGTACGGCTTTCACACACACTTATCTCTCAGAACTGCGCATGTGGAGAGACGTTCATTCATCTAGCACAAAATGAACCTGTGGAGGATAAACTTTCACTCTGGTTTCTCAGAATGTTTCATAGTGCCGATTTGAAGTTTCTGCAGTTTTCAGTGTAAAACCGGGATGGAGATAGTACCTAATCATTGATATGCATGGAGTGGAGTTTGCAACTCAAAAGAAACTTTGTGTTCCCAACAAGCTATGTGAAGGACGGCTTTCACACACTCTTATCACTCAGAACAGAGCATGTGTAGAGACGTTCGTTCATCTAGCACAAAATGAACGGGTTGCATGAGAAAACTTTCTCTGGTTTCTCAGGCTGTTTCCTAATGCCGGTTTGAATTTCCTGCAGTTTTCAGTGTAAAACCGGGTTGGAGATAGTACCTAACCATAGATATGCATGGAGTGGAGTTTGCAACTGAAAAGAAACTTTGTGTTCCCAACAAGCTAGGTGAAGGACGGCTTTCACACACACTTAACTCTCAGAAAAGATCCTGTTGAGAGACGTTCGTTCATCTAGCACAAAATGAATGGGTTGCAGGAGAAACATTTTCTCTGGTTTCTCAGGCTGTTTCCTAGTGCCTGTTTGAATTTCCTGCAGGTTTCACTGTACAACCGTGTTAAAGCTAATACCTCCCCATATATATGTATGGAGTGGAGATTGTGAGTGAAAGGAACCTTGTGTTTCCAACAAGGAAAGTGAAGGACGGCTTTCACACACTCTTATCACTCAGAAATGAGCATGAGGAGAGACGTTCTTTCATCTAGCAAAAAGGGAAAGGTTTGCAGGATAAACTTTTATTCTGGTTTCGCAGGCTGTTTCCTGGTGCCGGTTTGAAGTTCCTGCAGTTTTCACTGTAAAACCGAGTTGGAGCTAGGACTTCCCCATCTACATGTATGGAGTGGATTTTTCGACTGAAAAGAAACTTTGTGTTCCCAACAAGCTAGGTGAAGGACGGCTTTCACACTCACTTACCTCTCAGAACTGAGCATGTGGGGAGTCATTCTTTCATCTAGCACAAATTGAACAGGTGGCAGGAGAGACTTTTACTCTGATTACTCAGGAAGTTTCCTAGTGCCGGTTTGAAGTTCCTGCAGTTTTCACTGTAAAACAGAGTTGGAGCTAGGACCTCCCCATATAAATGTATAGAGTGGAGTTTGCGACTGATAAGAAACTTTGTGTTCCCAACAAGCTAGTTGAAGGACGGCTTTCACACACACTTATCTCTCAGAACTGAGCATGTGGAGACACGTTCGTTCATCTAGCACAAAATAAATGGGTTGCAGGTGAAAACTTTACTCTGGTTTATCAGTCTGTTTCCTAGTGTCGGTTTGAAATTCCTCCAGTTTTCACTGTACAACCGAGTTGGAGCTAGGACATCCCTATATATTTGTATGGAGTGGAGGAAGTGTTGAAAAGAAACTTTGTGTTCCCAGCAAGCTAGGTGAAGGACCGCTTTCACACACTCATATCTCTCAGAACTGAGCATGTGGAGAGACGTTCGTTCATCTAGCAAAAATGGAACGGGCTGCAGGAGAAACTTTTACTCTGGTTTCTCAGGCTCTTTCCTAGTGCCGGTTTGAAGTTCCTGCAGTTTTCACTGTAAAACCGAGTTGGAGCTATTACCTACCCATAGATATGCATGGAGTGGAGTTTGCGACTGAAAACAAACATTGTGTTCCCAACAAGTTATGTGAAGGACGGCTTTCACACACACTTATCTCTCAGAACTTAGCATGTGGAGAGACGTTCGTACATCTAGCACAAAATGAAGCTGTGGAGGAGAAACTTTCACTCTGGTTTCTCAGAGTGTTTCCTAGTGCCGATTTGAAGTTCCTGCAGTTTTCAGTGTAAAACCGGGATGGAGATAGTACCTAATAATTGATATGCATGGATTGTAGTTTGCAACTGAAAAGAATCGTTGTGTTCCCAACAAGCTAGTTGAAGGACGGCTTTCACACACACTTATCTCTCAGAACAGAACCTGTTGAGAGACGTTCGTTCATCTAGCCAAAAGGGAACGGTTTGCAGGAGAAACTATAATTCTTGTTTTGCAGACTCTTTCCTAGTGCCGGTTTGATGTTCCTGCAGGTTTCACTGTAATACCGAGTTGGAGCTAGGACCTCCCCATATAAATGTATGGAGTGGAGTTTGCGACTGAAAAGAATCTTTGTGTTCCAAACAAGCTAGTTGAAGGACGGCTTTCACACACTTATCTCTCAGAAATGAGCATGTGGAGACACGTTCGTTCATCTAGCACAAAATGAACGCGTTGCAGGAGAAAACATTACTCTGGTTTCTCAGTCTGTTTCCTAGTGCCGGTTTGAATTTTCTGCAGTTTTCACTGTAATACCGAGTTGGAGCTAGTACCTCCCCATAGATATGCATGGAGTGGAGTTTGCAAATGAAAAGAAACTTTGTGTTACCAACAAGCTAGGTGAAAGACGGCTTTCACCCACACATATCTCCCAGAACAGAACATGTTGAGAGACGTTCGTTCATCTAGCACAAAATGAACGGTTTGCAGGGGAAACCTTAACTGTGGTTTCTTAGTCTGTTTCCTAGTGTCCGATTGAAGTTCCTGCAGTTTTCACTGTAAAAACGAGTTGCAAATAGGACCTCCCCATATATATGTATGGAGTGGATTTTGCGACTGAAAACAAACATTGTGTTCCCAACAAGTTATGTGAAGGACGGCTTTCACACACACTTATCTCTCTGAACTGAGCATGTGGAGAGACGTTCATTCATCTAGCACAAAATGAACCTGTGGAGGAGAAACTTTCACTCTGGTTTCTCAGAATGTTTCCTAGTGCCGATTTGAAGTTCCTGCAGTTTTCAGTGTAAAACCGGGTTGGAGATAGTACCTAATCATTGATATGCATGGAGTGGAGTTTGCAACTCAAAAGAAACTTTGTGTTCCCAACAAGCTATGTGAAGGTTGGCTTTCACACACACTTATCTCTCAGAACAGAACCTGTTGTGAGACGTTCGTTCATCTAGCACAAAATGAACAGGTTGCAAGAGAAAACTTTACTCTGTTTTCTCAGGCTGTTTCCTAGTGCCGTTTTGAAGTTCCTGCATTTTTCACTGTACAACCGTGTTAGAGCTAGTACCTCCCCATATATATGTAAGGAGTGGAGTTTGCGACTGAAAGAAACTACGTGTTCCCAACAAGCTAGGTGAAGGACGGGTTTCACACTCACAGACATGTCAGACCTGAGCATGTGGAGAGACATTAGTTCATCATCACAAAATGAACGGGTTGCCGGAGAAACTTTTACTATGGTTCTCAGTCTGTTTCCTAATGCCGGTTTGAAGTACCTGCAGTTTTCACTGTAAAACCGAGTTAGAACTAGGGCCTCCTCTTATATATGTATGGAGTGGAGTATGCGACTGAAAATAATTTTTATTTCCAACAAGCTAGTTGAAGGACG
Organism: Camelus dromedarius; assembly: GCF_036321535.1. Lineage (NCBI taxonomy): Eukaryota > Metazoa > Chordata > Mammalia > Artiodactyla > Camelidae > Camelus > Camelus dromedarius. Next base: position 22,214,204 of record NC_087460.1, read on the forward strand.
GCTTTCACACACACTTATCTCTGAGAACTGAGCATGTGGAGACACTTTCGTTCTACTAGCACAAATGGAACGGGTTGCAGGAAAATTTATTCTCTGATATCTCAGGCTGTTTCCGAGAAAAGGATTGACGTTCCTGCAGTTTTCACTGTAAAACCGAGTTGCAGCAAGTACCTACCCATATATATGTATGGAGTGGAGTTTGCGACTGCAATAAACTTTGTTTTCCCAACAAGCTAGGTGAAGTACGGCTTTCTCACACTCTTATCACTCAGAACAGAGCATGTGTAGAGACGATCGTTCATCTAGCACAAAGGTAAATTTTTGCAGTAGAAAATTTTATTCTGGTTTCTCAGTGTGTTTCCTAGTGACGGTTTGAAGTTCCTGCATTTTTCAGTGTAATACAGAGTTGGAGATAGGACCTCCCCATATATATGCATGGAGTGGGGTATGCAACTGAAAAGAAACTTTGTTTTCCCAACAGCTAGGTGAAGGACGGCTTTCACACACACTTATCTCTCAGAACAGAACCTGTTGAGAGACGATCGTTCATCTAGCAAAAAGGGAACGGTTTGCAGGAGAAAATTTTATTCTGGTTTCTCAGTGTGTTTCCTAGTGACGGTTTGAAGTTCCTGCATTTTTCACTGTAAAACCGAGTTGGAGCTAGGACTTCCCCATCTATATGTATGGAGTGGAGTTTTCGACTGAAAAGAAACTTTGTGTTCCCATCAAGGTAGTTGAAGGACGGCTTTCACACTCACGTACCTCTCAGAACTGAGCATGTGGGGAGATGGTCGTTCATCTAGCACAAATTGAACGGGTGGCAGGAGAAACTTTTACTCTGATTACTCAGGATGTTTCCTAGTGCCGGGTTGAAGTTCCTGCAGATTTCACTGTAAAACCGAGTTTGAACTAGGACCTCCCCTTATATATGTATGGAGTGGAGTTTGCAAGTGAAAATAAATTTGTATTCCAAACAAGCTAGTTGAAGGACGGCTTTCACAAACACTTATCTCTCAGAACTGAGCATGTGGAGAGACGTTCGTTCAGCTAGCACAAAGGGAACGGGTTGCAGGAGAAACTTTTACTCTGGTTTCTCAGTCTGTTCCCTAGTGCCGTTTTGATGTTCCTGCAGTTTTCACTGTACAACCGATTTGGAGCTAGGACATTCCTATATATATGTATGGATTGGATGTTGCGACTGAAAAGAAACTATGTGTTTCCAACAAGGAAGTTGAAGGACGGCTTTCACACACTCTTATCACTCAGAAATTAGCATGAGGAGAGACGTTCGTTCATCTAGCACAAAGGGAACGGGTTGCAGTGGAACTTTTACTCTGGTTTCTCAGGCTGTTTCCTAGTGCCTTTTTGAAGTTCCTGCAGTTTTCACTGAAAAACCGAGTCACAGCTAGTTCCTACCCATATATATGCAGGGAGTGGAGTTGGCCACTTAAAAGAAACTATATGTTCCCAATAAGCAAGGTGAAGGATGGCTTTCACACACACTTATGTCTCAGAACTGAGCATGAGGAGAGACGTTCTTTCATCTAGCAAAAAGGGAAAGGTTTGAAGGAGAAACTTTAATTCTGGTTTCGCAGACTCTTTCCTAGTGCCGGTTTGAAGTTCCTGCAGTTTTCACTGTAATACCGAGTTGGAGCTAGGACCTCCCCATATAAATGTATAGAGTGGAGTTTGCGACTGAAAAGAAACTTTGTGTTCCCAACAAGCTATGTGAAGGACGGCTTTCACACACACTTATCTCTCAGATCAAAACATGTTGAGAGACGTTCGTTCATCTAGCACAAAATGAACGGGTTGCATGAGAAAACTTTCTCTGGTTTCTCAGGCTGTTTCCTAGTGCCGGGTTGAATTTCCTGCAGTTTTAAGTGAAAAACCGGGTTGGAGATAGTACCTAACCATAGATATGCTTGGAGTGGAGTTTGCAACTGAAAAGAAAATTTGTGTTCCCAACAAGCTAGGTGAACAACGGGTTTCACACTCACAGACCTGTCAGAACTGAGCATGTGGAGAGACGTTAGTTCATCTAGCACAAAATGAACGGGTTGCCGGAGAAACTTTTACTCTGGTTCTCAGTCTGTTTCCTAGTGCCGGTTTGAAGTTCCTGCAGTTTTCACTGTAAAACCGAGTTAGAACTAGGGCCTCCTCTTATATATGTATGGAGTGGAGTTTGCGACTGAAAATAAATTTGTATTCCCAACAAGCTAGTTGAAGGACGGCTTTCACACACACTTATCTCTGAGAACTGAGCATTTGGATACACTTTCGTTCTACTAGCACAAAGGGAACGGGTTGCAGGAAAACTTTTTCTCTGATATCTCAGGCTGTTTCCGAGAGAAGGTTTGACGTTCCTGCAGTTTTCACTGTAAAACCGAGTTGCAGCAAGTACCTCCCCATATATATGTACGGAGTGGAGTTTGCGACTGCAAAGAAACTTTGTTTTCCCAACAAGCTAGGTGAAGGACGGCTTTCACACACTCTTAGCACTCAGAACAGAGCATGTGTAGAGACGTTCGTTCATCTAGCACAAAATGAACGGGTTGCATGAGAAAATTTCTCTGGTTTCTCAGGCTGTTTCCTAATGCCGGTTTGAATTTCCTGCAGTTTTCAGTGTAAAACCGGGTTGGAGATAGTACCTAACCATAGATATGCATGGAGTGGAGTTTGCAACTGAAAAGAAACTTTGTGTTCCCAACAAGCTAGGTGAAGGACGGCTTTCACACACACTTAACTCTCAGAACAGATCCTGTTGAGAGACGTTCGTTCATCTAGCACAAAATGAATGGGTTGCAGGAGAAACATTTTCTCTGGTTTCTCAGGCTGTTTCCTAGTGCCTGTTTGAATTTCCTGCAGGTTTCACTGTACAACCGTGTTAAAGCTAATACCTCCCCATATATATGTATGGAGTGGAGTTTGCGACTGCAATAAACTTTGTTTTCCCAACAAGCTAGGTGAAGTACGGCTTTCTCACACTCTTATCACTCAGAACAGAGCATGTGTAGAGACGATCGTTCATCTAGCACAAAGGTAAAGGTTTGCAGTAGAAAATTTTATTCTGGTTTCTCAGTGTGTTTCCTAGTGACGGTTTGAAGTTCCTGCATTTTTCAGTGTAATACAGAGTTGGAGATAGGTCCTCCCCATATATATGCATGGAGTGGGGTATGCAACTGAAAAGAAACTTTGTTTTCCCAACAAGCTAGGTGAAGGACGGCTTTCACACACACTTATCTCTCTGAACAGAACCTGTTGAGAGACGTTCGTTCATCTAGCAAAAAGGGAACGGTTTGCAGGAGAAATTTTATTTCTGGTTTCGCAGGCTGTTTCCTAGTTCCGGTTTGATGTTCCTGCAGTTTTCACTGTAAAACCGAGTTGGAGCTAGGACTTCCCCATCTATATGTATGGAGTGGAGTTTTCGACTGAAAAGAAACTTTGTGTTCCCATCAAGGTAGTTGAAGGACGGCTTTCACACTCACTTACCTCTCAGAATTGAGCATGTGGGGAGATGGTCGTTCATCTAGCACAAATTGAACGGGTGGCAGGAGAAACTTTTACTCTGATTACTCACGATGTTTCCTAGTGCCGGGTTGAAGTTCCTGCAGATTTCACTGTAAAACCGAGTTTGAACTAGGACCTCCCCTTATATATGTATGGAGTGGAGTTTGCAAGTGAAAATAAATTTGTATTCCAAACAAGCTAGTTGAAGGACGGCTTTCACAAACACTTATCTCTCACAACTGAGCATGTGGAGAGACGTTCGTTCAGCTAGCACAAAGGGAACGGGTTGCAGGAGAAACTTTTACTCTTGTTTCTCAGTCTGTTCCCTAGTGCCGTTTTGATATTCCTGCAGTTTTCACTGTACAACCGATTTGGAGCTAGGACTTTCCTATATATATGTATGGATTGGATGTTGCGACTGAAAAGAAACTATGTGTTTCCAACAAGGAAGTTGAAGGACGGCTTTCACACACTCTTATCACTCAGAAATTAGCATGAGGAGAGACGTTCGTTCATCTAGCACAAAGGGAACGGGTTGCAGTGGAACTTTTACTCTGGTTTCTCAGGCTGTTTCCTAGTGCCTGTTTGAAGTTCCTGCAGTTTTCACTGTAAAACCGAGTCACAGCTAGTCCCTACCCATATATATGCAGGGAGTGGAGTTGGCAACATAAAAGAAACTATATGTTCCCAATAAGCAAGGTGAAGGATGGCTTTCACACACACTTATGTCTCAGAACTGAGCATGAGGAGAGACGTCCTTTCATCTAGCAAAAAGGGAAAGGTTTGCAGGAGAAACTTTAATTCTGGTTTCGCAGACTCTTTCCTAGTGCCGGTTTGAAGTTCCTGCAGTTTTCAGTGTAATACCGAGTTGGAGCTAGGACCTCCCCATATAAATGTATAGAGTGGAGTTTGCGACTGAAAAGAAACTTTGTGTTCCCAACAAGCTATGTGAAGGACGGCTTTCACACACACTTATCTCTCAGATCAAAACATGTTGAGAGACGTTCGTTCATCTAGCACAAAATGAACGGGTTGCATGAGAAAACTTTCTCTGGTTTCTCAGGCTGTTTCCTAGTGCCGGGTTGAATTTCCTGCAGTTTTAAGTGAAAAACCGGGTTGGAGATAGTACCTAACCATAGATATGCTTGGAGTGGAGTTTGCAACTGAAAAGAAAATTTGTGTTCCCAACAAGCTAGGTGAACAACGGGTTTCACACTCACAGACCTGTCAGAACTGAGCATGTGGAGAGACGTTAGTTCATCTAGCACAAAATGAACGGGTTGCAGGAGAAACTTTTACTCTGGTTCTCAGTCTGTTTCCTAGTGCCGGTTTGAAGTTCCTGCAGTTTTCACTGTAAAACCGAGTTAGAACTAGGGCCTCCTCTTATATATGTATGGAGTGGAGTTTGCGACTGAAAATAAATTTGTATTCCCAACAAGCTAGTTGAAGGACGGCTTTCACACACACTTATCTCTGAGAACTGAGCATTTGGAGACACTTTCGTTCTACTAGCACAAAGGGAACGGGTTGCAGGAAAAATTTTTCTCTGATATCTCAGGCTGTTTCCGAGAGAAGGTTTGACGTTCCTGCAGTTTTCACTGTAAAACCGAGTTGCAGCAAGTACCTCCCCATATATATGTACGGAGTGGAGTTTGCAACTGCAAAGAAACTTTGTTTTCCCAACAAGCTAGGTGAAGGACGGCTTTCACACACTCTTAGCACTCAGAACAGAGCATGTGTAGAGACGTTCGTTCATCTAGCACAAAATGAACGGGTTGCATGAGAATATTTCTCTGGTTTCTCAGGCTGTTTCCTAATGCCGGTTTGAATTTCCTGCAGTTTTCAGTGTAAAACCGGGTTGGAGATAGTACCTAACCATAGATATGCATGGAGTGGAGTTTGCAACTGAAAAGAAACTTTGTGTTCCCAACAAGCTAGGTGAAGGACGGCTTTCACACACACTTAACTCTCAGAACAGATCCTGTTGAGAGACGTTCGTTCATCTAGCACAAAATGAATGGGTTGCAGGAGAAACATTTTCTCTGGTTTCTCAGGCTGTTTCCTAGTGCCTGTTTGAATTTCCTGCAGGTTTCACTGTACAACCGTGTTAAAGCTAATACCTCCCCATATATATGTATGGAGTGGAGTTTGCGACTGCAATAAACTTTGTTTTCCCAACAAGCTTGGTGAAGTACGGCTTTCTCACACTCTTATCACTCAGAACAGAGCATGTGTAGAGACGATCGTTCATCTAGCACAAAGGTAAAGGTTTGCAGTAGAAAATTTTATTCTGGTTTCTCAGTGTGTTTCCTAGTGACGGTTTGAAGTTCCTGCATTTTTCAGTGTAATACAGAGTTGGAGATAGGACCTCCCCATATATATGCATGGAGTGGGGTATGCAACTGAAAAGAAACTTTGTTTTCCCAACAAGCTAGGTGAAGGACGGCTTTCACACACACTTATCTCTCTGAACAGAACCTGTTGAGAGACGTTCGTTCATCTAGCAAAAAGGGAACGGTTTGCAGGAGAAATTTTATTTCTGGTTTCGCAGGCTGTTTCCTAGTTCCGGTTTGATGTTCCTGCAGTTTTCACTGTAAAACCGAGTTGGAGCTAGGACTTCCCCATCTATATGTATGGAGTGGAGTTTTCGACTGAAAAGAAACTTTGTGTTCCCATCAAGGTAGTTGAAGGACGGCTTTCACACTCACTTACCTCTCAGAATTGAGCATGTGGGGAGATGGTCGTTCATCTAGCACAAATTGAACGGGTGGCAGGAGAAACTTTTACTCTGATTACTCACGATGTTTCCTAGTGCCGGGTTGAAGTTCCTGCAGATTTCACTGTAAAACCGAGTTTGAACTAGGACCTCCCCTTATATATGTATGGAGTGGAGTTTGCAAGTGAAAATAAATTTGTATTCCAAACAAGCTAGTTGAAGGACGGCTTTCACAAACACTTATCTCTCACAACTGAGCATGTGGAGAGACGTTCGTTCAGCTAGCACAAAGGGAACGGGTTGCAGGAGAAACTTTTACTCTTGTTTCTCAGTCTGTTCCCTAGTGCCGTTTTGATATTCCTGCAGTTTACACTGTACAACCGATTTGGAGCTAGGACTTTCCTATATATATGTATGGATTGGATGTTGCGACTGAAAAGAAACTATGTGTTTCCAACAAGGAAGTTGAAGGACGGCTTTCACACACTCTTATCACTCAGAAATTAGCATGAGGAGAGACGTTCGTTCATCTAGCACAAAGGGAACGGGTTGCAGTGGAACTTTTACTCTGGTTTCTCAGGCTGTTTCCTAGTGCCTGTTTGAAGTTCCTGCAGTTTTCACTGTAAAACCGAGTCACAGCTAGTCCCTACCCATATATATGCAGGGAGTGGAGTTGGCAACTTAAAAGAAACTATATGTTCCCAATAAGCAAGGTGAAGGATGGCTTTCACACACACTTATGTCTCAGAACTGAGCATGAGGAGAGACGTCCTTTCATCTAGCAAAAAGGGAAAGGTTTGCAGGAGAAACTTTAATTCTGGTTTCGCAGACTCTTTCCTAGTGCCGGTTTGAAGTTCCTGCAGTTTTCACTGTAATACCGAGTTGCAGTTAGGACCTCCCCATATAAATTTATAGAGTGGAGTTTGCGAATGAAAAGAAACTTTGTGTTCCCAACAAGCTATGTGAAGGACGGCTTTCACACACACTTATCTCTCAGATCAAAACATGTTGAGAGACGTTCGTTCATCTAGCACAAAATGAACGGGTTGCATGAGAAAACTTTCTCTGGTTTCTCAGGCTGTTTCCTAGTGCCGGTTTGAATTTCCTGCAGTTTTAAGTGTAAAACCGTGTTGGAGATAGTACCTAACCATAGATATGCATGGAGTGGAGTTTGCAACTGAAAAGAAACTTTGTGTTCCCAACAAGCTAGGTGAACAACGGGTTTCACACTCACAGACCTGTCAGAACTGAGCATGTGGAGAGACGTTAGTTCATCTAGCACAAAATGAACGGGTTGCAGGAGAAACTTTTACTCTGGTTCTCAGTCTGTTTTCTAGTGCCGGTTTGAAGTTCCTGCAGTTTTCACTGTAAAACCGAGTTAGAACTAGGGCCTCCTCTTATATATGTATGGAGTGGAGTTTGCGACTGAAAATAAATTTGTATTCCGAACAAACTAGTTGAAGGACGGCTTTCACACACACTTATATCTGAGAACTGAGCATTTGGAGACACTTTCGTTCTACTAGCACAAAGGGAACGGGTTGCAGGAAAACTTTTTCTCTGATATCTCAGGCTGTTTCCTAGAGACGGTTTGACGTTCCTGTAGTTTTCACTGTAAAACAGAGTTGTAGCAATACCACCCCATATATATGTATGGAGTGGAGTTTGCGACTGAAAAGAAACTATGTTTTCCCAACAAGCTAAGTGAAGGACGGCTTTCACACACTCTTATCACTCAGAACAGAGCATGTGTAGAGACGTTCGTTCATCTAGCACAAAGGAACTGGTTGCATGAGAAAACATTCTCTGGTTTCTCAGGCTGTTTCCTAGTGCCGGTTTGAATTTCCTGCAGTTTTAAGTGTAAAACCGTGTTGGAGATAGTACCTAACAGTAGATATGCATGGAGTGGAGTTTGCAACTGAAAAGAAACTTTGTGTTCCCAACAAGCTAGGTGAAGGACGGCTTTCACACACACTTAACTCTCAGAACACATACTGTTGAGAGACGTTCGTTCACCTAGCACAAAATGAAAGGATTGCAGGAGAAACATTTTCTCTGGTTTCTCAGGCTGTTTCCTAGTGCCTGTTTGAATTTCCTGCAGGTTTCACTGTACAACCGAATTAAAGCTAATACCTCCCCATATATATGTATGGAGTGGAGACTGTGAGTGAAAAGAAACCTTGTGTTTCCAACAAGGAAAGTGAAGGACGGCTTTCACACACTCTTATCACTCAGAAATGAGCATGAGGAGAGACGTTCCTTCATCTACCACAAAGGAAACGGGTTGCAGGAGAAACTTTTACTCTGGATTCTCAGGCTGTTTCCTAGTGCCGGTTTGAAGTTCCTGCAGTTTTCACTGTAAAACCGATTCGCAGCTAGTCCCTACCCATATATATGCATGGAATGGAGTTGGCAACTTAAAAGAATCTATGTGTTCCCAATAAGCTAGTTGAAGGACGGCTTTCACACACAATTATGTCTCAGAAATGAACATGAGGAGAGACGTTCTTTCGTCTAGCAAAAAGGGAAAGGTTTGCAGGAGAAACTTTTATTCTGGTTTCGCAGGCTGTTTCCTAGTGCCGGTTGGAAGTTCCGGCAGTTTTCACTGTAAAACCGAGTTGGAGCTAGGACTTCCCCATCTATATGTATGGAGTCGGTTTTTCGACTGAAAAGAAACTTTGTGTTCCCAACAAACTAGGTGAAGGACGGTTTTCACACTCACTTACCTCTCACAACTGAGCATGTGGGGAGACGTTCGTATATCTAGCACAATTTGAACAGGTGGCAGGAGAGACTTTTACTCTGATAACTCAGGATGTTTCCTAGTGCCGGTTTTAAGTTCCTGCAGTTTTCAGTGTAAAACCGAGTTGGAGCTAGGACCTCCCCATATAAATGTATGGAGTGGAGTTTGCGACTGATAAGAAACTTTGTGTTCCCAACAAGCTAGTTGAAGGACGGCTTTCACACACAGTTATCTCACAGAACTGAGCATGTGGAGACACGTTCGTTCATCTAGCACAAAATGAATGGTTTGCAGCAGAAAACTTTACTCTGGTTTATCAGTCTGTTTCCTAGTGTCGGTTTGAAATTCCTCCAGTTTTCACTGTACAACTGAGTTGGAGCTAGGACATCCCTATATATTTGTATGGATTGGAGGAAGTGTTGAAAAGAAACTTTGTGTTCCCAGCAAGCTAGGTGAAGGACCGCTTTCACACACTCATATCTCTCAGAACTGAGCATGTGGAGAGACGTTCGTTCATCTAGCAAAAAGGGAACGGGTTGCAGGAGAAACTTTTACTCTGGTTTCTCAGGCTCTTTCCTAGTGCCGGTTTGAAGTTCCTGCAGTTTTCACTGTAAAACCGAGTTGGAGCTATTACCTACCCATAGATATTCGTGGAGTGGAGTTTGCGACTGAAAACAAACATTGTGTTCCCAACATGTTATGTGAAGGACGGCTTTCACACACACTTATCTCTCAGAACTGAGCATGTGGAGAGACATTCGTACATCTAGCACAAAATGAACCTGTGGAGGAGAAATTTTCACTCTGGTTTCTCAGAGTGTTTCCTAGTGCCGATTTGAAGTTCCTGCAGTTTTCAGTGTAAAACCGGGATGGTGATAGTACCTAATAATTGATATGCATGGAGTGTAGTTTGCAACTGAAAAGAATCTTTGTGCTCCCAACAAGCTAGGTGAAGGACGGCTTTCACACACACTTATCTCTCAGAACAGAACCTGTTGAGAGACGTTCGTTCATCTAGCACAAAATGAACGGGTTGCAGGGGAAAACTTTACTCTGGTTTCTCAGGCTGTTTCCTAGTGCCGGTTTGAAGTTCCTGCATTTTTCACTGTACAACCGTGTTAGAGGTAGTACCTCCCCATATATATGTATGGAGTGGAGTTTGCGACTGAAAGAAACTATGTGTTTCCAACAAGCTAGTTGAAGGACGTGTTTCACACTCACAGACCTGTCAGAACTGAGCATGTGGAGAGACGTTAGTTCATCTAGCACAAAATGAACGGGTGGCAGAAGAAACTTTAATTCTGGTTTCGCAGACTCTTTCCTAGTGCCGGTTTGAAGTTCCTGCAGATTTCACTGTAAAATCGAGTTGAAGCTAGGATCTCCCCATATAAATATTTGCAGTGGAGTTTGCAAATGAAAAGAAATTTTATGTTCCCAATAAGCTAGGTGAAGGACGGCTTTCACACACACTTATGTCTCAGAACTGAGCATGAGGTGAGACGTTCTTTCATCTAGTAAAAAGGGAACTGTTTGCAGGAGAAATTTTAATTCTGGTTTCGCATGCTGTTTCCTAGTGCCGATTTGAAGTTCCTGCAGTTTTCAGTGTAAAACCGAGTTGGAGCTAGGACTTCACCATCTATATGTATGGAGTGGAGTTTTCGACTGAAAAGAAACTTTGTGTTCCCATCAAGGTAGGTGAAGGACGGCTTTCACACTCAGTTACCTCTCAGAACTGAGCATGTGTGGAGACGGTCGTTCATCTAGCACAAATTGAACGGGTGGCAGGAGAAACTTTTACTCTGATAACTCAGGATGTTTCCTAGTGCCGGTTTGAAGTTCCTGCAGTTTTCACTGTAATACCGAGTTGGAGCTAGGACCTCCCCATATAAATGTATGGAGTGGAGTTTGCGATTAAAAAGAAACTTTGTGTTCCCAACAAGTTATGTGAAGGACGGCTTTCACTCACACTTATCTCTCAGAACTGAGCATGTGGAGAGAAATTCGTTCATCTAGCACAAAATGAACCTGTGGAGGAGAAACTTTCACTCTGTTTTCCTAGAGTGTTTCCTAGTGCCGATTTGAAGTTCCTGCAGTTTTCAGTGTAAAACCGGGTTGGAGATAGTACCTAATCATTGATATGCATGGAGTGGAGTATACAACTCAAAAGAAACTTTGTGTTCCCAACAAGCTAGGTGAAGGACGGCTTTCACACACACTTATCTCTCAGAACAGAACCTGTTGAGAGACGTTCGTTCATCTAGAAAAAAAGAACGTGTTGCAGGAGAAAACTTTACTATGGTTTCTCAGGCTGTTTCCTAGTGCCGGTTTGAAGTTCCTGCATTTTTCACTGTACAACCGTGTTAGAGCTAGTACCTCCCCATATATATGTATGGAGTGGAGTTTGCGACTGAAAGAAACTACGTGTTCCCAACAAGCTATGTGAAGGACGGGTTTCACACTCACAGACCTGTCATAACTGAGCATGTGGAGAGACGTTAGTTCATCTAGCACAAAATGAACGGGTTGCCGGAGAAACTTTTACTCTGGTTCTCAGTCTGTTTTCTAATGCCGGTTTGAAGTTCCTGCAGTTTTCACTGTAAAACCGAGTTAGAACTAGGGCCTCCTCTTATATATGTATGGAGTGGAGTTTGCGACTGAAAATAAATTTGTATTCCCAACAAGCTAGTTGAAGGACGGCTTTCACACACACTTATATCTGAGAACTGAGCATGTGGTGACACTTTCGTTCTACTAGCAGAAAGGGAACGGGTTGCAGGAAAACTTTTTCTCTGATATCTCAGGCTCTTTCCTAGAGACGGTTTGACGTTCCTGCAGTTTTCACTGTAAAACCGAGTTGCAGCAAGTACTTCCCCATATTTATGTATGGAGTGGAGTTTGCGACTGCAAAGAAACTTTGTTTTCCCAACAAGCTAGGTGAAGTACGGCTTTCACACACTCTTATCACTCAGAACAGAGCATGTGTAGAGACGATCGTTCATTTAGCACAAAGGGAACGGTTTGCAGTAGAAAATTTTATTCTGGTTTCTCTGAGTGTTTCCTAGTGCCGGTTTGAAGTTCCTGCATTTTTCAGTGTAATACAGAGTTGGAGCTAGGACCTCCTCATATATATGCATGGAGTGGAGTTTGCAACTGAAAAGAAACTTTGTGTTCCCAACAAGCTGGTTGAATGATGGCTTTAACCCACACTTATCTCTCAGAACAGAACATGTTGAGAGACGTTCGTTCATCTAGCACAAAATGAACGGGTTGCATGAGAAAACATTCTCTGGATTTTCAGGCTGTTTCCTAGTGCCGGTTTGAATTTCCTGCTGTTTTCAGTGTAAAACCGGGTTGGAGATAGTACCTAACCATAGATATGCATGGAGTGGAGTTTGCAACTGAAAAGAAACTTTGTGTTCCCAACAAGCTAGGTGAAGGACGGCTTTCACACACACTTATATCTCAGAACAGATCCTGTTGAGAGACGTTCGTTCATCTAGCACAAAATGAACGGGTTGCAGGAGAAACCTTTTCTCTGGTTTCTCAGGCTGTTTCCTAGTGCCTGTTTGAAGTTCCTGCAGGTTTCACTGTACAACCGAATTAAAGCTAATACCTCCCCATATATATGTATGGAGTGGAGATTGTGAGTGAAAAGAAACCTTGTGTTTCCAACAAGGAAATTGAAGGACGGCTTTCACACACTCTTATCACTCAGAAATGAGCATGAGGAGAGACGTTCGTTCATCTACCACAAAGGGAACGGGTTGCAGGAGAAACTTTTACTCTGGTCTCTCAGGCTGTTTCCTAGTGCCTGTTTGAAGTTCCTGCAGTTTTCACTGTAAAACCATTCGCAGCTAGTACCTACCCATATATATGCATGGAATAGAGCTTGCAACTGAAAAGAATGTATGTGTTCCCAATAAGCAAGGTGAAGGACGGCTTTCACACACACTTATGTCTCAGAACTGAGCATGAGGAGAGACGTTCTTTCATCTAGCAAAAAGGGAAAGGTTTGCAGGAGAAACTTTTACTCTGGTTTCTCAGTCTGTTCCCTAGTGCCGTTTTGATGTTCCTGCAGTTTTCACTGTACAACCGATTTGGAGCTAGGACATTCCTATATATATGTATGGATTGGATGTTGCGACTGAAAAGAAACTATGTGTTTCCAACAAGGAAGTTGAATGACGGCTTTCACACACTCTTATCACTCAGAAATGAGCATGAGGAGAGACGTTCGTTCATCTAGCACAAAGGGAACGGGTTGCAGTGGAACTTTTACTCTGGTTTCTCAGGCTGTTTCCTAGTGCCTTTTTGAAGTTCCTGCAGTTTTCACTGTAAAACCGAGTCACAGCTAGTTCCTACCCATATATATGCAGGGAGTGGAGTTGGCAACTTAAAAGAAACTATATGTTCCCAATAAGCAAGGTGAAGAATGGCTTTCACACACACTTATGTCTCAGAACTGAGCATGAGGAGAGACGTTCTTTCATCTAGCAAAAAGGGAAAGGTTTGCAGGAGAAACTTTAATTCTGGTTTCGCAGACTCTTTCCTAGTGCCGGTTTGAAGTTCCTGCAGTTTTCACTGTAATACCGAGTTGGAGCTAGGACCTCCCCTTATAAATGTATAGAGTGGAGTTTGCGACTGAAAAGAAACTTTGTGTTCCCAACAAGCTATGTGAAGGACGGCTTTCACACACACTTATCTCTCAGATCAAAACATGTTGAGAGACGTTCGTTCATCTAGCACAAAATGAACGGGTTGCATGAGAAAACTTTCTCTGGTTTCTCAGGCTGTTTCCTAGTGCCGGGTTGAATTTCCTGCAGTTTTAAGTGAAAAACCGGGTTGGAGATTGTACCTAACCATAGATATGCATGGAGTAGAGTTTGCAACTGAAAAGAAACTTTGTGTTCCCAACAAGCTAGGTGAACAACGGGTTTCACACTCACAGACCTGTCAGAACTGAGCATGTGGAGAGACGTTAGTTCATCTAGCACAAAATGAACGGGTTGCAGGAGAAACTTTTACTCTGGTTCTCAGTCTGTTTCCTAGTGCCGGTTTGAAGTTCCTGCAGTTTTCACTGTAAAACCGAGTTAGAACTAGGGCCTCCTCTTATATATGTATGGAGTGGAGTTTGCGACTGAAAATAAATTTGTATTCCCAACAAGCTAGTTGAAGGACGGCTTTCACACACACTTATCTCTGAGAACTGAGCATTTGGAGACACTTTCGTTCTACTAGCACAAAGGGAACGGGTTGCAGGAAAACTTTTTCTCTGATATCTCAGGCTGTTTCCGAGAGAAGGTTTGACGTTCCTGCAGTTTTCACTGTAAAACCGAGTTGCAGCAAGTACCTCCCCATATATATGTACGGAGTGGAGTTTGCGACTGCAAAGAAACTTTGTTTTCCCAACAAGCTAGGTGAAGGACGGCTTTCACACACTCTTAGCACTCAGAACAGAGCATGTGTAGAGACGTTCGTTCATCTAGCACAAAATGAACGGGTTGCATGAGAAAATTTCTCTGGTTTCTCAGGCTGTTTCCTAATGCCGGTTTGAATTTCCTGCAGTTTTCAGTGTAAAACCGGGTTGGAGATAGTACCTAACCATAGATATGCATGGAGTGGAGTTTGCAACTGAAAAGAAACTTTGTGTTCCCAACAAGCTAGGTGAAGGACGGCTTTCACACACACTTAACTCTCAGAACAGATCCTGTTGAGAGACGTTCGTTCATCTAGCACAAAATGAATGGGTTGCAGGAGAAACATTTTCTCTGGTTTCTCAGGATGTTTCCTAGTGCCTGTTTGAATTTCCTGCAGGTTTCACTGTACAACCGTGTTAAAGCTAATACCTCCCCATATATATGTATGGAGTGGAGTTTGCGACTGCAATAAACTTTGTTTTCCCAACAAGCTAGGTGAAGTACGGCTTTCTCACACTCTTATCACTCAGAACAGAGCATGTGTAGAGACGATCGTTCATCTAGCACAAAGGAAAATGTTTGCAGTAGAAAATTTTATTCTGGTTTCTCAGTGTGTTTCCTAGTGACGGTTTGAAGTTCCTGCATTTTTCAGTGTAATACAGAGTTGGAGATAGGACCTCCCCATATATATGCATGGAGTGGGGTATGCAACTGAAAAGAATCTTTGTTTTCCCAACAAGCTAGGTGAAGGACGGCTTTCACACACACTTATCTCTCTGAACAGAACCTGTTGAGAGATGTTCGTTCATCTAGCAAAAAGGGAACGGTTTGCAGGAGAAATTTTAATTCTGGTTTCGCAGGCTGTTTCCTAGTTCCGGTTTGATGTTCCTGCAGTTTTCACTGTAAAACCGAGTTGGAGCTAGGACTTCCCCATCTATATGTATGGAGTGGAGTTTTCGACTGAAAAGAAACTTTGTGTTCCCATCAAGGTAGTTGAAGGACGGCTTTCACACTCACTTACCTCTCAGAACTGAGCATGTGGGGAGATGGTCGTTCATCTAGCACAAATTGAACGGGTGGCAGGAGAAACTTTTACTCTGATTACTCAGGATGTTTCCTAGTGCCGGGTTGAAGTTCCTGCAGATTTCACTGTAAAACCGAGTTTGAACTAGGACCTCCCCTTATATATGTATGGAGTGGAGTTTGCAAGTGAAAATAAATTTGTATTCCAAACAAGCTAGTTGAAGGACGGCTTTCACAAACACTTATCTCTCAGAACTGAGCATGTGGAGAGACGTTCGTTCAGCTAGCACAAAGGGAACGGGTTGCAGGAGAAACTTTTACTCTGGTTTCTCAGTCTGTTCCCTAGTGCCGTTTTGATATTCCTGCAGTTTTCACTGTACAACCGATTTGGAGGTAGGACATTCCTATATATATGTATGGATTGGATGTTGCGACTGAAAAGAAACTATGTGTTTCCAACAAGGAATTTGAAGGACGGCTTTCACACACTCTTATCACTCAGAAATTAGCATGAGGAGAGACGTTCGTTCATCTAGCACAAAGGGAACGGGTTGCAGTGGAACTTTTACTCTGGTTTCTCAGGCTGTTTCCTAGTGCCTGTTTGAAGTTCCTGCAGTTTTCACTGTAAAACCGAGTCACAGCTATTCCCTACCCATATATATGCAGGGAGTGGAGTTGGCAACTTAAAAGAAACTATATGTTCCCAATAAACAATGTGAAGGATGGCTTTCACACACACTTATGTCTCAGAACTGAGCATGAGGAGAGACGATCTTTCATCTAGCAAAAAGGGAAAGGTTTGCTGGAGAAACTTTAATTCTGGTTTCGCAGACTCTTTCCTAGTGCCGGTTTGAAGTTCCTGCAGTTTTCACTGTAATACCGAGTTGGAGTTAGGACCTCCCCATATAAATATATAGAGTGGAGTTTGCGACTGAAAAGAAACTTTGTGTTCCCAACAAGCTATGTGAAGGACGGCTTTCACACACACTTATCTCTCAGATCAAAACATGTTGAGAGACGTTCGTTCATCTAGCACAAAATGAAGGGGTTGCATGAGAAAACTTTCTCTGGTTTCTCAGGCTGTTTCCTAGTGCCGGGTTGAATTTCCTGCAGTTTTAAGTGTAAAACCGGGTTGGAGATAGTACCTAACCATAGATATGCATGGAGTGGAGTTTGCAACTGAAAAGAAACTTAGTGTTCCCAACAAGCTAGGTGAACAACGGGTTTCACACTCACAGACCTGTCAGAACTGAGCATGTGGAGAGACGTTAGTTCATCTAGCACAAAATGAACGGGTTGCCGGAGAAACTTTTACTCTGGTTCTCAGTCTGTTTCCTAGTGCCGGTTTGAAGTTCCTGCAGTTTTCACTGTAAAACCGAGTTAGAACTAGGGCCTCCTCTTATATATGTATGGAGTGGAGTTTGCGACTGAAAATAAATTTGTATTCCCAACAAGCTAGTTGAAGGACGGCTTTCACACACACTTATCTCTGAGAACTGAGCATTTGGAGACACTTTCGTTCTAATAGCACAAAGGGAACGGGTTGCAGGAAAACTTTTTCTCTGATATCTCAGGCTGTTTCCTAGAGACGGTTTGACGTTCCTGCAGTTTTCACTGTAAAACAGAGTTGTAGCAATACCACCCCATATATATGTATGGAGTGGAGTTTGCGACTGAAAAGAAACTATGTTTTCCCAACAAGCTAAGTGAAGGACGGCTTTCACACACTCTTATCACTCAGAACAGAGCATGTGTAGAGACGTTCGTTCATCTAGCACAAAGGAACTGGTTGCATGAGAAAACATTCTCTGGTTTCTCAGGCTGTTTCCTAGTGCCGGTTTGAATTTCCTGCAGTTTTCAGTGTAAAACCGGGTTGGAGATAGTACCTAACCATAGATATGCATGGAGTGGAGTTTGCAACTGAAAAGAAACTTTGTGTTCCCAACAAGCTAGTTGAAGGACGGCTTTCAAACACACTTAACTCTCAGAACAGATCCTGTTGAGAGACTTTCGTTCACCTAGCACAAAATGAATGGATTGCAGGAGAAACATTTTCTCTGGTTTCTCAGGATGTTTCCTAGTGCCTGTTTGAATTTCCTGCAGGTTTCACTGTACAACCGAGTTAAAGCTAGTACCTCCCCATATATATGTATGGAGTGGAGATTGTGATTGAAAAGAAACCTTGTGTTTCCAACAAGGAAAGTGAAGGACGGCTTTCACACACTCTTATCACTCAGAAATGAGCATGAGGAGAGACGTTCGTTCATCTACCACAAAGGAAACGGTTTGCAGGAGAAACTTTTACTCTGGTTTCTCAGGCTGTTTCCTAGTGCCGGTTTGAAGTTCCTGCAGTTTTCACTGTAAAACAGATTCGCAGCTAGTCCCTACCCATATATATGCATGGAATGGAGTTGGCAACTTAAAAGAATCTATGTGTTCCCAATAAGCTATGTGAAGGACGGCTTTCACACACACTTATGTCTCAGAAATGAGCGTGAGGAGAGACGTTCTTTAGTCTAGCAAAAAGGGAAAGGTTTGCAGGAGAAACTTTTATTCTGGTTTCGCAGGCTGTTTCCTAGTGCCGGTTTGAAGTTCCGGCAGTTTTCACTGTAAAACCGAGTTGGAGCTAGGACTTCCCCATCTATATGTATGGAGTCGGTTTTTCGACTGAAAAGAAACTTTGTGTTCCCAACAAACTAGGTGAAGGACGGTTTTCACACTCACTTACCTCTCACAACTGAGCATGTGGGGAGACGTTCGTACATCTAGCACAATTTGAACAGGTGGCAGGAGAGACTTTTACTCTGATAACTCAGGATGTTTCCTAGTGCCGGTTTGAAGTTCCTGCAGTTTTCAGTGTAAAACCGAGTTGGTGCTAGGACCTCCCCATATAAATGTATGGAGTGGAGTTTGCGACTGATAAGAAACTTTGTGTTCCCAACAAGCTAGTTGAAGGACGGCTTTCACACACAGTTATCTCACAGAACTGAGCATGTGGAGACACGTTCGTTCATCTAGCACAAAATGAATGGTTTGCAGGAGAAAACTTTACTCTGGTTTATCAGTCTGTTTCCTAGTGTCGGTTTGAAATTCCTCCAGTTTTCACTGTACAACCGAGTTGGTGCTAGGACATCCCTATATATTTG
Source organism: Camelus dromedarius (assembly GCF_036321535.1). Lineage (NCBI taxonomy): Eukaryota > Metazoa > Chordata > Mammalia > Artiodactyla > Camelidae > Camelus > Camelus dromedarius. The sequence continues at coordinate 22,232,759 of NC_087460.1, forward strand.
TATGGAGTGGAGGAAGTGTTGAAAAGAAACTTTGTGTTCCCAGCAAGCTAGGTGAAGGACCGCTTTCACACACTCATATCTCTCAGAACTGAGCATGTGGAGAGACGTTCGTTCATCTAGCAAAAAGGGAACGGGTTGCAGGAGAAACTTTTACTCTGGTTTCTCAGGCTCTTTCCTAGTGCCGGTTTGAAGTTCCTGCAGTTTTCACTGTAAAACCGAGTTGGAGCTATTACCTACCCATAGATATTCGTGGAGTGGAGTTTGCGACTGAAAACAAACATTGTGTTCCCAACAAGTTATGTGAAGGACGGCTTTCACACACACTTATCTCTCAGAACTGAGCATGTGGAGAGACATTCGTACATCTAGCACAAAATGAACCTGTGGAGGAGAAATTTTCACTCTGGTTTCTCAGAGTGTTTCCTAGTGCCGATTTGAAGTTCCTGCAGTTTTCAGTGTAAAACCGGGATGGTGATAGTACCTAATAATTGATATGCATGGAGTGTAGTTTGCAACTGAAAAGAATCTTTGTGCTCCCAACAAGCTAGGTGAAGGACGGCTTTCACACACACTTATCTCTCAGAACAGAACCTGTTGAGAGACGTTCGTTCATCTAGCACAAAATGAACGGGTTGCAGGAGAAAACTTTACTCTGGTTTCTCAGACTGTTTCCTAGTGCCAGTTTGAAGTTCCTGCATTTTTCACTGTACAACCGTGTTAGAGGTAGTACCTCCCCATATATATGTATGGAGTGGAGTTTGCGACTGAAAGAAACTAGGTGTTTCCAACAAGCTAGTTGAAGGACGTGTTTCACACTCACAGACCTGTCAGAACTGAGCATGTGGAGAGATGTTAGTTCATCTAGCACAAAATGAACGGGTGGCAGAAGAAACTTACTTCTGGTTTCGCAGACTCTTTCCTAGTGCCGGTTTGAAGTTCCTGCAGATTTCACTGTAAAATCGTGTTGGAGCTAGGATCTCCCCGTATAAATATTTGCAGTGGAGTTTGCAAATGAAAAGAAATTTTATGTTCCCAATAAGCTAGGTGAAGGACGGCTTTCACACACACTTATGTCTCAGAACTGAGCATGAGGTGAGACGTTCTTTCATCTAGTAAAAAGGGAACGGTTTGCAAGAGAAAACGTTACTCTGGTTTCTCAGTCTGTTTCCTAGTGACGGTTTGAATTTCCTGCAGTTTTCACCGTAAAACCGAGTTGGAGCTAGTACCTCCCCATAGATATGCATGGAATGGAGTTTGCAAATGAAAAGATACTTTGTGTTCCCAACAAGCTAGTTGAAGGACGGCTTTCACCCACACATATCTCCCAGAACAGAACCTGTTGAGAGACGTTCGTTCATCTAGCACAAAATGAACGGGTTGCAGGGGAAAACTTTACTCTGGTTTCTCAGTCTGTTTCCTAGTGCCGGATTGAATTTCCTGCAGTTTTCACTGTAAAAACGAGTTGCAGATAGGACCTCCCCATATATATGTATGGAGTGGAGTTTGCGACTGAAAACAAACATTGTGTTCCCAACAAGTTATGTGAAGGATGGCTTTCACTCACACTTATCTCTCAGAACTGAGCATGTGGAGAGAAATTCGTTCGTCTAGCACAAAATGAACCTGTGGAGGAGAAACTTTCACTCTGTTTTCCTAGAATGTTTCCTAGTGCCGATTTGAAGTTCCTGCAGTTTTCAGTGTAAAACCGGGTTGGAGATAGTACCTAATCATTGATATGCATGGAGTGGAGTATACAACTCAAAAGAAACTTTCTGTTCCCAACAAGCTAGGTGAAGGACGGCTTTCACACACACTTATCTCTCAGAACAGAACCTGTTGAGAGACTTTCGTTCATCTAGAAAAAATGAACGTGTTGCAGGAGAAAACTTTACTATTGTTTCTCAGGCTGTTTCCTAGTGCCGGTTTGAAGTTCCTGCATTTTTCACTGTACAACCGTGTTAGAGCTAGTACCTCCCCATATATATGTATGGAGTGGAGTTTGCGACTGAAAGAAACTACGTGTTCCCAACAAGCTATGTGAAGGACGGCTTTCACACACTCTTATCGCTCAGAAATGAGCAGGAGGAGAGACGTTCGTTCATCTAAAACAAAGGGAACTGTTTGCAGGAGAAACTTTTACTCTGGTTTCTCAGGCTGTTTCCTAGTGCCGGTTTGAAGTTCCTGCAGTTTTCACTGTAAAACCGATTCGCAGCTAGTCCCTACCCATATATATGCATGGAATGGAGTATGCAACTGAAAAGAATCTATGTGTTCCCAATAAGCTAGGTGAAGGACGGTTTTCACACACACTTATGTCTCAGTAATGAGCATGAGGAGAGACGTTCTTTCATCTAGGAAAAAGGGAAAGGTTTGCAGGAGAAACTTTTATTCTGGTTTCGCAGGCTGTTTCCTAGTGCCGGTTGGAAGTTCCTGCAGTTTTCACTGTAAAACCGAGTTGGAGCTAGGACTTCCCCATCTATATGTATGGAGTGGGTTTTTCGACTGAAAAGAAACTTTGTGTTCCCAACAAGCTAGGTGAAGGACGGCTTTCACACTCACTTACCTCTCAGAACTGAGCATGTGGGGAGACGTTCGTTCATCTAGCACAAATTGAACAGGTGGCAGCAGAGACTTTTACTCTGATTACTCAGGATGTTTCCTAGTGCCGGTTTGAAGTTCCTGCAGTTTTCACTGTAAAACCGAGTTGGAGCTAGGACCTCCCCATATAAATGTATAGAGTGGAGTTTGCGACTGATAAGAAACTTTGTGTTCCCAACAAGCTAGTTGAAGGACGGCTTTCACACACACTTATCTCTCAGAACTGAGCATGTGGAGACACGTTCGTTCATCTAGCACAAAATGAATGGGTTGCAGGTGAAAACTTTACTCTGGTTTCTCAGTCTGTTTCCTAGTGTCGGTTTGAAATTCCTCCAGTTTTCACTGTACAACCGATTTGGAGCTAGGACATCCCTATATATTTGTATGGAGTGGAGGAAGTGTTGAAAAGAAACTTTGTGTTCCCAGCAAGCTAGGTGAAGGACCGCTTCCACACACTCATATCTCTCAGAACTGAGCATGTGGAGAGACGTTCGTTCATCTAGCAAAAAGGGAACGGGTTGCAGGAGAAACTTTTACTCTGGTTTCTCAGGCTCTTTCCTAGTGCCGGTTTGAAGTTCCTGCAGTTTTCACTGTAAAACAGAGTTGGAGCTATTACCTACCCATAGATATGCATGGAGTGGAGTTTGCGACTGAAAACAAACATTGTCTTCCCAGCAAGTTATGTGAAGGACGGCTTTCACACACACTTATCTCTCAGAACTGAGCATGTGGAGAGACGTTCGTACATCTAGCACAAAATGAACCTGTGGAGTAGAAACTTTCACTCTGGTTTCTCAGAGTGTTTCCTAGTGCCGATTTGAAGTTCCTGCAGTTTTCAGTGTAAACCCGGGATGGAGATAGTACCTAATAATTGATATGCATGGAGTGTAGTTTGCAACTGAAAAGAATCTTTGTGTTCCCAGCAAGCTAGTTGAAGGACGGCTTTCACACACACTTATCTCTCAGAACAGAACCTGTTGAGAGACGTTCGTTCATCTAGCACAAAATGAACGGGTTGCAGGAGAAAACTTTCCTCTGGTTTCTCAGTCTGTTTCCTAGTGCCGGTTTGAAGTTCCTGCATTTTTCACTGTACAACCGTGTTAGAGCTAGTACCTCCCCATATATATGTATGGAGTGGAGTTTGCGACTGAAAGAAACTATGTGTTTCCAACAAGCTAGTTGAAGGACGTGTTTCACACTCACAGACCTGTCAGAACTGAGCATGTGGAGAGACGTTAGTTCATCTAGCACAAAATGAACGGGTGGCAGGAGAAACTTTATTTCTGGTTTCGCAGACTCTTTCCTAGTGCCGGTTTGAAGTTCCTGCCGATTTCACTGTAAAACCGAGTTGGAGCTAGAATCTCCCCATATAAATATTTGGAGTGGAGTTTGCAAATGAAAAGAAACTTTATGTTCCCAATAAGCTAGGTGAAGGACGGCTTTCACACACACTTATGTCTCAGAACTGAGCATGAGGAGAGACGTTCTTTCATCTAGCCAAAAGGGAACGGTTTGCAGGAGAAACTATAATTCTGGTTTCGCAGACTCTTTCCTAGTGCTGGTTTGAAGTTCCTGCAGTTTTCACTGTAATACCGAGTTGGAGCTAGGACCTCCCCATATAAATGTATGGAGTGGAGTTTGCGACTGAAAAGAAACTTTGTGTTCCCAACAAGATAGTTGAAGGACGGCTTTCACACACTTATCTCTCAGAAATGAGCATGTGGAGACACGTTCGTTCATCTAGCACAAAATGAACGCGTTGTGGAGAAAACGATACTCTGGTTTCTCAGTCTGTTTCCTAGTGCCGGTTTGAATTTCCTGCAGTTTTCGCTGTAATACCGAGTTTGAGCTAGTACCACCCCATAGATATGCATGGAGTGGAGTTTGCAAATGAAAAGAAACTTTGTGTTACCAACAAGCTAGTTGAAGGACGGCTTTCACCCACACATATCTCCCAGAACAGAACCTGTTGAGAGACGTTCGTTCATCTACCACAAAATGAAAGGGTTCCAGGGGAAACCTTAACTGTGGTTTCTCAGTCTGTTTCCTAGTGTCCGATTGAAGTTCCTGCAGTTTTCACTGTAAAAACGAGTTGCAAATAGGACCTCCCCATATATATGTATGGAGTGGGTTTTTCGAATGAAAAGAAACTTTGTGTTCCCAACAAGATAGGTGAAGGACGGCTTTCACACCCACTTACCTCTCAGAACTGAGCATGTGGGGAGACGTTCGTTCATCTAGCACAAATTGAACAAGTGGCAGGAGAGACTTTTACTCTGATTAATCAGGATGTTTCCTAGTGCCGGTTTGAAGTTCCTGCAGTTTTCACTGTAAAACCGAGTTAGAACTAGGGCCTCCTCTTATATATGTATGGAGTGGAGTTTGCGACTGAAAATAAATTTGTATTCCCAACAAGCTTGTTGAAGGACGGCTTTCACACACACTTATCTCTGAGAACTGAGCATTTGGAGACACTTTCGTTCTACTAGCACAAAGGGAACGGGTTGCAGGAAAACTTTTTCTCTGATATCTCAGGCTGTTTCCGAGAGAAGGTTTGACGTTCCTGCAGTTTTCACTGTAAAACCGAGTTGCAGCAAGTACCTCCCCATATATATGTACGGAGTGGAGTTTGCGACTGCAAAGAAACTTTGTTTTCCCAACAAGCTAGGTGAAGGACGGCTTTCACACACACTTAACTCTCAGAACAGATCCTGTTGAGAGACGTTCGTTCATCTAGCACAAAATGAATGGGTTGCAGGAGAAACATTTTCTCTGGTTTCTCAGGCTGTTTCCTAGTGCCTGTTTGAATTTCCTGCAGGTTTCACTGTACAACCGTGTTAAAGCTGATACCTCCCCATATATATGTATGGAGTGGAGATTGTGAGTGAAAAGAAACCTTGTGTTTCCAACAAGGAAAATGAAGGACGGCTTTCACACACTCTTATCACTCAGAAATGAGCATGAGGAGAGACGTTCTTTCATCTAGCACAAAATGAATGGGTTGCAGGTGAAAACTTTACTCTGGTTTCTCAGTCTGTTTCCTAGTGTCGGTTTGAAATTCCTCCAGTTTTCACTGTACAACCGAGTTGGAGCTAGGACATACCTATATAATTGTATGGAGTGGAGGAAGTGTTGAAAAGAATCTTTGTGTTCCCAGCAAGCTAGGTGAAGGACCGCTTTCACACACTCATATCTCTCAGAAATGAGCATGAGGAGAGACGTTCTTTCATCTAGCAAAAAGGGAAAGTTTTGCAGGAGAAACTTTTATTCTGGTTTCGCAGGCTGTTTCCTAGTGCCAGTTTGAAGTTCCTGCAGTTTCACTGTAAAACCGAGTTGGAGCTAGGACTTCCCCATCTATATGTATGGAGTGGGTTTTTCGACTGAAAAGAAACTTTGTGTTCCCAACAAGCTAGTTGAAGAACGGCTTTCACACTCAGTTACCTCTCAGAACAGAGCATATGGGGAGACGTTCGTTCATCTAGCACAAATTGAACAGTTGGCAGGAGAGACTTTTACTCTGATTACTCAGGATGTTTCCTAGTGCCGGTTTGAAGTTCCTGCAGTTTTCACTGTAAAACCGAGTTGGAGCTAGGACCTCCCCATATAAATGTATAGAGTGGAGTTTGCGACTGATAAGAAACTTTGTGTTCCCAACAAGCTAGTTGAAGGACGGCTTTCACACACACTTATCTTTCAGATCTGAGCATGTGGAGACACGTTCGTTCATCTAGCACGAAATGAATGGGTTGCAGGTGAAAACTTTACTCTGGTTTCTCAGTCTGTTTCCTAGTGTCGGTTTGAAATTCATCCAGTTTTCACTGTACAACCGAGTTGGAGCTAGGACATCCCTATATATTTGTATGGAGTGGAGGAAGTGTTGAAAAGAAACTTTGTATTCCCAGCAAGCTAGGTGAAGTACCGCTTTCACACACTCATATCTCTCAGAACTGAGCATGTGGAGAGACGTTCGTTCATCTAGCAAAAAGGGAACGGGTTGCCGGAGAATCTTTTACTCTGGTTCTCAGGCTCTTTCCTAGTGCCGGTTTGAAGTTCCTGCAGTTTTCACTGTAAAACCGAGTTAGAACTAGGGCCTGCTCTTATATATGTATGGAGTGGAGTTTGCGACTGAAAATAAATTTGTATTCCCAACAAGCTTGTTGAAGGACGGCTTTCACACACACTTATCTCTGAGAACTGAGCATGTGGAGACACTTTCGTTCTACTAGCACAAAGGGAACAGGTTGCAGGAAAACTTTTTCTCTGATATCTCAGGCTGTTTCCTAGAGACGGTTTGACGTTCCTGCAGTTTTCACTGTAAAACCGAGTTGCAGCAAGTACCACCCCATATATATGTATGGAGTGGAGTTTGCGACTGCAAAGAAACTTTGTTTTCCCAACAAGCTAGGTGAAGGACGGCTTTCACACACTCTTATCACTCAGAACAGAGCATGTGTAGAGACGTTCGTTCATCTAGCACAAAATGAACGGGTTGCATGAGAAAACTTTCTCTGGTTTCTCAGGCTGTTTCCTAATGCCGGTTTGAATTTCCTGCAGTTTTCAGTGTAAAACCGGGTTGGAGATAGTACCTAACCATAGATATGCATGGAGTGGAGTTTGCAACTGAAAAGAAACTTTGTGTTCCCAACAAGCTAGGTGAAGGCGGCTTTCACACACTCTTAACTCTCAGAACAGATCCTGTTGAGAGACGTTCGTTCATCTAGCACAAAATGAATGGGTTGCAGGAGAAACATTTTCTCTGGTTACTCAGGCTGTTTCCTAGTGCCTGTTGAATTTCCTGCAGGTTTCACTGTACAACCGTGTTAAAGCTAATACCTCCCCATATATATGTATGGAGTGGAGATTGTGAGTGAAAAGAAACCTTGTGTTTCCAACAAGGAAAGTGAAGGACGGCTTTCACACACTCTTATCACTCAGAAATGAGCATGAGGAGAGACGTTCTTTCCTCTAGCAAAAAGGGAAAGGTTTGCAGGAGAAACTTTTATTCTGGTTTCGCAGGCTGTTTCCTAGTGCCGGTTTGAAGTTCCTGCAGTTTTCTCTGTAAAACCGAGTTGGAGCTAGGACTTCCCCATCTATATGTATGGAGTGGGTTTTTCGACTGAAAAGAAACTTTCTGTTCCCAACAAGCTAGGTGAAGAACGGCTTTCCCACTCACTTACCTCTCAGAACTGAGCATGTGGGGAGACGTTCGTTCATCTAGCACAAATTGAACAGGTGGCAGAAGAGACTTTTACTCTGATTACTCAGGAAGTTTCCTAGTGCCGGTTTGAAGTTCCTGCAGTTTTCACTGTAAACCCGAGTTGGAGCTAGGACCTCCCCATATAAATGTATAGAGTGGAGTTTGCGACTGATAAGAAACTTTGTGTTCCCAACAAGCTAGTTGAAGGACGGCTTTCACACACACTTATCTCTCAGAACTGAGCATGTGGAGACACGTTCGTTCATCTAGCACAAAATGAATGGGTTGCAGGTGAAAACTTTACTCTGGTTTCTCAGTCTGTTTCCTAGTGTCGGTTTGAAATTCATCCAGTTTTCACTGTACAAACGAGTTGGAGCTAGGACATTCCTATATATTTGTATGGAGTGGAGGAAGTGTTGAAAAGAAACTTTGTGTTCCCAGCAAGCTAGGTGAAAGACCGCTTTCACACACTCATATCTCTCAGAACTGAGCATGTGGAGAGACGTTCGTTCATCTAGCAAAAAGGGAACGGGCTGCAGGAGAAACTTTTACTCTGGTTTCTCAGGCTCTTTCCTAGTGCCGGTTTGAAGTTCCTGCAGTTTTCACTGTAAAACCGAGTTGGAGCTATTACCTACCGATAGATATGCATGGAGTGGAGTTTGCGAATGAAAACAAACATTGTGTTCCCAACAAGTTATGTGAAGGACGGCTTTCACTCACACTTATCTCTCAGAACTGAGCATGTGGAGAGACGTTCGTACATCTAGCACAAAATGAACCTGTGGAGGAGAAACTTTCACTCTGGTTTCTCAGATTGTTTCCTAGTGCCGATTTGAAGTTCCTGCAGTTTTCAGTGTAAAACCGGGATGGAGATAGTACCTAATAATTGATATGCATGGAGTGTAGTTTGCAACTGAAAAGAATCTTTGTGTTCCCAACAAGCTAGTTGAAGGACGGCTTTCACACACACTTATCTCTCAGAACAGAACCTGTTGAGAGACTTTCGTTCATCCTGCACAAAATGAACGGGTTGCAGGAGAAAACTTTCCTCTGGTTTCTCAGTCTGTTTCCTAGTGCCGGTTTGAAGTTCCTGCATTTTTCACTGTACAACCGTGTTAGAGGTAGTACCTCCCCATATATATGTATGGAGTGGAGTTTGCGACTGAAAGAAACTAGGTGTTTCCAACAAGCTAGTTGAAGGACGTGTTTCACACTCACAGACCTGTCAGAACTGAGCATGTGGAGAGACGTTAGTTCATCTAGCACAAAATGAACGGGTGGCAGGAGAAACTTTATTTCTGGTTTCGCAGACTCTTTCCTAGTGCCGGTTTGAAGTTCCTGCCGATTTCACTGTAAAACCGAATTGGAGCTAGGACCTCCCCATATAAATATTTGGAGTGGAGTTTGCAAATGAAAAGAAATTTTATGTTCCCAATAAGCTAGGTGAAGGACCGCTTTCACACACTCATATCTCTCAGAACTGAGCATGTGGAGAGACGTTCGTTCATCTAGCAAAAAGGGAACGGGCTGCAGGAGAAACTTTTACTCTGGTTTCTCAGGCTCTTTCCTAGTGCCGGTTTGAAGTTCCTGCAGTTTTCACTGTAAAACCGAGTTGGAGCTATTACCTACCCATAGATATGCATGGAGTGGAGTTTGCGACTGAAAACAAATATTGTGTTCCCAACAAGTTATGTGAAGGACGGCTTTCACACACACTTATCTCTCAGAACTTAGCATGTGGAGAGACGTTCGTACATCTAGCACAAAATGAAGCTGTGGAGGAGAGACTTTCACTCTGGTTTCTCAGAGTGTTTCCTAGTGCCGATTTGAAGTTCCTGCAGTTTTCAGTGTAAAACCGGGATGGAGATAGTACCTAATAATTGATATGCATGGATTGTAGTTTGCAACTGAAAAGAATCTTTGTGTTCCCAACAAGCTAGTTGAAGGACGGCTTTCACACACATTTATCTCTCAGAACAGAACCTGTTGAGAGACGTTCGTTCATCTAGCCAAAAGGGAACGGTTTGCAGGAGAAACTATAATTCTGGTTTTGCAGACTCTTTCCTAGTGCCGGTTTGATGTTCCTGCAGGTTTCACTGTAAAACCGAGTTGGAGCTAGGACCTCCCCATATAAATGTATGGAGTGGAGTTTGCGACTGAAAAGAATCTTTGTGTTCCCAACAAGCTAGTTGAAGGACGACTTTCACACACTTATCTCTCAGAAATGAGCATGTGGAGACACGTTCGTTCATCTAGCACAAAATGAACGCGTTGCAGGAGAAAACGTTACTCTGGTTTCTCAGTCTGTTTCCTAGTGCCGGTTTGAATTTTCTGCAGTTTTCACTGTAATACCGAGTTGGAGCTAGTACCTCCCCATAGATATGCATGGAGTGGAGTTTGCAAATGAAAAGAAACTTTGTGTTACCAACAAGCTAGGTGAAGGACGGCTTTCACCCACACATATCTCCCAGAACAGAACCTGTTGAGAGACGTTCGTTCATCTAGCACAAAATGAACGGTTTGCAGGGGAAACCTTAACTGTGGTTTCTTAGTCTGTTTCCTAGTGTCCGATTGAAGTTCCTGCAGTTTTCACTGTAAAAACGAGTTGCAAATAGGACCTCCCCATATATATGTATGGAGTGGATTTTGCGACTGAAAACAAACATTGTGTTCCCAACAAGTTATGTGAAGGACGGCTTTCACACACACTTATCTCTCAGAACAGAGCATGTGGAGAGACGTTCATTCATCTAGCACAAAATGAACCTGTGGAGGAGAAACTTTCACTCTGGTTTCTCAGAATGTTTCCTAGTGCCGATTTGAAGTTCCTGCAGTTTTCAGTGTAAAACCGGGTTGGAGATAGTACCTAATCATTGATATGCATGGAGTGGAGTTTGCAACTCAAAAGAAACTTTGTGTTCCCAACAAGCTATGTGAAGGTTGGCTTTCACACACACTTATCTCTCAGAACAGAACCTGTTGTGAGACGTTCGTTCATCTAGCACAAAATGAACAGGTTGCAAGAGAAAACTTTACTCTGTTTTCTCAGGCTGTTTCCTAGTGCCGTTTTGAAGTTCCTGCATTTTTCACTGTACAACCGTGTTAGAGCTAGTACCTCCCCATATATATGTAAGGAGTGGAGTTTGCGACTGAAAGAAACAACGTGTTCCCAACAAGCTAGGTGAAGGACGGTTTTCACACTCACAGACATGTCAGACCTGAGCATGTGGAGAGACATTAGTTCATCATCACAAAATGAACGGGTTGCCGGAGAAACTTTTACTATGGTTCTCAGTCTGTTTCCTAATGCCGGTTTGAAGTTCCTGCAGTTTTCACTGTAAAACCGAGTTAGAACTAGGGCCTCCTCTTATATATGTATGGAGTGGAGTATGCGACTGAAAATAATTTTGTATTTCCAACAAGCTAGTTGAAGGACGGCTTTCACACACACTTATCTCTGAGAACTGAGCATGTGGAGACACTTTCATTCTACTAGCACAAATGGAACGGGTTGCAGGAAAACTTTTTCTCTGATATCTCAGGCTGTTTCCGAGAAAAGGATTGACGTTCCTGCAGTTTTCACTGTAAAACCGAGTTGCAGCATGTACCTACCCATATATATGTATGGAGTGGAGTTTGCGACTGCAATAAACTTTGTTTTCCCAACAAGCTAGGTGAAGTACGGCTTTCTCACACTCTTATCACTCAGAACAGAGCATGTGTAGAGACGATCGTTCATCTAGCACAAAGGTAAAGGTTTGCAGTAGAAAATTTTATTCTGGTTTCTCAGTGTGTTTCCTAGTGACGGTTTGAAGTTCCTGCATTTTTCAGTGTAATACAGAGTTGGAGATAGGACCTCCCCATATATATGCATGGAGTGGGGTATGCAACTGAAAAGAAACTTTGTTTTCCCAACAGCTAGGTGAAGGACGGCTTTCACACACACTTATCTCTCAGAACAGAACCTGTTGAGAGACGATCGTTCATCTAGCAAAAAGGGAACGGTTTGCAGGAGAAAATTTTATTCTGGTTTCTCAGTGTGTTTCCTAGTGACGGTTTGAAGTTCCTGCATTTTTCAGTGTAATACAGAGTTGGAGATAGGACCTCCCCATATATATGCATGGAGTGGGGTATGCAACTGAAAAGAATCTTTGTTTTCCCATCAAGGTAGTTGAAGGACGGCTTTCACACACACTTATCTCTCTGAACAGAACCTGTTGAGAGATGTTCGTTCATCTAGCAAAAAGGGAACGGTTTGCAGGAGAAATTTTAATTCTGGTTTCGCAGGCTGTTTCCTAGTTCCGGTTTGATGTTCCTGCTGTTTTCACTGTAAAACCGATTTGGAGCTAGGACTTCCCCATCTATATGTATGGAGTGGAGTTTTCGACTGAAAAGAAACTTTGTGTTCCCATCAAGGTAGTTGAAGGACGGCTTTCACACTCACGTACCTCTCAGAACTGAGCATGTGGGGAGATGGTCGTTCATCTAGCACAAATTGAACGGGTGGCAGGAGAAACTTTTACTCTGATTACTCAGGATGTTTCCTAGTGCCGGGTTGAAGTTCCTGCAGATTTCACTGTAAAACCGAGTTTGAACTAGGACCTCCCCTTATATATGTATGGAGTGGAGTTTGCAAGTGAAAATAAATTTGTATTCCAAACAAGCTAGTTGAAGGACGGCTTTCACAAACACTTATCTCTCAGAACTGAGCATGTGGAGAGACGTTCGTTCAGCTAGCACAAAGGGAACGGGTTGCAGGAGAAACTTTTACTCTGGTTTCTCAGTCTGTTCCCTAGTGACGTTTTGATGTTCCTGCAGTTTTCACTGTACAACCGATTTGGAGCTAGGACATTCCTATATATATGTATGGATTGGATGTTGCGACTGAAAAGAAACTATGTGTTTCCAACAAGGAAGTTGAAGGACGGATTTCACACACTCTTATCACTCAGAAATTAGCATGAGGAGAGACGTTCGTTCATCTAGCACAAAGGGAACGGGTTGCAGTGGAACTTTTACTCTGGTTTCTCAGGCTGTTTCCTAGTGACTTTTTGAATTTCCTGCAGTTTTCACTGAAAAACCGAGTCACAGCTAGTTCCTACCCATATATATGCAGGGAGTGGAGTTGGCAACTTAAAAGAAACTATATGTTCCCAATAAGCAAGGTGAAGGATGGCTTTCACACACACTTATGTCTCAGAACTGAGCATGAGGAGAGACGTTCTTTCATCTAGCAAAAAGGGAAAGGTTTGAAGGAGAAACTTTAATTCTGGTTTCGCAGACTCTTTCCTAGTGCCGGTTTGAAGTTCCTGCAGTTTTCACTGTAATACCGAGTTGGAGCTAGGACCTCCCCATATAAATGTATAGAGTGGAGTTTGCGACTGAAAAGAAACTTTGTGTTCCCAACAAGCTATGTGAAGGACGGCTTTCACACACACTTATCTCTCAGATCAAAACATGTTGAGAGACGTTCGTTCATCTAGCACAAAATGAACGGGTTGCATGAGAAAACTTTCTCTGGTTTCTCAGGCTGTTTCCTAGTGCCGGGTTGAATTTCCTGCAGTTTTAAGTGTAAAACCGGGTTGGAGATAGTACCTAACCATAGATATGCATGGAGTGGAGTTTGCAACTGAAAAGAAACTTTGTGTTCCCAACAAGCTAGGTGAACAACGGGTTTCACACTCACAGACCTGTCAGAACTGAGCATGTGGAGAGACGTTAGTTCATCTAGCACAAAATGAACGGGTTGCCGGAGAAACTTTTACTCTGGTTCTCAGTCTGTTTCCTAGTGCCGGTTTGAAGTTCCTGCAGTTTTCACTGTAAAACCGTGTTAGAACTAGGGCCTCCTCTTATATATGTATGGAGTGGAGTTTGCGACTGAAAATAAATTTGTATTCCCAACAAGCTAGTTGAAGGACGGCTTTCACACACACTTATCTCTGAGAACTGAGCATTTGGATACACTTTCGTTCTACTAGCACAAAGGGAACGGGTTGCAGGAAAACATTTTCTCTGATATCTCAGGCTGTTTCCGAGAGAAGGTTTGACGTTCCTGCAGTTTTCACTGTAAAACCGAGTTGCAGCAAGAACCTCCCCATATATATGTACGGAGTGGAGTTTGCGACTGCAAAGAAACTTTGTTTTCCCAACAAGCTAGGTGAAGGACGGCTTTCACACACTCTTAGCACTCAGAACAGAGCATGTGTAGAGACGTTCGTTCATCTAGCACAAAATGAACGGGTTGCATGAGAAAATTTCTCTGGTTTCTCAGGCTGTTTCCTAATGCCGGTTTGAATTTCCTGCAGTTTTCAGTGTAAAACCGGGTTGGAGATAGTACCTAACCATAGATATGCATGGAGTGGAGTTTGCAACTGAAAAGAAACTTTGTGTTCCCAACAAGCTAGGTGAAGGACGGCTTTCACACACACTTAACTCTCAGAACAGATCCTGTTGAGAGACGTTCGTTCATCTAGCACAAAATGAATGGTTTGCAGGAGAAACATTTTCTCTGGTTTCTCAGGCTGTTTCCTAGTGCCTGTTTGAATTTCCTGCAGGTTTCACTGTACAACCGTGTTAAAGCTAATACCTCCCCATATATATGTATGGAGTGGAGTTTGCGACTGCAATAAACTTTGTTTTCCCAACAAGCTAGGTGAAGTACGGCTTTCTCACACTCTTATCACTCAGAACAAAGCATGTGTAGAGACGATCGTTCATCTAGCACAAAGGTAAAGGTTTGCAGTAGAAAATTTTATTCTGGTTTCTCAGTGTGTTTCCTAGTGACGGTTTGAAGTTCCTGCATTTTTCAGTGTAATACAGAGTTGGAGATAGGACCTCCCCATATATATGCATGGAGTGGGGTATGCAACTGAAAAGAATCTTTGTTTTCCCAACAAGCTAGGTGAAGGACGGCTTTCACACACACATATCTCTCTGAACAGAACCTGTTGAGAGATGTTCGTTCATCTAGCAAAAAGGGAACGGTTTGCAGGAGAAATTTTAATTCTGGTTTCGCAGGCTGTTTCCTAGTTCCGGTTTGATGTTCCTGCTGTTTTCACTGTAAAACCGATTTGGAGCTAGGACTTCCCCATCTATATGTATGGAGTGGAGTTTTCGACTGAAAAGAAACTTTGTGTTCCCATCAAGGTAGTTGAAGGACGGCTTTCACACTCACTTACCTCTCAGAACTGAGCATGTGGGGAGATGGTCGTTCATCTAGCACAAATTGAACGGGTGGCAGGAGAAACTTTTACTCTGATTACTCAGGATGTTTCCTAGTGCCGGGTTGAAGTTCCTGCAGATTTCACTGTAAAACCGAGTTTGAACTAGGACCTCCCCTTATATATGTATGGAGTGGAGTTTGCAAGTGAAAATAAATTTGTATTCCAAACAAGCTAGTTGAAGGACGGCTTTCACAAACACTTATCTCTCAGAACTGAGCATCTGGAGAGACGTTCGTTCAGCTAGCACAAAGGGAACGGGTTGCAGGAGAAACTTTTACTCTGGTTTCTCAGTCTGTTCCCTAGTGCCGTTTTGATATTCCTGCAGTTTTCACTGTACAACCGATTTGGAGCTAGGACTTTCCTATATATATGTATGGATTGGATGTTGCGACTGAAAAGAAACTATGTGTTTCCAACAAGGAATTTGAAGGACGGCTTTCACACACTCTTATCACTCAGAAATTAGCATGAGGAGAGACGTTCGTTCATTTACCACAAAGGGAACGGGTTGCAGTGGAACTTTTACTCTGGTTTCTCAGGCTGTTTCCTAGTGCCTGTTTGAAGTTCCTGCAGTTTTCACTGTAAAACCGAGTCACAGCTAGTCCCTACCCATATATATGCAGGGAGTGGAGTTGGCAACTTAAAAGAAACTATATGTTCCCAATAAGCAATGTGAAGGATGGCTTTCACACACACTTATGTCTCAGAACTGAGCATGAGGAGAGACGATCTTTCATCTAGCAAAAATGGAAAGGTTTGCTGGAAAAACTTTAATTCTGGTTTCGCAGACTCTTTCCTAGTGCCGGTTTGAAGTTCCTGCAGTTTTCACTGTAATACCGAGTTGGAGTTAGGACCTCCCCATATAAATATATAGAGTGGAGTTTGCGACTGAAAAGAAACTTTGTGTTCCCAACAAGCTATGTGAAGGACGGCTTTCACACACACTTATCTCTCAGATCAAAACATGTTGAGAGACGTTCGTTCATCTAGCACAAAATGAAGGGGTTGCATGAGAAAACTTTCTCTGGTTTCTCAGGCTGTTTCCTAGTGCCGGTTTGAATTTCCTGCAGTTTTAAGTGTAAAACCGGGTTGGAGATAGTACCTAACCATAGATATGCATGGAGTGGAGTTTGCAACTGAAAAGAAACTTAGTGTTCCCAACAAACTAGGTGAACAACGGGTTTCACACTCACAGACCTGTCAGAACTGAGCATGTGGAGAGACGTTAGTTCATCTAGCACAAAATGAACGGGTTGCTGGAGAAATTTTACTCTGGTTCTCAGTCTGTTTCCTAGTGCCGGTTTGAAGTTCCTGCAGTTTTCACTGTAAAACCGAGTTAGAACTAGGGCCTCCTCTTATATATGTATGGAGTGGAGTTTGCGACTGAAAATAAATTTGTATTCCCAACAAGCTAGTTGAAGGACGGCTTTCACACACACTTATCTCTGAGAACTGAGCATTTGGAGACACTTTCGTTCTACTAGCACAAAGGGAACGGGTTGCAGGAAAACTTTTTCTCTGATATCTCAGGCTGTTTCCTAGAGACGGTTTGACGTTCCTGCAGTTTTCACTGTAAAACCGAGTTGTAGCAATACCACCCCATATATATGTATGGAGTGGAGTTTGCGACTGAAAAGAAACTATGTTTTCCCAACAAGCTAAGTGAAGGACGGCTTTCACACACTCTTATCACTCAGAACAGAGCATGTGTAGAGACGTTCGTTCATCTAGCACAAAGGAACTGGTTGCATGAGAAAACTTTCTCTGGTTTCTCAGGCTGTTTCCTAGTGCCGGTTTGAATTTCCTGCAGTTTTCATTGTAAAACCGGGTTGGAGATAGTACCTAACCATAGATATGCATGGAGTGGAGTTTGCAACTGAAAAGAAACTTTGTGTTCCCAACAAGCTAGGTGAAGGACGGCTTTCACACACACTTAACTCTCAGAACAGATCCTGTTGAGAGACGTTCGTTCACCTAGCACAAAATGAATGGATTGCAGGAGAAACATTTTCCCTGGTTTCTCAGGCTGTTTCCTAGTGCCTGTTTGAATTTCCTGCAGGTTTCACTGTACAACCGAGTTAAAGCTAATACCTCCCCTTATATATGTATGGAGTGGAGATTGTGATTGAAAAGAAACCTTGTGTTTCCAACAAGGAAAGTGAAGGACGGCTTTCACACACTCTTATCACTCAGAAATGAGCATGAGGAGAGACGTTCCTTCATCTACCACAAAGGAAACGGGTTGCAGGAGAAACTTTTACTCTGGTTTCTCAGGCTGTTTCCTAGTGCCGGTTTGAAGTTCCTGCAGTTTTCACTGTAAAACAGATTCGCAGCTAGTCCCTACCCATATATATGCATGGAATGGAGTTGGCAACTTAAAAGAATCTATGTGTTCCCAATAAGCTAGGTGAAGGACGGCTTTCACACACACTTATGTCTCAGAAATGAGCATGAGGAGAGACGTCCTTTCGTCTAGCAAAAAGGGAAATGTTTGCAGGAGAAACTTTTATTCTGGTTTCGCAGGCTGTTTCCTAGTGCCGGTTTGAAGTTCCGGCAGTTTTCACTGTAAAACCGAGTTGGAGCTAGTACTTCCCCATCTATATGTATGGAGTGGAGTTTTCGACTGAAAAGAAACTTTGTGTTCCCATCAAGGTAGGTGAAGGACGGCTTTCACACTCACTTACCTCTCACAACTGAGCATGTGGGGAGACGTTCGTACATCTAGCACAATTTGAACAGGTGGCAGGAGAGACTTTTACTCTGATAACTCAGGATGTTTCCTAGTGCCGGTTTGAAGTTCCTGCAGTTTTCAGTGTAAAACCGAGTTGGAGCTAGGACATCCCTATATATTTGTATGGAGTGGAGGAAGTGTTGAAAAGAAACTTTGTGTTCCCAGCAAGCTAGGTGAAGGACCGCTTTCACACACTCATATCTCTCAGAACTGAGCATGTGGAGAGACGTTCGTTCATCTAGCAAAAAGGGAACGGGTTGCAGGAGAAACTTTTACTCTGGTTTCTCAGGCTCTTTCCTAGTGCCGGTTTGAAGTTCCTGCAGTTTTCACTGTAAAACCGAGTTGGAGCTATTACCTACCCATAGATATTCTTGGGTGGATTTTGCGACTGAAACAAACATTGTGTTCCCAACAAGTTATGTGAAGGACGGCTTTCACACACACTTATCTCTCAGAACTGAGCATGTGGAGAGACATTCGTACATCTAGCACAAAATGAACCTGTGGAGGAGAAATTTTCACTCTGGTTTCTCAGAGTGTTTCCTAGTGCCGATTTGAAGTTCCTGCAGTTTTCAGTGTAAAACCGGGATGGTGATAGTACCTAATAATTGATATGCATGGAGTGTAGTTTGCAACTGAAAAGAATGTTTGTGCTCCCAACAAGCTAGGTGAAGGACGGCTTTCACACACACTTATCTCTCAGAACAGAACCTGTTGAGAGACGTTCGTTCATCTAGCACAAAATGAACGGGTTGCAGGAGAAAACTTTACTCTGGTTTCTCAGACTGTTTCCTAGTGCCGGTTTGAAGTTCCTGCATTTTTCACTGTACAACCGTGTTAGAGGTAGTACCTCCCCATATATATGTATGGAGTGGAGTTTGCGACTGAAAGAAACTAGGTGTTTCCAACAAGCTAGTTGAAGGTCGTGTTTCACACTCACAGACCTGTCAGAACTGAGCATGTGGAGAGACGTTAGTTCATCTAGCACAAAATGAACGGGTGGCAGAAGAAACTTTAATTCTGGTTTCGCAGACTCTTTCCTAGTGCCGGTTTGAAGTTCCTGCAGATTTCACTGTAAAATCGAGTTGGAGCTACGATCTCCCCATATAAATATTTGCAGTGGAGTTTGCAAATGAAAAGAAATTTTATGTTCCCAATAAGCTAGGTGAAGGACGGCTTTCACACACACTTATGTCTCAGAACTGAGCATGAGGTGAGACGTTCTTTCATCTAGTAAAAAGGGAACGGTTTGCAGGAGAAATATTAATTCTGGTTTCGCATGCTGTTTCCTAGTGCCGATTTGAAGTTCCTGCAGTTTTCACTGTAAAACCGAGTTGGAGCTAGGACTTCACCATCTATATGTATGGAGTGGAGTTTTCGACTGAAAAGAAACTTTGTGTTCCCATCAAGGTAGGTGAAGGACGGCTTTCACACTCAGTTAACTCTCAGAACTGAGCATGTGGGGAGACGGTCGTTCATCTAGCACAAATTGAACGGGTGGCAGGAGAAACTTTTACTCTGATAACTCAGGATGTTTCCTAGTGCCGGTTTGAAGTTCCTGCAGTTTTCACTGCAATACCGAGTTGGAGCTAGGACCTCCCCATATAAATGTATGGAGTGGAGTTTGCGATTAAAAAGAAACTTTGTGTTCCCAACAAAGTAGTTGAAGGACGGCTTTCGCACACACTTATCTCTCAGAACTGAGCATGTGGGGAGACGGTCGTTCATCTAGCACAAAATGAACGCGTTGCAGGAGAAAACGTTACTCTGGTTTCTCAGTCTGTTTCCTAGTGACGGTTTGAATTTCCTGCAGTTTTCACCGTAATACCGAGTTGGAGCTAGTACCTCCCCATAGATATGCATGGAATGGAGTTTGCAAATGAAAAGAATCTTTGTGTTCCCAACAAGCTAGTTGAAGGACGGCTTTCACACACACATATCTCCCAGAACAGAACCTGTTGAGAGACGTTCGTTCATCTAGCACAAAATGAACGGGTTGCAGGGGAAAACTTTACTCTGGTTTCTCAGTCTGTTTCCTAGTGCCGGATTGAATTTCCTGCAGTTTTCACTGTAAAAACGAGTTGCAGATAGGACCTCCCCATATATATGTATGGAGTGGAGTTTGCGACTGAAAACAAACATTGTGTTCCCAACAAGTTATGTGAAGGATGGCTTTCACTCACACTTATCTCTCAGAACTGAGCATGTGGAGAGAAATTCGTTCGTCTAGCACAAAATGAACCTGTGGAGGAGAAACTTTCACTCTGTTTTCCTAGAGTGTTTCCTAGTGCCGATTTGAAGTTCCTGCAGTTTTCAGTGTAAAACCGGGTTGGAGATAGTACCTAATCATTGATATGCATGGAGTGGAGTATACAACTCAAAAGAAACTTTGTGTTCCCAACAAGCTAGGTGAAGGACGGCTTTCACCCAGACACATCTCCCAGAAGAGAACCTGATGAGAGTCGTTCGTTCATCTAGCACAAAATGAACGGGTTGCATGGGAAAACTTTACTCTGGATTCTCAGGCTGTTTCCTAGTGCCGGATTGAAGTTCCTGCATTTTTCACTGTACAACCGTGTTAGAGCTAGTACCTCCCCATATATATGTATGGAGTGGAGTTTGCGACTGAAAGAAACTACGTGTTCCCAACAAGCTATGTGAAGGACGGGTTTCACACTCACAGACCTGTCATAACTGAGCATGTGGAGAGACGTTAGTTCATCTAGCACAAAATGAACGGGTTGCCGGAGAAACTTTTACTCTGGTTCTCAGTCTGTTTTCTAGTGCCGGTTTGAAGTTCCTGCAGTTTTCACTGTAAAACCGAGTTAGAACTAGGGCCTCCTCTTATATATGTATGGAGTGGAGTTTGCGACTAAAAATAAATTTGTATTCCCAACAAGCTAGTTGAAGGACGGCTTTCACACACACTTATCTCTGAGAACTGAGCATGTGGAGACACTTTCGTTCTACTAGCAGAAAGGGAACGGGTTGCAGGAAAACTTTTTCTCTGATATCTCAGGCTGTTTCCTAGAGACGGTTTGACGTTCCTGCAGTTTTCACTGTAAAACCGAGTTGCAGCAAGTACTTCCCCATATTTATGTATGGAGTGGAGTTTGCGACTGCAAAGAAACTTTGTTTTCCCAACAAGCTAGGTGAAGTACGGCTTTCACACACTCTTATCACTCAGAACAGAGCATGTGTAGAGACGATCGTTCATCTAGCACAAAGGTAACGGTTTGCAGTAGAAAATTTCATTCTGGTTTCTCTGAGTGTTTCCTAGTGCCGGTTTGAAGTTCCTGCATTTTTCAGTGTAATACAGAGTTGGAGCTAGGACCTCCCCATATATATGCATGGAGTAGAGTTTGCAAATGAAAAGAAACTTTGTGTTCCCAACAAGCTGGTTGAATGATGGCTTTAACCCACACTTATCTCTCAGAACAGAACATGTTGAGAGACGTTCGTTCATCTAGCACAAAATGAACGGGTTGCATGAGAAATCATTCTCTGGTTTCTCAGGCTGTTTCCTAGTGCCGGTTTGAATTTCCTGCAGTTTTCAGTGTAAAACCGGGTTGGAGATAGTACCTAACCATAGATATGCATGGAGTGGAGTTTGCAACTGAAAAGAAACTTTGTGTTCCCAACAAGCTAGGTGAACGACGGCTTTCACACACACTTATATCTCAGAACAGATCCTGTTGAGAGACGTTCGTTCATCTAGCACAAAATGAACGGGTTGCAGGAGAAACCTTTTCTCTGGTTTCTCAGGCTGTTTCCTAGTGCCTGTTTGAAGTTCCTGCAGGTTTCACTGTACAACCGAGTTAAAGCTAATACCTCCCCATATATATGTATGGAGTGGAGATTGTGAGTGAAAAGAAACCTTGTGTTTCCAACAAGGAAATTGAAGGACGGCTTTCACACACTCTTATCACTCAGAAATGAGCATGAGGAGATACGTTCGTTCATCAACCACAAAGGGAACGGGTTGCAGGAGAAAATTTTACTCTGGTTTCTCAGGCTGTTTCCTAGTGCCGGTTTGAAGTTCCTGCAGTTTTCACTGTAAAACCATTCGCAGCTAGTCCCTACCCATATATATGCATGGAATAGAGCTTGCATCTGAAAAGAATCTATGTGTTCCCAATAAGCAAGGTGAAGGACGGCTTTCACACACACTTATGTCTCAGAACTGAGCATGAGGAGAGACGTTCTTTCATCTAGCAAAAAGGGAAAGGTTTGCAGGAGAAACTTTTACTCTGGTTTCGCAGGCTGTTCCCTAGTGCCGGTTTGAAGTTCCTGCAGTTTCACTGTAAAACCGAGTTGGAGCTAGGACTTCCCCATCTATATGTATGGAGTGGGTTTTTCGACTGAAAAGAAACTTTGTGTTCCCAACAAGCTAGGTGAAGGACGTGTTTCACACTCACTTACCTCTCAGAACTGAGCATGTGGGGAGACGTTCGTTCATCTAGCACAAATTGAACAGGAGGCAGGAGAGACTTTTACTCTGATTACTGAGGATGTTTCCTAGTGCCGGTTTGAAGTTCCAGCAGTTTTTACTGTAAAAGAGAGTTGGAGCTAGTACCTCCCCATATAAATGTATGGAGTGGAGTTTGCGACTGATAAGAAACTTTGTGTTCCCAACAAGCTAGGTAAAGGACGGCTTTCACACACACTTATCTCTCAGAAGAGAACCTGTTGAGAGACTTTCGTTCATCTAGCACAAAATGAACGGGTTTCAGGAGAAAACTTTACTCTGGATTATCAGGCTGTTTCCTAGTGCCGGTTTGAAGTTCCTGCATTTTTCACTGTACAACCGTTTTAGAGCTAGTACCTCCCCATATATATGTATGGAGTGGAGACTGTGAGTGAAAAGAAACCTTGTGTTTCCAACAAGGAAAGTGAAGGACGGCTTTCACACACTCTTATCACTCAGAACTGAGCATGTGGAGAGACGTTCGTTCATCTAGCACAAAGGGAACGGGTTGCAGGAGAAACTTTTACTCTGGTTTCTCAGTCTGTTTCCTAGTGCCGGTTTGAAGTTCCTGCAGTTTTCACTGTAAAACCGAGTTGCAGCAAGTCCCTCCCCATATATATGTATGGAGTGGGGTTTGCGACTGCAAAGAAACTTTGTTTTCCCAACAAGCTAGTTGAAGGACGGCTTTCAAACACTCTTATCACTCAGAACAGAGCATGTGTAGAGACGATCTTTCATCTAGCCCAAAGGTAACGGTTTGCAGTAGAAAATTTTATTCTGGTTTCTCAGAGTGTTTCTTAGTGACGATTTGAATTTCCTGCATTTTTCAGTGTAATACAGAGTTGGAGCTAGGACCTCTCCATATATATGCATGGAGTAGAGTTTGCAACTGAAAAGAAACTTTGTGTTCCCAACAAGCTAGTTGAATGACGGCTTTCACCCACACTTATCTCTCAGAACAGAACATGTTGAGAGACGTTCGTTCATCTAGCACAAAATGAACGGGTTGCATGAGAAAACTTTCTCTGGTTTCTCAGGCTGTTTCCTAGTGCCGGTTTGAATTTCCTGCAGTTTTCAATGAAAAACCGGGTTGGAGATAGTACCTAATCATAGATATGCATGGAGTGGAGTTTGCAACTGAAAAGAAACTTTGTGTTCCCAACAAGCTAGGTGAAGGACGGCTTTCACACACACTTATCTCTCAGAACAGAACCTGATGAGAGACGTTCGTTCATCTAGCACAAAATGAACGGGTTGCAGGAGAAACCTTTTCTCTGGTTTCTCAGGCTGTTTCCTAGTGCATGTTTGAAGTTCCTGCAGTTTTCACTGTAAAACCGATTCGCAGCTAATCTCTACCCATATATATGCATGGAGTGGAGTTTGCAACTGAAAAGAATCTATGTGTTCCCAATAAGCTAGATGAAGGAAGGCTTTCACACACACTTATGTCTCAGAACAGAGCATGAGGAGAGACGTTCTTTCATCTAGCAAAAAGGGAAAGGTTTGCAGGAGAAACTTTTACTCTGGTTTCGCAGGCTGTTCCCTAGTGCCGGTTTGAAGTTCCTGCAGTTTCACTGTAAAACCGAGTTGGAGCTAGGACTTCCCCATCTATATGTATGGAGTGGGTTTTTCGACTGAAAAGAAACTTTGTGTTCCCAACAAGCTAGGTGAAGGACGTGTTTCACACTCACTTACCTCTCAGAACTGAGCATGTGGGGAGACGTTCGTTCATCTAGCACAAATTGAACAGGAGGCAGGAGAGACTTTTACTCTGATTACTGAGGATGTTTCCTAGTGCCGGTTTGAAGTTCCAGCAGTTTTTACTGTAAAAGAGAGTTGGAGCTAGTACCTCCCCATATAAATGTATGGAGTGGAGTTTGCGACTGATAAGAAACTTTGTGTTCCCAACAAGCTAGGTAAAGGACGGCTTTCACACACACTTATCTCTCAGAAGAGAACCTGTTGAGAGACTTTCGTTCATCTAGCACAAAATGAACGGGTTTCAGGAGAAAACTTTACTCTGGATTATCAGGCTGTTTCCTAGTGCCGGTTTGAAGTTCCTGCATTTTTCACTGTACAACCGTTTTAGAGCTAGTACCTCCCCATATATATGTATGGAGTGGAGACTGTGAGTGAAAAGAAACCTTGTGTTTCCAACAAGGAAAGTGAAGGACGGCTTTCACACACTCTTATCACTCAGAACTGAGCATGTGGAGAGACGTTCGTTCATCTAGCACAAAGGGAACGGGTTGCAGGAGAAACTTTTACTCTGGTTTCTCAGTCTGTTTCCTAGTGCCGGTTTGAAGTTCCTGCAGTTTTCACTGTAAAACCGAGTTGCAGCAAGTCCCTCCCCATATATATGTATGGAGTGGGGTTTGCGACTGCAAAGAAACTTTGTTTTCCCAACAAGCTAGTTGAAGGACGGCTTTCAAACACTCTTATCACTCAGAACAGAGCATGTGTAGAGACGATCTTTCATCTAGCCCAAAGGTAACGGTTTGCAGTAGAAAATTTTATTCTGGTTTCTCAGAGTGTTTCTTAGTGACGATTTGAATTTCCTGCATTTTTCAGTGTAATACAGAGTTGGAGCTAGGACCTCCCCATATATATGCATGGAGTAGAGTTTGCAACTGAAAAGAAACTTTGTGTTCCCAACAAGCTAGTTGAATGACGGCTTTCACCCACACTTATCTCTCAGAACAGAACATGTTGAGAGACGTTCGTTCATCTAGCACAAAATGAACGGGTTGCATGAGAAAACTTTCTCTGGTTTCTCAGGCTGTTTCCTAGTGCCGGTTTGAATTTCCTGCAGTTTTCAATGAAAAACCGGGTTGGAGATAGTACCTAATCATAGATATGCATGGAGTGGAGTTTGCAACTGAAAAGAAACTTTGTGTTCCCAACAAGCTAGGTGAAGGACGGCTTTCACACACACTTATCTCTCAGAACAGAACCTGATGAGAGACGTTCGTTCATCTAGCACAAAATGAACGGGTTGCAGGAGAAACCTTTTCTCTGGTTTCTCAGGCTGTTTCCTAGTGCATGTTTGAAGTTCCTGCAGTTTTCACTGTAAAACCGATTTGCAGCTAATCTCTACCCATATATATGCATGGAGTGGAGTTTGCAACTGAAAAGAATCTATGTGTTCCCAATAAGCTAGATGAAGGAAGGCTTTCACACACACTTATGTCTCAGAACAGAGCATGAGGAGAGACGTTCTTTCATCTAGCAAAAAGGGAAAGGTTTGCAGGAGAAACTTTTATTCTGGTTTTGCAGGCTGTTTCCTAGTGCCGGTTTGAAGTTCCTGCAGTTTTCACTGTAAAACCGAGTTGGAGCTAGGACTTCCCCTTCTATATTTATGGAGTGGGTTTTTCGACTGAAAAGAAACTTTGTGTTTCCAACAAGCTAGGTGAAGGACGGCTTTCACACTCACTTACCTCTCAGAACGGAGCATGTGGGGAGACGTTCGTACATCTAGCACATATTGAACAGGTGGTAGGAGAGACTTTTACTCTGAATACTCAGGATGTTTCCTAGTGCCGGTTTGAAGTTCCTGCAGTTTTCAGTGTAAAACCGAGTTGGAGCTAGGACCTCCCCATATAAATGTATGGAGTGGAGTTTGCAACTGATAAGAAACTTTGTGTTCCCAACAAGCTAGTTGAATGACGGCTTTCACACACACTTATTTCTCAGAACTGAGCATGTGGAGACACGTTCGTTCATCTAGCACAAAATGAACGGTTTGCAGGAGAAAACATTACTCTGGTTTCTCAGTCTGTTTCCTAGTGCCGGGTTGAAATTCCCCCAGTTTTCACTATACAACCGAGTTGGAGCTAGGACATCCCTATATATATGTATGGAGTGGAGGATGTGTTGAAAAGAAACTTTGTTTCCCCAGCAAGTTAGTTGAAGTACCGCTATCACACACTCATATCTCTCAGAACTGAGCATGTGGAGAGACGTTCGTTCATGTAGCACAAAATGAACGGGTTGCAGGAGAAACCATTACTCTTATTTCTCAGGCTGTTTCCTAGTGCCAGTTTGAAGTTCCTGCAGTTTTCACTGTAAAAACGAGTTGGAGCTAGTACCTCCCCATATATATGTATGGAGTGGAATCTGCGACTGAAAAGAAACTTTTTTTTACAACGAGCTAGGTGAAGGAAGCTTTCACACACTCTTATCACTCAGAACTGAGCATGTGGAGAGACGTTCGTTCATCTAGAACAAAATGAACCTGTGGAGGAGAAAACTTTACTCTGGTTTCTCAGAGTTTTTCCTAGTGCCGGTTTGAAGTTCTTGCAGTTTTCAGTGTAAAACCGGGTTGGATATAGTACCTAACCATAGATATGCATGTAGTGGAGTTGGCAACTGAAAAGAAACTTTGTGTTCCCAACAAGCTAGGTGAAGGACGGCTTTCACACACGCATATCTCTCTGAACAGAACCTGTTGAGAGACGTTCGTTCATCTAGCACTAAATGAACGGGTTGCAGGAGAAACATTTTCTCTGGTTTCTCAGGGTGTTTCCTAGTGCCGGTTTGAAGTTCCTGCATTTTTCACTGTACAACCGAGTTAGAGCTAGTACCTCCCCATATATTTGTATGGATTGGAGATTGAGACAGAAAGAAACTTTGTGTTTCCAACAAAGAAGGTGAAGGAAGACTTTCACACAATCTTATCCCTCAGAAATTAGCATGAGGAGAGACGTTCGTTCATCTAGCACAAAGGGAATGGGTTGCAAGAGAAACTTTTACTCTGGTTTCTCAGGCTGTTTCCTAGTTCCGGTTTGAAGTTCCTGCATTTTTCACTGTAAAACCGATTCGCAGCTAGTCCCTACCCATATATATGCATGGAGTGGTGTTTGCAACTGAAAAGAATCTATGTGTTCCCAATAAGCTAGGTGAAGGACGGCTTTCACACACACATATATCTCAGAACTGAGCATGAGGAGAGACATTCTTTCATCTAGGAAAAAGGGAACGATTTGCTGGAGTAACTTTTATTCTGGTCTCGCAGGCTGTTTCCTAGTGCCGGTTTGAAGTTCCTGCAGTTTTCACTGTAAAACCGATTTGGAGCTAGGACTTCCCCATATAAATGTATGGATTGGAGTTTGCGACTTAAAAGAAAATTTGTGTTCCCAACAAGCTATGTGAAGTACGGCTTCCACACACACATATCTCCCAGAACAGAACCTGTTGAGAGTCGTTCGTTCATCTAGCACAAAATGAACGGGTTGCAGGGTAAACCTTTACTTTGGTTTCTCAGGCTGTTTCCTAGTGCCGGATTGAAGTTCCTGCAGTTTACACTGTAAAAACGAGTTGGAGAATGACCTCCCCATATATATGTATGGAGTGGAGTTTGCGACTGAAAACAAACTTTGTGTTCCCTACAAGTTATGTGAAGGACGGCTTTCACACACACTTATCTCTCAGAACTGAGCATGTGGAGAGACGTTCGTTCATCTAGCACAAAATAAACCTGTGGAAGAGAAACTGTTACTCTGGTTTCTCAGAGTGTTTCCGAATGCCGATTTGAAATTCCTGCAGTTTTCAGTGTAAAGCGGGTTGGAGATAGTACCTAACCATAGATATGCATGGAGTGGAGTTTGCAACTCGAAAGAAACTTTGTGTTGCCAACAAGCTAGGTGAAACACGGCTTTCACACACACTTATCTCTCAGAACAGAACCTGTTGAGAGACGTTCATTCATCTAGCACAAAATGAACGTGTTGCAGGAGAAAACTTTACTCTGGTTTCTCAGGCTGTTTTCTATTGCTGGTTTGAAGTTCCTGCATTTTTCACTGTACAACCGAGTTAGAGCTAGTACCTCCCCATATATATGTATGGAGTGGAGTTTGCGACTGAAAGAAACTATGTGTTCCCATCAAGCTAGGTGAAGGACGGCTTTCACACTCACAGACTTGTTAGAACAGAGCTAGTGGAGAGACGTTCGTTCATCTAGCACAAAATGAACGGGTTGCCGGATAAACTTTTACACTGGTTATCAGTCTGTTTCCTAGTGCCGTTTTAAATTTCCTGCAGTTTTTACTGTAAAACGGAGTTGGAACTAGGAACTCCCCTTATATATGTATGGAGTGGAGTTTGCGACTGAAAATAAATTTGTATTCCCAACAAGCAAGTTGAAGGACGGCTTTCACACACACTTATCTCTGAGAACTGAGCATGTGGAGACACTTTCGTTCCACTAGCACAAAGGGAACGGGTTGCAGGAAGAACTTTTACTCTGATTTCTCAGGCTGTTTCCTAGAGACGGTTTGACGTTCCTGTAGTTTTCACTGTAAAACAGATTTGCAGCAAGTACCTCCCCATAAATATGTATGGAGGGGAGTTTGCGACTGCAAAGAAACTATGTTTTCCCAACAAGCTACATGAAGGACGGCTTTCACACACTCTTATCACTCAGAACAGGGCATGTGTATAGACGATCGTTCATCCCGCACAAAGGTAAAGGTTTGCAGTAGAAAATTTTTTTCTGGTTTCTCAGAGTGTTTCCTAGTGCCGGTTTGAAGTTAGTGCAGTTTTCACTGTAAAACCGAGTTGGAAATTGGACCTCCCCATATATATGCATGGAGTGGAGTTTGCAACTGAAAAGAAACGTGGTGTTCCCAACAAGCTATGTGAAGGACGGCTTTCACCCTCACATATCTCTCAGAAGAGAACATGTTGAGAGACGTTCGTTCATCTAGCACAAAATGAACGGGTTGCAGGAGAAACCTTTACTCTGGTTTCTCAGGCTGTTTCCTAGTGCCGGTTTGAAGTTCCTGCAGTTTTCAATGTAAAACCGATTCGCAGCTAGTCCCTACCCATATATATGTATGGAGTGGAGATTGCGACTAAAAAGAAACTTTGTTTTTCCAATAAGGAATTTGAAGGACGGCTTTCACACACTCTTCTCACTCAGAAATTATCATGAGGAGATACGTTCGTTCATCTAGCACAAAGTGAACGGGTTGCAGGAGAAACTTTTATTCTGGTTTCGCAGGCTGTTTCTAGTGTCAGTTTGAACTTCCTGCAGTTTTCACTGTAAAACAGATTCGCAGCTAGTCCCTACCCATATATATGTATGGAGTGGAGTTTTCGACTGAAAAGAAACTCTGTGTTCCCAACAAGGTAGGTGAAGGACGGCTTTCACACTCACTTACCTCTCAGAGCTGAGCAAGTGTGGAGACGTTCGTTCATCTAGCACAAATTGAACGGGTGGCAGGAGCAACTTTTTCTCTGATTACTCAGGATGTTTCCTTGTGCCGGTTTGAAGTTCCTGCAGTTTTCACTGTAAAACCGAGTTGGAGCTAGGACCTCCCCATATAAATTTATGGAGTGGAATTGGCGACTGAAAAGAAACTTTGTGTTCCCAACAAGCTAGTTGAAGGACGGCTTTCACACACACTTATCTCTCAGAACTGAGCATTTGGAGACACGTTTGTTCAACTAGCACAAAATGAACGGGTTGCAGGAGAAAATTTTACTCTTGTTTCTCAGTCTGATCCCTAGTGCCGGTTTGAATTTCCTGCAGTTTTCACAGTAATACAGAGTTGGTGCTAGTACCTCCCCATATATATGCATGGAGTGGAGTTTGCAACTGAAAAGAAACGTGGTGTTCCCAACAAGCTATGTGATGGACGGCTTTCACCCTCACATATCTCTCAGAAGAGAACATGTTGAGAGACGTTCGTTCATCTAGCACAAAATGAACGGGTTGCAGGAGAAACCTTTACTCTGGTTTCTCAGGCTGTTTCCTAGTGCCGGTTTGAAGTTCCTGCAGTTTTCAATGTAAAACCGATTCGCAGCTAGTCCCTACCCATATATATGTATGGAGTGGAGATTGCGACTAAAAAGAAACTTTGTTTTTCCAATAAGGAATTTGAAGGACGGCTTTCACACACTCTTCTCACTCAGAAATTATCATGAGGAGATACGTTCGTTCATCTAGCACAAAGTGAACGGGTTGCAGGAGAAACTTTTATTCTGGTTTCGCAGGCTGTTTCTAGTGCCGGTTTGAACTTCCTGCAGTTTTCACTGTAAAACAGATTCGCAGCTAGTCCCTACCCATATATATGTATGGAGTGGAGTTTTCGACTGAAAAGAAACTCTGTGTTCCCAACAAGGTAGGTGAAGGACGGCTTTCACACTCACTTACCTCTCAGAACTGAGCAAGTGTGGAGACGTTCGTTCATCTAGCACAAATTGAACGGGTGGCAGGAGCAACTTTTTCTCTGATTACTCAGGATGTTTCCTTGTGCCGGTTTGAAGTTCCTGCAGTTTTCACTGTAAAACCGAGTTGGAGCTAGGACTTCCCCATATAAATTTATGGAGTGGAATTTGCGACTGAAAAGAAACTTTGTGTTCCCAACAAGCTAGTTGAAGGACGGCTTTCACACACACTTATCTCTCAGAACTGAGCATGTGGAGACACGTTCGTTCATCTAGCACTAAATGAACGGGTAGCAGGAGAAACATTTACTCTGGATTCTCTGGCTGTTTCCTAGTGCCGGTTTGAAGTTCCTGCAGTTTTCACTCTACATCCCATTTGGAGCTTGTACCTACCAATAGATATGCATTGAGTGTAGTTTGCAACTGAAAAGAAACTTTGTGTTCCCAAAAAGCTATGTGAAGGACGGCTTTCACACACACTTATCTCTCAGAACTGAGCATGTGGAGAGACGTTCGTTCATCAAGCACAAAATGAACCTGTGGAGGAGAAACTTTTACTCTGGTTTCTCAGAGTGTTTCCTAGTGCCGATTTGAAGTTCCTGCAGTTTTCAGTGTAAAACCTGGTTGGAGATAGTACCTAACCGTAGATATGCATGGAGTGGAGTTTGCAACTCAAAAGAAACTTTGTGTTCCCAACAAGCTAGGTGAAGGACGGCTTTCACACACACTTATCTCTCAGAACAGAACCTGTTGAGAGACGTTCGTTCATCTAGCACTAAATGAACGGGTTGCAGGAGAATACTTTACTCTGGTTTCTCAGGATGTGTCCTAGTGCCAGTTTGAAGTTCCTGCATTTTTCACTGTACATCCGAGTTAGAGCTAGTACCTCCCTATATATATGTATGGAGTGGAGTTTGCGACTGAATGAAACTATGTGTTCCCAACAAGCTAGGTGAAGGACGGCTTTCACACTCACAGACCTATCAGAAATGAGCATGTGGAGAGACGTTAGTTCATCTAGCACAAAATGAACGGGTTGCCGGAGAAACTTTTACTCTGGTTCTCAGTCTGTTTCCTAGTGCCGTTTTGAAGTTCCTGCAGTTTTCACTGTAAAACGGAGTTGAAACTAGGATCTCCCCTTATATATATATGGAGTGGAGTTTGCGACTGCAAAGAAACTTTGTTTTCCCAACAAGCTAGGTGAAGGAAGGCTGTCACACACTCTTATCACTCAGAACAGGGCATGTGTAGAGACGTTCGTTCATCTAGCACAAAGTGAAAGGTTTGCAGGAGAAAATTTTACTCTGGTTTCTCAGACTGTTTCCTAGTGCCGGTTAGAAGTTCCTGCAGTTTTCACTGTAATACAGTGTTGGTGCTAGTACCACAAGATAGACATGCATGGACTGGAGTTTGCAACTGAAAAGAAACTTTGTGTTCCCAACAAGCTATGTGAAGGAAGGCTTTCACTCTCACATATCTCTCAGAACAGAACATGTTGAGAGAAGTTCGTTCATCTACCACAAAATGAACGGGTTGCAGGAGATACCTTTACTCTGGCTTCTCAGGCTGTTTCCTAGTGCCGGTTTGAAGTTCCTGCAGTTTTCACTGTAAAACCGATTCGCAGCTAGTCCCTACCCATATATATGTATGGAGTGGAGATTGCAAGTAAAAAGAAACTTTGTGTTTCCAACAAGGATGTTGAAGGACGGCTTTCACACACTCTTCTCACTCAGAAATTATCATGAGGAGATACGTTCGTTCATCTAGCACAAAGGGAACTGGTTGCAGGAGAAACTTTTATTCTGGTTTCGCAGGCTGTTTCTAGTGCCGGAAGTAGTTCCTGCAGTTTTCTCTGTAAAACCGAGTTGGAGCTAGTAATTCCCCATCTATATGTATGGAGTGGAATTTTCGACTGAAAAGAAACTCTGTGTTCCCAACAAGGTAGGTGAAGGACGGCTTTCACTCTCACTTACCTCTCAGAACTGAGCATGTGGGGAGACGTTCGTTCATCTAGCACAAATTGAATGGGTGGCAGGAGCAACTTTTTCTCTGATTACTCAGGATGATTCCTAGTGCCGGTTTGAAGTTCCTGCAGTTTTCACTGTAAAACCCTGTTGGAGCTAGGACCTCCCCATATAAATGTATGGAGTGGAAATTACGACTGAAAAGAAACTTTGTGTTCCCAACAAGCTAGTTGAAGGACGGCTTTCACACACACTTATCTCTCAGAACTGAGCATGTGGAGACACGTTCGTTCATCTAGCACAAAATGAACGGGTTACAGGAGAAACCTTTGCTCTGGATTCTCAGGCTGTTTCCTAGTGCCGGTTTGAAGTTCCTGCTGTTTTCACTGTACATCCCATTTGGAGCTAGTACCTCCCCATAGATATGCATTGAGTGTAGTTTGCAACTTAAAAGAAACTTTGTGTTCCCAACAAGCTATGTGAAGGACGGCTTTCACACACACTTATCTCTCAGAACTGAGCATGTGGAGACACGTTTGTTCAACTAGCTCAAAATGAACGGGTTGCAGGAAAAACTTTTACTCCGGTTTCTCACGCTGTTTCCTAGTGCCGGTTTGAAGTTCCTGCAGTTTTCACTGTACTACCGTGTTGGAGCTAGGACATCACTATATATATTTATGGAGTGGAGGTTGCGACTGAAAAGAAACTTTGTTTTCCCAGCAAGCTAGTTGAGGACCGCATTCACACACTCATTTCTCTCAGAACTGAGCATGTGGAGAGTCGTTCGTTCATCTAGCACAAAGTGAACGGGTTGCAGGAGAAACATTTACTCTGGTTTCTCAGGCTTTTTCCTAGTGACGGTTTGAAGTTCCTGCATTTTCAAGTGTAATACAGTGTTAGAGCTAGGACCTCCCCATATATATGCATGGAGTAGAGTTTGCAACTGAAAAGAAACTTTGTGTTCCCAACAAGCTAGTTGAATGACGGCTTTCACCCACACTTAACTCTCAGAACAGAACATGTTGAGAGACGTTCGTTCATCTAGCACAAAATGAACGGGTTGCATGAGAAAACTTTCTCTGGTTTCTCAGGCTGTTTCCTAGTGCCGGTTTGAATTTCCTGCAGTTTTCAATGTAAAACCGGGTTGGAGATAGTACCTAATCATATATGCATGGAGTGGAGTTTGCAACTGAAAAGAAACTTTGTGTTCCCAACAAGCTAGTTGAAGGACGGCTTTCACACACACTTATCTCTCAGAACAGAACCTGTTGAGAGACTTTCGTTCATCTAGCACAAAATGAACGGGTTGCAGGAGACACCTTTTCTCTGGTTTCTCAGGCTGTTTCCTAGTGCATGTTTGAAGTTCCTGCAGTTTTCACTGTAAAACCGATTCGCAGCTAGTCCCTACCCATATATATGCATGGAGTGGAGTTTGCAACTGAAAAGAATCTATGTGTTCCCAATAAGCTAGATGAAGGACGGCTTTCACACACACTTATGTCTCAGAACAGAGCATGAGGAGAGACGTTCTTTCATCTAGCAAAAAGGGAACGGTTTGCAGGAGAAACTTTTATTCTGGTTTCGCAGGCTGTTTCCTAGTGCCGGTTTGAAGTTCCTGCAGTTTTCACTGTAAAACCGAGTTGGAGCTAGGACTTCCCCTTCTATATTTATGGAGTGGGTTTTTCGACTGAAAAGAAACTTTGTGTTTCCAACAAGCTAGGTAAAGACGGCTTTCACACTCACTTACCTCTCAGAACGGAGCATGTGGGGAGACGTTCGTACATCTAGCACAAATTGAACAGGTGGTAGGAGAGACTTTTACTCTGACTACTCAGGATGTTTCCTAGTGCCGGTTTGAAGTTCCTGCAGTTTTCAGTGTAAAACCGAGTTGGAGCTAGGACCTCCCCATATAAATGTATGGAGTGGAGTTTGCAACTGATAAGAAACTTTGTGTTCCCAACAAGCTAGTTGAATGACGGCTTTCACACACACTTATTTCTCAGAACTGAGCATGTGGAGACACGTTCGTTCATCTAGCACAAAATGAACGGTTTGCAGGAGAAAACATTACTCTGGTTTCTCAGTCTGTTTCCTAGTGCCGGGTTGAAATTCCCCCAGTTTTCACTATACAACCGAGTTGGAGCTAGGACATCCCTATATATATGTATGGAGTGGAGGATGTGTTGAAAAGAAACTTTGTTTCCCCAGCAAGTTAGTTGAAGTACCGCTATCACACACTCATATCTCTCAGAAGTGAGCATGTGGAGAGACGTTCGTTCATGTAGCACAAAATGAACGGGTTGCAGGAGAAACCATTACTCTTATTTCTCAGGCTGTTTCCTAGTGCCAGTTTGAAGTTCCTGCAGTTTTCACTGTAAAAACGAGTTGGAGCTAGTACCTCCCCATATATATGTATGGAGTGGAATCTGCGACTGAAAAGAAACTTTTTTTTACAACGAGCTAGGTGAAGGAAGCTTTCACACACTCTTATCACTCAGAACTGAGCATGTGGAGAGACGTTCGTTCATCTAGAACAAAATGAACCTGTGGAGGAGAAAACTTTACTCTGGTTTCTCAGAGTTTTTCCTAGTGCCGGTTTGAAGTTCTTGCAGTTTTCAGTGTAAAACCGGGTTGGATATAGTACCTAACCATAGATATGCATGTAGTGGAGTTGGCAACTGAAAAGAAACTTTGTGTTCCCAACAAGCTAGGTGAAGGACGGCTTTCACACACGCATATCTCTCTGAACAGAACCTGTTGAGAGACGTTCGTTCATCTAGCACTAAATGAACGTGTTGCAGGAGAAACATTTTCTCTGGTTTCTCAGGGTGTTTCCTAGTGCCGGTTTGAAGTTCCTGCATTTTTCACTGTACAACCGAGTTAGAGCTAGTACCTCCCCATATATTTGTATGGATTGGAGATTGAGACAGAAAGAAACTTTGTGTTTCCAACAAAGAAGGTGAAGGAAGGCTTTCACACACTCTTATCACTCAGAAATTAGCATGAGGAGAGACGTTCGTTCATCTAGCACAAAGGGAATGGGTTGCAAGAGAAACTTTTACTCTGGTTTCTCAGGCTGTTTCCTAGTGCCGGTTTGAAGTTCCTGCATTTTTCACTGTAAAATCGATTCGAAGCTAGTCCCTAACCATATATATGCATGGAGTGGAGTATGCAACTGAAAAGAAACTATGTGTTCCCAATAAGCTAGTTGAATGACGGCTTTCACCCACCTTTATCTCTCAGAACAAAACGTGTTGAGAGACATTCGTTCATCTAGCACAAAATGAACGGGTTGCAGGGAAACCTATATTGTTGATTCTCAGAGTGTTTCCTAGTGCCGGATTGAAGTTCCTGCAGTTTTCACTGTAAAAATGAGTTGGAGCTAAAACTTCCCGATCTATATGTATGGAGTGGATTTTTCGACTGAAAAGAAACTTTGTGTTCCCAACAAGCTAGGTGAAGAACGGTTTTCACACTCACTTACATCTCAGAACTGAGCATGTGGGGAGACGTTCTTTCATCTAGCACAAATTGAACGGGTTGCCGGAGAACCTTGTACTTGGTTCTCAGTCTGTTTCCTAGTGCCCGTTTGAAGTTCCTGCAGTTTTCACTGTAAAACCGAGTTGGAACTAGGACCTCCCCTTATATATGTATGGAGTGGAGTTTGCGACTGAAAATAAATTTGTATTCCCAACAAGCTAGTTGAAGGACAGCTTTCACACACACTTATTTCTGAGAACAGAGCATGTGGAGACACTTTCGTTCTACTAGCACAAAGGGAACGGGTTGCAGGAAAAACTTTCACTCTGGTTTCTCAGGCTGTTTCCTAGTGCCGGTTTGAATTTCCTGCAGTTTTCACTGTAAAACCGATTCGCAGCTAGTCCCTACCCATATATATGCATGGAGTGGTGTTTGCAACTGAAAAGAATCTATGTGTTCCCAATAAGCTAGGTGAAGGACGGCTTTCACACACACATATATCTCAGAACTGAGCATGAGGAGAGACATTCTTTCATCTAGGAAAAAGGGAACGATTTGCTGGAGTAACTTTTATTCTGGTCTCGCAGGCTGTTTCCTAGTGCCGATTTGAAGTTCCTGCAGTTTTCACTGTAATCCCAAGTTGGAGCTAGGTCTTCCCCATCTATATGTATGTAGTGGATGTTTCGACTGAAAAGAAACTTTGAGTTCCCAACAAGCTAGGTGAAGTACGGCTTTCACACTCACTAACATCTCAGAACTGAGCATGTGGGGAGACGTTGGTTCATGTAGCACAAATTGAACAGGTGGCAGGAGAGACTTTAACTCTGATTACTCAGGATGTTTCCTAGTTCCGGTTTGAAGTTCCAGCAGTTTTCACTGTAAAACCGAGTTGGAGCTAGGACCTCCCCATATAAATGTATGGATTGGAGTTTGCGACTTAAAAGAAAAATTGTGTTCCCAACAAGCTATGTGAAGTACGGCTTCCACACACACATATCTCCCAGAACAGACCTGTTGAGAGTCGTTCGTTCATCTAGCACAAAATGAACGGGTTGCAAGGTAAACCTTTACTTTGGTTTCTCAGGCTGTTTCCTAGTGCCGGATTGAAGTTCCTGCAGTTTACACTGTAAAAACGAGTTGGAGAAGGACCTCCCCATATATAAGTATGGAGTGGAGTTTGCGACTGAAAACAAACTTTGTGTTCCCAACAAGTTATTTGAAGGACGGCTTTCACACACACTTATCTCTCAGAACTGAGCATGTGGAGAGACGTTCGTTCATCTAGCACAAAATAAACCTGTGGAGGAGAAACTGTTACTCTGGTTTCTCAGAGTGTTTCCGAATGCCGATTTGAAGTTCCTGCAGTTTTCAGTGTAAAGCCGGGTTGGAGATAGTACCTAACCATAGATATGCATGGAGTGGAGTTTGCAACTCGAAAGAAACTTTGTGTTGCCAACAAGCTAGGTGAAAGACGGCTTTCACACACACTTATCTCTCAGAACAGAACCTGTTGAGAGACGTTCATTCATCTAGCACAAAATGAACGTGTTGCAGGAGAAAACTTTACTCTGGTTTCTCAGGCTGTTTTCTAGTGCCGGTTTGAAGTTCCTGCATTTTTCACTGTACAACCGAGTTAGAGCTAGTACCTCCCCATATATATGTATGGAGTGGAGTTTGCGACTAAAAGAAACTATGTGTTCCCATCAAGCTAAGTGAAGGACGGCTTTCACACTCACAGACTTGTCAGAACTGAGCATGTGGAGAGACGTTCCTTCATCTAGCACAAAATGAACGGGTTGCCGGATAACTTTTTCTCTGGTTATCAGTCTGTTTCCTAGTGCCGTTTTAAAGTTCCTGCAGTTTTCACTGTAAAACGGAGTTGGAACTAGGAACTCCCCTTATATATGTATGGAGTGGAGTTTGCGACTGAAAATAAATTTGTATTCCCAACAAGCAAGTTGAAGGACGGCTTTCACACACACTTATCTCTGAGAACTGAGCATGTGGAGACACTTTCGTTTCACTAGCACAAAGGGAACGGGTTGCAGGAAGAACTTTTACTCTGATTTCTCAGGCTGTTTCCTAGAGACGGTTTGACGTTCCTGTAGTTTTCACTGTAAAACAGAGTTGCAGCAAGTACCTCCCCATATATATGTATGGAGGGGAGTTTGCGACTGCAAAGAAACTTTGTTTTCCCAACAAGCTAGATGAAGGACGGCTTTCACACACTCTTATCACTCAGAACAGGGCATGTGTATAGACGATCGTTCATCCAGCACAAAGGTAAAGGTTTGCAGTAGAAAATTTTTTTCTGGATTCTCAGAGTGTTTCCTAGTGCCGGTTTGAAGTTAGTGCAGTTTTCACTGTAAAACCGAGTTGGAAATTGGACCTCCCCATATAAATGTATGGAGTGGAATTTGCAGCTGAAAAGAAACTTTGTGTTTCCAACAAGGAAGGTGAAGGACGGCTTTCACACACTCTTATCACTCAGAAATTAGCATGAGGAGATACGATCGTTCATCTATCACAAAGGGAACGGGTTGCAGGAGAAAGTTTTACTCTGGTTTCTCAGGCTATTTCCTAGTGCCGGTTTGAAGTTCCTGCAGTTTTCACTGTAAAACATATTAGCAGCTAGACCTTACCCATATATATGCATGGAGTGGTGTTTGCAACTGAAAAGAAACTATGTGTTCCCAATAAGCTAGGTGAAGGACGGCTTTTAAACACACTTATATCTCAGAACAGAGCATGAGGAGAGACGTTCTTTCATCTAGCAAAAAGGGAACGGTTTGCATTAGAAACTTTTATTCTGGTTTCGCAGGCTGTTTCCTAGTGCCTGTTTGAAGTTCCTGCAGTTTTCACTGTAAACCCGAGTTGGAGCTAGGACTTTCCCATCTATATGTATGGAGTGGGTTTTTCGACTGAAAAGAAACTTTGTGTTCCCAACAAGCTAGGTGAAGGATGGCTTTCACACTCACTTACCTCTCAGAACTGAGCATGTGGGGAGACGTTCGTTCATCTAGCACAAATTGAACGGGTGGCAGGAGCAACTTTTTCTCTGATTACTCAGGATGTTTCCTTGTGCCGGTTTGAAGTTCCTGCAGTTTTCACTGTAAAACCGAGTTGGAGCTAGGACCTCCCCATATAAATTTATGGAGTGGAATTTGCGACTGAAAAGAAACTTTGTGTTCCCAACAAGCTAGTTGAAGGACGGCTTTCACACACACTTATCTCTCAGAACTGAGCATGTGGAGACACGTTCGTTCATCTAGCACAAAATGAACGGGTAGCAGGAGAAACATTTACTCTGGATTCTCTGGCTGTTTCCTAGTGCCGGTTTGAAGTTCCTGCAGTTTTCACTCTACATCCCATTTGGAGCTTGTACCTACCCATAGATATGCATTGAGTGTAGTTTGCAACTGAAAAGAAACTTTGTGTTCCCAAAAAGCTATGTGAAGGACGGCTTTCACACACACTTATCTCTCAGAACTGAGCATGTGGAGAGACGTTCGTTCATCAAGCACAAAATGAACCTGTGGAGGAGAAACTTTTACTCTGGTTTCTCAGAGTGTTTCCTAGTGCCGATTTGAAGTTCCTGCAGTTTTCAGTGTAAAACCTGGTTGGAGATAGTACCTAACCGTAGATATGCATGGAGTGGAGTTTGCAACTCAAAAGAAACTTTGTGTTCCCAACAAGCTAGGTGAAGGACGGCTTTCACACACACTTATCTCTCAGAACAGAACCTGTAGAGAGACGTTCGTTCATCTAGCACTAAATGAACGGGTTGCAGGAGAATACTTTACTCTGGTTTCTCAGGATGTGTCCTAGTGCCAGTTTGAAGTTCCTGCATTTTTCACTGTACAACCGAGTTAGAGCTAGTACCTCCGTATATATATGTATGGAGTGGAGTTTGCGACTGAATGAAACTATGTGTTCCCAACAAGCTAGGTGAAGGACGGCTTTCACACTCACAGACCTATCAGAAATGAGCATGTGGAGAGACGTTCGTTCATCTAGCACAAAATGAACGGGTTGCCGGAGAAACTTTTACTCTGGTTCTCAGTCTGTTTCCTAGTGCCGTTTTGAAGTTCCTGCAGTTTTCACTGTAAAACGGAGTTGAAACTAGGATCTCCCCTTATATATGTATGGAGTGGAGTTTGCGACTGCAAAGAAACTTTGTTTTCCCAACAAGCTAGGTGAAGGAAGGCTTTCACACACTCTTATCACTCAGAACAGGGCATGTGTAGAGACGTTCGTTCATCTAGCACAAAGTGAAAGGTTTGCAGGAGAAAATTTTACTCTGGTTTCTCAGGCTTTTTCCTAGTGCCGGTTAGAAGTTCCTGCAGTTTTCACTGTAATACAGTGTTGGTGCTAGTACCACAAGATAGATATGCATGGACTGGAGTTTGCAACTGAAAAGAAACTTTGTGTTCCCAACAAGCTATGTGAAGGACGGCTTTCACTCTCACATATCTCTCAGAACAGAACATGTTGAGAGAAGTTCGTTCATCTAGCACAAAATGAACGGGTTGCAGGAGATACCTTTACTCTGGCTTCTCAGGATGTTTCCTAGTGCCGGTTTGAAGTTCCTGCAGTTTTCACTGTAAAACCGATTCGCAGCTAGTCCCTACCCATATATATGTATGGAGTGGAGATTGCAAGAAAAAAGAAACTTTGTGTTTCCAACAAGGATGTTGAAGGACGGCTTTCACACACTCTTCTCACTCAGAAATTATCATGATCTGATACGTTCGTTCATCTAGCACAAAGGGAACTGGTTGCAGGAGAAACTTTTATTCTGGTTTCGCAGGCTGTTTCTAGTGCCGGAAGTAGTTCCTGCAGTTTTCACTGTAAAACCGAGTTGGAGCTAGTAATTCCCCATCTATATGTATGGAGTGGAGTTTTCGACTGAAAAGAAACTCTGTATTCCCAACAAGGTAGGTGAAGGACGGCTTTCACTCTCACTTACCTCTCAGAACTGAGCATGTGGGGAGACGTTCGTTCATCTAGCACAAATTGAATGGGTGGCAGGAGCAACTTTTTCTCTGATTACTCAGGATGATTCCTAGTGCCGGTTTGAAGTTCCTGCA
The DNA here is from genome assembly GCF_036321535.1 of Camelus dromedarius. Classification (NCBI taxonomy): domain Eukaryota; kingdom Metazoa; phylum Chordata; class Mammalia; order Artiodactyla; family Camelidae; genus Camelus; species Camelus dromedarius. The sequence goes on from NC_087460.1 coordinate 22,273,679, forward strand.
GTTTTCACTGTAAAACCCTGTTGGAGCTAGGACCTCCCCATATAAATGTATGGAGTGGAAATTGCGACTGAAAAGAAACTTTGTGTTCCCAACAAGCTAGTTGAAGGACGGCTTTCACACACACTTCTCTCTCAGAACTGAGCATGTGGAGACACGTTCGTTCATCTAGCACAAAATGAACGGGTTGCAGGAGAAACCTTTGCTCTGGATTCTCAGGCTATTTCCTAGTGCCGGTTTGAAGTTCCTGCTGTTTTCACTGTACATCCCATTTGGAGCTAGTACCTCCCCATAGATATGCATTGAGTGTAGTTTGCAACTTAAAAGAAACTTTGTGTTCCCAACAAGCTATGTGAAGGACGGCTTTCACACACACTTATCTCTCAGAACTGAGCATGTGGAGACACGTTTGTTCAACTAGCTCAAAATGAACGGGTTGCAGGAAAAACTTTTACTCCGGTTTCTCACGCTGTTTCCTAGTGCCGGTTTGAAGTTCCTGCAGTTTTCACTGTAAACCCGAGTTGGAGCTAGGACTTTCCCTTCTATATGTATGGAGTGGGTTTTTCGACTGAAAAGAATCTTAGTGTTCCCAACAAGCTAGGTGAAGGATGGCTTTCACACTCACTTACCTCTCAGAACTGAGCATGTGGGGAAACGTTCGTTCATCTAGCACAAATTGAACAGGTGGCAGGAGAGACTTTTACTCTGATTATTAAGTATGTTTCCTATTGCCGGTTTGAAGTTCCTGCAGTTTTCACTGTAAAACCGAGTTGGAGCTACGACCTCCCCTTATATATGTATGGAGTGGAGTTTGCGACTGAAAAGAAACTTTGTGTTCCCAACAAGCTATGTGAAGGACGGCTTTCACACACACTTATCTCTCAGAACTGAGCATGTGGAGACACGTTTGTTCAACTAGCACAAAATGAACGGGTTGCAGGAGAAAATTTTACTCTTGTTTCTCAGTCTGTTCCCTAGTGCCGGTTTGAATTTCCTGCAGTTTTCACAGTAATACCGAGTTGGTGCTAGTACCTCCCCATATATATGCATGGAGTGGAGTTTGCAACTGAAAAGAAACGTGGTGTTCCCAACAAGCTATGTGAAGGACGGCTTTCACCCTCACATATCTCTCAGAACAGAAAATGTTGAGAGACGTTCGTTCATCTAGCACAAAATGAACGGGTTGCAGGAGAAACATTTACTCTGGTTTCTCAGGCTGTTTCCTAGTGCCGGTTTGAAGTTCCTGCAGTTTTCAATGTAAAACCGATTCGCAGCTAGTCCCTACCCATATATATGTATGGAGTGGAGATTGCGACTAAAAAGAAACTTTGTTTTTCCAATAAGGAATTTGAAGTATGGCTTTCACACACTCTTCTCACTCAGAAATTATCATGAGGAGATACGTTCGTTCATTTAGCACAAAGTGAACGGTTTGCAGGAGAAATTTGTATTCTGGTTTCGCAGGCTGTTTCTAGTGCCGGTTTGAAGTTCCTGCAGTTTTCACTGTAAAACAGATTCGCAGCTAGTCCCTACCCATATATATGTATGGAGTGGAGTTTTCGACTGAAAAGAAACTCTGTGTTCCCAACAAGGTAGGTGAAGGACGGCTTTCACACTCACTTACCTCTCAGAACTGAGCAAGTGGGGAGACGTTCGTTCATCTAGCACAAATTGAACGGGTGGCAGGAGCAACTTTTTCTCTGATTACTCAGGATGTTTCCTTGTGCCGGTTTGAAGTTCCTGCAGTTTTCACTGTAAAATCGAGTTGGAGCTAGGACCTCCCCATATAAATTTATGGAGTGGAATTTGCGACTGAAAAGAATCTTTGTGTTCCCAAAAAGCTATGTGAAGGACGGCTTTCACACACACTTATCTCTCAGAACTGAGCATGTGGAGACACGTTCGTTCATCTAGCACAAAATGAACGGGTTGCAGGAGAAACATTTACTCTGGATTCTCTGGCTGTTTCCTAGTGCCGGTTTGAAGTTCCTGCAGTTTTCACTCTACATCCCATTTGGAGCTTGTACCTACCCATAGATATGCATTGAGTGTAGTTTGCAACTGAAAAGAAACTTTGTGTTCCCAAAAAGCTATGTGAAGGACGGCTTTCACACACACTTATCTCTCAGAACTGAGCATGTGGAGAGACTTTCGTTCATCTAGCACAAAATGAACCTGTGGAGGAGAAACTTTTACTCTGGTTTCTCAGAGTGTTTCCTAGTGCCGATTTGAAGTTCCTGCAGTTTTCAGTGTAAAACCTGGTTGGAGATAGTACCTAACCGTAGATATGCATGGAGTGGAGTTTGCAACTCAAAAGAAACTTTGTGTTGCCAGCAAGCTAGGTGAAGGGCGGCTTTCACACACACTTATCTCTCAGAACAGAACCTGTAGAGAGACTTTCGTTCATCTAGCACTAAATGAACGGGTTGCAGGAGAAAACTTTACTCTGGTTTCTCAGGATGTGTCCTAGTGCCGGTTTGAAGTTCCTGCATTTTTCACTGTACAACCGAGTTAGAGCTAGTACCTCTCTATATATATGTATGGAGTGGAGTTTGCGACTGCAAAGAAACTTTGTTTTCCCAACAAGCTAGTTGAAGGAAGGCTTTCACACACTCTTATCACTCAGAACAGGGCATGTGTAGAGACGTTCGTTCATCTAGCACAAAGTGAAAGGTTTGCAGGAGAAAATTTTACTCTGGTTTCTCAGGCTGTTTCCTAGTGCCGGTTTGAAGTTCCTGCAGTTTTCACTGTAATACAGAGTTGGTGCTAGTACCACAAGATAGATATGCATGTACTGGAGTTTGCAACTGAAAAGAAACTTTGTGTTCCCAACAAGCAATGTGAAGGACGGCTTTCACTCTCACATATCTCTCAGAACAGAACATGTTGAGAGAAGTTCGTTCATCTAGCAAAAAAATGAACGGGTTGCAGGAGAAACCTTTACTCTGGCTTCTCAGGGTGTTTCCTAGTGCCGGTTTGAAGTTCCTGCTGTTTTCACTGTAAAACCGATTCGCAGCTAGTCCCTACCCATATATATGTATGGAGTGGAGATTGCAACTAAAAAGAAACTTTGTGTTTCCAACAAGGATGTTGAAGGACGGCTTTCACACACTCTTCTCACTCAGAAATTATCATGAGGAGATACGTTCGTTCATCTAGCACAAAGGGAACTGGTTGCAGGAGAAACTTTTATTCTGGTTTCGCAGGCTGTTTCTAGTGCCGGATGTAGTTCCTGCTGTTTTCACTGTAAAACCGAGTTGGAGCTAGTAATTCCCCATCTATATGTATGGAGTGGAGTTTTCGACTGAAAAGAAACTTTGTGTTCCCAACAAGCTAGTTGAAGGACGGCTTTCACACACACTTATCTCTCAGAACTGAGCATGTGGAGACACGTTGGTTCATCTAGCACAAAATGAACGGGTTGCAGGAGAAACCTTTGCTCTGGATTCTCAGGCTGTTTCCTAGTGCCGGTTTGAAGTTCCTGCTGTTTTCACTGTACATCCCATTTGGAGCTAGTACCTCCCCATAGATATGCATTGAGTGTAGTTTGCAACTTAAAAGAAACTTTGGGTTCCCAACAAGCTATGTGAAGGACGGCTTTCACACACACTTATCTCTCAGAACTGAACATTTGGAGACACGTTTGTTCAAGTAGCACAAAATGAACGGGTTGCAGGAAAAACTTTTACTCCGGTTTCTCACGCTGTTTCCTAGTGCCGGTTTGAAGTTCCTGCAGTTTTCACTGTACAACCGAGTGGAGCTAGGACATCCCTATATATATGTATGGAGTGGAGGTTGTGACTGAAAAGAAACTTTGTGTTCCCAACAAGCGATGTGAAGTACAGCTTTCACCCACACATATCTCCCAGAACAGAACGTGTTGAGAGTCGTTCGTTCATCTAGCACAAAATGAACGGGTTGCAAGGGAAAACTTTACTCTGGATTCTCAGGCTGTTTCCTAGTGCCAGATTGAAGTTCCTGCAGTTTTCACTGTAAAAACGATTTGGAGATAGGACCTCACCATATATATGTATGGAGTGGAGTTTGCGACTGAAAAGAAACTTTGTGTTCCCAACAAGCTATGTGAAGGACGGCTTTCACACACACTTATCTCTCAGAACTGAGCATGTGGAGACTCTTTCTTTCTACTAGCACAAAGGGAACGGGTTGCAGGAAAAACTTTTACTCTGAATTCTCAGGCTCTTTCCTAGAGACGGTTTGACGTTCCTGTAGTTTTCAGTTTAAAACCGAGTTGCAGCAAGTACCTCCCCATATATATATATGGAGTGGAGTTTGCAACTGCAAGAAACTTTGTTTTCCAAACAAGCTAGGTGAAGGACGGCTTTCACACACACTTATATCCCAGAACTGAGCATGTGGAGACACGTTCGTTCATCTAGCACAAAATGAACGGTTTGCAGGAGAAAACTTTACTCTGGTATCTAAGTCTGTTTCCTAATGCCGGTTTGAAATTCCTGCAGTTTTCACTGCACAACCTAGTTGGAGCAAGGACATAACTATATATATGTATGGAGTGGAGGTTGCGTTGAAAAGAAACTTTGTGTTCCCAGCAAGCGAGTTGAAGGACAGCTTTCACACACTCTTATCACTCAAAACTAAGCATGTGTAGAGACGATCGTTCATCTAGCACAAAGGTAACGGTTTGCAGTAGAAACTTTTACTCTGGTTTCTCAGAGTGTTTCCTAGTGCCGGTTTCAAGTTCCTGCAGTTTTCAGTGTAAAATCGAGTTGGAGCTAGGACCTCCCCATATATATGCATGGAGTAGAATTTGCAACTGAAAAGAAACTTTGTGTTCCCAACAAGCAAGTTGAAGGACGGCTTTCACCCACACTTATCTCTCAGAACAGAACATGTTGAGAGACGTTTGTTCATCTAGCACAAAATGAACGGGTTGCAGGAGAAAACTTTACTCTGGTTTCTCTGGCTTTTTCCTAGTGCCGGTTTGAAGTTCCTGCATTTTTCACTGTAAAACCGTGTTAGATCTAGTACCTCCCCATATATATGTATGGAGTGGAGATTGCGACTGAAAAGAAACTTTGCGTTTCCAACAAGGAAGTTGAAGGACGGCTTTCACACACTCTTCTCACTCAGAAATTAGCATGAGGAGAGACGTTCGTTCATCTAGCAAAATGTGAACGTGTTGCATGAGAAACATTTATTCTGGTTTCGCAGGCTGTTTCTAGTGACGGTTTGATGTTCCTGCAGTTTTCACTGTAAAACCGTGTTGGTGTTAGGACTTCCCCATCTATATGTATGGAGTGGATTTTTCGACTGAAACGAAACTTTGTGTTAACAACAAGCTAGGTGAAGGACGGCTTTCACACTCACTTACCTCTCAGAACTGAGCATGTGGGGAGACGTTCGTTCATCTAGCACAAATTGAACAGGAGGCAGGAGAAACTTTTACTGTGATTACTCAGGATTTTTCCTAGTGCCGGTTTGAAGTTCCTGCAGTTTTCACTGTAAAACCGAGTTGGAGCTAGGACCTCCCCATATAAATGTATGGAGTGGAGTTTGCGACTGAAAAGAAACTTTGTGTTCCCAACAAGTTAGTTGAAGTACGGCTTTCACCCACACATGTCTCTCAGAACAGAACATGTTGACAGACGTTCGTTCATCTAGCACAAAATGAAAGGGTTGCAAGAGAAAACTTTACTGTGGTTTCTCAGGCTGTTTCCTAGTGCCGGTTTGAATTTCCTGCAGTTTTGACTGTAAAAACGAGTTGGAGCTAGTACCTCCCCATATATATGTATGGAGTGGAATTTGCGACTGAAAAGAAACTTTGTTTTTCCAACAAGCTACTTGAAGGACGCTTTCACACACACTTATCTCTCAGAACTGAGCATGTGGAGTGACGTTCGTTCATCTAGCACAAAGGGAACGGGTTGCAGGAAAAACTATTACTCTGGTTTCTCAGGCTGTTTCCTAGTGCCGGTTTGAATTTCCTGCAGTTTTCACTGTAAAAATGAGTTGGAGCTAGTACCTCCCCTTATATATGTATGGAGTGGAATTTGCGACTGAAAAGAATCTTTGTTTTTCCAACAAGCTATGTGAAGTACGTCTTTCACACACTCTTATCACTCAGAACTGAGCATGTGTAGAGACGATCGTTCATTTATCACAAAGTAACGGTTTGCAGTAGAAAATTTTACTCTGATTTCTCATAGTGTTTCCGAGTGCCGGTTTGAATTTCCTGCAGTTTTCAGTGTAAAACCGTGTTGGAGCTAGGAATTCTTCATATATATGCATGGACTAGAGTTTGCAACTGAAAAGAAACTTTGTGTTCCCAACAAGCAAGTTGAAGGACGGCTTTCACCCACACTTATCTCTCAGAACAGAACATGTTGAGAGTCGTTCGTTCATCTAGCACAAAATGAACGGGTTGCAGGAGAAAACTTTTCTCTGTTTTCTCAGGCTGTTTCCTAGTGCCGGTTTGAAGTTCCTGCATTTTTCACTGTAAAACCGTGTTAGATCTAGTACCTCCCCATATATATGTATGGAGTGGAGATTGCGACTGAAAAGAAACTTTGCGTTTCCAACAAGGAAGTTGAAGGACGGCTTTCACACACTCTTCTCACTCAGAAATTAGCATGAGGAGAGACGTTCTTTCATCTAGCAAAATGTGAACGTGTTGCATGAGAAACATTTATTCTGGTTTCACAGGCTGTTTCTAGTGCCGGTTTGATGTTCCTGCAGTTTTCACTGTAAAACCGTGTTGGAGTTAGGACTTCCCCATCTATATGTATGGAGTGGATTTTTCGACTGAAACGAAACTTTGTGTTCCCAACAAGCTTGGTGAAGGACGGCTTTCACACTCACTTACCTCTCAGAACAGAGCATGTGGGGAGACGTTCATTCATCTAGCACAAATTGAACAGGAGGCAGGAGAAACTTTTACTGTGATTACTCAGGATTTTCCTAGTGCCGGTTTGAAGTTCCTGCAGTTTTCACTGTAAAACCGAGTTGGAGCTAGGACCTGCGCATATAAATGTATGGAGTGGATTTTGCGACTGAAAAGAAACTTTGTGTTTCCAACAAGCTAGTTGAAGTACGGCTTTCACCCACACATATCTCTCAGAACAGAACATGTTGACAGACTTTCGTTCATCTAGCACAAAATGAACGGGTTGCAAGAGAATACTTTACTGTGGTTTCTCGGGCTGTTTCCAAGTGCCGGTTTGAATTTCCTGCAGTTTTCACTGTAAAACCGAGTTGGAGCTAGTACCTCCCCATATATATGTATGGAGTGGAATTTGGGACTGAAAAGAAACTTTGTTTTTCCAACAAGCTACTTGAAGGACGCTTTCACACACACTTATGTCTCAGAACTGAGCATGTGGAGAGACGTTGGTTCATCTAGCACAAAGGAACGGGTTGCAGGAAAAACTTTTACTCTGGTTTCTCAGGCTGTTTCCTAGTGCCGGTTTGAAATTCCTGCAGTTTTCACTGTACAACTGAGTTGGAGCTAGGATATACCTATATATATGTATGGAGTGGAGGTTGCGACTGAAAAGAAACTTTGTGTTCCCAGCAAGCTAGGTGAAGGACCGCTTTCACACACTCTTATCTCTCAGAACTGAGCATGTGGAGAGACGTTCGTTGATCTAGCACAAAGTGAACGGGTTGCAGGAGAAACTTTTACTCTGGTTTCTCTGGCTGTTTCCTAGTGCCGGTTTGAAGTTCCTGCAGTTTTCACTGTAAAAATGAGTTGGAGCTAGTACCTCCCCTTATATATGTATGGAGTGGAATTTGCGACTGAAAAGAATCTTTGTTTTTCCAACAAGCTATGTGAAGTACGGCTTTCACACACTCTTATCACTCAGAACTGAGCATGTGTAGAGACGATCGTTCATCTATCACAAAGGTAACGGTTTGCAGTAGAAACTTTTACTCTGATTTCTCATAGTGTTTCCGAGTGCCGGTTTGAATTTCCTGCAGTTTTCAGTGTAAAACCGTGTTGGAGCTAGGAATTCTCCATATATATGCATGGACTAGAGTTTGCAACTGGAATGAAACTTTGTGTTCCCAACAAGCACGTTGAAGGACGGCTTTAACCCACACTTATCTCTCAGAACAGAACATGTTGAGAGACGTTCGTTCATCTAGCACAAAATGAACGGGTTGCAGGTGAAAACTTTACTATGGTTTCTCTGGATGTTTCCTAGTTCCGGTTTGAATTTACTGCAGTTTTCAGTGTAAAACCGGGTTGGAGATAGTACCTAACCATAGATATGCATGGAGTGGAGTTTGCAAATGAAAAGAAATTTTGTGTTCCCAACAAGCTTGGTGAAGGACGGCTTACACACACACTTATCTCTCAGAACAGAACTTGTTGAGAGTCGTTATTTCATCTAGCATAAAATGAACGGGTTGCAAGTGAAAACTTTACTCTGGTTTCTGAGGCTGTTTCCTAGTGCCGGTTTGAATTTCCTGCAGTTTTCACTGTAAAACCGTGTTGGAGTTAGGACTTCCCCATCTATATGTATGGAGTGGATTTTTCGACTGAAACGAAACTTTGTGTTCCCAACAAGCTAGGTGAAGGACGGCTTTCACACTCACTTACCTCTCAGAACAGAGCATGTGGGGAGACGTTCGTTCATCTAGCACAAATTGAACAGGAGGCAGGAGAAACTTTTACTGTGATTACTCAGGATTTTCCTAGTGCCGGTTTGAAGTTCCTGCAGTTTTCACTGTAAAACCGAGTTGGAGCTAGGACCTGCCCATATAAATGTATGGAGTGGATTTTGCGACTGAAAAGAAACTTTGTGTTTCCAACAAGCTAGTTGAAGTACGGCTTTCACCCACACATATCTCTCAGAACAGAACATGTTGACAGACTTTCGTTCATCTAGCACAAAATGAACGGGTTGCAAGAGAATACTTTACTGTGGTTTCTCGGGCTGTTTCCAAGTGCCGGTTTGAATTTCCTGCAGTTTTCACTGTAAAACCGAGTTGGAGCTAGTACCTCCCCATATATATGTATGGAGTGGAATTTGGGACTGAAAAGAAACTTTGTTTTTCCAACAAGCTACTTGAAGGACGCTTTCACACACACTTATGTCTCAGAACTGAGCATGTGGAGAGACGTTGGTTCATCTAGCACAAAGGAACGGGTTGCAGGAAAAACTTTTACTCTGGTTTCTCAGGCTGTTTCCTAGTGCCGGTTTGAAATTCCTGCAGTTTTCACTGTACAACTGAGTTGGAGCTAGGACATACCTATATATATGTATGGAGTGGAGGTTGCGACTGAAAAGAAACTTTGTGTTCCCAGCAAGCTAGGTGAAGGACCGCTTTCACACACTCTTATCTCTCAGAACTGAGCATGTGGAGAGACGTTCGTTGATCTAGCACAAAGTGAACGGGTTGCAGGAGAAACTTTTACTCTGGTTTCTCTGGCTGTTTCCTAGTGCCGGTTTGAAGTTCCTGCAGTTTTCACTGTAAAAATGAGTTGGAGCTAGTACCTCCCCTTATATATGTATGGAGTGGAATTTGCGACTGAAAAGAATCTTTGTTTTTCCAACAAGCTATGTGAAGTACGGCTTTCACACACTCTTATCACTCAGAACTGAGCATGTGTGGAGACGATCGTTCATCTATCACAAAGGTAACGGTTTGCAGTAGAAACTTTTACTCTGATTTCTCATAGTGTTTCCGAGTGCCGGTTTGAATTTCCTGCAGTTTTCAGTGTAAAACCGTGTTGGAGCTAGGAATTCTCCATATATATGCATGGACTAGAGTTTGCAACTGGAATGAAACTTTGTGTTCCCAACAAGCACGTTGAAGGACGGCTTTAACCCACACTTATCTCTCAGAACAGAACATGTTGAGAGACGTTCGTTCATCTAGCACAAAATGAACGGGTTGCAGGTGAAAACTTTACTATGGTTTCTCTGGATGTTTCCTAGTTCCGGTTTGAATTTACTGCAGTTTTCAGTGTAAAACCGGGTTGGAGATAGTACCTAACCATAGATATGCATGGAGTGGAGTTTGCAAATGAAAAGAAATTTTGTGTTCCCAACAAGCTTGGTGAAGGACGGCTTACACACACACTTATCTCTCAGAACAGAACTTGTTGAGAGTCGTTATTTCATCTAGCATAAAATGAACGGGTTGCAAGTGAAAACTTTACTCTGGTTTCTGAGGCTGTTTCCTAGTGCCGGTTTGAATTTCCTGCAGTTTTCACTGTAAAACCGTGTTGGAGTTAGGACTTCCCCATCTATATGTATGGAGTGGATTTTTCGACTGAAACGAAACTTTGTGTTCCCAACAAGCTAGGTGAAGGACGGCTTTCACACTCACTTACCTCTCAGAACAGAGCATGTGGGGAGACGTTCGTTCATCTAGCACAAATTGAACAGGAGGCAGGAGAAACTTTTACTGTGATTACTCAGGATTTTCCTAGTGCCGGTTTGAAGTTCCTGCAGTTTTCACTGTAAAACCGAGTTGGAGCTAGGACCTGCCCATATAAATGTATGGAGTGGATTTTGCGACTGAAAAGAAACTTTGTGTTTCCAACAAGCTAGTTGAAGTACGGCTTTCACCCACACATATCTCTCAGAACAGAACATGTTGACAGACTTTCGTTCATCTAGCACAAAATGAACGGGTTGCAAGAGAATACTTTACTGTGGTTTCTCGGGCTGTTTCCAAGTGCCGGTTTGAATTTCCTGCAGTTTTCACTGTAAAACCGAGTTGGAGCTAGTACCTCCCCATATATATGTATGGAGTGGAATTTGGGACTGAAAAGAAACTTTGTTTTTCCAACAAGCTACTTGAAGGACGCTTTCACACACACTTATGTCTCAGAACTGAGCATGTGGAGAGACGTTGGTTCATCTAGCACAAAGGAACGGGTTGCAGGAAAAACTTTTACTCTGGTTTCTCAGGCTGTTTCCTAGTGCCGGTTTGTAATTCCTGCAGTTTTCACTGTACAACTGAGTTGGAGCTAGGACATACCTATATATATGTATGGAGTGGAGGTTGCGACTGAAAAGAAACTTTGTGTTCCCAGCAAGCTAGGTGAAGGACCGCTTTCACACACTCTTATCTCTCAGAACTGAGCATGTGGAGAGACGTTCGTTGATCTAGCACAAAGTGAACGGGTTGCAGGAGAAACTTTTACTCTGGTTTCTCTGGCTGTTTCCTAGTGCCGGTTTGAAGTTCCTGCAGTTTTCACTGTAAAAATGAGTTGGAGCTAGTACCTCCCCTTATATATGTATGGAGTGGAATTTGCGACTGAAAAGAATCTTTGTTTTTCCAACAAGCTATGTGAAGTACGGCTTTCACACACTCTTATCACTCAGAACTGAGCATGTGTAGAGACGATCGTTCATCTATCACAAAGGTAACGGTTTGCAGTAGAAACTTTTACTCTGATTTCTCATAGTGTTTCCGAGTGCCGTTTTGAATTTCCTGCAGTTTTCAGTGTAAAACCGTGTTGGAGCTAGGAATTCTCCATATATATGCATGGACTAGAGTTTGCAACTGGAATGAAACTTTGTGTTCCCAACAAGCACGTTGAAGGACGGCTTTAACCCACACTTATCTCTCAGAACAGAACATGTTGAGAGACGTTCGTTCATCTAGCACAAAATGAACGGGTTGCAGGTGAAAACTTTACTATGGTTTCTCTGGATGTTTCCTAGTTCCGGTTTGAATTTACTGCAGTTTTCAGTGTAAAACCGGGTTGGAGATAGTACCTAACCATAGATATGCATGGAGTGGAGTTTGCAAATGAAAAGAAATTTTGTGTTCCCAACAAGCTTGGTGAAGGACGGCTTACACACACACTTATCTCTCAGAACAGAACTTGTTGAGAGTCGTTATTTCATCTAGCATAAAATGAACGGGTTGCAAGTGAAAACTTTACTCTGGTTTCTGAGGCTGTTTCCTAGTGCCGGTTTGAATTTCCTGCAGTTTTCACTGTAAAAACGAGTTGGAGCTAGTACCTCTCCATATATATGTATGGAGTGGGATTTGAGACTGATAAGAAACTTTGTTTTTCCAACAAGCTTGTTGAAGGACGGCTTTCACACTCAATTATCTCTCAGAACTGAGCATGTGGAGAGACTTTCGTTCATGTAGCACAAAGGGAACGTTTTGCAGAAAAAACTTTAACTCTGGTTTTTCAGGCTGTTTCCTAGTGCCTTTGTGAATTTCTTGCAGTTTTCACTGTATAACCGAGTTGGAGCTAGGACATCCCTATATATATGTATGGAGTGGAGGTTGCGACTGAAAAGATACTTTGTGTTCCCAGCAAGCTAGGTGAAGGACCGCTTTCACACTCTCATATCCCTCAGAACTGAGCATGTGGAGACACGTTCGTTCATCTAGCACAAAATGAATGGGTTGCAGGAGAAACTTTTACTCTGGTTTCTCAGTCTGTTTCCTAGTGCTGGTTTGAAATTCCTGCAGTTTTCACTGTACAACCGAGTAGGAGCTAGGGCATCCCTAAATATATGTATGGAGTGGGGGTTGCGTTGAAAAGAAACTTTGTTTTCCCAGCAAGCTAGGTGAAGTACCGCTTTCACACACTCATATCTCTCAGAACTGAGCATGTGGAGAGACGTTCGTTCATCTAGCAATAATGGAACGGGTTGCAGGAGAAACTTTTACTCTGGTTTCTCAGGCTGTTTCCTAGTGCCGGTTTGAAGTTCCTGCAGTTTTCACTGTACAACCGAGTTGGAGCTAGGACATCCCTATATATATGTATGGAGTGGAGGTAGCGACTGAAAAGTAACTTTGTGTTCCCAGCAAGCTAGGTGAAGGACCGCTTTCACACACTCATATCCCTCAGAACTGAGCATGTGGAGAGACTATCGTTCATCTAGCAAAAGGAGAACGGTTTGCAGGAGAAACTTTTTCTCTGGTTTCTCTGGCTGTTTCCTAGTGCCGGTTTGATGTTCCAGCAGTTTTTACTGTAAAACCGAGTTGGTACTAGTACCCCACCATAGATATGCTTGGAGTGAAGTTTGCAACTGAAATAAAACTTTGTGTTCCCAACAAGCTATGTGAAGTACGGCTTTCACCCACCCATATCACTCAGAAAAGAACATGTTGACAGACGTTCGTTCATCTAGCACAAAATCAACGGGTTGCAGGTGAAAATTTTACTCTGTTTTCTCAGGCTGTCTCCTAGTGCCGGTTTGAATTTCCCGCAGTTTTCACTGTAAAAACGAGTTGGAGCTTTTACCACCCCATATATATGTATGGAGTGGAATTTGTGACTGAAAAGAAAGTTTGTTTTTTAAACAAGCTAGATGAAGGACAGCTTTCATACACTCTTATCTCTCAGAACTGAGCATGTGGAGAGACGTTCGTTCATCTAGCACAAACTGAACGGGTAGCAGGTGAAACTTTTACTCTGGTTTCTCAGGCTGTTTCCTAGTGCCGGTTTGAAGTTCCTGCAGTTTTCACTGTAAAACCGAGTTGGAGCTAGTACCTCCCCATAGATATGCATGGAGTGTAGTTTACAACTGTAAACAAACTTTGTGTTCCCCACAAGCTATTTGAAAAACGGCTTTCACCCTCACATAATACTCAGAGCAGAACATGTTGAGAGACATTCGTTCATCTAGCACAATATGAACGGGTTGCAGGAGGAACCTTTAATCTGGTTTCTCAGTCTGTTTCCTAGTGCTGGTTTGAATTTCCTGCAGTTTTCACTGTAAAAACGAGTTGGAGCTAGTACCTCCCCATATATATGTATGGAGTGGAATTTGCGACTGAAAAGAAACTTTGTTTTTCCAACAAGCTAGGTGAAGGGCGGCTTTCACACTCAGTTATCTTTCAGAACTGAGCATGTGGGGAGAATTTCGTTCATCTAGCACATATGGAACAGGTGGCAGGAGAAACTTTTACTCTGGTTACTCAGGATGTTTCCTAGTGCCGGTTTGAAATTCCTGCAGTTTTCACTGTAAAACCGAGTTGGAGCTAGAACCTCTCAATATAAATTTATGGAGTGGAGTTTGGGACTGAAAAGAAACTTTGTGTTCCCAACAAGCTAGTTGAAGTGCGGCTTTAACACACACTTATCTCTCAGAACTGAGCATGTTTAGACACGTTCGTCCATCTAGCACAAAATGAACGGGTTGCAGGAGAAAACTTTACTCTGGATTCTCAGTCTGTTTCCTAGAGCCGGTTTGAATTTCTTGCAGTTTTCACTGTAAAAACGAGTTGGAGCTAGTACCTCCCCATATATATGTATGGAGTGGAATTTGCGACTGAAAAGAAACTTTGTTTTTCCAACAAGCTTGGTGAAGGACGGCTTTCACACACTCTTATCACTCAGAACAGAGCATGTGTAAAGATGTTCATTCATCTATCACAAAGGTAACGGTTTGCAGTAGAAACTTTTACTCTGATTTCTCATAGTGTTTCCTAGTGCCGGTCTGAAGTTCCTGCAGTTTTCAGTGTAAAACCGGGTTGGAGATAGTACCTAACCATAGATATGCATGGAGTGGTGTTTGCAACTGAAAAGAAACTTTGCGTTCCCACCAAGCTAGGTGAAGGAAGGCTTTCACACACACTTATCTCTCAGAACAGAACCTGTTGAGAGTCGTTCGTTCATCTAGCACAAAATGAACGGGTTGCAGGAGAAAACTTTTCTCTTGATTCTCAGGCTGTTTCCTAGTGCCGGTTTGAAGTTCCTGCATTTTTCACTGTAAAACCGAGTTAGAGCTATTACCTCCTTATATATATGTATGGAGTGGAGATTGCGACTGAAAAGAAACTTTGTGTTTCCAACAAGGAAGATGAAAGACGGCTTTCACACACTCTTCTCACTCAGAAATTAGCATGAAGCGAGACCGTCGTTAAACTAGCACAAAAGGAATGGGTTGCAGGAGAAACTTTTATTCTGGTTTCGCAGGCTGTTTCTAGTGCCGGTTTGAAGTTCCTGCAGTTTTCACTGTAAACCCGAGTTGGAGCTAGGACTTCCTCATCTATATGTATGGAGTGGATTTTTCGATTGAAAAGAAACTTTGTGTTCCCAACAAGCTAGGCTAAGGACGGCTTTCACACTCACTTACCCTTCAGAACTGAGCATGTGGGGAGACGTTCGTTCATCTAGCACAAATTGAACAGGTGGCAGGAGAAGTTTTATTCTGATTACTCAGGATGTTTCCTAGTGCCGGTTTGAAGTTCCTGCAGTTTTCACTGTAAAACCGAGTTGGAGCTAGTACCTACCCATATAAATTTATGGAGTGGAGTTTGGGACTGAAAAGAAACTTTGTGTTCCCAACAGGCTAGTTGAAGAATGGCTTTCACACACACTAATCTCTCAGAACTGAGCATGTGGAGACACGTTCGTTCATCTAGCACAAAATGAACGGGTTGCAGGAGAAAACTTTACTCTGGAATCTCAGTCTGGTTCCAAGTGCCGGGTTGAATTTCCTGCAGTTTTCACTGTAATACCGAGTTGGAGCTTGGACCTCCCCATATATATGTATGGATTGGGGTTTGCGACTGCAAAGAATGTTTGTTTTCACAACAAGCTATGTGAATGACTGCTTTCACACCCACTTATCTCTCAGAACTGAGCATGTGGAGAGACGTTCGTTTAGCTAGCACAAAGGGAACGGGTTGCAGGAGAAACTATTACTCTGGTTTCTGAGAATTTTTCCTAGTGCCGGTTTGAAGTTCCTGCAGTTTTCACTGTAGAAACGAGTTGGAGCCAAGACATCCCTATATATATGTATGGAGTGGAGGTTGCGACTGAAAAGAAACTTTGTGTTCCCAGCAAGCTAGTTGAAAGACCACTTTCACACACTCATATCCCTCAGAACTGAGCATGTGGAGAGACTTTCGTTCATCTAGCCAAAGGGGAACGGGTTGCTGGAGAAACATTTAGTCTGGCTTCTCAGGCTGTTTCCTAGTGCCGGTTTGAAGTTCCTGCAGTTTTCACTGTAAAACCGAGTTGGAGCTAGTACATCCCCATAGAGATGCATGGATTGGAGTTTGCAACTGAAAAGATACTTTGTGTTCCCAACAAGCTATTTGAAAAAAGGCTTTCACCCTCACATAACTCTCAGAACAGATCATGTTGAGAGACGTTCGTTCATCTAGCACAAAATGAACGGGTTGCAGGAGAAACCTTTACTCTGTTATCTCAGTCTGTTTCCTAGTTCCGGTTTGAAGTTCCTGCAGTTTTCACTGTAAAACCGAGTTGGAGCTAGTACCTCCCCATATATATGTATGGAGTGGAATTTGCGACTGAAAAGAAACTTGGTTTTCCAACAAGCTAGGTGAAGTGCGGCTTTCAGACTCACTTACCTCTCACAACTGAGCATGTGGGGAGACGTTCGTTCATCTAGCACAAATTGAACAGGTGTCAGGTGAAACTTTTACTCTGATTACTCAGGCTGTTTCCTAGTGCCGGTTTGAAGTTCCTGCAGTTTTCCCTGTAAAACCGAGTTGGAGCTAGGACCTCCCCATAAAAATGTATGGAGTGGAGTTTGCGATTGAAGAAACTTTTTGTTCCCAACAAGCTATTTGAAGGACGGCTTTCAAATACACTTATCTCTCAGAACTGAGCATGTGGAGACACGTTCGTTCATCTAGCACAAAATGAACGGGTTGCAGGAGAAACCTTTACTATGGTTTCTCAGTCTGTTTCCTAGTTCCGGTTTGGAATTCCTGCAGTTTTCACTCTACAACCGAGTTGGAGCTAGGACATCCCTATATATATGTATGGAGTGGAGTTTGCGTTGAAAAGAAACTTTGTGTTCCCATCAAGCTAGGTGAAGGACCGCTTTCACACACTCATACCTCTCAGAACTGAGCATGTGGAGAGACGTTGATTCATCTTGCAAAAATGGAACGGGTTGCAGGAGAAACTTTTACTCTGGTTTCTTAGGTTGTTTCCTAGTGCAGTTATGAAAGTTCCTGCAGTTTTCACTGTAAAACCGAGTTGGAGCTAGTACCTCCCCATAGATATGCATGGAATGGTGTTTGCCACTGAAAAGAAATTTTGTGTACCCAACAAACTATGTGAAGGACGGCTTTCACCCACACATATATCTCAGAACAGAACATGTTGACAGACGTTCGTTCATCTAGCACAAAATGAACGGGTTGCAGGAGAAAACATTACTCTGGTTTCTCAGTGTGTTTCCTAGTGTCGGTTGGAATTTCCTACAGTTTTCACTGTAAAAACGAGTTGGAGCTATTACCTCCCCATATATATGTATGGAGTGGAATATGCGACTGAAAAGAAACTTTGTTTTTCCAACAGGCTAAGTGAAGGACGGCTTTCATACACAATTATCTCTCAGAACTGAGCATGTGGAGAGACGTTTTTTCATCTGGCACAAAGGGAACGGGTTGCAAGTAAAACTTTTACTCCTGTTTCTCAGGCTTTTCCCTAGTGCCGGTTTGAAATTCCAGCAGTTTTCACTGTACAACCGAGTTGGAGCTAGGACATCCCTATATATATGTATGGAGTGGAGGTTGCGACTGAAAAGAAAATTTGTGTTCCCAGCAAGCTAGGTGAAGGACCGCTTTCACACACTCTTATATCTCAGACCTGAGCATGTGGAGAGACGTTCGTTCATCTAGCATAAAATGAACCTGTGGAGGAGAAACTTTTACTCTGGTGTCTCAGAGTGTTTCCTAGTGCCGATTTGAAGTTCCTGCAGTTTTCAGTGTAAAACCGGGTTGGAGATAGTACCTAACCGTAGATAAGCATGGAGTGGAGTTTGCAACTCAAAAGAAACTTTGTGTTGCCAACAATCAAGGTGAAGGACGGCTTTCACACACTCTTATCTCTCAGAACAGAACCTGTTGAGAGACGTTCGTTCATCTAGCACAAAATGAACGGATTGCATGAGAAAACTTTCTTTGGTTTTTCAGGCTGTTTCCTAGTTCCGGTTTGAATTTCCTGCAGTTTTCAGTGTAAAACCGGGTTGGAGATAGTACCTAACCATAGATATGCATGGAGTGGAGTTTGCAACTGAAAGGAAACCTTGTGTTCCCAACAAGCTAGTTGAAGGACGGCTATCACACACACTTATGTCTCAAAACAGAACCTGTTGAGAGACGTTCGTTCATCTAGCACAAAATGAACGGATTGCATGAGAAAACTTTCTTTGGTTTTTCAGGCTGTTTCCTAGTTCCGGTTTGAATTTCCTGCAGTTTTCAGTGTAAAACCGGGTTGGAGATAGTACCTAACCATAGATATGCATGGAGTGGAGTTTGCAACTGAAAGGAAACCTTGTGTTCCCAACAAGCTAGTTGAAGGACGGCTATCACACACACTTATGTCTCAGAACAGAACCTGTTGAGAGACGTTCGTTCATCTAGCACAAAATGAACGGGTTGCAGGAGAAACTTTTTCTCTGGTTTCTCAGGCTGTTTCCTAGTGCCGGTTTGAAGTTCCTGCATTTTTCACTGTACAACCGAGTTAGAGCTAGCACCTCCCCATATATATGTATGGAGTGGGAATTGCGACTGGAAAGAAATTTTGTGTTTCCTACAAGGAATGTGAAGGACGGCTTTCACACACTCTTATCACTCAGAAATGAGCATGAGGAGAGTCGTTCGTTCATCTAGCACAAAATGAACTGGTTGCAGGGGAAACCTTTACTCTGGTTCTCAGGCTGTTTCCTAGTGCCGGTTTGAAGTTCCGGCAGTTTTCACTGTAAAACCGAGTTGGAACTAGGACCTCCCCTTATAAATGTACGGAGTGGAGTTTGCGACTGAAAATAAATTTGTATTCCCAACAAGCTAGTTGAAGGACGGCTTTCACACACACTTTTCTCTGAGAACTGAGCATGTGGAGACACTTTCTTTCTAATAGCACAAAGGGAACGGGTTGCAGGAAAAACTTTTAATCTGATTTCTCAGGCTGTTTCCTAGAGACGGTTAGACGTTCCTGTAGTTTTCACTGTAAAACCGAGTTGCAGCAAGTACCTCCCCATATATATGTATGGAGTGGAGTTTGCGACTGCAAAGAAACTTGGTTTTCCAAACAAGCTAGGTGAAGGACGTCTTTCACACACTCTTATCACTCAGAACAGAGCATGTGTAGTGACGATCGTTCATCTAGCACAAAGGTAACGGTTTGCAGTAGAAAATTTTTTTTTGGTTTCTCAGATTGTTTCCTAGTGCCGATTTGAATTTCCTGCAGTTTTCAGGGTAAAACAGATTTGGAGCTAGGACATCCCCATATATATGCATGGAGAAGGGTTTGCAAATGAAAAGAAACTTTGTGTTCCCAACAAGCTTGTTGAAAGATGGCTTTCACCCACAATTATCTCTCAGAACTGAACATGTTGAGAGACGTTCGTTCATCTAGCACAAAATGAACGGAATGCATGAGAAAACTTTCTCTGGTTTCTCAGGCTGTTTCCTAGGGCCGGTTTGAATTTCCTCCATTTTTCAGTGTAAAACCGGTTTGGAGATAGTACCTAACGTTAGATATGCATGGAGTGGATTTTGCAACTGAAAAGAAACTTTGTGTTCCCAACAAGCTAGGTGAAGGACGGCTTTCACACACAGTTATCTCTCAGAACAGAACGTGTTGAGAGACGTTCGTTCATCTAGCACAAAATGAATGGTTTGCAGGAGAAACCTTTTCTCTGGTTTCTCAGGCTGTTTCCTAGTGCCAGTTTGAAGTTCCTGCAGTTTTCACTGTAAAACCGGTTAGCAGCTAGTCCCTACCCATATATATGCATATAGTGGAGTTTTTCAACTGAAAAGAAACAATGTGTTCCCAATAAGCTAGGTGAAGGACGGCTTTCAAACACACTTATGTCTCAGAACTGAGCATGAGGAGAGACGTTCTTTCATCTAGCAAAAAGGGAACGGTTTGCAGGAGAAACTTTTATTTTGGTTTCGCAGGCTGTTTCCTAGTGCTGGTTTGAAGTTCCTGCAGTTTTCACGGTAAAACCGAGTTAGAGCTAGAACATCCCCATATATATGTATGGAGTGGAGATTGCGACTGAAAAGAAACTTTGTGTTTTCAACAAGGAAGTTGAAGGACGGCTTCCACACACTCTTCTCACTCAGAAATTAGCATGAGGAGAGACGGTCGTTCATCTATCACAAAGGGAACGGGTTGCAGGGGAAACTTTTATTCTGGTTTTGCAGGCTATTTCTAGTGACGGTTAGAAGTTCCTGCAGTTTTCACTGTAAAACCGAGTTGGAGATAGGACTTCCCCTTCTATATGTATGGAGTGGATTTTTTGACTGAAACGAAACTTTGTGTTCCCAACAAGCTAGGTGAAATACGGCTTTCACACTCACTTACCTCTCAGACCTGAGCATGTGGGGAGACGTTCGTTCATCTAGCACAAATTGAACAGGTGGCAGGAGAAATTTTACTCTGATTACACAGGATGTTTCCTAGTACCGGTTTGAAGTTCCTGCAGTTTTCACTGTAATACCTAGTTGGAGCTTGTATCTCCCCATATATATGTATGGATTGGAGTTGGCGACTGCAAAGAAACTTTGTTTTCCCAACAAGCTAGGTGAAGGACGGCTTTCACACCCACTTATCTCTCAGAACTGAGCATGTGGAGAGACTTTCGTTTAGCTAGCACAAAGGGAACGGGTTGCAGGAGAAAACATTTCTCTGGTTTCTCAGGCTGTTTCTTAGTGCCGGTTTGAAGTTCCTGCATTTTTCACTTTACAACCGAGTTAGAGCTAGTACCACCCCATATATATGTATGGAGTAGGGATTGCGACTGAAAGAAACTATGTGTTCCCAACAAGCTAGTTGAAGGACGGCTTTCACACTCACAGACCTGTCAGAACTGAGCATGTGGAGAGACGTTCGTTCATCTAGCACAAAATGAACAGGTTGCCGGAGAAACTTTTACTTTGGTTCTCAGGCTGTTTCCTAGTGCCGGTTTGAAATTCCTGCAGTTTTCACTGTACAACCGAGTTGGAACTAGGACCTCCCCTTATAAATGTATGGAGTGGAGTTTGCGAATGAAAATAAATTTGTATTCACAAGAAGCTAGTTGAAGGACGACTTTCACACACACTTATCTCTGAGAACTGAGCATGTGGAGACACTTTCTTTCTACTAGAACAAAGGGAAAGGGTTGCAGGAAAAACTTTTACTCTGAATTTTCAGGCTGTTTCCTAGAGTCGGTTTGATGTTCCTGTAGTTTTCACTGTAAAACCGAGTTGCAGCAAGTACCTCCCCATATATATGTATGGAGTGGAGTTTGCGACTGCAAAGAAACTTTGTTTTTCAAACAAGCTAGTTGAAGGACGGCTTTCACACATTCTTATCACTCAGAACAGAGCATGTGTAGAGACGATTTTTCATCTAGCACAAAGGTAACGGTTTGCAGTAGAAAATTTTTTCTGGTTTTTCAGAGTGTTTCCTAGGGCCGGTTTGAAGTTCCTGCATTTTTCACTGTACAACCGAGTTGGAACTAGGACCTCCCCTTATAAATGTACGGATTGGAGTTTGCGAATGAAAGTAAATTTGTATTCCCAAGAAGCTAGGTGAAGGACGGCTTTCACACACAGTTATCTCTCAGAACAAAACGTGTTGAGAGACGTTCGTTCATCTAGCACAAATTGAACAGGTGGCAGGAGAAACTTTTACTGTGATTATTCAGGATGTTTCCTAGTGCCGGTTTGAAGTTCCTGCAGGTTTCACTGTAAAACCGAGTTGGAGCTAGTACCTCCCCATATATATGCATGGAGTGGATTTTGCAACTGAAAAGAAACTTTGTGTTCCCAACAAGCTATGTGAAGGACGGCTTTCACCCACACACATCTCTCAGAACAGAACATGTTGACAGACGTTCGTTCATCTAGCACAAAATGAACGGGTTGCAGGAGAAAACTTTACTCTGGTTTCTCAGGCTGTTTCCTAGTGCCGGTTTGAAGTTCCTGCAGTTTTCACTGTAAAACCGAGTTGGAGCTAGTACCTCCCCATATATATGCATGGAGTGGATTTTGCAACTGAAAAGAAACTTTGTGTTCCCAACAAGCTATGTGAAGGACGGCTTTCACCCACACACATCTCTCAGAACAGAACATGTTGACAGACGTTCGTTCATCTAGCACAAAATGAACGGGTTGCAGGAGAAAACTTTACTCTGGTTTCTCAGGCTGTTTCCAAGTGCCGGTTTGAATTTCCTGCAGTTTTCACTGTAAAAACGAGTTGGAGCTTGTACTTCCCCATATATATGTATGGAGTGGAATTTGCGACTGAAAAGATACTTTGTTTTTCCAACAAGCTAGTTGAACGTTGGCTTTCACACACACTTATCTCTCAGAACTGAGCATGTGGAGAGACGTTCTTTCATCTAGCACAAAGGGAACAGGTTGAATGAAAAACTTTTACTCTGGTTTCTCAGACTGTTTCCTAGTGCCGGTTTGAATTTCCTGCAATTTTCACTGTACAACCGATTTGGAGCTAGGACATCCCTACATATATGTATGGAGTGGAGGTTGCGACTGAAAAGAAACTTTGTGTTCCCAGCAAGCTAAGTGAAGGACCGCTTTCACACACTCATATCTCTCAGAACAGAACCTGTTGAGAATCGTTCGTTCATCTAGCACAAAATGAACGGGTTGCAGGAGAAAACTTTTCTCTTGATTCTCAGGCTGTTTCCTAGTGCCGGTTTGAAGTTCCTGCATTTTTCACGGTAAAATCGAGTTAGAGCTAGTACCTCCCCATATATATGTATGGAGTGTAGATTGCGACTGAAAAGATACTTTGTGTTTTCAACAAGGAAGTTGAAGGACGGCTTCCACACACTCTTCTCACTCAGAAATTAGCATGAGGAGAGACGGTCGTTCATCTATCACAAAGGGAACGGGTTGCAGGGGAAACTTTTATTCTGGTTTCGCAGGCTATTTCTAGTGACGGTTTGAAGTTCCTGCAGTTTTCACTGTAAAACCGAGTTGGAGCTAGGATTTCCCCTTCTATATGTATGGAGTGGATTTTTCGCCTGAAACGAAACTTTGTGTTCCCAACAAGCTAGGTGAAGGACGGCTTTCACACTCACTTACCTCTCAGACCTGAGCATGTGGGGAGACGTTCGTGAATCTAGCACAAATTGAACCGGTGGCAGGAGAAATTTTACTCTGATTACACAGGATGTTTCCTAGTGCCGGTTTGAAGTTCCTGCAGTTTTCACTGTAAAACCGAGTTGGAGCTAGTACCTACCCATATAAATGTATGGAGTGGAGTTTGGGACTGAAAAGAAACTTTGTGTTCCCAACAAGCTAGTTGAAGGACGGCTTTCACACACACTTATATCTCAGAACTGAGCATGTGGAGACACGTTCGTTCATGTAGCACAAAATGAACGGGTTGCAGGAGAAAACTTTACTCTGGATTCTCACTCTGTTTCCTAGAGCCGGTTTGAATTTCCTGCAGTTTTCACTGTAATACCGATTTGGAGCTTGTATCTCCCCATATATATGTATGGATTGGAGTTGGCGACTGCAAAGAAACTTTGTTTTCCCAACAAGCTAGGTGAAGGACGGCTTTCACACCCACTTATCTCTCAGAACTGAGCATGTGGAGAGACGTTCGTTTAGCTAGCACAAAGGGAACGTGTTGCAGGGGAAACTATTACTCTGTTTTCTCATTCTGTTTCCTAGTACCGGTTTGAAGTTCCTGCAGTTTTCACTGTACAGATGATTTGGAGCTAGGACATCCCTATATATATGTATGGAGTGGATTTTGCAACTGAAAAGAAACTTTGTGTTCCCAACAAGCTATGTGAAAGACGGCTTTCACCCACACACATCTCTCAGAACAGAACATGTTGACAGACGTTCGTTCATCTAGCACAAAATGAACGGGTTGCAGGAGAAAACTTTACTCTGGTTTCTCAGGCTGTTTCCTAGTGCCGGTTTGAATTTCCTGCAGTTTTCACTGTAAAAACGAGTTGGAGCTTGTACCTCCCCATATATATGTATGGAGTGGAATTTGCGACTGAAAAGAAACTTTGTTTTTCCAACAAGCTAGTTGAACGTTGGCTTTCACACACACTTATCTCTCAGAACTGAGCATGTGGAGAGACGTTCGTTCATCTAGCACAAAGGGAACGGGTTGAATGAAAAACTCTTACTCTGGTTTCTCAGGCTGTTTCCTAGTGCCGGTTTGAATTTCCTGCAATTTTCACTGTACAACCGAGTTGGAGGTAGGACATCCCTATATATATGTATGGAGTGGAGGTTGCGACTGAAAAGAAACTTTGTGTTCCCAGCAAGCTAAGTGAAGGACCGCTTTCACACACTCATATCCCTCAGAACTGAGCATGTGGAGAGACGTTCGTTCATCTAGCACAAAGTGAACGGGTTGCAGGAGAAATTTTACTCTGGTTTCTCAGGCTGTTTCCTAGTGCCGGTTTGAAGTTCCTGCAGTTTTCACTGTAAAACCGATTTGGAGCTAGTACCTCCCCTTACATATGCATGGAGTGGATTTTTCGACTGAAAAGATACTTTGTGTTCCCAACAAGCTATTTGAAGGACGGCTTTCACCCTCACATATCTCTCAGAACCGAACATGTTGAGAGACGTTCGTTCATCTAACACAAAATGAACGGGTTGCAGGAGAAACCTTTACTCTGGTTTCTCAGTCTGTTTCCTAGTGCCGGTTTGAAGTTCCTGCAGTTTTCACGGTAAAATCGATTTAGAGCTAGTACCTCCCCATATATATGTATGGAGTGTAGATTGCGACTGAAAAGATACTTTGTGTTTTCAACAAGGAATTTGAAGGACGGCTTCCACACACTCTTCTCACTCAGAAATTAGCATGAGGAGAGACGGTCGTTCATCTATCACAAAGGGAACGGGTTGCAGGGGAAACTTTTATTCTGGTTTCGCAGGCTATTTCTAGTGACGGTTTGAAGTTCCTGCAGTTTTCACTGTACAACCGAGTTGGAACTAGGACCTCCCCTTATAAATGTATGGAGTGAAGATTGCGAATGAAAATAAATTTGTATTCCCAAGAAGCTAGTTGAAGGACGGCTTTCACACACACTTATCTCTGAGAACTGAGCATGTGGAGACACTTTCTTTCTACTAGAACAAAGGGAACGGGTTGCAGGAAAAACTTTTACTCTGAATTTTCAGGCTGTTTCCTAGAGTCGGTTTGATGTTCCTGTAGTTTTCACTGTAAAACCGAGTTGCAGCAAGTACCTCCCCATATATATGTATGGAGTGGAGTTTGCGACTGCAAAGAAACTTTGTTTTTTAAACAAGCTAGTTGCAGGACGGCTTTCACACATTCTTATCACTCAGAACAGAGCATGTGTAGAGACGATATTTCATTTAGCACAAAGGTAACGGTTTGCAGTAGAAAATTTTTTTCTTGTTTCTCAGAGTGTTTCCTAGGGCCGGTTTGAAGTTCCTGCATTTTTCACTGTACAACCGAGTTGGAACTAGGACCTCCCCTTATAAATGTAAGGAGTGGAGTTTGCAAATGAAAATAAATTTGTATTCCCAAGAAGCTAGGTGAAGGAAGGCTTTCACACACAGTTATCTCTCAGAACAGAACGTGTTGAGAGACGTTCGTTCATCTAGCACAAATTGAACAGGTGGCAGGAGAAACTTTTACTGTGATAATTCAGGATGTTTCCTAGTGCCGGTTTGAAATTCCTGCAGGTTTCACTGTAAAACCGAGTTGGAGCTAGTACCTCCCCATATATATGCATGGAGTGGAGTTTGCAACTGAAAAGAAACTTTGTGTTCCCAACAAGCTAGGTGAAGGACGGCTTTCACACACACTTATCTCTCAGAACAGAACCTGTTGAGAGTCGTTCGTTCATCTAGCACAAAATGAACGGGTTGCAGGAGAAAACTTTTCTCTTGATTCTCAGGCTGTTTCCTAGTGCCGGTTTGAAGTTCCTGCATTTTTCACGGTAAAATCGAGTTAGAGCTAGTACCTCCCCATATATATGTATGGAGTGTAGATTGCGACTGAAAAGATACTTTGTGTTTTCAACAAAGAAGTTGAAGGACGGCTTCCACACACACTTCTCACTCAGAAATTAGCATGAGGAGAGACGGTCGTTCATCTATCACAAAGGGAACGGGTTGCAGGGGAAACTTTTATTCTGGTTTCGCAGGCTATTTCTAGTGACGGTTTGAAGTTCCTGCAGTTTTCACTGTAAAACCGAGTTGGAGCTAGGATTTCCCCTTCTATATGTATGGAGTGGATTTTTCGCCTGAAACGAAACTTTGTGTTCCCAACAAGCTAGGTGAAGGACGGCTTTCACACTCACTTACCTCTCAGACCTGAGCATGTGGGGAGACGTTCGTTCATCTAGCACAAATTGAACCGGTGGCAGGAGAAATTTTACTCTGATTACACAGGATGTTTCCTAGTGCCGGTTTGAAGTTCCTGCAGTTTTCACTGTAAAACCGAGTTGGAGCTAGGACCTCCCCATATAAATGTATGGAGTGGAGTTTGGGACTGAAAAGAAACTTTGTGTTCTCAACAAGCTAGTTGAAGGACGGCTTTCACACACACTTATATCTCAGAACTGAGCATGTGGAGACACGTTCGTTCATGTAGCACAAAATGAACGGGTTGCAGGAGAAAACTTTACTCTGGATTCTCACTCTGTTTCCTAGAGCCGGTTTGAATTTCCTGCAGTTTTCACTGTAATACCGATTTGGAGCTTGTATCTCCCCATATATATGTATGGATTGGAGTTGGCGACTGCAAAGAAACTTTGTTTTCCCAACAAGCTAGGTGAAGGACGGCTTTCACACCCACTTATCTCTCAGAACTGAGCATGTGGAGAGACGTTCGTTTAGCTAGCACAAAGGGAACGTGTTGCAGGGGAAACTATTACTCTGTTTTCTCATTTTGTTTCCTAGTACCGGTTTGAAGTTCCTGCAGTTTTCACTGTACAGATGATTTGGAGCTAGGACATCCCTAAATATATGTATGGAGTGGAGGTTGCGACTGAAAAGAAACTTTGTGTTCCCAGGAAGCTAGGTGAAGGACCGCTTTCACACAATCATTTCCCTCAGAACTGAGCATGTGGAGAGACTTACGTTCATGTAGCAAAAGGGGAACGGGTTGCAGGAGAAACTTTTACTCTGGTTTCTCAGGCTGTTTCCTAGTGCCGGTTTGAAGTTCCTGCATTTTTCACTGTAAAACCGAGTTGGAGCTAGTACCTCGCCATAGATATCCATGGAGTGGAGTTTGCAACTGAAAAAAAACTTTGTGTTCCCAACAAGCTATGTGAAGGACGGCTTTCACCCACACATATCACTCAGAAAAGAACATGTTGACAGAAGTTCGTTCATCTAGCACAATATGAACGGGTTGCAGGAGAAAACTTTACTCTGTTTCTCAGGCTGTTTCCAAGTGCCTGTTAGAAGTTCCTGCATTTTTCACTGTAAAACCGAGTTGGAGCTAGTACCTCGCCATAGATATCCATGGAGTGGAGTTTGCAACTGAAAAAAAACTTTGTGTTCCCAACAAGCTATGTGAAGGACGGCTTTCACCCACACATATCACTCAGAAAAGAACATGTTGACAGAAGTTCGTTCATCTAGCACAATATGAACGGGTTGCAGGAGAAAACTTTACTCTGTTTCTCAGGCTGTTTCCAAGTGCCTGTTAGAAGTTCCTGCAGTTTTCACTGTAAAAACGTGTTGGAGCTAGTACCTCCCCATATATATGTATTCAGTGGAATTTGCGACAGAAAAGAAACTTTGTTTTTCCAACAAGCTAGGTGAAGGACGGCTTTCACACTCACTTACCTCTCAGAACTGAGCATGTGGAGACACGTTCGTTCATCTAGCACAAAATGAACGGGTTGCAGGAGTAAAGTTTACTCTGGTTTCTCAGTCTGTTTCCTAGTGCCGGTTTGAAATTCCTGCAGTTTTCACTGTACAACCGAGTTGGAGCTAGGACATCCCTATATATAAGTATGGAGTGGAGGTTGTGTTGAAAAGAAACTTTGTGTTCCCAGCAAGCTAAGTGAAGGACCGCTTTCACACACTCATATCTCTCAGAACTGACCATGTGGAGAGACTTTCGTTCATCTAGCAAAAATGGAACGGGTTGCAGAAGAAACTTTTACACTGGTTTCTCAGTTTGTTTACTAGTGCCGGTTAGAAGTTCCTGCAGTTTTCACTGTAAAACCGAGTTGGGACTATTACCTCCCCATAGATATGCATGGAGTGGGGTTTGCAACTGAAAAGAAACTTTGTGTTCCAAACAAGCTATTTGAAGGTCGTCTTTCACCCACACATATCGCTCAGAACAGAACATGTTGACAGACGTTCGTTCATCTAGCACAAAATGAACGGGTTGCAGGAGAAACCTTTACTCTGGTTTCTCAGGCTGTTTCCTAGTGCCGGTTTGAATTTCCTGCTGTTTTCACTTTAAAAACGAGTTGGAGCTAGGACCTCCCCTTATAAATGTATGGAGTGGAGTTTGCGACTGAAAATAAATTTGTATTCCCAACAAGCTAGTTGAAGGACGGCTTTCACACACACTTATCTCTGAGAACTGAGCATGTGGAGACACTTTCGTTCTACTAGCACAAAGGGAAAGGGTTGCAGGAAAAACTTTTATTCTGATTTCTCAGGCTGTTTCCTAGAGACGGTTAGACGTTCCTGAAGTTTTCACTGTAAATCCGAGTTGCAGCAAGTACCTCCCCATATATATGTATGGGGTGGAGTATGCGACTGCAAGAAACTTTGTTTTCCAAACAAGCTAGGTGAAGGACGGCTTTCACACACTCTTATCACTCAGAACAGAGCATGTGTAGAGACGATCGTTCATCTAGCACAAAGGTAACGGTTTGCAGTAGAAAATTTTTTTCTGGATTCTCACAGTGTTTCCTAGTGCCGGTTAGAAGTTCCTGCAGTTTTCAGTGTAAAACAGAGTTGGAGCTAGGACCTCCCCATATATATGCATGGAGTAGAGTTTGCAAATGAAAAGAACCTTTGTGTTCCCAACAAGCTACTTGAATGTCGGCTTTCACCCACACTTATCTCTCAGAACAGAGCATGTTGAGAGACGTTCGTTCATCTAGCACAAAATGAACGGATTGCATGAGAAAACATTCTCTGTTTTCTCAGGCTGTTTCCTAGTGCCGGTTTGAATTTCCTGCAGTTTTCAGTGTAAAACCTGGTTGGATATAGTACCTAACCATAGATATGCATGGAGTGGAGATTGCAACTGAAAAGAAAGTTTGTGTTCCCAACAAGCTAGTTGAAGGACGGCTTTCACACACACTTATCTCTCAGAACAGAACATGTTGAGAGACGTTCCTTCATCTAGCACAAATTGAAAATGTGGCAGTGGAAACTTTTACTGTGATTATTCAGGATGTTTCCTAGTGCCGGTTTGAAGTTCCTGCAGTTTTCACTGTAAAACCGAGTTGGAGCTAGGACCTCCCCATATAATTGTATGGAGTGGAGTTTGCGACTGAAAAGAAACTTTGTGTTCCGAACAAGCTATGTGAAGGACGGCTTTCACCCACACATATCTCTCAGAACAGAACTTGTTGACAGACGTTCGTTCATCTAGCAAAAAATGAATGGGTTGCAGGAGAAAAGTTTACTCTGGTTTCTCAGTCTGTTTCCTAGTGCTGATTTGAAGTTCCTGCATTTTTCACTTTACAACCGAGTTAGAGCTAGTACCTCCCCATATATATGTATGGTGAGGAGATTGCGACTGAAAGAAACTATGTGTTCCCAACAAGCTAGATGAAGGACGGCTTTCACACTCACAGACCTGTCAGAAATGAGCATGTGGAGAGACGTTCGTTCATCTAGCACAAAGGTAACGGTTTGCAGTAGAAAATTTTTTTCTGGATTCTCAGAGTGTTTCCTAGTGCCGGTTTGAAGTTCCTGCAGTTTTCAGTGTAAAACAGAGTTGGAGCTACGACCTCCCCATATATATGCATGGAGTAGAGTTTGCAAATGAAAAGAACCTTTGTGTTCCCAACAAGCTAGTTGAATGACGGCTTTCACCCACACTTATCTCTCAGAACAGAACATGTTGAGAGACGTTCGTTCATCTAGCACAAAATGAACGGATTGCATGAGAAAACATTCTCTGGTTTCTCAGGCTGTTTCCTAGTGCCGGTTTGAATTTCCTGCAGTTTTCAGTGTAAAACCGGGTTGGAGATAGTACCTAACCATAGATATGCATGGAGTGGAGTTTGCAACTCTAAAGAAACTTTGTGTTCCCAACAAGCTAGTTGAAGGTCGGCTTTCACACACAGTTATCTCTCAGAACAAAACATGTTGAGAAACGTTCGTTCATCTAGCACAAATTGAACAGTTGGCAGGAGAAACTTATACTGTGATTATTCAGAATGTTTCCTAGTGCCGGTTTGAATTTCCTGCAGTTTTCACTCTAAAACCGAGTTCGAGCTAGGACCACTCCATATAATTTTATGGAGTGGAATTTGCGACTGAAAAAAACTTTGTGTTCCCAACAAGCTAGTTGAAGGACGGCTTTCACACACACTTATCTCTCACCACTGAGCATGTGGAGAGACGTTCGTTCATCTAGCACAAAATGAACGGGTTGCAGGAAAAAAGTTTGCTCTGGTTTTTCAGTCTGTTTCCTAGTGCCGGTTTGAAATTCCTGCAGTTTTCACTGTACAACCGAGTTGGAGCTAGGACATTCCTATATATAATTATGGATTGGAGGTTGCGTTTAAAAGAAACTTTGTGTTCCCAGCAAGCTATTTGAAGGACCGCTTTCACACACACATATCTCTCAGAACTGAGCATGTGGACAGACGTTCGTTCATCTAGCAAAAATGGAACGCTTGCAGGAGAAACTTTTACTCTGGTTTCTCAGGTTGTTTCCTAGTGCCGGTTTGAAGTTCCTGCAGTTTTCACTGTAAAACCGAGTGGGAGCTAGTACCTCCCCATAGATATGCATGGAGTGGATTTTGCAACTGAAAATAAACTTTGTGTTCCGAACAAGCTATGTGAAGGGCGGCTTTCACCCACATATATCTCTCAGAACAGAACTTGTTGACAGACGTTCCTTCATCTAGCACAAAATGAACGGGTTGCAGGAGTAAACTTTACTCTGGTTTCTCAGTATGTTTCCTAGTGCCGGTTTGAAGTTCCTGCAGTTTTTACTGTAAAAACGAGTTGGAGCTATTACCTCCCCATATATATGTATTTAGTGGAATTTGCGAATGAAAAGAAACTTTGTTTTTCCAACAAGCTAGGTGAAGGACGGCTTTCACACTCACTTACCTCTCAGTACTGAGCATGTGGAGAGACGTTCGTTCATCTAGCACAAATTGAACAGGTGGCAGGAGAAACTTTTACTCTGGTTTCTCAGAGTGTTTCCTAGTGCCTATTTGAAGTTCCTGCAGTTTTCAGTGTAAAACCAGGTTGGAGATAGTACCTAACCATAGATATGCATGGAGTGGAGTTTGCAACTCAAAACAAACTTTGTGTTGCCAACAAGTTAGGTGAATGTCGGCTTTCACACACACTTATCTCTCAGAACAGAACCTGTTGAGAGTCGTTCGTTCATCTAGCACAAAATGAACGGGTTGCAGGAGAGTACTTTTCACTGGTTTCTCAGTCTGTTTCCTAGTGCTGGTTTGAAGTTCCTGCATTTTTCACATTACAACCGAGTTAGAGCTAGTACCTCCCCATATATATGTATGCAGTGGAGATTGCGACAGAAAGAAACTATGTGTTCCCAACAAGCTAGATGTAGGACGGCTTTCACACTCACAGAACTGTCAGAAATGAGCATGTGGAGAGACGTTCGTTCATCTAGCACAAAATGAACGGGTTGCCGGAGAATCTTTTACTCTCGTTCTCAGGCTGTTTTCTAGTGCCGGTTTGAAATTCCTGCAGTTTTCACTGTAAAACCGAGTTGCAGCAAGTACCTCCCCATATATATGTATGGAGTGGAGATTGCGACTGCAAGAAACTTTGTTTTCCAAACAAGCTAAGTGAAGAATGGCTTTCACACACTAATATCACTCAGAACAGAGCATGTGTAAAGAAGATAGTTCATCAACACAAAGGTAACGGTTTGCAGTAGAAAATTTTTTTCTGGATTCTCAGAGTGATTCCTAGTTCCGGTTTGAGGTTCCTGCAGTTTTCAGTGTAAAACAGAGTTGGAGCTAATACCTCCCCATATATATGCATGGAGAAGAGTTTGCAAATGAAAAGAAACTTTGTGTTCCCAACAAGCTAGTTGAATGACGGCTTTAACCCACAATTATATCTCAGAACAGAAAATGTTGAGAGACGTTCGTTCATCTAGCACAAAATGAACAGATTGCATGAGAAAACATTCTCTGGTTTCTCAGGCTGTTTCCTAGTGCCGGTTTGAATTTCCTGCAGTTTTCAGTGTAAAACCGGGTTGGAGATAGTACCTAACTATAGATATGCATGGAGTGGAGTTTGCAACTGAAAAGAAACTTTGTTTTCCCAACAAGCTATGTGAAGGACGGCTTTCACCCACATATATCTCTCAGAACAGAACTTGTTGACAGACGTTCGTTCATCTAGCACAAAATGAACGGTATGCAGGAGAAAACTTTACTCTGGTTTCTCAGTCTGTTTCCTAGTGCCGGTTTGAAGTTCCTGCAGTTTTTACTGTAAAAACGAGTTGGAGCTATTACCTCCCCATATATATGTATGGAGTGGAATTTGCGACTGAAAAGAAACTTTGTTTTTCCAACAAGCTAGGTGAAGGACGGCTTTCACACTCACTTACCTCTCAGAACTGAGCATGTGGAGAGACGTTCGTTCATCTAGCACAAATTGAACAGGTGGCAGGAGAAACTTTCACTCTAATTACTCAGGATGTTTCCTAGTGCTGGTTTGAAGTTCCTGCAGTTTTCACTGTAAAACCGCGTTGGAGCTAGGACTTACCCATATAAATGTATGGAGTGGAATTTGCGACTGAAAAGAAACTTTGTGTTCCCAACAAGCTAGTTGAAGGTCGGCTTTCACACACACTTATCTCTCAGAACTGAGCATGTGGAGACACGTTCGTTCATCTAGCACAAAATGAACCTGTGGAGGAGAAAACTTTACTCTGGTTTCTTAGAGTGTTTCCTAGTGCCTATTTGAAGTTCCTGCAGTTTTCATTGTAAAACCTGGTTGGAGATAGTAGCTAACCATAGATATGCATGGAGGGGAGTTTGCAACTCAAAAGAAACTTTCTGTTGCCAACAAGCTAGGTGAAGGGCGGCTTTCACACTCACAAACCTGTCAGAACTGAGCATGTGGAGAGACGTTCGTTCATCTAGCACAAAATGAACGGGATGCCGGAGAAAATTTTACTCTGGTTCTCAGGCTGTTTCCTAGTGCCGGTTTGAAGTTCCTGCAGTTTTCACTGTAAAACCGAGTTGCAGCAAGTACCTCCCCATACATATGTATGGAGTGGGGTTTGCGACTGAAAATAAATTTGTATTCCCATAAAGCTAGTTGAAGGACGGCTTTCACACACACTTATCTCTGAGAACTGAGCATGTGGAGACACTTTCATTCTACTAGCACAAAGGGAACGGGTTGCAGGAAAAACTTTTACACTGATTTCTCAGGCTGTTTCCTAGTGACGGTTAGACGTTCCTGAAGTTTTCACTGTAAAACCGAGTTGCAGCAAGTACCTCCCCATATATATGTATGGAGTGGAGTTTGCGACTGCAAGAAACTTCGTTTTCCAAACAAGCTAGGTGAAGGACGGCTTTCACACACTCTTATCACTCAGAACAGAGCATGTGTAGAGACGATCGTTCATCTAGCACAAAGGTAACGGTTTGCAGTAGAAAATTTTTTTCTGGATTCTCAGAGTGTTTCCTAGTGCCGGTTTGAAGTTCCTGCAGTTTTCACTGTAAAACCGAGTGGGAGCTAGTTACTCCCTATAGATATGCATGGAGTGGAGTTAGCAACTGAAAAGAAACTTTGTGTTCCCAGCAAGCTATGTGAAGGATGGCTTTCACCCACACATATCTCTCAGAACAGAACTTGTTGACAGACGTTCGTTCATCTAGTACAAAATGAACGGGTTGCAGGAGAAAACTTTACTCTGTTTTCTCAGGCTGTTTCCTAGTGCCGGTCTGAAGTTCCTGCAGTTTTCATTGTAAAACCGTGTTTGAGCTAGGACTTCCCCATATATATACATGGTGTAGAGTTTGCAACTGAAAAGAAACTTTGTGTTCCCAACAAGCAAGTTGAATGACGGCTTTCACCCACACTTATCTCTCAGAACAGAACATGTTGAGAGACGTTGGTTCATCTAGCACAAAATGAACGGGTTGCCGGTGGAAACTTTCCTCTGGTTTCTCTGGCTGTTTCCTAGTTCCGGTTTGAATTTCCTGCAGTTTTCAGTGTAAAACCGGGTTGGATATAGTACATAATCATAGATATGCATGGAGTGGATTTTGCAACTGATAAGAAATATTGTGTTCCCAACAAGCTAGGTGAAGGACGGCTTTCACACACACTAATCTCTCAGAACAGAACCTGTTGAGAGTCGTTCGTTCATCTAGCAGAAAATGAACGGGTTGCAGGAGAAACCTTTCTCTTGTTTCTCAGGCTGTTTCGTAGTGCCAGTTTGAAGTTCCTGCATTTTTCTCTGTAAAACCGAGTTAGAGCTAGTACCTCCCCATATATATGTATGGAGTGGAGATTGCGACTGAAAAGAAACTTTGTGTTTCCAACAAGGAAGTTGAAGGACGGCTTTCACACACTCTTCTCACTCAGAAATTAGCTTGAGGAGATACGGTCGTTCATCTAGCACAAAGGGAACGGGTTGCAGGGGAAACTTTTATTCTGGTTTCGCAGGCTATTTCTAGTGCCGGTTTGAAGTTCCTTCAGTTTTCACTGTAAAACCGTGTTGGTGCTAGGAGTTCCCCATCTATATGTATGGAGTGGAATTTTCAAATGAAAAGAAACTTTGTGTTTCCAGCAAGCTAGGTGAAAGACCGCTTTCACACACTCATATCCCTCAGAAATGAGCATGTGGAGAGCCTTACGTTCATCTAGCAAAAGGGAAACGGGTTGCAGGAGAAACTTTTACTCTGGTTTCTCAGGCTGTTTCCTAGTGCCGGTTTGAAGTTCCCGCAGTTTTCACTGTAAATCCGAGTTGGAGCTAGTACATCCCCATAGATTTGCATGGAGTGGAGTTTGTAACTGAAAAAAAATTTGTGTTCCTAACAAGCAATGTGAAGACGGATTTCACCCACACATATTTCTCAGAACAGAACATGTTGAGAACGTTCGTTCATCTAGCACAAAATGAACGAGTTGCAGGAGAAACTTTTACTCTGGTTTCTCAGGATGTTTCCTAGTGCCGGTTTGAAGTTCCTGCAGTTTTCACTGTAAAAACGAGTTGGAGCTAGTACCTCCCCATATATATGTATGGAGTGGAATTTGCGACTGAAAAGAAACTTTGTTTTTCCAACAAGCTAGGTGAATTACGGCTTCCACACTCACTTACCACTCAGAACTGAGCATGTGGGGAGACGTCGTTCATCTAGCACAAATTGAACAGGTTGCAGGAGAAACTTTTACTCTGATTACTCAGGATGTTTCCTAGTGCCGGTTTGAAGTTCCTGCAGTTTTCACTGTAAAACCGAGTTGGAGCTAGGACCTCCCCATTTAAATGTATGGAGTGGAGTTTGCGACTGAAAAGAAACTTTGTGTTCCCAACAAGCTAGTTGAAGGACGGCTTTAACACACACTTATCCCTCAGAACTGAGCATGTGGAGACACGTTCGTTCATCTAGCAAAATATGAACGGGTTGCAGGAGAAACCTTTGCTCTGGTTTCTCAGTCTGTTTCGTAGTGCCGGTTTGAATTTCCTGCAGTTTTCACTGTAAAAACGAGTTGGAGCTAGTACCTCCCCTTATATATGTATGGAGTAGTATTTGCGACTGAAAAGAAACTTTGTTTTTCCAACAAGCTAGTTGAAGGACGACTTTCACACTCAATTATCTCTCAGAACTGAGCATGTGGAGAGACGTTCTTTCATCTAGCACAAAGGGAACGGGTTGCAGGAAAAACTTTTTCTCTGGTTTCTCAGGCTGTTTCCTAATGCCAGTTTGAAGTTCCTGCAGTTTTCACTGTACAACCGAGTTGGAGCTAGGACATCCCTATCTATATGTATGGATTGGAGTTGGCGAGTGAAAGAAACTTTGTGTTCCCAGCAAGCAATGTGAAAGACCGCTTTCACACACTCATATCCCTCAGAACTGAGCAAGTGGAGAGCCTTACGTTCATCTAGCAAAAGGGGATCGGGTTGCAGGAGAAACTTTTACTCTGGTTCTCAGGCTGTTTCCTAGTGCCGGTTTGAAGTTCCTGCAGTTTTCATTGTAAAACCGCGTTGGAGCTAGTACCTCCATATAGATATGCATGGAGTGGAGTTTGCAACTGAAAAAAAATTTGTGTTCCCAACAAGCTATGTGAAGGACGGCTTTCACCCACACATATCACTCAGAAAAGTACATGTTGACAGACGTTCGTTCATCTAGCACAAAATGAACGGGTTGCAGGA
The DNA here is from genome assembly GCF_036321535.1 of Camelus dromedarius. NCBI lineage: Eukaryota > Metazoa > Chordata > Mammalia > Artiodactyla > Camelidae > Camelus > Camelus dromedarius. Next base: position 22,310,151 of record NC_087460.1, read on the forward strand.
GAAAACATTACTCTGTTTTCTCAGGAGGTTTCCTAGTGCCGGTTTGAAGTTCCTGCAGTTTTCAATGTAAAAACGAGTTGGAGCTATTACCTCCCCATATATATGTATGGAGTGGAATTTGCGACTGAAAAGAAACTTTGTTTTTCCAACAAGCTACGTGAAGGACGGCTTTCACAATCACTTACCTCTCAGAACTGAGCATGTGGGGAGACGTTCGTTCATCTAGCACAAATTGAACAGTTGGCAGGAGAAACTTTTACTCTGATTACTCAGGATGTTTCCTAGTGCTGGTTTGAAGTTCCTGCAGTTTTCACTGTAAAACCGAGTTGGAGCTAGGACCTCCCCATATAAATGTATGGAGTGGAGTTTGGGACTGAAAAGAAACTTTGTGTTCACAACAAGCTAGTTGAAGGGCGGCTTTCACACACACTTATCTCTCAAAACTGAGCATGTGTAGACACGTTCGTTCATCTAGCACAATATGAACGGGTTGCAGGAGAAACATTTGCTCTGGTTTCTCAGTCTGTTTCCTAGTGCCGGTTTGAATTTCCTGCAGTTTTCACTGTAAAAAAGATTTGGAGCTAGTACCTCCCCTTATATATGTATGGAGTAGAATTTGCGAATGAAAACAAACTTTGTTTTTCCAACAAGCTAGTTGAAGGACGGCTTTCACACACAATTATCTCTCAGAACTGAGCATGTGGGGAGACGTTCGTTCATCTAGCACAAATTGAACAGGTGGCAGGAGAAACTTTTACTCTGATTACTCAGGATGTTTCCTAGTGCCGGTTTGAAGTTCCTGCAGTTTTCATGTAAAACCGAGTTGGAGCTAGGACCTCCCCATATAAATTTATGGAGTGTAGGTTGCGACTGGAAAGAAACTTTGTGTTCCCTGCAAGCTAGGTGAAGGACCGCTTTCACACACTCATATCTCTCAGAACTGAGCATGTGAAGAGACGTTCGTTCATCTAGCAAGAAGGGAACGAGTTGCAGGAGTAACTTTTACTCTGGTTTCTCAGGCTGTTTCCTAGTGCCGGTTTGAAGTTCCTGCAGTTTTCACTTTAAAACCGACTTGGAGCTAGTACCTCAACTTAGATATGCATGGAGTGGTTTTTCGACTGAAAAGAATCTTTTTGTTCCCAACAAGGTATTTGAAGAACGGCTTTCACCCTCACATATCTCTCAGAACAGAACATGTTGAGAACGTTCGTTCGTCTTGCAAAAAATGAACGGGTTGCAGGAGAAAATTTACTCTGGTTTCTCTGGCTGTTTCCTAGTCCCGGTTTGAATTTCTTGCAGTTTTCAGTGTAAAACCGGGTTGGAGATAGTACCTAACCATAGATATGCATGGATTGGGGTTTGCAACTGAAAAGAAACTTTGTGTTCCCAATAAGCTAGGTGAAGGACGGCTTTCACACACTCTTCTCACTCAGTAAATAGCATGAGGAGAGACGTTCTTTCATCTAGCACAAAGGGAACGGGTTGCAGGGAAAATTTATTCTGGTTTCGCAGGCTGTTTCTAGTGCCGGTTTGAAGTTGCTGCAGTTTTCACTGTAAAACCTTGTTGGGGCTAGGACTTCCCCATCTATATGTTTGGAGTGGATTTTTCGACTGAAATGAAACTTTGTGTTCCCAACAAGCTAGGTGAAAGACGGCTTTCACACTCACTTACCTCTCAGAACTGAGCATGTGGGGAGAGGTTGGTTCATCTAGCACAAATTGAACAGGTGGCAGTGGAAATTTTACTCTGATTAATCAGGATGTTTCCTAGTGCCGGTTTGAAGTTCCTGCAGTTTTCACTGTAAAACTGAGTTGGAGCTAGGGCCTCGCATTATAAATGTATGGAGTGGCGTTTGTGACTGAAAAGATACTTTGTGTTCCCAACAAGCTAGTTGAAGGACGGCTTTCACACACACTTATCCCTCAGAACTGAGCATGTGGAGACACGTTCGTTCATCTAGCACAAAATGAACGGGTTGCAGGAGAAAACTTTACTCTGGTTTCTCAGTCTGTTTACTAGTGCCGGTTTGTAATTCCTGCAGTTTTCACTGTACAACCGAGTTGGACCTAGGACATCCCTATATATATGTATGGAGTGGAGGTTGCGTTGAAAAGAAACTTTGTGTTCCCAGCAAGCTAGGTGAAGAACCGCTTTCACACACTCATATCTCTCAGAACTGAGCATGTGGAGAGACGTTCGTTAAACTAGCAAAAATGGAACGGGTTGCAGGAGGAACTTTTACTCTGGTTTCTCAGGCTGTTTCCTAGTGCCGGTTTGAAGTTCCTGCAGTTTTCACTGTAAAACCGAGTTGGAGATAGTACCTCCCCATAGATATGCATGGAGTGGAGTTTGCAACTTAAAAGAAACTTTGTGTTCCCAACAAGCTATTTGAAGGACGGCTTTCACCCTCACATATCTCTCAGAACAGAACATGTTGAGAGACGTTCGTTCATCTAGCACAAAGTGAACAGGTTGCAGGAGAAACATTTTCTCTTGTTTCTCAGGCTGTTTCCTACTGCCGGTTTGAAGTTCCTGCAGTTTTCACTGTAAAAACGAGTTGGAGCTAGTACCTCCCCATATATATGTATGGAGTGGTATTTGCGACTGAAAAGAAACTTTGTTTTTCCAACAAGCTAGGTGAAGGACGGCTTTCACACCCTCATATCACTCAGAACTGAGCATTTGTAGAGACGATCGTTCATCTAGCTCAAAGGTAGCGGTTTGCAGTAGAAAACTTTACTCTGGATTCTCTGGCTGTTTCCTAGTTCCGGTTTGAATTTCCTGCAGTTGTCAGTGGAAAACCGGGTTGGAGATAGTACCTAACCATAGATATGCATGGAGTGGAGTTTGCAACTGAAAAGAAACTTTGTGTTAAAAACAAGCTAGTTGAATGACGGCTTTCACCCACAGTTATCTCTCATAACAGAACATGTTGAGAGACGTTCGTTCATCTAGCACAAAATGAACGGGTTGCAGGAGAAAATTTTACTCTGGTTTCTCTGGCTGTTTCCTAGTTCTGGTTTGAATTTACTGCAGTTTTCAGTGTAAAACCGGGTTGGAGATTGTACCTAAGCATAGATATGCATGGAGTGGAGTTTGCAACTGAAAAGAAACTTTGTGTTCCCAACAAGCTAGGTGAAGGACGGCTTTCACACACACTTATCTCTCAGAACAGAACCTGTTGAGAGTCGTTCGTTCATCTAGCACAAAATGAACGGGTTGCAGGAGAAACCTTTTCTCTGGTTTCTCAGGCTGTTTCCTAGTGCCGGTTTGAAGTTCCTGCAGTTTTCACTGTAAAACCGAGTTAGAGCTAGTACCTCCCCATATTTATGTATGGATTGGGGATTGTGACAGAAAAGAAACTTTGTGTTCCCAACAAGGAAGTTGAAGAACGGCTTTCACACACAATTCTCACTCAGAAATTAGCATGAGGAGAGACGTTCGTTCATCTAGCACAAAGGGAACCGTTTGCAGGAGAATCTTTTATTCTGGTTTCGCAGGCTGTTTTTACTGCCGGTTTGAATTTCCTGCAGTTTTCACTGTAAAACAGAGTTGGAGCTAGGACTTCCCCATATATATGTATGGAGTGCAGTTTGCAACTGAAAAGAAACTTTGTGTTCCCAACAAGCTAGGTGAAGGACTGCTTTCACACTCACTTACCTCTCAGAACTCAGCATGTGGGGAGACGTTCGTTCATCTAGCACAATTTGAACAGGTGGGAGGAGAAACTTTTACTCTGATTACTCAGGATGTTTCCTAGTGCCGGTTTGAAGTTCGTGCATTTTTCAGTGTAAAATCGAGTTGGAGCTAGCACCTCCCCATATAAATGTATGGAGTGGAGTTTGCGACTGAAAAGAAACTTTGTGTTCCCAACAAGCTAGTTGAAGGACGGCTTTCACACACACTTATATCTCAGAACTGAGCATGTGGAGACACGTTCGTTCATCTAGCACAAAATGAACGGGTTGCAGGGGAAAACTTTACTCTGCTTTCTCAGTATGTTTCCTAGTGCCGGTTTGAATTTCCTGCAGTTTTCACTGTAATACCGAGTTGGAGTTTGTACCTCCCCATATATATGAATGGAGTGGATTTGGCGACTGCAAAGAAACTGTTTTCCCAACAAGCTAGGTGAAGGACGGCTTTCACACACACTTAACTCTCAGAACTGAGCATGTGGAGAGACTTTCGTTTAGCTAGGCAAAAGGGAACGGGTTGCAGGAGAAACTTTTACTCTGGTTTTCAGTCTGTTTCCTAGTGCCGGTTATAACTTCCTGCAGTTTTCACTGTAGAAACGAGTTGGAGCTAGGACAACCCTATATATATGTATGGAGTGGAGGCTGCGACTGAAAAGAATTTTTGTGTTCCCAGCAAGCTAGTTGAAGGACCACTTTGACACACTCATATCCCTCAGAACTGAGCATGTGGAGAGACTTTCTTTCATCTAGCAAAATGGGAACGGGTTGCAGGGGAAAATTTTACTCTGGTTTCTCAGGCTGTTTCCTATTGCCGGTTTGAAGTTCCTGCAGTTTTCACTGTAAAATCGTGTTGGAGCTAGTACCTCCCCATAGATATGCATGGAGTGGAGTTTGAAACTGAAAAGAAACTTTTTGTTCCCAACAAGCTATGTGAAGGACGGCTTTAACCCACACATATCACTCAGAAAAGAACATGTTGACAGACGTTCGTTCATCTAGCACAAAATTAACGGGTTGCAGGAGAAAACGTTACTCTGTTTTTCTCAGGCTGTTTCCTAGTGCCGGTGTGAAGTTCCTGCAGTATTCTCTGTAAAACGAGTTGGAGCTATTACCTCCCCATATATATGTATGGAGTGGAATTTGCGACTGAAAAGAATCTTTGTTTTTCCAACAAGCTAGGTGAAGGACGGCTTTCACACACTCTTATCTCTCAGAACTGAGCATGTGGAGAGACGTTCGTTCATCTAGCAAAAAGTGAACGGGTTGCAGGAGAAACTTTTACTCTGGTTTCTCAGGCTGTTTCCTAGTGCCGGTTTGAAGTTCCTGCAGTTTTCACTGTAAAAAGGAGTTGGAGCTAGTACCTCCCCATATATATGTATGGAGTGGAATTTGGGACTGAAAAGAATCTTTGTTTTTCCAACAAGCTAGGTGAAGGACGGCTTTCACACACTCTTATCTCTCAGAACTGAGCATGTGGAGAGACGTTCATTCATCTAGCAAAAAGTGAACGGGTTGCAGGAGAAACTTTTACTCTGGTTTCTCAGGCTGTTTCCTAGTGCCGGTTTGAAGTTCCTGCAGTTTTCACTGTAAAACCGAGTTGGAGCTAGTACCTCCGATAGATATGCATGCAGTGGAGTTTGCAAATGAAAAGAAACTTTCTGTTCCCAACAAGTTATATAAAGGACGGCTTTCACCCTCACATAAATCTCAGAACAGAACATGTTGGGAGACGTTCGTTCATCTAGCAGAGAATGAACGGGTTGCAGGAGAAACCTTTACTCTGGTTTCTAAGTCTGTTTCCTAGTGCCGGTTTGAAGTTCCTGCAGTTTTCACTGTAAAAACGAGTTGGAGCTAGTACCTCCCCATATATATGTATGGAGTGTTATTTGCGACTGAAAAGAAACTTTGTTTTTCCAACAAGCTAGGTGAAGGACGGCTTTCACACCCTCATATGACTCAGAACTGAGCATTTGTAGAGACGATCGTTCATCTAGCTCAAAGGTGGCGGTTTGCCGTAGAAAACTTTACTCTGGATTCTCTGGCTGTTTCCTAGTTCCGGTTTGAATTTCCTGCAGTTGTCAGTGTAAAACCGTGTTGGAGATAGTACCTAACCATAGATATGCATGGAGTGGAGTTTGCAACTGAAAAGAAACTTTGTGTTAAAAACAA